>NC_134403.1:65172498-65902642 GCF_038048845.1 Mixophyes fleayi | reverse complement strand
TTCATCTCTTTATATTCAGGATTCTTTGTAGTCCGTTGTTGTATTCTCTGGGTGCGGTGCAGTCCTCTCTGGAACCTTTGAGCACATGGTAGACCTTTTTGGAATCTCAGGACATAAGCAGTCCTCTCTGTAGCCTTGGGACTGATCTGCCTCAGCTCTCAGAGAGGACTGCCTCTTGAACCTAGGGGTGCAGACCAATTCTCTCTTTAACCTCTGGAAGATTGGTAGTCCTCTCTGGAATCGTAGGGAACAGAGCCATCCTGTCTGGAATCTTAAGGTGCAGGGTAGTTCCTTTCAAAGCCTTGGAGAACAGGACAGGGATCCCTTTAAGCTTGGGACAGAAGGCAGACCTCTCTGATATGTCAGGATGCACATAACACCTTTCCGGAACCACAGAACACAGAACACTCCTCTCTGGAACCTTGCATCACAGGGCAAGCCTCTCTGGAGACTCTGTACTGCTCGTCTTGAGGTTTCTGAGAGGAGTGACTCTGGAATTTCAGTAAACATGACAGTTCTCACTTAAACTTCGGGTGCAGGACTCTCCTTTACTGGAATGTCAGGCTGAAGCGCAGGCCTCTATAAAGAACCATGTTTATGGACATGCCCTTCCCCCAAGAAGAGGATCTACCCTCCAAATGCCCTCTGTTCCTCTTATTGGGGGTAGGGGTTGCTTTCAAAGATAAAACAACACATACACTTAAATATAAGTATTACTAAATACCTATGAATATTAATATTAACAATTCAACAAATGCTTACAAGTATTATTAAAAAGCAGAATATAACATATTAACCCTGGAGAAAAAGAAGAACAAACAAGAATTCTGGCACCTGAGGTTGCAGGGCAGTCCTCTCATGAATCTCAGGAGAGAGGGCTGTTTTGTCTGGAACCTTAGGGCATAGTATAGACCTCTCTAGAAACTCAGGATGTAGGGCAATCCTCTCTGGACTCCTAGGACTGCTCTGCCCCAGGTCTCTGAGAGGACTGCCACTTGAACATCCAGCCATAGATCAGTCTTATTCTTAACCATGACATGCTTGGCAGTTCTCTCATGAAGCTCAAGGAACAGGGCAGTCATCTCTTTATCTTCAGGATTCTTTGTAGTCCATTGTTGTATTCTCTGGGTGCGGTGCAGTCCTCTCTGGAACCTTTGAGCACAAGGTAGACCTTTTTGGAATCTCAGGACATAAGCAGTCCTCTCTGTAGCCTTGGGACTGATCTGCCTCAGCTCTCAGAGAGGACTGCCTCTTGAACCTAGGGGTGTAGACCAATCCTCTCTTTAACCTCTGGAAGATTGGTAGTCCTCTCTGGAATCGTAGGGAACAGAGCCATCCTGTCTGGAATCTTAAGGTGCAGTGTAGTTCCTTTCAAAGCCTTTGAGAACAGGACAGGGATCCCTTTAAGCTTGGGACAGAAGGCAGACCTCTCTGATATGTCAGGATGCACATAACACCTTTCCGGAAGCGCAGAACACAGAACACTCCTCTCTGGAACCTTGCATCACAGGGCAAGCCTCTCTGGAGAATCTGTACTGCTTGTCTTGAGGTTTCTGAGAGGAGTGACTCTGGAATTTCAGTAAACATGACAGTTCTCACTTAAACTTCGGGTGCAGGACTCTCCTTTACTGGAATGTCAGGCTGAAGCGCAGGCCTCTATAAAGAACCATGTTTATGGACATGCCCTTCCCCCAAGAAGAGGATCCACCCTCCAAATGCCCTCTGTTCCTCTTATTGGGGGTAGGGGTTGCTTTCAAAGATAAAACAACACATACACTTAAATATAAGTATTACTAAATACCTATGAATATTAGTATTAACAATTCAACAAGTGCTTACAAATATTATTAAAAAGCAGAATATAACATATTAACCCTGGAGAAAAAGAAGAACAAACAAGAATTCTGGCACCTGAGGTTGCAGGGCAGTCCTCTCATGAATCTCAGGAGAGAGGGCTGTTTTGTCTGGAACCTTAGGGCATAGTATAGACCTCTCTAGAAACTCAGGATGTAGGGCAATCCTCTCTGGACTCCTAGGACTGCTCTGCCCCAGGTCTCTGAGAGGACTGCCACTTGAACATCCAGCCATAGATCAGTCTTATTCTTAACCATGACATGCTTGGCAGTTCTCTCATGAAGCTCAAGGAACAGGGCAGTCATCTCTTTATCTTCAGGATTCTTTGTAGTCCGTTGTTGTATTCTCTGGGTGCGGTGCAGTCCTCTCTTGAACCTTTGAGCACAAGGTAGACCTTTTTGGAATCTCAGGACATAAGCAGTCCTCTCTGTATCCTTGTCATTGATCAGCCCAAGGTCTCAGAGAGGACTGCCTCTTGAACCTAGGGGTGCAGACCAATTCTCTCTTTAACCTCTGGAAGATTGGTAGTCCTCTCTGGAATCGTAGGGCACAGAGCCATCCTGTCTGGAACCTTAAGGTGCAGGGTAGTCCTCTCCAAAACCTTTGAGAACAGGGCAGACATCCCTTTAAATTCAGGACAGAAGGCAGACCTCTCTGATATGTCAGGATGCACATAACACCTTTCCGGAAGCGCAGAACACAGAACACTCCTCTCTGGAACCTTGCATCACAGGGCAAGCCTCTCTGGAGAATCTGTACTGCTCGTCTTGAGGTTTCTGAGAGGAGTGACTCTGGAATTTCAGTAAACATGACAGTTCTCACTTAAACTTCGGGTGCAGGACTCTCCTTTACTGGAATGTCAGGCTGAAGCGCAGGCCTCTATAAAGAACCATGTTTATGGACATGCCCTTCCCCCAAGAAGAGGATCCACCCTCCAAATGCCCTCTGTTCCTCTTATTGGGGGTAGGGGTTGCTTTCAAAGATAAAACAACACATACACTTAAATATAAGTATTACTAAATACCTATGAATATTAGTATTAACAATTCAACAAGTGCTTACAAATATTATTAAAAAGCAGAATATAACATATTAACCCTGGAGAAAAAGAAGAACAAACAAGAATTCTGGCACCTGAGGTTGCAGGGCAGTCCTCTCATGAATCTCAGGAGAGAGGGCTGTTTTGTCTGGAACCTTAGGGCATAGTATAGACCTCTCTAGAAACTCATGATGTAGGGCAATCCTCTCTGGACTCCTAGGACTGCTCTGCCCCAGGTCTCTGAGAGGACTGCCACTTGAACATCCAGCCATAGATCAGTCTTATTCTTAACCATGACATGCTTGGCAGTTCTCTCATGAAGCTCAAGGAACAGGGCAGTCATCTCTTTATCTTCAGGATTCTTTGTAGTCCGTTGTTGTATTCTCTGGGTGCGGTGCAGTCCTCTCTTGAACCTTTAAGCACAAGGTAGACCTTTTTGGAATCTCAGGACATAAGCAGTCCTCTCTGTATCCTTGTCATTGATCAGCCCAAGGTCTCAGAGAGGACTGCCTCTTGAACCTAGGGGTGCAGACCAATTCTCTCTTTAACCTCTGGAAGATTGGTAGTCCTCTCTGGAATCGTAGGGCACAGAGCCATCCTGTCTGGAACCTTAAGGTGCAGGGTAGTCCTCTCCAAAACCTTTGAGAACAGGGCAGACATCCCTTTAAATTCAGGACAGAAGGCAGACCTCTCTGATATGTCAGGATGCACATAACACCTTTCCGGAAGCGCAGAACACAGAACACTCCTCTCTGGAACCTTGCATCACAGGGCAAGCCTCTCTGGAGAATCTGTACTGCTTGTCTTGAGGTTTCTGAGAGGAGTGACTCTGGAATTTCAGTAAACATGACAGTTCTCACTTAAACTTCGGGTGCAGGACTCTCCTTTACTGGAATGTCAGGCTGAAGCGCAGGCCTCTATAAAGAACCATGTTTATGGACATGCCCTTCCCCCAAGAAGAGGATCCACCCTCCAAATGCCCTCTGTTCCTCTTATTGGGGGTAGGGGTTGCTTTCAAAGATAAAACAACACATACACTTAAATATAAGTATTACTAAATACCTATGAATATTAATATTAACAATTCAACAAGTGTTTACAAATATTATTAAAAAGCAGAATATAACATATTAACCCTGGAGAAAAAGAAGAACAAACAAGAATTCTGGCACCTGAGGTTGCAGGGCAGTCCTCTCATGAATCTCAGGAGAGAGGGCTGTTTTGTCTGGAACCTTAGGGCATAGTATAGACCTCTCTAGAAATTCAGGATGTAGGGCAATCCTCTCTGGACTCCTAGGACTGCTCTGCCCCAGGTCTCTGAGAGGACTGCCACTTGAACATCCAGCCATAGATCAGTCTTATTCTTAACCATGACATGCTTGGCAGTTCTCTCATGAAGCTCAAGGAACAGGGCAGTCATCTCTTTATCTTCAGGATTCTTTGTAGTCCGTTGTTGTATTCTCTGGGTGCGGTGCAGTCCTCTCTTGAACCTTTGAGCACAAGGTAGACCTTTTTGGAATCTCAGGACATAAGCAGTCCTCTCTGTATCCTTGTCATTGATCAGCCCAAGGTCTCAGAGAGGACTGCCTCTTGAACCTAGGGGTGCAGACCAATTCTCTCTTTAACCTCTGGAAGATTGGTAGTCCTCTCTGGAATCGTAGGGCACAGAGCCATCCTGTCTGGAACCTTAAGGTGCAGGGTAGTCCTCTCCAAAACCTTTGAGAACAGGGCAGGGATTCCTTTAAATTCAGGACAGAAGGCAGACCTCTCTGATATGTCAGGATGCACATAACACCTTTCCGGAAGCGCAGAACACAGAACACTCCTCTCTGGAACCTTGCATCACAGGGCAAGCCTCTCTGGAGAATCTGTACTGCTCGTCTTGAGGTTTCTGAGAGGAGTGACTCTGGAATTTCAGTAAACATGACAGTTCTCACTTAAACTTCGGGTGCAGGACTCTCCTTTACTGGAATGTCAGGCTGAAGCGCAGGCCTCTATAAAGAACCATGTTTATGGACATGCCCTTCCCCCAAGAAGAGGATCCACCCTCCAAATGCCCTCTGTTCCTCTTATTGGGGGTAGGGGTTGCTTTCAAAGATAAAACAACACATACACTTAAATATAAGTATTACTAAATACCTATGAATATTAATATTAACAATTCAACAAGTGCTTACAAATATTATTAAAAAGCAGAATATAACATATTAACCCTGGAGAAAAAGAAGAACAAACAAGAATTCTGGCACCTGAGGTTGCAGGGCAGTCCTCTCATGAATCTCAGGAGAGAGGGCTGTTTTGTCTGGAACCTTAGGGCATAGTATAGACCTCTCTAGAAATTCAGGATGTAGGGCAATCCTCTCTGGACTCCTAGGACTGCTCTGCCCCAGGTCTCTGAGAGGACTGCCACTTGAACATCCAGCCATAGATCAGTCTTATTCTTAACCATGATATGCTTGGCAGTTCTCTCATGAAGCTCAAGGAACAGGGCAGTCATCTCTTTATCTTCAGGATTCTTTGTAGTCCGTTGTTGTATTCTCTGGGTGCGGTGCAGTCCTCTCTTGAACCTTTGAGCACAAGGTAGACCTTTTTGGAATCTCAGGACATAAGCAGTCCTCTCTGTATCCTTGTCATTGATCAGCCCAAGGTCTCAGAGAGGACTGCCTCTTGAACCTAGGGGTGCAGACCAATTCTCTCTTTAACCTCTGGAAGATTGGTAGTCCTCTCTGGAATCGTAGGGCACAGAGCCATCCTGTCTGGAACCTTAAGGTGCAGGGTAGTCCTCTCCAAAACCTTTGAGAACAGGGCAGACATCCCTTTAAATTCAGGACAGAAGGCAGACCTCTCTGATATGTCAGGATGCACATAACACCTTTCCGGAAGCGCAGAACACAGAACACTCCTCTCTGGAACCTTGCATCACAGGGCAAGCCTCTCTGGAGAATCTGTACTGCTCGTCTTGAGGTTTCTGAGAGGAGTGACTCTGGAATTTCAGTAAACATGACAGTTCTCACTTAAACTTCGGGTGCAGGACTCTCCTTTACTGGAATGTCAGGCTGAAGCGCAGGCCTCTATAAAGAACCATGTTTATGGACATGCCCTTCCCCCAAGAAGAGGATCCACCCTCCAAATGCCCTCTGTTCCTCTTATTGGGGGTAGGGGTTGCTTTCAAAGATAAAACAACACATACACTTAAATATAAGTATTACTAAATACCTATGAATATTAGTATTAACAATTCAACAAATGCTTACAAATATTATTAAAAAGCAGAATATAACATATTAACCCTGGAGAAAAAGAAGAACAAACAAGAATTCTGGCACCTGAGGTTGCAGGGCAGTCCTCTCATGAATCTCAGGAGAGAGGGCTGTTTTGTCTGGAACCTTAGGGCATAGTATAGACCTCTCTAGAAACTCAGGATGTAGGGCAATCCTCTCTGGACTCCTAGGACTGCTCTGCCCCAGGTCTCTGAGAGGACTGCCACTTGAACATCCAGCCATAGATCAGTCTTATTCTTAACCATGACATGCTTGGCAGTTCTCTCATGAAGCTCAAGGAACAGGGCAGTCATCTCTTTATCTTCAGGATTCTTTGTAGTCCGTTGTTGTATTCTCTGGGTGCGGTGCAGTCCTCTCTGGAACCTTTGAGCACAAGGTAGACCTTTTTGGAATCTCAGGACATAAGCAGTCCTCTCTGTAGCCTTGGGACTGATCTGCCTCAGCTCTCAGAGAGGACTGCCTCTTGAACCTAGGGGTGCAGACCAATTCTCTCTTTAACCTCTAGAAGATTGGTAGTCCTCTCTGGAATCGTAGGGAACAGAGCCATCCTGTCTGGAATCTTAAGGTGCAGGGTAGTTCCTTTCAAAGCCTTGGATAACAGGACAGGGATCCCTTTAAGCTTGGGACAGAAGGCAGACCTCTCTGATATGTCAGGATGCACATAACACCTTTCCGAAACCGCAGAACACAGAACACTCCTCTCTGGAACCTTGCATCACAGGGCAAGCCTCTCTGGAGACTCTGTACTGCTCGTCTTGAGGTTTCTGAGAGGAGTGACTCTGGAATTTCAGTAAACATGACAGTTCTCACTTAAACTTCGGGTGCAGGACTCTCCTTTACTGGAATGTCAGGCTGAAGCGCAGGCCTCTATAAAGAACCATGTTTATGGACATGCCCTTCCCCCAAGAAGAGGATCCACCCTCCAAATGCCCTCTGTTCCTCTTATTGGGGGTAGTGGTTGCTTTCAAAGATAAAACAACACATACACTTAAATATAAGTATTACTAAATACCTATGAATATTAGTATTAACAATTCAACAAATGCTTACAAATATTATTAAAAAGCAGAATATAACATATTAACCCTGGAGAAAATGAAGAACAAACAAGAATTCTGGCACCTGAGGTTGCAAGGCAGTCCTCTCATGAATCTCAGGAGAGAGGGCTGTTTTGTCTGGAACCTTAGGGCATAGTATAGACCTCTCTAGAAACTCAGGATGTAGGGCAATCCTCTCTGGACTCCTAGGACTGCTCTGCCCCAGGTCTCTGAGAGGACTGCCACTTGAACATCCAGCCATAGATCAGTCTTATTCTTAACCATGACATGCTTGGCAGTTCTCTCATGAAGCTCAAGGAACAGGGCAGTCATCTCTTTATATTCAGGATTCTTTGTAGTCCGTTGTTGTATTCTCTGGGTGCGGTGCAGTCCTCTCTGGAACCTTTGAGCACATGGTAGACCTTTTTGGAATCTCAGGACATAAGCAGTCCTCTCTGTAGCCTTGGGACTGATCTGCCTCAGCTCTCAGAGAGGACTGCCTCTTGAACCTAGGGGTGCAGACCAATTCTCTCTTTAACCTCTGGAAGATTGGTAGTCCTCTCTGGAATCGTAGGGAACAGAGCCATCCTGTCTGGAATCTTAAGGTGCAGGGTAGTTCCTTTCAAAGCCTTGGAGAACAGGACAGGGATCCCTTTAAGCTTGGGACAGAAGGCAGACCTCTCTGATATGTCAGGATGCACATAACACCTTTCCGGAACCACAGAACACAGAACACTCCTCTCTGGAACCTTGCATCACAGGGCAAGCCTCTCTGGAGACTCTGTACTGCTCGTCTTGAGGTTTCTGAGAGGAGTGACTCTGGAATTTCAGTAAACATGACAGTTCTCACTTAAACTTCGGGTGCAGGACTCTCCTTTACTGGAATGTCAGGCTGAAGCGCAGGCCTCTATAAAGAACCATGTTTATGGACATGCCCTTCCCCCAAGAAGAGGATCTACCCTCCAAATGCCCTCTGTTCCTCTTATTGGGGGTAGGGGTTGCTTTCAAAGATAAAACAACACATACACTTAAATATAAGTATTACTAAATACCTATGAATATTAATATTAACAATTCAACAAATGCTTACAAGTATTATTAAAAAGCAGAATATAACATATTAACCCTGGAGAAAAAGAAGAACAAACAAGAATTCTGGCACCTGAGGTTGCAGGGCAGTCCTCTCATGAATCTCAGGAGAGAGGGCTGTTTTGTCTGGAACCTTAGGGCATAGTATAGACCTCTCTAGAAACTCAGGATGTAGGGCAATCCTCTCTGGACTCCTAGGACTGCTCTGCCCCAGGTCTCTGAGAGGACTGCCACTTGAACATCCAGCCATAGATCAGTCTTATTCTTAACCATGACATGCTTGGCAGTTCTCTCATGAAGCTCAAGGAACAGGGCAGTCATCTCTTTATCTTCAGGATTCTTTGTAGTCCATTGTTGTATTCTCTGGGTGCGGTGCAGTCCTCTCTGGAACCTTTGAGCACAAGGTAGACCTTTTTGGAATCTCAGGACATAAGCAGTCCTCTCTGTAGCCTTGGGACTGATCTGCCTCAGCTCTCAGAGAGGACTGCCTCTTGAACCTAGGGGTGTAGACCAATCCTCTCTTTAACCTCTGGAAGATTGGTAGTCCTCTCTGGAATCGTAGGGAACAGAGCCATCCTGTCTGGAATCTTAAGGTGCAGTGTAGTTCCTTTCAAAGCCTTTGAGAACAGGACAGGGATCCCTTTAAGCTTGGGACAGAAGGCAGACCTCTCTGATATGTCAGGATGCACATAACACCTTTCCGGAAGCGCAGAACACAGAACACTCCTCTCTGGAACCTTGCATCACAGGGCAAGCCTCTCTGGAGAATCTGTACTGCTTGTCTTGAGGTTTCTGAGAGGAGTGACTCTGGAATTTCAGTAAACATGACAGTTCTCACTTAAACTTCGGGTGCAGGACTCTCCTTTACTGGAATGTCAGGCTGAAGCGCAGGCCTCTATAAAGAACCATGTTTATGGACATGCCCTTCCCCCAAGAAGAGGATCCACCCTCCAAATGCCCTCTGTTCCTCTTATTGGGGGTAGGGGTTGCTTTCAAAGATAAAACAACACATACACTTAAATATAAGTATTACTAAATACCTATGAATATTAATATTAACAATTCAACAAGTGTTTACAAATATTATTAAAAAGCAGAATATAACATATTAACCCTGGAGAAAAAGAAGAACAAACAAGAATTCTGGCACCTGAGGTTGCAGGGCAGTCCTCTCATGAATCTCAGGAGAGAGGGCTGTTTTGTCTGGAACCTTAGGGCATAGTATAGACCTCTCTAGAAACTCAGGATGTAGGGCAATCCTCTCTGGACTCCTAGGACTGCTCTGCCCCAGGTCTCTGAGAGGACTGCCACTTGAACATCCAGCCATAGATCAGTCTTATTCTTAACCATGACATGCTTGGCAGTTCTCTCATGAAGCTCAAGGAACAGGGCAGTCATCTCTTTATCTTCAGGATTCTTTGTAGTCCATTGTTGTATTCTCTGGGTGCGGTGCAGTCCTCTCTGGAACCTTTGAGCACAAGGTAGACCTTTTTGGAATCTCAGGACATAAGCAGTCCTCTCTGTAGCCTTGGGACTGATCTGCCTCAGCTCTCAGAGAGGACTGCCTCTTGAACCTAGGGGTGTAGACCAATCCTCTCTTTAACCTCTGGAAGATTGGTAGTCCTCTCTGGAATCGTAGGGAACAGAGCCATCCTGTCTGGAATCTTAAGGTGCAGTGTAGTTCCTTTCAAAGCCTTTGAGAACAGGACAGGGATCCCTTTAAGCTTGGGACAGAAGGCAGACCTCTCTGATATGTCAGGATGCACATAACACCTTTCCGGAAGCGCAGAACACAGAACACTCCTCTCTGGAACCTTGCATCACAGGGCAAGCCTCTCTGGAGAATCTGTACTGCTTGTCTTGAGGTTTCTGAGAGGAGTGACTCTGGAATTTCAGTAAACATGACAGTTCTCACTTAAACTTCGGGTGCAGGACTCTCCTTTACTGGAATGTCAGGCTGAAGCGCAGGCCTCTATAAAGAACCATGTTTATGGACATGCCCTTCCCCCAAGAAGAGGATCCACCCTCCAAATGCCCTCTGTTCCTCTTATTGGGGGTAGGGGTTGCTTTCAAAGATAAAACAACACATACACTTAAATATAAGTATTACTAAATACCTATGAATATTAATATTAACAATTCAACAAGTGTTTACAAATATTATTAAAAAGCAGAATATAACATATTAACCCTGGAGAAAAAGAAGAACAAACAAGAATTCTGGCACCTGAGGTTGCAGGGCAGTCCTCTCATGAATCTCAGGAGAGAGGGCTGTTTTGTCTGGAACCTTAGGGCATAGTATAGACCTCTCTAGAAATTCAGGATGTAGGGCAATCCTCTCTGGACTCCTAGGACTGCTCTGCCCCAGGTCTCTGAGAGGACTGCCACTTGAACATCCAGCCATAGATCAGTCTTATTCTTAACCATGACATGCTTGGCAGTTCTCTCATGAAGCTCAAGGAACAGGGCAGTCATCTCTTTATCTTCAGGATTCTTTGTAGTCCGTTGTTGTATTCTCTGGGTGCGGTGCAGTCCTCTCTTGAACCTTTGAGCACAAGGTAGACCTTTTTGGAATCTCAGGACATAAGCAGTCCTCTCTGTATCCTTGTCATTGATCAGCCCAAGGTCTCAGAGAGGACTGCCTCTTGAACCTAGGGGTGCAGACCAATTCTCTCTTTAACCTCTGGAAGATTGGTAGTCCTCTCTGGAATCGTAGGGCACAGAGCCATCCTGTCTGGAACCTTAAGGTGCAGGGTAGTCCTCTCCAAAACCTTTGAGAACAGGGCAGGGATCCCTTTAAATTCAGGACAGAAGGCAGACCTCTCTGATATGTCAGGATGCACATAACACCTTTCCGGAAGCGCAGAACACAGAACACTCCTCTCTGGAACCTTGCATCACAGGGCAAGCCTCTCTGGAGAATCTGTACTGCTCGTCTTGAGGTTTCTGAGAGGAGTGACTCTGGAATTTCAGTAAACATGACAGTTCTCACTTAAACTTCGGGTGCAGGACTCTCCTTTACTGGAATGTCAGGCTGAAGCGCAGGCCTCTATAAAGAACCATGTTTATGGACATGCCCTTCCCCCAAGAAGAGGATCCACCCTCCAAATGCCCTCTGTTCCTCTTATTGGGGGTAGGGGTTGCTTTCAAAGATAAAACAACACATACACTTAAATATAAGTATTACTAAATACCTATGAATATTAATATTAACAATTCAACAAGTGCTTACAAATATTATTAAAAAGCAGAATATAACATATTAACCCTGGAGAAAAAGAAGAACAAACAAGAATTCTGGCACCTGAGGTTGCAGGGCAGTCCTCTCATGAATCTCAGGAGAGAGGGCTGTTTTGTCTGGAACCTTAGGGCATAGTATAGACCTCTCTAGAAATTCAGGATGTAGGGCAATCCTCTCTGGACTCCTAGGACTGCTCTGCCCCAGGTCTCTGAGAGGACTGCCACTTGAACATCCAGCCATAGATCAGTCTTATTCTTAACCATGATATGCTTGGCAGTTCTCTCATGAAGCTCAAGGAACAGGGCAGTCATCTCTTTATCTTCAGGATTCTTTGTAGTCCGTTGTTGTATTCTCTGGGTGCGGTGCAGTCCTCTCTTGAACCTTTGAGCACAAGGTAGACCTTTTTGGAATCTCAGGACATAAGCAGTCCTCTCTGTATCCTTGTCATTGATCAGCCCAAGGTCTCAGAGAGGACTGCCTCTTGAACCTAGGGGTGCAGACCAATTCTCTCTTTAACCTCTGGAAGATTGGTAGTCCTCTCTGGAATCGTAGGGCACAGAGCCATCCTGTCTGGAACCTTAAGGTGCAGGGTAGTCCTCTCCAAAACCTTTGAGAACAGGGCAGACATCCCTTTAAATTCAGGACAGAAGGCAGACCTCTCTGATATGTCAGGATGCACATAACACCTTTCCGGAAGCGCAGAACACAGAACACTCCTCTCTGGAACCTTGCATCACAGGGCAAGCCTCTCTGGAGAATCTGTACTGCTCGTCTTGAGGTTTCTGAGAGGAGTGACTCTGGAATTTCAGTAAACATGACAGTTCTCACTTAAACTTCGGGTGCAGGACTCTCCTTTACTGGAATGTCAGGCTGAAGCGCAGGCCTCTATAAAGAACCATGTTTATGGACATGCCCTTCCCCCAAGAAGAGGATCCACCCTCCAAATGCCCTCTGTTCCTCTTATTGGGGGTAGGGGTTGCTTTCAAAGATAAAACAACACATACACTTAAATATAAGTATTACTAAATACCTATGAATATTAGTATTAACAATTCAACAAATGCTTACAAATATTATTAAAAAGCAGAATATAACATATTAACCCTGGAGAAAAAGAAGAACAAACAAGAATTCTGGCACCTGAGGTTGCAGGGCAGTCCTCTCATGAATCTCAGGAGAGAGGGCTGTTTTGTCTGGAACCTTAGGGCATAGTATAGACCTCTCTAGAAACTCAGGATGTAGGGCAATCCTCTCTGGACTCCTAGGACTGCTCTGCCCCAGGTCTCTGAGAGGACTGCCACTTGAACATCCAGCCATAGATCAGTCTTATTCTTAACCATGACATGCTTGGCAGTTCTCTCATGAAGCTCAAGGAACAGGGCAGTCATCTCTTTATCTTCAGGATTCTTTGTAGTCCGTTGTTGTATTCTCTGGGTGCGGTGCAGTCCTCTCTGGAACCTTTGAGCACAAGGTAGACCTTTTTGGAATCTCAGGACATAAGCAGTCCTCTCTGTAGCCTTGGGACTGATCTGCCTCAGCTCTCAGAGAGGACTGCCTCTTGAACCTAGGGGTGCAGACCAATTCTCTCTTTAACCTCTAGAAGATTGGTAGTCCTCTCTGGAATCGTAGGGAACAGAGCCATCCTGTCTGGAATCTTAAGGTGCAGGGTAGTTCCTTTCAAAGCCTTGGAGAACAGGACAGGGAATACTTTAAGCTTGGGACAGAAGGCAGACCTCTCTGATATGTCAAGATGCACATAACACCTTTCCGAAACCGCAGAACACAGAACACTCCTCTCTGGAACCTTGCATCACAGGGCAAGCCTCTCTGGAGACTCTGTACTGCTCGTCTTGAGGTTTCTGAGAGGAGTGACTCTGGAATTTCAGTAAACATGACAGTTCTCACTTAAACTTCGGGTGCAGGACTCTCCTTTACTGGAATGTCAGGCTGAAGCGCAGGCCTCTATAAAGAACCATGTTTATGGACATGCCCTTCCCCCAAGAAGAGGATCCACCCTCCAAATGCCCTCTGTTCCTCTTATTGGGGGTAGGGGTTGCTTTCAAAGATAAAACAACACATACACTTAAATATAAGTATTACTAAATACCTATGAATATTAGTATTAACAATTCAACAAATGCTTACAAATATTATCTAAAAGCAGATTATAACATATTAACCCTGGAGAAAAAGAAGAACAAACAAGAATTCTGGCACCTGAGGTTGCAGGGCAGTCCTCTCATGAATCTCAGGAGAGAGGGCTGTTTTGTCTGGAACCTTAGGGCATAGTATAGACCTCTCTAGAAACTCAGGATGTAGGGCAATCCTCTCTGGACTCCTAGGACTGCTCTGCCCCAGGTCTCTAAGAGGACTGCCACTTGAACATCCAGCCATAGATCAGTCTTATTCTCAACCATGACATGCTTGGCAGTTCTCTCATGAAGCTCAAGGAACAGGGCAGTCATTTCTTTATCTTCAGGATTCTTTGTAGTCCGTTGTTGTATTCTCTGGGTGCGGTGCAGTCCTCTCTTGAACCTTTGAGCAAAAGGCAGACCTTTTTGGAATCTCAGGACATAAGCAGTCCTCTCTGTATCCTTGTCATTGATCAGCCCAAGGTCTCCGAGAGGACTGCCTCTTGAACCTAGGGGTGCAGACCAATTCTCTCTTTAACCTCTGGAAGATTGGTAGTCCTCTCTGGAATCGTAGGGCACAGAGCCATCCTGTCTGGAACCTTAAGGTGCAGGGTAGTCCTCTCCAAAACCTT
The DNA here is from genome assembly GCF_038048845.1 of Mixophyes fleayi. Classification (NCBI taxonomy): domain Eukaryota; kingdom Metazoa; phylum Chordata; class Amphibia; order Anura; family Limnodynastidae; genus Mixophyes; species Mixophyes fleayi. The sequence continues at coordinate 65,888,337 of NC_134403.1, read as the reverse complement.
TGAGAACAGGGCAGACAACCCTTTAAATTCAGGACAGAAGGCAGACCTCTCTGATATGTCAGGATGCACATAACACCTTTCCGGAACCGCAGAACACAGAACACTCCTCTCTGGAACCTTGCATCACAGGGCAAGCCTCTCTGGAGAATCTGTACTGCTCGTCTTGAGGTTTCTGAGAGGAGTGACTCTGGAATTTCAGTAAACATGACAGTTCTCACTTAAACTTCGGGTGCAGGACTCTCCTTTACTGGAATGTCAGGCTGAAGCGCAGGCCTCTATAAAGAACCATGTTTATGGACATGCCCTTCCCCCAAGAAGAGGATCCACCCTCCAAATGCCCTCTGTTCCTCTTATTGGGGGTAGGGGTTGCTTTCAAAGATAAAACAACACATACACTTAAATATAAGTATTACTAAATACCTATGAATATTAGTATTAACAATTCAACAAATGCTTACAAATATTATTAAAAAGCAGAATATAACATATTAACCCTGGAGAAAATGAAGAACAAACAAGAATTCTGGCACCTGAGGTTGCAGGGCAGTCCTCTCATGAATCTCAGGAGAGAGGGCTGTTTTGTCTGGAACCTTAGGGCATAGTATAGACCTCTCTAGAAACTCAGGATGTAGGGCAATCCTCTCTGGACTCCTAGGACTGCTCTGCCCCAGGTCTCTGAGAGGACTGCCACTTGAACATCCAGCCATAGATCAGTCTTATTCTTAACCATGACATGCTTGGCAGTTCTCTCATGAAGCTCAAGGAACAGGGCAGTCATCTCTTTATCTTCAGGATTCTTTGTAGTCCGTTGTTGTATTCTCTGGGTGCGGTGCAGTCCTCTCTTGAACCTTTGAGCACAAGGCAGACCTTTTTGGAATCTCAGGACATAAGCAGTCCTCTCTGTATCCTTGTCATTGATCAGCCCAAGGTCTCAGAGAGGACTGCCTCTTGAACCTAGGGGTGCAGACCAATTCTCTCTTTAACCTCTAGAAGATTGGTAGTCCTCTCTGGAATCGTAGGGCACAGAGCCATCCTGTCTGGAACCTTAAGGTGCAGGGTAGTCCTCTCCAAAACCTTTGAGAACAGGGCAGACAACCCTTTAAATTCAGGACAGAAGGCAGACCTCTCTGATATGTCAGGATGCACATAACACCTTTCCGGAACTGCAGAACACAGAACACTCCTCTCTGGAACCTTGCATCACAGGGCAAGCCTCTCTGGAGAATCTGTACTGCTCGTCTTGAGGTTTCTGAGAGGAGTGACTCTGGAGTTTCAGTAAACATGACACTTCTCACTTGAACCTTCGGGTGCAGGACTCTCCTTTACTGGAATGTCAGGTTGAAGCGCAGACCTCTTAAAGCACCATGTTTATGGACATGCCCTTCCCCCAAGAAGAGGATCAACCCTCCAAATGCCCTCTGTTCCTCTTATTGGGGGTAGGGGTTGCTTTCAAAGATAAAACAACACATACACTTAAATATAAGTATTACTAAATACCTATGAATATTAGTATTAACAATTCAACAAATGCTTACAAATATTATTAAAAAGCAGAATATAACATATTAACCCTGGAGAAAAAGAAGAACAAACAAGAATTCTGGCACCTGAGGTTGCAGGGCAGTCCTCTCATGAATCTCAGGAGAGAGGGCTGTTTTGTCTGGAACCTTAGGGCATAGTATAGACCTCTCTAGAAACTCAGGATGTAGGGCAATCCTCTCTGGACTCCTAGGACTGCTCTGCCCCAGGTCTCTGAGAGGACTGCCACTTGAACATCCAGCCATAGATCAGTCTTATTCTCAACCATGACATGCTTGGCAGTTCTCTCATGAAGCTCAAGGAACAGGGCAGTCATTTCTTTATCTTCAGGATTCTTTGTAGTCCGTTGTTGTATTCTCTGGGTGCCGTGCAGTCCTCTCTTGAACCTTTGAGCACAAGGCAGACCTTTTTGGAATCTCAGGACATAAGCAGTCCTCTCTGTATCCTTGTCATTGATCAGCCCAAGGTCTCCGAGAGGACTGCCTCTTGAACCTAGGGGTGCAGACCAATTCTCTCTTTAACCTCTGGAAGATTGGTAGTCCTCTCTGGAATCGTAGGGCACAGAGCCATCCTGTCTGGAACCTTAAGGTGCAGGGTAGTCCTCTCCAAAACCTTTGAGAACAGGGCAGACAACCCTTTAAATTCAGGACAGAAGGCAGACCTCTCTGATATGTCAGGATGCACATAACACCTTTCCGGAACCGCAGAACACAGAACACTCCTCTCTGGAACCTTGCATCACAGGGCAAGCCTCTCTGGAGAATCTGTACTGCTCGTCTTGAGGTTTCTGAGAGGAGTGACTCTGGAATTTCAGTAAACATGACAGTTCTCACTTAAACTTCGGGTGCAGGACTCTCCTTTACTGGAATGTCAGGCTGAAGCGCAGGCCTCTATAAAGAACCATGTTTATGGACATGCCCTTCCCCCAAGAAGAGGATCCACCCTCCAAATGCCCTCTGTTCCTCTTATTGGGGGTAGGGGTTGCTTTCAAAGATAAAACAACACATACACTTAAATATAAGTATTACTAAATACCTATGAATATTAGTATTAACAATTCAACAAATGCTTACAAATATTATTAAAAAGCAGAATATAACATATTAACCCTGGAGAAAATGAAGAACAAACAAGAATTCTGGCACCTGAGGTTGCAAGGCAGTCCTCTCATGAATCTCAGGAGAGAGGGCTGTTTTGTCTGGAACCTTAGGGCATAGTATAGACCTCTCTAGAAACTCAGGATGTAGGGCAATCCTCTCTGGACTCCTAGGACTGCTCTGCCCCAGGTCTCTGAGAGGACTGCCACTTGAACATCCAGCCATAAATCAGTCTTATTCTTAACCATGACATGCTTGGCAGTTCTCTCATGAAGCACAAGGAACAGGGCAGTCATCTCTTTATCTTCAGGATTCTTTGTAGTCCGTTGTTGTATTCTCTGGGTGCGGTGCAGTCCTCTCTGGAACCTTTGAGCACAAGGTAGACCTTTTTGGAATCTCAGGACATAAGCAGTCCTCTCTGTAGCCTTGGAACTGATCTGCCTCAGCTCTCAGAGAGGACTGCCTCTTGAACCTAGGGGTGCAGACCAATTCTCTCTTTAACCTCTGGAAGATTGGTAGTCCTCTCTGGAATCGTAGGGAACAGAGCCATCCTGTCTGGAATCTTAAGGTGCAGGGTAGTTCCTTTCAAAGCCTTGGAGAACAGGACAGGGATCCCTTTAAGCTTGGGACAGAAGGCAGACCTCTCTGATATGTCAGGATGCACATAACACCTTTCCGGAACCGCAGAACACAGAACACTCCTCTCTGGAACCTTGCATCACAGGGCAAGCCTCTCTGGAGACTCTGTACTGCTCGTCTTGAGGTTTCTGAGAGGAGTGACTCTGGAATTTCAGTAAACATGACAGTTCTCACTTAAACTTCGGGTGCAGGACTCTCCTTTACTGGAATGTCAGGCTGAAGCGCAGGCCTCTATAAAGAACCATGTTTATGGACATGCCCTTCCCCCAAGAAGAGGATCCACCCTCCAAATGCCCTCTGTTCCTCTTATTGGGGGTAGTGGTTGCTTTCAAAGATAAAACAACACATACACTTAAATATAAGTATTACTAAATACCTATGAATATTAGTATTAACAATTCAACAAATGCTTACAAATATTATTAAAAAGCAGAATATAACATATTAACCCTGGAGAAAATGAAGAACAAACAAGAATTCTGGCACCTGAGGTTGCAAGGCAGTCCTCTCATGAATCTCAGGAGAGAGGGCTGTTTTGTCTGGAACCTTAGGGCATAGTATAGACCTCTCTAGAAACTCAGGATGTAGGGCAATCCTCTCTGGACTCCTAGGACTGCTCTGCCCCAGGTCTCTGAGAGGACTGCCACTTGAACATCCAGCCATAGATCAGTCTTATTCTTAACCATGACATGCTTGGCAGTTCTCTCATGAAGCTCAAGGAACAGGGCAGTCATCTCTTTATCTTCAGGATTCTTTGTAGTCCATTGTTGTATTCTCTGGGTGCGGTGCAGTCCTCTCTGGAACCTTTGAGCACAAGGTAGACCTTTTTGGAATCTCAGGACATAAGCAGTCCTCTCTGTAGCCTTGGGACTGATCTGCCTCAGCTCTCAGAGAGGACTGCCTCTTGAACCTAGGGGTGTAGACCAATCCTCTCTTTAACCTCTGGAAGATTGGTAGTCCTCTCTGGAATCGTAGGGAACAGAGCCATCCTGTCTGGAATCTTAAGGTGCAGTGTAGTTCCTTTCAAAGCCTTTGAGAACAGGACAGGGATCCCTTTAAGCTTGGGACAGAAGGCAGACCTCTCTGATATGTCAGGATGCACATAACACCTTTCCGGAAGCGCAGAACACAGAACACTCCTCTCTGGAACCTTGCATCACAGGGCAAGCCTCTCTGGAGAATCTGTACTGCTTGTCTTGAGGTTTCTGAGAGGAGTGACTCTGGAATTTCAGTAAACATGACAGTTCTCACTTAAACTTCGGGTGCAGGACTCTCCTTTACTGGAATGTCAGGCTGAAGCGCAGGCCTCTATAAAGAACCATGTTTATGGACATGCCCTTCCCCCAAGAAGAGGATCCACCCTCCAAATGCCCTCTGTTCCTCTTATTGGGGGTAGGGGTTGCTTTCAAAGATAAAACAACACATACACTTAAATATAAGTATTACTAAATACCTATGAATATTAGTATTAACAATTCAACAAGTGCTTACAAATATTATTAAAAAGCAGAATATAACATATTAACCCTGGAGAAAAAGAAGAACAAACAAGAATTCTGGCACCTGAGGTTGCAGGGCAGTCCTCTCATGAATCTCAGGAGAGAGGGCTGTTTTGTCTGGAACCTTAGGGCATAGTATAGACCTCTCTAGAAACTCAGGATGTAGGGCAATCCTCTCTGGACTCCTAGGACTGCTCTGCCCCAGGTCTCTGAGAGGACTGCCACTTGAACATCCAGCCATAGATCAGTCTTATTCTTAACCATGACATGCTTGGCAGTTCTCTCATGAAGCTCAAGGAACAGGGCAGTCATCTCTTTATCTTCAGGATTCTTTGTAGTCCGTTGTTGTATTCTCTGGGTGCGGTGCAGTCCTCTCTTGAACCTTTGAGCACAAGGTAGACCTTTTTGGAATCTCAGGACATAAGCAGTCCTCTCTGTATCCTTGTCATTGATCAGCCCAAGGTCTCAGAGAGGACTGCCTCTTGAACCTAGGGGTGCAGACCAATTCTCTCTTTAACCTCTGGAAGATTGGTAGTCCTCTCTGGAATCGTAGGGCACAGAGCCATCCTGTCTGGAACCTTAAGGTGCAGGGTAGTCCTCTCCAAAACCTTTGAGAACAGGGCAGACATCCCTTTAAATTCAGGACAGAAGGCAGACCTCTCTGATATGTCAGGATGCACATAACACCTTTCCGGAAGCGCAGAACACAGAACACTCCTCTCTGGAACCTTGCATCACAGGGCAAGCCTCTCTGGAGAATCTGTACTGCTCGTCTTGAGGTTTCTGAGAGGAGTGACTCTGGAATTTCAGTAAACATGACAGTTCTCACTTAAACTTCGGGTGCAGGACTCTCCTTTACTGGAATGTCAGGCTGAAGCGCAGGCCTCTATAAAGAACCATGTTTATGGACATGCCCTTCCCCCAAGAAGAGGATCCACCCTCCAAATGCCCTCTGTTCCTCTTATTGGGGGTAGGGGTTGCTTTCAAAGATAAAACAACACATACACTTAAATATAAGTATTACTAAATACCTATGAATATTAGTATTAACAATTCAACAAGTGCTTACAAATATTATTAAAAAGCAGAATATAACATATTAACCCTGGAGAAAAAGAAGAACAAACAAGAATTCTGGCACCTGAGGTTGCAGGGCAGTCCTCTCATGAATCTCAGGAGAGAGGGCTGTTTTGTCTGGAACCTTAGGGCATAGTATAGACCTCTCTAGAAACTCATGATGTAGGGCAATCCTCTCTGGACTCCTAGGACTGCTCTGCCCCAGGTCTCTGAGAGGACTGCCACTTGAACATCCAGCCATAGATCAGTCTTATTCTTAACCATGACATGCTTGGCAGTTCTCTCATGAAGCTCAAGGAACAGGGCAGTCATCTCTTTATCTTCAGGATTCTTTGTAGTCCGTTGTTGTATTCTCTGGGTGCGGTGCAGTCCTCTCTTGAACCTTTAAGCACAAGGTAGACCTTTTTGGAATCTCAGGACATAAGCAGTCCTCTCTGTATCCTTGTCATTGATCAGCCCAAGGTCTCAGAGAGGACTGCCTCTTGAACCTAGGGGTGCAGACCAATTCTCTCTTTAACCTCTGGAAGATTGGTAGTCCTCTCTGGAATCGTAGGGCACAGAGCCATCCTGTCTGGAACCTTAAGGTGCAGGGTAGTCCTCTCCAAAACCTTTGAGAACAGGGCAGACATCCCTTTAAATTCAGGACAGAAGGCAGACCTCTCTGATATGTCAGGATGCACATAACACCTTTCCGGAAGCGCAGAACACAGAACACTCCTCTCTGGAACCTTGCATCACAGGGCAAGCCTCTCTGGAGAATCTGTACTGCTCGTCTTGAGGTTTCTGAGAGGAGTGACTCTGGAATTTCAGTAAACATGACAGTTCTCACTTAAACTTCGGGTGCAGGACTCTCCTTTACTGGAATGTCAGGCTGAAGCGCAGGCCTCTATAAAGAACCATGTTTATGGACATGCCCTTCCCCCAAGAAGAGGATCCACCCTCCAAATGCCCTCTGTTCCTCTTATTGGGGGTAGGGGTTGCTTTCAAAGATAAAACAACACATACACTTAAATTTAAGTATTACTAAATACCTATGAATATTAGTATTAACAATTCAACAAGTGCTTACAAATATTATTAAAAAGCAGAATATAACATATTAACCCTGGAGAAAAAGAAGAACAAACAATAATTCTGGCACCTGAGGTTGCAGGGCAGTCCTCTCATGAATCTCAGGAGAGAGGGCTGTTTTGTCTGGAACCTTAGGGCATAGTATAGACCTCTCTAGAAACTCAGGATGTAGGGCAATCCTCTCTGGACTCCTAGGACTGCTCTGCCCCAGGTCTCTGAGAGGACTGCCACTTGAACATCCAGCCATAGATCAGTCTTATTCTTAACCATGACATGCTTGGCAGTTCTCTCATGAAGCTCAAGGAACAGGGCAGTCATCTCTTTATCTTCAGGATTCTTTGTAGTCCGTTGTTGTATTCTCTGGGTGCGGTGCAGTCCTCTCTTGAACCTTTGAGCACAAGGTAGACCTTTTTGGAATCTCAGGACATAAGCAGTCCTCTCTGTATCCTTGTCATTGATCAGCCCAAGGTCTCAGAGAGGACTGCCTCTTGAACCTAGGGGTGCAGACCAATTCTCTCTTTAACCTCTGGAAGATTGGTAGTCCTCTCTGGAATCGTAGGGCACAGAGCCATCCTGTCTGGAACCTTAAGGTGCAGGGTAGTCCTCTCCAAAACCTTTGAGAACAGGGCAGACATCCCTTTAAATTCAGGACAGAAGGCAGACCTCTCTGATATGTCAGGATGCACATAACACCTTTCCGGAAGCGCAGAACACAGAACACTCCTCTCTGGAACCTTGCATCACAGGGCAAGCCTCTCTGGAGAATCTGTACTGCTCGTCTTGAGGTTTCTGAGAGGAGTGACTCTGGAATTTCAGTAAACATGACAGTTCTCACTTAAACTTCGGGTGCAGGACTCTCCTTTACTGGAATGTCAGGCTGAAGCGCAGGCCTCTATAAAGAACCATGTTTATGGACATGCCCTTCCCCCAAGAAGAGGATCCACCCTCCAAATGCCCTCTGTTCCTCTTATTGGGGGTAGGGGTTGCTTTCAAAGATAAAACAACACATACACTTAAATATAAGTATTACTAAATACCTATGAATATTAGTATTAACAATTCAACAAGTGCTTACAAATATTATTAAAAAGCAGAATATAACATATTAACCCTGGAGAAAAAGAAGAACAAACAAGAATTCTGGCACCTGAGGTTGCAGGGCAGTCCTCTCATGAATCTCAGGAGAGAGGGCTGTTTTGTCTGGAACCTTAGGGCATAGTATAGACCTCTCTAGAAACTCATGATGTAGGGCAATCCTCTCTGGACTCCTAGGACTGCTCTGCCCCAGGTCTCTGAGAGGACTGCCACTTGAACATCCAGCCATAGATCAGTCTTATTCTTAACCATGACATGCTTGGCAGTTCTCTCATGAAGCTCAAGGAACAGGGCAGTCATCTCTTTATCTTCAGGATTCTTTGTAGTCCGTTGTTGTATTCTCTGGGTGCGGTGCAGTCCTCTCTTGAACCTTTAAGCACAAGGTAGACCTTTTTGGAATCTCAGGACATAAGCAGTCCTCTCTGTATCCTTGTCATTGATCAGCCCAAGGTCTCAGAGAGGACTGCCTCTTGAACCTAGGGGTGCAGACCAATTCTCTCTTTAACCTCTGGAAGATTGGTAGTCCTCTCTGGAATCGTAGGGCACAGAGCCATCCTGTCTGGAACCTTAAGGTGCAGGGTAGTCCTCTCCAAAACCTTTGAGAACAGGGCAGACATCCCTTTAAATTCAGGACAGAAGGCAGACCTCTCTGATATGTCAGGATGCACATAACACCTTTCCGGAAGCGCAGAACACAGAACACTCCTCTCTGGAACCTTGCATCACAGGGCAAGCCTCTCTGGAGAATCTGTACTGCTCGTCTTGAGGTTTCTGAGAGGAGTGACTCTGGAATTTCAGTAAACATGACAGTTCTCACTTAAACTTCGGGTGCAGGACTCTCCTTTACTGGAATGTCAGGCTGAAGCGCAGGCCTCTATAAAGAACCATGTTTATGGACATGCCCTTCCCCCAAGAAGAGGATCCACCCTCCAAATGCCCTCTGTTCCTCTTATTGGGGGTAGGGGTTGCTTTCAAAGATAAAACAACACATACACTTAAATTTAAGTATTACTAAATACCTATGAATATTAGTATTAACAATTCAACAAGTGCTTACAAATATTATTAAAAAGCAGAATATAACATATTAACCCTGGAGAAAAAGAAGAACAAACAAGAATTCTGGCACCTGAGGTTGCAGGGCAGTCCTCTCATGAATCTCAGGAGAGAGGGCTGTTTTGTCTGGAACCTTAGGGCATAGTATAGACCTCTCTAGAAACTCAGGATGTAGGGCAATCCTCTCTGGACTCCTAGGACTGCTCTGCCCCAGGTCTCTGAGAGGACTGCCACTTGAACATCCAGCCATAGATCAGTCTTATTCTTAACCATGACATGCTTGGCAGTTCTCTCATGAAGCTCAAGGAACAGGGCAGTCATCTCTTTATCTTCAGGATTCTTTGTAGTCCGTTGTTGTATTCTCTGGGTGCGGTGCAGTCCTCTCTTGAACCTTTGAGCACAAGGTAGACCTTTTTGGAATCTCAGGACATAAGCAGTCCTCTCTGTATCCTTGTCATTGATCAGCCCAAGGTCTCAGAGAGGACTGCCTCTTGAACCTAGGGGTGCAGACCAATTCTCTCTTTAACCTCTGGAAGATTGGTAGTCCTCTCTGGAATCGTAGGGCACAGAGCCATCCTGTCTGGAACCTTAAGGTGCAGGGTAGTCCTCTCCAAAACCTTTGAGAACAGGGCAGACATCCCTTTAAATTCAGGACAGAAGGCAGACCTCTCTGATATGTCAGGATGCACATAACACCTTTCCGGAAGCGCAGAACACAGAACACTCCTCTCTGGAACCTTGCATCACAGGGCAAGCCTCTCTGGAGAATCTGTACTGCTCGTCTTGAGGTTTCTGAGAGGAGTGACTCTGGAATTTCAGTAAACATGACAGTTCTCACTTAAACTTCGGGTGCAGGACTCTCCTTTACTGGAATGTCAGGCTGAAGCGCAGGCCTCTATAAAGAACCATGTTTATGGACATGCCCTTCCCCCAAGAAGAGGATCCACCCTCCAAATGCCCTCTGTTCCTCTTATTGGGGGTAGGGGTTGCTTTCAAAGATAAAACAACACATACACTTAAATATAAGTATTACTAAATACCTATGAATATTAGTATTAACAATTCAACAAGTGCTTACAAATATTATTAAAAAGCAGAATATAACATATTAACCCTGGAGAAAAAGAAGAACAAACAAGAATTCTGGCACCTGAGGTTGCAGGGCAGTCCTCTCATGAATCTCAGGAGAGAGGGCTGTTTTGTCTGGAACCTTAGGGCATAGTATAGACCTCTCTAGAAACTCATGATGTAGGGCAATCCTCTCTGGACTCCTAGGACTGCTCTGCCCCAGGTCTCTGAGAGGACTGCCACTTGAACATCCAGCCATAGATCAGTCTTATTCTTAACCATGACATGCTTGGCAGTTCTCTCATGAAGCTCAAGGAACAGGGCAGTCATCTCTTTATCTTCAGGATTCTTTGTAGTCCGTTGTTGTATTCTCTGGGTGCGGTGCAGTTCTCTCTTGAACCTTTGAGCACAAGGTAGACCTTTTTGGAATCTCAGGACATAAGCAGTCCTCTCTGTATCCTTGTCATTGATCAGCCCAAGGTCTCAGAGAGGACTGCCTCTTGAACCTAGGGGTGCAGACCAATTCTCTCTTTAACCTCTGGAAGATTGGTAGTCCTCTCTGGAATCGTAGGGCACAGAGCCATCCTGTCTGGAACCTTAAGGTGCAGGGTAGTCCTCTCCAAAACCTTTGAGAACAGGGCAGACATCCCTTTAAATTCAGGACAGAAGGCAGACCTCTCTGATATGTCAGGATGCACATAACACCTTTCCGGAAGCGCAGAACACAGAACACTCCTCTCTGGAACCTTGCATCACAGGGCAAGCCTCTCTGGAGAATCTGTACTGCTCGTCTTGAGGTTTCTGAGAGGAGTGACTCTGGAATTTCAGTAAACATGACAGTTCTCACTTAAACTTCGGGTGCAGGACTCTCCTTTACTGGAATGTCAGGCTGAAGCGCAGGCCTCTATAAAGAACCATGTTTATGGACATGCCCTTCCCCCAAGAAGAGGATCCACTCTCTAAATGCCCTCTGTTCCTCTTATTGGGGGTAGGGGTTGCTTTCAAAGATAAAACAACACATACACTTAAATATAAGTATTACTAAATACCTATGAATATTAGTATTAACAATTCAACAAATGCTTACAAATATTATTAAAAAGCAGAATATAACATATTAACCCTGGAGAAAATGAAGAACAAACAAGAATTCTGGCACCTGAGGTTGCAAGGCAGTCCTCTCATGAATCTCAGGAGAGAGGGCTGTTTTGTCTGGAACCTTAGGGCATAGTATAGACCTCTCTAGAAACTCAGGATGTAGGGCAATCCTCTCTGGACTCCTAGGACTGCTCTGCCCCAGGTCTCTGAGAGGACTGCCACTTGAACATCCAGCCATAGATCAGTCTTATTCTTAACCATGACATGCTTGGCAGTTCTCTCATGAAGCTCAAGGAACAGGGCAGTCATCTCTTTATCTTCAGGATTCTTTGTAGTCCGTTGTTGTATTCTCTGGGTGCGGTGCAGTCCTCTCTGGAACCTTTGAGCACATGGTAGACCTTTTTGGAATCTCAGGACATAAGCAGTCCTCTCTGTAGCCTTGGGACTGATCTGCCTCAGCTCTCAGAGAGGACTGCCTCTTGAACCTAGGGGTGCAGACCAATTCTCTCTTTAACCTCTGGAAGATTGGTAGTCCTCTCTGGAATCGTAGGGAACAGAGCCATCCTGTCTGGAATCTTAAGGTGCAGGGTAGTTCCTTTCAAAGCCTTGGAGAACAGGACAGGGATCCCTTTAAGCTTGGGACAGAAGGCAGACCTCTCTGATATGTCAGGATGCACATAACACCTTTCCGGAACCGCAGAACACAGAACACTCCTCTCTGGAACCTTGCATCACAGGGCAAGCCTCTCTGGAGACTCTGTACTGCTCGTCTTGAGGTTTCTGAGAGGAGTGACTCTGGAATTTCAGTAAACATGACAGTTCTCACTTAAACTTCGGGTGCAGGACTCTCCTTTACTGGAATGTCAGGCTGAAGCGCAGGCCTCTATAAAGAACCATGTTTATGGACATGCCCTTCCCCCAAGAAGAGGATCTACCCTCCAAATGCCCTCTGTTCCTCTTATTGGGGGTAGGGGTTGCTTTCAAAGATAAAACAACACATACACTTAAATATAAGTATTACTAAATACCTATGAATATTAATATTAACAATTCAACAAATGCTTAAAAGTATTATTAAAAAGCAGAATATAACATATTAACCCTGGAGAAAAAGAAGAACAAACAAGAATTCTGGCACCTGAGGTTGCAGGGCAGTCCTCTCATGAATCTCAGGAGAGAGGGCTGTTTTGTCTGGAACCTTAGGGCATAGTATAGACCTCTCTAGAAACTCAGGATGTAGGGCAATCCTCTCTGGACTCCTAGGACTGCTCTGCCCCAGGTCTCTGAGAGGACTGCCACTTGAACATCCAGCCATAGATCAGTCTTATTCTTAACCATGACATGCTTGGCAGTTCTCTCATGAAGCTCAAGGAACAGGGCAGTCATCTCTTTATCTTCAGGATTCTTTGTAGTCCATTGTTGTATTCTCTGGGTGCGGTGCAGTCCTCTCTGGAACCTTTGAGCACAAGGCAGACCTTTTTGGAATCTCAGGACATAAGCAGTCCTCTCTGTAGCCTTGGGACTGATCTGCCTCAGCTCTCAGAGAGGACTGCCTCTTGAACCTAGGGGTGTAGACCAATCCTCTCTTTAACCTCTGGAAGATTGGTAGTCCTCTCTGGAATCGTAGGGAACAGAGCCATCCTGTCTGGAATCTTAAGGTGCAGTGTAGTTCCTTTCAAAGCCTTTGAGAACAGGACAGGGATCCCTTTAAGCTTGGGACAGAAGGCAGACCTCTCTGATATGTCAGGATGCACATAACACCTTTCCGGAAGCGCAGAACACAGAACACTCCTCTCTGGAACCTTGCATCACAGGGCAAGCCTCTCTGGAGAATCTGTACTGCTTGTCTTGAGTTTTCTGAGAGGAGTGACTCTGGAATTTCAGTAAACATGACAGTTCTCACTTAAACTTCGGGTGCAGGACTCTCCTTTACTGGAATGTCAGGCTGAAGCGCAGGCCTCTATAAAGAACCATGTTTATGGACATGCCCTTCCCCCAAGAAGAGGATCCACCCTCCAAATGCCCTCTGTTCCTCTTATTGGGGGTAGGGGTTGCTTTCAAAGATAAAACAACACATACACTTAAATATAAGTATTACTAAATACCTATGAATATTAGTATTAACAATTCAACAAGTGCTTACAAATATTATTAAAAAGCAGAATATAACATATTAACCCTGGAGAAAAAGAAGAACAAACAAGAATTCTGGCACCTGAGGTTGCAGGGCAGTCCTCTCATGAATCTCAGGAGAGAGGGCTGTTTTGTCTGGAACCTTAGGGCATAGTATAGACCTCTCTAGAAACTCAGGATGTAGGGCAATCCTCTCTGGACTCCTAGGACTGCTCTGCCCCAGGTCTCTGAGAGGACTGCCACTTGAACATCCAGCCATAGATCAGTCTTATTCTTAACCATGACATGCTTGGCAGTTCTCTCATGAAGCTCAAGGAACAGGGCAGTCATCTCTTTATCTTCAGGATTCTTTGTAGTCCGTTGTTGTATTCTCTGGGTGCGGTGCAGTCCTCTCTTGAACCTTTGAGCACAAGGTAGACCTTTTTGGAATCTCAGGACATAAGCAGTCCTCTCTGTATCCTTGTCATTGATCAGCCCAAGGTCTCAGAGAGGACTGCCTCTTGAACCTAGGGGTGCAGACCAATTCTCTCTTTAACCTCTGGAAGATTGGTAGTCCTCTCTGGAATCGTAGGGCACAGAGCCATCCTGTCTGGAACCTTAAGGTGCAGGGTAGTCCTCTCCAAAACCTTTGAGAACAGGGCAGACATCCCTTTAAATTCAGGACAGAAGGCAGACCTCTCTGATATGTCAGGATGCACATAACACCTTTCCGGAAGCGCAGAACACAGAACACTCCTCTCTGGAACCTTGCATCACAGGGCAAGCCTCTCTGGAGAATCTGTACTGCTCGTCTTGAGGTTTCTGAGAGGAGTGACTCTGGAATTTCAGTAAACATGACAGTTCTCACTTAAACTTCGGGTGCAGGACTCTCCTTTACTGGAATGTCAGGCTGAAGCGCAGGCCTCTATAAAGAACCATGTTTATGGACATGCCCTTCCCCCAAGAAGAGGATCCACCCTCCAAATGCCCTCTGTTCCTCTTATTGGGGGTAGGGGTTGCTTTCAAAGATAAAACAACACATACACTTAAATATAAGTATTACTAAATACCTATGAATATTAGTATTAACAATTCAACAAATGCTTACAAATATTATTAAAAAGCAGAATATAACATATTAACCCTGGAGAAAAAGAAGAACAAACAAGAATTCTGGCACCTGAGGTTGCAGGGCAGTCCTCTCATGAATCTCAGGAGAGAGGGCTGTTTTGTCTGGAACCTTAGGGCATAGTATAGACCTCTCTAGAAACTCATGATGTAGGGCAATCCTCTCTGGACTCCTAGGACTGCTCTGCCCAGTTCTCTGAGAGGACTGCCACTTGAACATCCAGCCATAGATCAGTCTTATTCTTAACCATGACATGCTTGGCAGTTCTCTCATGAAGCTCAAGGAACAGGGCAGTCATCTCTTTATCTTCAGGATTTTTTGTAGTCCGTTGTTGTATTCTCTGGGTGCGGTGCAGTCCTCTCTTGAACCTTTGAGCACAAGGTAGACCTTTTTGGAATCTCAGGACATAAGCAGTCCTCTCTGTATCCTTGTCATTGATCAGCCCAAGGTCTCAGAGAGGACTGCCTCTTAAACCTAGGGGTGCAGACCAATTCTCTCTTTAACCTCTGGAAGATTGGTAGTCCTCTCTGGAATCGTAGGGCACAGAGCCATCCTGTCTGGAACCTTAAGGTGCAGGGTAGTCCTCTCCAAAACCTTTGAGAACAGGGCAGACATCCCTTTAAATTCAGGACAGAAGGCAGACCTCTCTGATATGTCAGGATGCACATAACACCTTTCCGGAAGCGCAGAAGACAGAACACTCCTCTCTGGAACCTTGCATCACAGGGCAAGCCTCTCTGGAGAATCTGTACTGCTCGTCTTGAGGTTTCTGAGAGGAGTGACTCTGGAATTTCAGTAAACATGACAGTTCTCACTTAAACTTCGGGTGCAGGACTCTCCTTTACTGGAATGTCAGGCTGAAGCGCAGGCCTCTATAAAGAACCATGTTTATGGACATGCCCTTCCCCCAAGAAGAGGATCCACCCTCTAAATGCCCTCTGTTCCTCTTATTGGGGGTAGGGGTTGCTTTCAAAGATAAAACAACACATACACTTAAATATAAGTATTACTAAATACCTATGAATATTAGTATTAACAATTCAACAAATGCTTACAAATATTATTAAAAAGCAGAATATAACATATTAACCCTGGAGAAAATGAAGAACAAACAAGAATTCTGGCACCTGAGGTTGCAAGGCAGTCCTCTCATGAATCTCAGGAGAGAGGGCTGTTTTGTCTGGAACCTTAGGGCATAGTATAGACCTCTCTAGAAACTCAGGATGTAGGGCAATCCTCTCTGGACTCCTAGGACTGCTCTGCCCCAGGTCTCTGAGAGGACTGCCACTTGAACATCCAGCCATAGATCAGTCTTATTCTTAACCATGACATGCTTGGCAGTTCTCTCATGAAGCTCAAGGAACAGGGCAGTCATCTCTTTATCTTCAGGATTCTTTGTAGTCCGTTGTTGTATTCTCTGGGTGCGGTGCAGTCCTCTCTGGAACCTTTGAGCACAAGGTAGACCTTTTTGGAATCTCAGGACATAAGCAGTCCTCTCTGTAGCCTTGGGACTGATCTGCCTCAGCTCTCAGAGAGGACTGCTTCTTGAACCTAGGGGTGCAGACCAATTCTCTCTTTAACCTCTGGAAGATTGGTAGTCCTCTCTGGAATCGTAGGGAACAGAGCCATCCTGTCTGGAATCTTAAGGTGCAGGGTAGTTCCTTTCAAAGCCTTGGAGAACAGGACAGGGATCCCTTTAAGCTTGGGACAGAAGGCAGACCTCTCTGATATGTCAGGATGCACATAACACCTTTCCGGAACCGCAGAACACAGAACACTCCTCTCTGGAACCTTGCATCACAGGGCAAGCCTCTCTGGAGACTCTGTACTGCTCGTCTTGAGGTTTCTGAGAGGAGTGACTCTGGAATTTCAGTAAACATGACAGTTCTCACTTAAACTTCGGGTGCAGGACTCTCCTTTACTGGAATGTCAGGCTGAAGCGCAGGCCTCTATAAAGAACCATGTTTATGGACATGCCCTTCCCCCAAGAAGAGGATCTACCCTCCAAATGCCCTCTGTTCCTCTTATTGGGGGTAGGGGTTGCTTTCAAAGATAAAACAACACATACACTTAAATATAAGTATTACTAAATACCTATGAATATTAATATTAACAATTCAACAAATGCTTACAAGTATTATTAAAAAGCAGAATATAACATATTAACCCTGGAGAAAAAGAAGAACAAACAAGAATTCTGGCACCTGAGGTTGCAAGGCAGTCCTCTCATGAATCTCAGGAGAGAGGGCTGTTTTGTCTGGAACCTTAGGGCATAGTATAGACCTCTCTAGAAACTCAGGATGTAGGGCAATCCTCTCTGGACTCCTAGGACTGCTCTGCCCCAGGTCTCTGAGAGGACTGCCACTTGAACATCCAGCCATAGATCAGTCTTATTCTTAACCATGACATGCTTGGCAGTTCTCTCATGAAGCTCAAGGAACAGGGCAGTCATCTCTTTATCTTCAGGATTCTTTGTAGTCCGTTGTTGTATACTCTGGGTGCGGTGCAGTCCTCTCTGGAACCTTTGAGCACAAGGTAGACCTTTTTGGAATCTCAGGACATAAGCAGTCCTCTCTGTAGCCTTGGGACTGATCTGCCTCAGCTCTCAGAGAGGACTGCCTCTTGAACCTAGGGGTGCAGACCAATTCTCTCTTTAACTTCTGGAAGATTGGTAGTCCTCTCTGGAATCGTAGGGAACAGAGCCATCCTGTCTGGAATCTTAAGGTGCAGGGTAGTTCCTTTCAAAGCCTTGGAGAACAGGACAGGGATCCCTTTAAGCTTGGGACAGAAGGCAGACCTCTCTGATATGTCAGGATGCACATAACACCTTTCCGGAACCGCAGAACACAGAACACTCCTCTCTGGAACCTTGCATCACAGGGCAAGCCTCTCTGGAGACTCTGTACTGCTCGTCTTGAGGTTTCTGAGAGGAGTGACTCTGGAATTTCAGTAAACATGACAGTTCTCACTTAAACTTCGGGTGCAGGACTCTCCTTTACTGGAATGTCAGGCTGAAGCGCAGGCCTCTATAAAGAACCATGTTTATGGACATGCCCTTCCCCCAAGAAGAGGATCCACCCTCCAAATGCCCTCTGTTCCTCTTATTGGGGGTAGGGGTTGCTTTCAAAGATAAAACAACACATACACTTAAATATAAGTATTACTAAATATCTATGAATATTAGTATTAACAATTCAACAAATGCTTACAAGTATTATTAAAAAGCAGAATATAACATATTAACCCTGGAGAAAAAGAAGAACAAACAAGAATTCTGGCACCTGAGGTTGCAAGGCAGTCCTCTCATGAATCTCAGGAGAGAGGGCTGTTTTGTCTGGAACCTTAGGGCATAGTATAGACCTCTCTAGAAACTCAGGATGTAGGGCAATCCTCTCTGGACTCCTAGGACTGCTCTGCCCCAGGTCTCTGAGAGGACTGCCACTTGAACATCCAGCCATAGATCAGTCTTATTCTTAACCATGACATGCTTGGCAGTTCTCTCATGAAGCTCAAGGAACAGGGCAGTCATCTCTTTATCTTCAGGATTCTTTGTAGTCCGTTGTTGTATACTCTGGGTGCGGTGCAGTCCTCTCTGGAACCTTTGAGCACAAGGTAGACCTTTTTGGAATCTCAGGACATAAGCAGTCCTCTCTGTAGCCTTGGGACTGATCTGCCTCAGCTCTCAGAGAGGACTGCCTCTTGAACCTAGGGGTGCAGACCAATTCTCTCTTTAACTTCTGGAAGATTGGTAGTCCTCTCTGGAATCGTAGGGAACAGAGCCATCCTGTCTGGAATCTTAAGGTGCAGGGTAGTTCCTTTCAAAGCCTTGGAGAACAGGACAGGGATCCCTTTAAGCTTGGGACAGAAGGCAGACCTCTCTGATATGTCAGGATGCACATAACACCTTTCCGGAACCGCAGAACACAGAACACTCCTCTCTGGAACCTTGCATCACAGGGCAAGCCTCTCTGGAGACTCTGTACTGCTCGTCTTGAGGTTTCTGAGAGGAGTGACTCTGGAATTTCAGTAAACATGACAGTTCTCACTTAAACTTCGGGTGCAGGACTCTCCTTTACTGGAATGTCAGGCTGAAGCGCAGGCCTCTATAAAGAACCATGTTTATGGACATGCCCTTCCCCCAAGAAGAGGATCCACCCTCCAAATGCCCTCTGTTCCTCTTATTGGGGGTAGGGGTTGCTTTCAAAGATAAAACAACACATACACTTAAATATAAGTATTACTAAATATCTATGAATATTAGTATTAACAATTCAACAAATGCTTACAAGTATTATTAAAAAGCAGAATATAACATATTAACCCTGGAGAAAAAGAAGAACAAACAAGAATTCTGGCACCTGAGGTTGCAGGGCAGTCCTCTCATGAATCTCAGGAGAGAGGGCTGTTTTGTCTGGAACCTTAGGGCATAGTATAGACCTCTCTAGAAACTCAGGATGTAGGGCAATCCTCTCTGGACTCCTAGGACTGCTCTGCCCCAGGTCTCTGAGAGGACTGCCACTTGAACATCCATCCATAGATCAGTCTTATTCTTAACCATGACATGCCTGGCAGTTCTCTCATGAAGCTCAAGGAACAGGGCAGTCATCTCTTTATCTTCAGGATTCTTTGTAGTCCGTTGTTGTATTCTCTGGGTGCGGTGCAGTCCTCTCTGGAACCTTTGAGCACATGGTAGACCTTTTTGGAATCTCAGGACATAAGCAGTCCTCTCTGTAGCCTTGGGACTGATCTGCCTCAGCTCTCAGAGAGGACTGCCTCTTGAACCTAGGGGTGTAGACCAATCCTCTCTTTAACCTCTGGAAGATTGGTAGTCCTCTCTGGAATCGTAGGGAACAGAGCCATCCTGTCTGGAATCTTAAGGTGCAGTGTAGTTCCTTTCAAAGCCTTTGAGAACAGGACAGGGATCCCTTTAAGCTTGGGACAGAAGGCAGACCTCTCTGATATGTCAGGATGCACATAACACCTTTCCGAAACCGCAGAACACAGAACACTCCTCTCTGGAACCTTGCATCACAGGGCAAGCCTCTCTGGAGACTCTGTACTGCTCGTCTTGAGGTTTCTGAGAGGAGTGACTCTGGAATTTCAGTAAACATGACAGTTCTCACTTAAACTTCGGGTGCAGGACTCTCCTTTACTGGAATGTCAGGCTGAAGCGCAGGCCTCTATAAAGAACCATGTTTATGGACATGCCCTTCCCCCAAGAAGAGGATCCACCCTCCAAATGCCCTCTGTTCCTCTTATTGGGGGTAGGGGTTGCTTTCAAAGATAAAACAACACATACACTTAAATATAAGTATTACTAAATATCTATGAATATTAATATTAACAATTCAACAAATGCTTACAAGTATTATTAAAAAGCAGAATATAACATATTAACCCTGGAGAAAAAGAAGAACAAACAAGAATTCTGGCACCTGAGGTTGCAGGGCAGTCCTCTCATGAATCTCAGCAGAGAGGGCTGTTTTGTCTGGAACCTTAGGGCATAGTATAGACCTCTCTAGAAACTCAGGATGTAGGGCAATCCTCTCTGGACTCCTAGGACTGCTCTGCCCCAGGTCTCTGAGAGGACTGCCACTTGAACATCCAGCCATAGATCAGTCTTATTCTTAACCATGACATGCTTGGCAGTTCTCTCATGAAGCTCAAGGAACAGGGCAGTCATCTCTTTATCTTCAGGATTCTTTGTAGTCCGTTGTTGTATTCTCTGGGTGCGGTGCAGTCCTCTCTGGAACCTTTGAGCACAAGGTAGACCTTTTTGGAATCTCAGGACATAAGCAGTCCTCTCTGTAGCCTTGGGACTGATCTGCCTCAGCTCTCAGAGAGGACTGCCTCTTGAACCTAGGGGTGTAGACCAATCCTCTCTTTAACCTCTGGAAGATTGGTAGTCCTCTCTGGAATCGTAGGGAACAGAGCCATCCTGTCTGGAATCTTAAGGTGCAGTGTAGTTCCTTTCAAAGCCTTGGAGAACAGGACAGGGATCCCTTTAAGCTTGGGACAGAAGGCAGACCTCTCTGATATGTCAGGATGCACATAACACCTTTCCAGAACCGCAGAACACAGAACACTCCTCTCTGGAACCTTGCATCACAGGGCAAGCCTCTCTGGAGAATCTGTACTGCTCGTCTTGAGGTTTCTGAGAGGAGTGACTCTGGAATTTCAGTAAACATGACAGTTCTCACTTAAACTTCGGGTGCAGGACTCTCCTTTACTGGAATGTCAGGCTGAAGCGCAGGCCTCTATAAAGAACCATGTTTATGGACATGCCCTTCCCCCAAGAAGAGGATCCACCCTCCAAATGCCCTCTGTTCCTCTTATTGGGGGTAGGGGTTGCTTTCAAAGATAAAACAACACATACACTTAAATATAAGTATTACTAAATACCTATGAATATTAGTATTAACAATTCAACAAGTGCTTACAAATATTATTAAAAAGCAGAATATAACATATTAACCCTGGAGAAAAAGAAGAACAAACAAGAATTCTGGCACCTGAGGTTGCAGGGCAGTCCTCTCATGAATCTCAGAAGAGAGGGCTGTTTTGTCTGGAACCTTAGGGCATAGTATAGACCTCTCTAGAAATTCAGGATGTAGGGCAATCCTCTCTGGACTCCTAGGACTGCTCTGCCCCAGGTCTCTGAGAGGACTGCCACTTGAACATCCAGCCATAGATCAGTCTTATTCTTAACCATGACATGCTTGGCAGTTCTCTCATGAAGCTCAAGGAACAGGGCAGTCATCTCTTTATCTTCAGGATTCTTTGTAGTCCGTTGTTGTATTCTCTGGGTGCGGTGCAGTCCTCTCTTGAACCTTTGAGCACAAGGTAGACCTTTTTGGAATCTCAGGACATAAGCAGTCCTCTCTGTATCCTTGTCATTGATCAGCCCAAGGTCTCAGAGAGGACTGCCTCTTGAACCTAGGGGTGCAGACCAATTCTCTCTTTAACCTCTGGAAGATTGGTAGTCCTCTCTGGAATCGTAGGGCACAGAGCCATCCTGTCTGGAACCTTAAGGTGCAGGGTAGTCCTCTCAAAAACCTTTGAGAACAGGGCAGACATCCCTTTAAATTCAGGACAGAAGGCAGACCTCTCTGATATGTCAGGATGCACATAACACCTTTCCGGAAGCGCAGAACACAGAACACTCCTCTCTGGAACCTTGCATCACAGGGCAAGCCTCTCTGGAGAATCTGTACTGCTCGTCTTGAGGTTTCTGAGAGGAGTGACTCTGGAATTTCAGTAAACATGACAGTTCTCACTTAAACTTCGGGTGCAGGACTCTCCTTTACTGGAATGTCAGGCTGAAGCGCAGGCCTCTATAAAGAACCATGTTTATGGACATGCCCTTCCCCCAAGAAGAGGATCCACCCTCCAAATGCCCTCTGTTCCTCTTATTGGGGGTAGGGGTTGCTTTCAAAGATAAAACAACACATACACTTAAATATAAGTATTACTAAATACCTATGAATATTAGTATTAACAATTCAACAAATGCTTACAAATATTATTAAAAAGCAGAATATAACATATTAACCCTGGAGAAAAAGAAGAACAAACAAGAATTCTGGCACCTGAGGTTGCAGGGCAGTCCTCTCATGAATCTCAGGAGAGAGGGCTGTTTTGTCTGGAACCTTAGGGCATAGTATAGACCTCTCTAGAAACTCAGGATGTAGGGCAATCCTCTCTGGACTCCTAGGACTGCTCTGCCCCAGGTCTTTGAGAGGACTGCCACTTGAACATCCAGCCATAGATCAGTCTTATTCTCAACCATGACATGCTTGGCAGTTCTCTCATGAAGCTCAAGGAACAGGGCAGTCATCTCTTTATCTTCAGGATTCTTTGTAGTCCGTTGTTGTATTCTCTGGGTGCGGTGCAGTCCTCTCTGGAACCTTTGAGCACAAGGTAGACCTTTTTGGAATCTCAGGACATAAGCAGTCCTCTCTGTAGCCTTGGGACTGATCTGCCTCAGCTCTCAGAGAGGACTGCCTCTTGAACCTAGGGGTGTAGACCAATCCTCTCTTTAACCTCTGGAAGATTGGTAGTCCTCTCTGGAATCGTAGGGAACAGAGCCATCCTGTCTGGAATCTTAAGGTGCAGTGTAGTTCCTTTCAAAGCCTTTGAGAACAGGACAGGGATCCCTTTAAGCTTGGGACAGAAGGCAGACCTCTCTGATATGTCAGGATGCACATAACACCTTTCCGGAACCGCAGAACACAGAACACTCCTCTCTGGAACCTTGCATCACAGGGCAAGCCTCTCTGGAGACTCTGTACTGCTCGTCTTGAGGTTTCTGAGAGGAGTGACTCTGGAATTTCAGTAAACATGACAGTTCTCACTTAAACTTCGGGTGCAGGATTCTCCTTTACTGGAATGTCAGGCTGAAGCGCAGGCCTCTATAAAGAACCATGTTTATGGACATGCCCTTCCCCCAAGAAGAGGATCCACCCTCCAAATGCCCTCTGTTCCTCTTATTGGGGGTAGGGGTTGCTTTCAAAGATAAAACAACACATACACTTAAATATAAGTATTACTAAATACCTATGAATATTAGTATTAACAATTCAACAAATGCTTACAAATATTATTAAAAAGCAGAATATAACATATTAACCCTGGAGAAAAAGAAGAACAAAAAAGAATTCTGGCACCTGAGTTTGCAGGGCAGTCCTCTCATGAATCTCAGGAGAGAGGGCTGTTTTGTCTGGAACCTTAGGGCATAGTATAGACCTCTCTAGAAACTCAGGATGTAGGGCAATCCTCTCTGGACTCCTAGGACTGCTCTGCCCCAGGTCTCTGAGAGGACTGCCACTTGAAGATCCAGCCATAGATCAGTCTTATTCTTAACCATGACATGCTTGGCAGTTCTCTCATGAAGCTCAAGGAACAGGGCAGTCATCTCTTTATCTTCAGGATTGTTTGTAGTCCGTTGTTGTATTCTCTGGGTGCGGTGCAGTCCTCTCTGGAACCTTTGAGCACAAGGTAGACCTTTTTGGAATCTCAGGACATAAGCATTCCTCTCTGTAGCCTTGGGACTGATCAGCCCAAGGTCTCAGAGAGGACTGCCTCTTGAACCTAGGGGTGTAGACCAATCCTCTCTTTAACCTCTGGAAGATTGGTAGTCCTCTCTGGAATCGTAGGAAACAGAGCCATCCTGTCTGGAATCTTAAGGTACAGGGTAGTTCCTTTCAAAGCCTTTGAGAACAGGACAGGGATCCCTTTAAGCTTGGGACAGAAGGCAGACCTCTCTGATATGTCAGGATGCACATAACACCTTTCCGGAACCGCAGAACACAGAACACTCCTCTCTGCAACCTTGCATCACAGGGCAAGCCTCTCTGGAGAATCTGTACTGCTCGTCTTGAGGTTTCTGAGAGGAGTGACTCTGGAATTTCAGTAAACATGACAGTTCTCACTCAAACTTCGGGTGCAGGTCTCTCCTTTACTGGAATGTCAGGCTGAAGCGCAGGCCTCTATAAAGAACCATGTTTATGGACATGCCCTTCCCCCAAGAAGAGGATCCACCCTCCAAATGCCCTCTGTTCCTCTTATTGGGGGTAGGGGTTGCTTTCAAAGATAAAACAACACATACACTTAAATATAAGTATTACTAAATACCTATGAATATTAGTATTAACAATTCAACAAATGCTTACAAATATTATTAAAAAGCAGAATATAACATATTAACCCTGGAGAAAAAGAAGAACAAACAAGAATTCTGGCACCTGAGGTTGCCGGGCAGTCCTCTCATGAATCTCAGGAGAGAGGGCTGTTTTGTCCGGAACCTTAGGGCATAGTATAGACCTCTCTAGAAACTCAGGATGTAGGGCAATCCTCTCTGGACTCCTAGGACTGCTCTGCCCCAGGTCTCTGAGAGGACTGCCACTTGAAGATCCAGCCATAGATCAGTCTTATTCTTAACCATGACATGCTTGGCAGTTCTCTCATGAAGCTCAAGGAACAGGGCAGTCATCTCTTTATCTTCAGGATTGTTTGTAGTCCGTTGTTGTTTTCTCTGGGTGCGGTGCAGTCCTCTCTGGAACCTTTGAGCACAAGGTAGACCTTTTTGGAATCTCAGGACATAAGCATTCCTCTCTGTAGCCTTGGGACTGATCAGCCCAAGGTCTCAGAGAGGACTGCCTCTTGAACCTAGGGGTGTAGACCAATCCTCTCTTTAACCTCTGGAAGATTGGTAGTCCTCTCTGGAATCGTAGGAAACAGAGCCATCCTGTCTGGAATCTTAAGGTACAGGGTAGTTCCTTTCAAAGCCTTTGAGAACAGGACAGGGATCCCTTTAAGCTTGGGACAGAAGGCAGACCTCTCTGATATGTCAGGATGCACATAACACCTTTCCGGAACCGCAGAACACTCCTCTCTGCAACCTTGCATCACAGGGCAAGCCTCTCTGGAGAATCTGTACTGCTCGTCTTGAGGTTTCTGAGAGGAGTGACTCTGGAATTTCAGTAAACATGACAGTTCTCACTCAAACTTCGGGTGCAGGTCTCTCCTTTACTGGAATGTCAGGCTGAAGCGCAGGCCTCTATAAAGAACCATGTTTATGGACATGCCCTTCCCCCAAGAAGAGGATCCACCCTCCAAATGCCCTCTGTTCCTCTTATTGGGGGTAGGGGTTGCTTTCAAAGATAAAACAACACATACACTTAAATATAAGTATTACTAAATACCTATGAATATTAGTATTAACAATTCAACAAATGCTTACAAATATTATTAAAAAGCAGAATATAACATATTAACCCTGGAGAAAAAGAAGAACAAACAAGAATTCTGGCACCTGAGGTTGCCGGGCAGTCCTCTCATGAATCTCAGGAGAGAGGGCTGTTTTGTCCGGAACCTTAGGGCATAGTATAGACCTCTCTAGAAACTCAGGATGTAGGGCAATCCTCTCTGGACTCCTAGGACTGCTCTGCCCCAGGTCTCTGAGAGGACTGCCACTTGAACATCCAGCCATAGATCAGTCTTATTCTTAAAAATGACATGCTTGGCAGTTCTCTCATGAAGCTCAAGGAACAGGGCAGTCATCTCTTTATCTTCAGGATTCTTTGTAGTCCGTTGTTGTATTCTCTGGGTGCGGTGCAGTCCTCTCTGGAACCTTTGAGCATAAGGTAGACCTTTTTAGAATCTCAGGACATAAGCAGTCCTCTCTGTAGCCTTGGGACTGATCTGCCTCAGCTCTCAGAGAGGACTGCCTCTTGAACCTAGGGGTGTAGACCAATCCTATCTTTAACCTCTGGAAGATTGGTAGTCCTCTCTGGAATCGTAGGAAACAGAGCCATCCTGTCTGGAATCTTAAGGTGCAGGGTAGTTCCTTTCAAAGCCTTTGAGAACAGGACAGGGATCCCTTTAAGCTTGGGACAGAAGGCAGACCTCTCTGATATGTCAGGATGCACATAACACCTTTCCGGAACCGCACAACACAGAACACTCCTCTCTGGAACCTTGCATCACAGGGCAAGCCTCTCTGGAGAATCTGTACTGCTCGCCTTGAGGTTTCTGAGAGGAGTGACTCTGGAATTTCAGTAAACATGACAGTTCTCACTTAAACTTCGGGTGCAGGACTCTCCTTTAGTGGAATGTCAGGCTGAAGCGCAGGCCTCTATAAAGAAACATGTTTATGGACATGCCCTTCCCCCAAGAAGAGGATCCACCCTCCAAATGCCCTCTGTTCCTCTTATTGGGGGTAGGGGTTGCTTTCAAAGATAAAACAACACATACACTTAAATATAAGTATTACTAAATATGAATATTTGTATTAACAATTCAACAAATGCTTACAAATATTATTAAAAAGCAGAATATAACATATTAACCCTGGAGAAAAAGAAGAACAAACAAGAATTCTGGCACCTGAGGTTGCAGGGCAGTCCTCTCATTAATCTCAGGAGAGAGGGCTGTTTTGTCTGGAACCTTAGGGCATAGTATAGACCTCTCTAGAAACTCAGGATGTAGGGCAATCCTCTCTGGACTCCTAGGACTGCTCTGCCCCAGGTCTCTGAGAGGACTGCCACTTGAACATCCAGCCATAGATCAGTCTTATTCTTAACCATGACATGCTTGGCAGTTCTCTCATGAAGCTCAAGGAACAGGGCAGTCATCTCTTTATCTTCAGGATTCTTTGTAGTCCGTTGTTGTATTCTCTGGGTGCGGTGCAGTCCTCTCTGGAACCTTTGAGCACAAGGTAGACCTTTTTAGAATCTCAGGAGATAAGCAGTCCTCTCTGTAGCCTTGGGACTGATCTGCCTCAGCTCTCAGAGAGGACTGCCTCTTGAACCTAGGGGTGTAGACAAATCCTATCTTTAACCTCTGGAAGATTGGTAGTCCTCTCTGGAATCGTAGGAAACAGAGCCATCCTGTCTGGAATCTTAAGGTGCAGGGTAGTTCCTTTTAAAGCCTTTGAGAACAGGACAGGGATCCCTTTAAGCTTGGGACAGAAGGCAGACCTCTCTGATATGTCAGGATGCACATAACACCTTTCCGGAAGCGCAGAACACAGAACACTCCTCTCTGGAACCTTGCATCACAGGGCAAGCCTCTCTGGAGAATCTGTACTGCTCGTCTTGAGGTTTCTGAGAGGAGTGACTCTGGAATTTCAGTAAACATGACAGTTCTCACTTAAACTTCGGGTGCAGGACTCT
Organism: Mixophyes fleayi; assembly: GCF_038048845.1. Lineage (NCBI taxonomy): Eukaryota > Metazoa > Chordata > Amphibia > Anura > Limnodynastidae > Mixophyes > Mixophyes fleayi. The sequence goes on along the minus strand of NC_134403.1, from coordinate 65,861,183 downwards.
CCTTTACTGGAATGTCAGGCTGAAGCGCAGGCCTCTATAAAGAACCATGTTTATGGACATGCCCTTCCCCCAAGAAGAGGATCCACCCTCCAAATGCCCTCTGTTCCTCTTATTGGGGGTAGGGGTTGCTTTCAAAGATAAAACAACACATACACTTAAATATAAGTATTACTAAATACCTATGAATATTAGTATTAACAATCAAACAAATGCTTACAAATATTATTAAAAAGCAGAATATAACATATTAACCCTGAAGAAAAAGAAGAACAAACAAGAATTCTGGCACCTGAGGTTGCAGGGCAGTCCTCTCATGAATCTCAGGAGAGAGGGCTGTTTGGTCTGGAACCTTAGGGCATAGTATAGACCTCTCTAGAAACTCAGGATGTAGGGCAATCCTCTCTGGACTCCTAGGACTGCTCTGCCCCAGGTCTCTGAGAGGACTGCCACTTGAACATCCAGCCATAGATCAGTCTTATTCTTAACCATGACATGCTTGGCAGTTCTCTCATGAAGCTCAAGGAACAGGGCAGTCATCTCTTTATCTTCAGGATTCTTTGTAGTCCGTTGTTGTATTCTCTGGGTGCGGTGCAGTCCTCTCTGGAACCTTTGAGCACAAGGTAGACCTTTTTAGAATCTCAGGAGATAAGCAGTCCTCTCTGTAGCCTTGGGACTGATCTGCCTCAGCTCTCAGAGAGGACTGCCTCTTGAACCTAGGGGTGTAGACCAATCCTATCTTTAACCTCTGGAAGATTGGTAGTCTTCTCTGGAATCGTAGGAAACAGAGCCATCCTGTCTGGAATCTTAAGGTGCAGGGTAGTTCCTTTCAAAGCCTTTGAGAACAGGACAGGGATCCCTTTAAGCTTGGGACAGAAGGCAGACCTCTCTGATATGTCAGGATGCACATAACACCTTTCCGGAAGCGCAGAACACAGAACACTCCTCTCTGCAACCTTGCATCACAGGGCAAGCCTCTCTGGAGAATCTGTACTGCTCGTCTTGAGGTTTCTGAGAGGAGTGACTCTGGAATTTCAGTAAACATGACAGTTCTCACTCAAACTTCGGGTGCAGGTCTCTCCTTTACTGGAATGTCAGGCTGAAGCGCAGGCCTCTATAAAGAACCATGTTTATGGACATGCCCTTCCCCCAAGAAGAGGATCCACCCTCCAAATGCCCTCTGTTCCTCTTATTGGGGGTAGGGGTTGCTTTCAAAGATAAAACAACACATACACTTAAATATAAGTATTACTAAATACCTATGAATATTAGTATTAACAATTCAACAAATGCTTACAAATATTATTAAAAAGCAGAATATAACATATTAACCCTGGAGAAAAAGAAGAACAAACAAGAATTCTGGCACCTGAGGTTGCAGGGCAGTCCTCTCATAAATCTCAGGAGAGAGGGCTGTTTTGTCTGGAACCTTAGCGCATAGTATAGACCTCTCTAGAAACTCAGGATGTAGGGCAATCCTCTCTGGACTCCTAGGACTGCTCTGCCCCAGGTCTCTGAGAGGACTGCCACTTGAAGATCCAGCCATAGATCAGTCTTATTCTTAACCATGACATGCTTGGCAGTTCTCTCATGAAGCTCAAGGAACAGGGCAGTCATCTCTTTATCTTCAGGATTCTTTGTAGTCCGTTGTTGTATTCTCTGGGTGCGGTGCAGTCCTCTCTGGAACCTTTGAGCACAAGGTAGACCTTTTTAGAATCTCAGGACATAAGCAGTCCTCTCTGTAGCCTTGGGACTGATCTGCCTCAGCTCTCAGAGAGGACTGCCTCTTGAACCTAGGGGTGTAGACCAATCCTATCTTTAACCTCTGGAAGATTGGTAGTCCTCTCTGGAATCGTAGGAAACAGAGTCATCCTGTCTGGAATCTTAAGGTGCAGTGAAGTTCCTTTCAAAGCCTTTGAGAACAGGACAGGGATCCCTTTAAGCTTGGGACAGAAGGCAGACCTCTCTGATATGTCAGGATGCACATAACACCTTTCCGGAACCGCAGAACACAGAACACTCCTCTCTGGAACCTTGCATCACAGGGCAAGCCTCTCTAGAGAATCTGTACTGCTCGTCTTGAGGTTTCTGAGAGGAGTGACTCTGGAATTTCAGTAAACATGACAGTTCTCACTTAAACTTCGGGTGCAGGACTCTCCTTTAGTGGAATGTCAGGCTGAAGCGCAGGCCTCTATAAAGAACCATGTTTATGGACATGCCCTTCCCCCAAGAAGAGGATCCACCCTCCAAATGCCCTCTGTTCCTCTTATTGGGGGTAGGGGTTGCTTTCAAAGATAAAACAACACATACACTTAAATATAAGTATTACTAAATACCTATGAATATTAGTATTAACAATTCAACAAATGCTTACAAATATTATTAAAAAGCAGAATATAACATATTAACCCTGGAGAAAAAGAAGAACAAACAAGAATTCTGGCACCTGAGGTTGCAGGGCAGTCCTCTCATGAATCTCAGGAGAGAGGGCTGTTTTGTCTGGAACCTTAGCGCATAGTATAGACCTCTCTAGAAACTCAGGATGTAGGGCAATCCTCTCTGGACTCCTAGGACTGCTCTGCCCCAGGTCTCTGAGAGGACTGCCACTTGAAGATCCAGCCATAGATCAGTCTTATTCTTAACCATGACATGCTTGGCAGTTCTCTCATGAAGCTCAAGGAACAGGGCAGTCATCTCTTTATCTTCAGGATTCTTTGTAGTCCGTTGTTGTATTCTCTGGGTGCGGTGCAGTCCTCTCTGGAACCTTTGAGCACAAGGTAGACCTTTTTAGAATCTCAGGACATAAGCAGTCCTCTCTGTAGCCTTGGGACTGATCTGCCTCAGCTCTCAGAGAGGACTGCCTCTTGAACCTAGGGGTGTAGACCAATCCTATCTTTAACCTCTGGAAGATTGGTAGTCCTCTCTGGAATCGTAGGAAACAGAGTCATCCTGTCTGGAATCTTAAGGTGCAGTGTAGTTCCTTTCAAAGCCTTTGAGAACAGGACAGGGATCCCTTTAAGCTTGGGACAGAAGGCAGACCTCTCTGATATGTCAGGATGCACATAACACCTTTCCGGAACCGCAGAACACAGAACACTCCTCTCTGGAACCTTGCATCACAGGGCAAGCCTCTCTAGAGAATCTGTACTGCTCGTCTTGAGGTTTCTGAGAGGAGTGACTCTGGAATTTCAGTAAACATGACAGTTCTCACTTAAACTTCGGGTGCAGGACTCTCCTTTAGTGGAATGTCAGGCTGAAGCGCAGGCCTCTATAAAGAACCATGTTTATGGACATGCCCTTCCCCCAAGAAGAGGATCCACCCTCCAAATGCCCTCTGTTCCTCTTATTGGGGGTAGGGGTTGCTTTCAAAGATAAAACAACACATACACTTAAATATAAGTATTACTAAATACCTATGAATATTAGTATTAACAATTCAACAAATGCTTACAAATATTATTAAAAAGCAGAATATAACATATTAACCCTGGAGAAAAAGAAGAACAAACAAGAATTCTGGCACCTGAGGTTGCAGGGCAGTCATCTCATGAATCTCAGGAGAGAGGGCTGTTTGGTCTGGAACCTTAGGGCATAGTATAGACCTCTCTAGAAACTCAGGATGTAGGGCAATCCTCTCTGGACTCCTAGGACTGCTCTGCCCCAGGTCTCTGAGAGGACTGCCACTTGAACATCCAGCCATAGATCAGTCTTATTCTTAAAAATGACATGCTTGGCAGTTCTCTCATGAAGCTCAAGGAACAGGGCAGTCATCTCTTTATCTTCAGGATTCTTTGTAGTCCGTTGTTGTATTCTCTGGGTGCGGTGCAGTCCTCTCTGGAACCTTTGAGCACAAGGTAGACCTTTTTAGAATCTCAGGAGATAAGCAGTCCTCTCTGTAGCCTTGGGACTGATCTGCCTCAGCTCTCAGAGAGGACTGCCTCTTGAACCTAGGGGTGTAGACCAATCCTATCTTTAACCTCTGGAAGATTGGTAGTCCTCTCTGGAATCGTAGGAAACAGAGCCATCCTGTCTGGAATCTTAAGGTGCAGGGTAGTTCCTTTCAAAGCCTTTGAGAACAGGACAGGGATCCCTTTAAGCTTGGGACAGAAGGCAGACCTCTCTGATATGTCAGGATGCACATAACACCTTTCCGGAACCGCAGAACACAGAACACTCCTCTCTGGAACCTTGCATCACAGGGCAAGCCTCTCTGGAGAATCTGTACTGCTCGTCTTGAGGTTTCTGAGAGGAGTGACTCTGGAATTTCAGTAAACATGACAGTTCTCACTTAAACTTCGGGTGCAGGACTCTCCTTTACTGAAATGTCAGGCTGAAGCGCAGGCCTCTATAAAGAACCATGTTTATGGACATGCCCTTCCCCCAAGAAGAGGATCCACCCTCCAAATGCCCTCTGTTCCTCTTATTGGGGGTAGGGGTTGCTTTCAAAGATAAAACAACACATACACTTAAATATAAGTATTACTAAATACCTATGAATATTAGTATTAACAATCAAACAAATGCTTACAAATATTATTAAAAAGCAGAATATAACATATTAACCCTGGAGAAAAAGAAGAACAAACAAGAATTCTGGCACCTGAGGTTGCAGGGCAGTCCTCTCATGAATCTCAGGAGAGAGGGCTGTTTTGTCTGGAACCTTAGGGCATAGTATAGACCTCTCTAGAAACTCAGGATGTAGGGCAATCCTCTCTGGACTCCTAGGACTGCTCTGCCCCAGGTCTCTGAGAGGACTGCCACTTGAACATCCAGCCATAGATCAGTCTTATTCTTAAAAATGACATGCTTGGCAGTTCTCTCATGAAGCTCAAGGAACAGGGCAGTCATCTCTTTATCTTCAGGATTCTTTGTAGTCCGTTGTTGTATTCTCTGGGTGCGGTGCAGTCCTCTCTGGAACCTTTGAGCACAAGGTAGACCTTTTTAGAATCTCAGGAGATAAGCAGTCCTCTCGTTAGCCTTGGGACTGATCTGCCTCAGCTCTCAGAGAGGACTGCCTCTTGAACCTAGGGGTGTAGACCAATCCTATCTTTAACCTCTGGAAGATTGGTAGTCCTCTCTGGAATCGTAGGGAACAGAGCCATCCTGTCTGGAATCTTAAGGTGCAGGGTAGTTCCTTTCAAAGCCTTTGAGAACAGGACAGGGATACCTTTAAGCTTGGGACAGAAGGCAGACCTCTCTGATATGTCAGGATGCAAATAACACCTTTCCGGAACCGCAGAACACAGAACACTCCTCTCTGCAACCTTGCATCACAGGGCAAGCCTCTCTGGAGAATCTGTACTGCTCGTCTTGAGGTTTCTGAGAGGAGTGACTCTGGAATTTCAGTAAACATGACAGTTCTCACTCAAACTTCGGGTGCAGGTCTCTCCTTTACTGGAATGTCAGGCTGAAGCGCAGGCCTCTATAAAGAACCATGTTTATGGACATGCCCTTCCCCCAAGAAGAGGATCCACCCTCCAAATGCCCTCTGTTCCTCTTATTGGGGGTAGGGGTTGCTTTCAAAGATAAAACAACACATACACTTAAATATAAGTATTACTAAATACCTATGAATATTAGTATTAACAATTCAACAAATGCTTACAAATATTATTAAAAAGCAGAATATAACATATTAACCCTGGAGAAAAAGAAGAACAAACAAGAATTCTGGCACCTGAGGTTGCAGGGCAGTCCTCTCATGAATCTCAGGAGAGAGGGCTGTTTTGTCTGGAACCTTAGCGCATAGTATAGACCTCTCTAGAAACTCAGGATGTAGGGCAATCCTCTCTGGACTCCTAGGACTGCTCTGCCCCAGGTCTCTGAGAGGACTGCCACTTGAAGATCCAGCCATAGATCAGTCTTATTCTTAACCATGACATGCTTGGCAGTTCTCTCATGAAGCTCAAGGAACAGGGCAGTCATCTCTTTATCTTCAGGATTCTTTGTAGTCCGTTGTTGTATTCTCTGGGTGCGGTGCAGTCCTCTCTGGAACCTTTGAGCACAAGGTAGACCTTTTTAGAATCTCAGGACATAAGCAGTCCTCTCTGTAGCCTTGGGACTGATCTGCCTCAGCTCTCAGAGAGGACTGCCTCTTGAACCTAGGGGTGTAGACCAATCCTATCTTTAACCTCTGGAAGATTGGTAGTCCTCTCTGGAATCGTAGGAAACAGAGCCATCCTGTCTGGAATCTTAAGGTGCAGTGTAGTTCCTTTCAAAGCCTTTGAGAACAGGACAGGGATCCCTTTAAGCTTGGGACAGAAGGCAGACCTCTCTGATATGTCAGGATGCACATAACACCTTTCCGGAACCGCAGAACACAGAACACTCCTCTCTGGAACCTTGCATCACAGGGCAAGCCTCTCTAGAGAATCTGTACTGCTCGTCTTGAGGTTTCTGAGAGGAGTGACTCTGGAATTTCAGTAAACATGACAGTTCTCACTTAAACTTCGGGTGCAGGACTCTCCTTTAGTGGAATGTCAGGCTGAAGCGCAGGCCTCTATAAAGAACCATGTTTATGGACATGCCCTTCCCCCAAGAAGAGGATCCACCCTCCAAATGCCCTCTGTTCCTCTTATTGGGGGTAGGGGTTGCTTTCAAAGATAAAACAACACATACACTTAAATATAAGTATTACTAAATACCTATGAATATTAGTATTAACAATTCAACAAATGCTTACAAATATTATTAAAAAGCAGAATATAACATATTAACCCTGGAGAAAAAGAAGAACAAACAAGAATTCTGGCACCTGAGGTTGCAGGGCAGTCCTCTCATGAATCTCAGGAGAGAGGGCTGTTTGGTCTGGAACCTTAGGGCATAGTATAGACCTCTCTAGAAACTCAGGATGTAGGGCAATCCTCTCTGGACTCCTAGGACTGCTCTGCCCCAGGTCTCTGAGAGGACTGCCACTTGAACATCCAGCCATAGATCAGTCTTATTCTTAAAAATGACATGCTTGGCAGTTCTCTCATGAAGCTCAAGGAACAGGGCAGTCATCTCTTTATCTTCAGGATTCTTTGTAGTCCGTTGTTGTATTCTCTGGGTGCGGTGCAGTCCTCTCTGGAACCTTTGAGCACAAGGTAGACCTTTTTAGAATCTCAGGAGATAAGCAGTCCTCTCTGTAGCCTTGGGACTGATCTGCCTCAGCTCTCAGAGAGGACTGCCTCTTGAACCTAGGGGTGTAGACCAATCCTATCTTTAACCTCTGGAAGATTGGTAGTCCTCTCTGGAATCGTAGGGAACAGAGCCATCCTGTCTGGAATCTTAAGGTGCAGGGTAGTTCCTTTCAAAGCCTTTGAGAACAGGACAGGGATCCCTTTAAGCTTGGGACAGAAGGCAGACCTCTCTGATATGTCAGGATGCACATAACACCTTTCCGGAACCGCAGAACACAGAACACTCCTCTCTGGAACCTTGCATCACAGGGCAAGCCTCTCTAGAGAATCTGTACTGCTCGTCTTGAGGTTTCTGAGAGGAGTGACTCTGGAATTTCAGTAAACATGACAGTTCTCACTTAAACTTCGGGTGCAGGACTCTCCTTTAGTGGAATGTCAGGCTGAAGCGCAGGCCTCTATAAAGAACCATGTTTATGGACATGCCCTTCCCCCAAGAAGAGGATCCACCCTCCAAATGCCCTCTGTTCCTCTTATTGGGGGTAGGGGTTGCTTTCAAAGATAAAACAACACATACACTTAAATATAAGTATTACTAAATACCTATGAATATTAGTATTAACAATTCAACAAATGCTTACAAATATTATTAAAAAGCAGAATATAACATATTAACCCTGGAGAAAAAGAAGAACAAACAAGAATTCTGGCACCTGAGGTTGCAGGGCAGTCCTCTCATGAATCTCAGGAGAGAGGGCTGTTTGGTCTGGAACCTTAGGGCATAGTATAGACCTCTCTAGAAACTCAGGATGTAGGGCAATCCTCTCTGGACTCCTAGGACTGCTCTGCCCCAGGTCTCTGAGAGGACTGCCACTTGAACATCCAGCCATAGATCAGTCTTATTCTTAAAAATGACATGCTTGGCAGTTCTCTCATGAAGCTCAAGGAACAGGGCAGTCATCTCTTTATCTTCAGGATTCTTTGTAGTCCGTTGTTGTATTCTCTGGGTGCGGTGCAGTCCTCTCTGGAACCTTTGAGCACAAGGTAGACCTTTTTAGAATCTCAGGAGATAAGCAGTCCTCTCGTTAGCCTTGGGACTGATCTGCCTCAGCTCTCAGAGAGGACTGCCTCTTGAACCTAGGGGTGTAGACCAATCCTATCTTTAACCTCTGGAAGATTGGTAGTCCTCTCTGGAATCGTAGGGAACAGAGCCATCCTGTCTGGAATCTTAAGGTGCAGGGTAGTTCCTTTCAAAGCCTTTGAGAACAGGACAGGGATACCTTTAAGCTTGGGACAGAAGGCAGACCTCTCTGATATGTCAGGATGCAAATAACACCTTTCCGGAACCGCAGAACACAGAACACTCCTCTCTGCAACCTTGCATCACAGGGCAAGCCTCTCTGGAGAATCTGTACTGCTCGTCTTGAGGTTTCTGAGAGGAGTGACTCTGGAATTTCAGTAAACATGACAGTTCTCACTCAAACTTCGGGTGCAGGTCTCTCCTTTACTGGAATGTCAGGCTGAAGCGCAGGCCTCTATAAAGAACCATGTTTATGGACATGCCCTTCCCCCAAGAAGAGGATCCACCCTCCAAATGCCCTCTGTTCCTCTTATTGGGGGTAGGGGTTGCTTTCAAAGATAAAACAACACATACACTTAAATATAAGTATTACTAAATACCTATGAATATTAGTATTAACAATTCAACAAATGCTTACAAATATTATTAAAAAGCAGAATATAACATATTAACCCTGGAGAAAAAGAAGAACAAACAAGAATTCTGGCACCTGAGGTTGCAGGGCAGTCCTCTCATGAATCTCAGGAGAGAGGGCTGTTTTGTCTGGAACCTTAGCGCATAGTATAGACCTCTCTAGAAACTCAGGATGTAGGGCAATCCTCTCTGGACTCCTAGGACTGCTCTGCCCCAGGTCTCTGAGAGGACTGCCACTTGAAGATCCAGCCATAGATCAGTCTTATTCTTAACCATGACATGCTTGGCAGTTCTCTCATGAAGCTCAAGGAACAGGGCAGTCATCTCTTTATCTTCAGGATTCTTTGTAGTCCGTTGTTGTATTCTCTGGGTGCGGTGCAGTCCTCTCTGGAACCTTTGAGCACAAGGTAGACCTTTTTAGAATCTCAGGACATAAGCAGTCCTCTCTGTAGCCTTGGGACTGATCTGCCTCAGCTCTCAGAGAGGACTGCCTCTTGAACCTAGGGGTGTAGACCAATCCTATCTTTAACCTCTGGAAGATTGGTAGTCCTCTCTGGAATCGTAGGAAACAGAGCCATCCTGTCTGGAATCTTAAGGTGCAGTGTAGTTCCTTTCAAAGCCTTTGAGAACAGGACAGGGATCCCTTTAAGCTTGGGACAGAAGGCAGACCTCTCTGATATGTCAGGATGCACATAACACCTTTCCGGAACCGCAGAACACAGAACACTCCTCTCTGGAACCTTGCATCACAGGGCAAGCCTCTCTAGAGAATCTGTACTGCTCGTCTTGAGGTTTCTGAGAGGAGTGACTCTGGAATTTCAGTAAACATGACAGTTCTCACTTAAACTTCGGGTGCAGGACTCTCCTTTAGTGGAATGTCAGGCTGAAGCGCAGGCCTCTATAAAGAACCATGTTTATGGACATGCCCTTCCCCCAAGAAGAGGATCCACCCTCCAAATGCCCTCTGTTCCTCTTATTGGGGGTAGGGGTTGCTTTCAAAGATAAAACAACACATACACTTAAATATAAGTATTACTAAATACCTATGAATATTAGTATTAACAATTCAACAAATGCTTACAAATATTATTAAAAAGCAGAATATAACATATTAACCCTGGAGAAAAAGAAGAACAAACAAGAATTCTGGCACCTGAGGTTGCAGGGCAGTCCTCTCATGAATCTCAGGAGAGAGGGCTGTTTGGTCTGGAACCTTAGGGCATAGTATAGACCTCTCTAGAAACTCAGGATGTAGGGCAATCCTCTCTGGACTCCTAGGACTGCTCTGCCCCAGGTCTCTGAGAGGACTGCCACTTGAACATCCAGCCATAGATCAGTCTTATTCTTAAAAATGACATGCTTGGCAGTTCTCTCATGAAGCTCAAGGAACAGGGCAGTCATCTCTTTATCTTCAGGATTCTTTGTAGTCCGTTGTTGTATTCTCTGGGTGCGGTGCAGTCCTCTCTGGAACCTTTGAGCACAAGGTAGACCTTTTTAGAATCTCAGGAGATAAGCAGTCCTCTCTGTAGCCTTGGGACTGATCTGCCTCAGCTCTCAGAGAGGACTGCCTCTTGAACCTAAGGGTGTAGACCAATCCTATCTTTAACCTCTGGAAGATTGGTAGTCCTCTCTGGAATCGTAGGAAACAGAGCCATCCTGTCTGGAATCTTAAGGTGCAGGGTAGTTCCTTTCAAAGCCTTTGAGAACAGGACAGGGATCCCTTTAAGCTTGGGACAGAAGGCAGACCTCTCTGATATGTCAGGATGCACATAACACCTTTCCGGAACCGCAGAACACAGAACACTCCTCTCTGGAACCTTGCATCACAGGGCAAGCCTCTCTGGAGAATCTGTACTGCTCGTCTTGAGGTTTCTGAGAGGAGTGACTCTGGAATTTCAGTAAACATGACAGTTCTCACTTAAACTTCGGGTGCAGGACTCTCCTTTACTGGAATGTCAGGCTGAAGCGCAGGCCTCTATAAAGAACCATGTTTATGGACATGCCCTTCCCCCAAGAAGAGGATCCACCCTCCAAATGCCCTCTGTTCCTCTTATTGGGGGTAGGGGTTGCTTTCAAAGATAAAACAACACATACACTTAAATATAAGTATTACTAAATACCTATGAATATTAATATTAACAATTCAACAAATGCTTACAAATATTATTAAAAAGCAGAATATAACATATTAACCCTGGAGAAAAAGAAGAACAAACAAGAATTCTGGCACCTGAGGTTGCAGGGCAGTCCTCTCATGAATCTCAGGAGAGAGGGCTGTTTTGTCTGGAACCTTAGGGCATAGTATAGACCTCTCTAGAAACTCAGGATGTAGGGCAATCCTCTCTGGACTCCTAGGACTGCTCTGCCCCAGGTCTCTGAGAGGACTGCCACTTGAACATCCAGCCATAGATCAGTCTTATTCTTAACCATGACATGCTTGGCAGTTCTCTCATGAAGCTCAAGGAACAGGGCAGTCATCTCTTTATCTTCAGGATTCTTTGTAGTCCGTTGTTGTATTCTCTGAGTGCGGTGCAGTCCTCTCTGGAACCTTTGAGCACAAGGTAGACCTTTTTGGAATCTCAGGACATAAGCAGTCCTCTCTGTAGCCTTGGGACTGATCTGCCTCAGCTCTCAGAGAGGACTGCCTCTTGAACCTAGGGGTGTAGACCAATCCTCTCTTTAACCTCTGGAAGATTGGTAGTCCTCTCTGGAATCGTAGGGAACAGAGCCATCCTGTCTGGAATCTTAAGGTGCAGGGTAGTTCCTTTCAAAGCCTTTGAGAACAGGACAGGGATCCCTTTAAGCTTGGGACAGAAGGCAGACCTCTCTGATATGTCAGGATGCACATAACACCTTTCCGGAACCGCAGAACACAGAACACTCCTCTCTGGAACCTTGCATCACAGGGCAAGCCTCTCTGGAGAATCTGTACTGCTCGTCTTGAGGTTTCTGAGAGGAGTGACTCTGGAATTTCAGTAAACATGACAGTTCTCACTTAAACTTCGGGTGCAGGACTCTCCTTTACTGGAATGTCAGGCTGAAGCGCAGGCCTCTATAAAGAACCATGTTTATGGACATGCCCTTCCCCCAAGAAGAGGATCCACCCTCCAAATGCCCTCTGTTCCTCTTATTGGGGGTAGGGGTTGCTTTCAAAGATAAAACAACACATACACTTAAATATAAGTATTACTAAATACCTATGAATATTAGTATTAACAATTCAACCAATGCTTACAAATATTATTAAAAAGCAGAATATAACATATTAACCCTGGAGAAAAAGAAGAACAAACAAGAATTCTGGCACCTGAGGTTGCAGGGCAGTCCTCTCATGAATCTCAGGAGAGAGGGCTGTTTTGTCTGGAACCTTAGGGCATAGTATAGACCTCTCTAGAAACTCAGGATGTAGGGCAATCCTCTCTGAACTCCTAGGACTGCTCTGCCCCAGGTCTCTGAGAGGACTGCCACTTGAACATCCAGCCATAGATCAGTCCTACCCTTAAACTTGACATGCTTGGTAGTTGTCTCTTTAAACTCAAGGCACAGGGCAGTCATTTCCTTATCTTCAGGATGCTTTGTAGTCCCTTCTGGACTCTGTGGGTGCGGGGCAGTCATCGCAGGGAAGAGCAGGGAATCCTCTTTGGAAACTCGGGACATAGGTCAGTCCTCTCTGGAACCTTGGGACTGCTCAGCCCTAGGTTTCTAAGAGGATTGCCTTTTGAACCTCAGGGCACACAGCAGTCATATATTTAACTCTGGGTGCTTGATAGTCTCATCTGGAAACTCTAGGTACAGGGCATTCTTTTCTGGAACCTGAGGGCAATCCTGTCTGATTGATCAGGACTACTCTACTCCGAGATATGCTTCTGAAATCTCAGGATGAAGGGCAGTATTATTTTGAATGTTAGGAAGGACAGAAATCTTCTCTGGAATCAGAGGAAGTAGAAAAACCCTCTCTTTAAACTCAGGACAGATGGAAGAGGAAAATATGAGGGTGCACGATAGTTCTCTCCAGAATCGCAGACCACAGAACAGACTCAAGTTTAAGTCCTAACCAAGGTCTCATTCTTCAATAAAGTCTAAAAATGTAAGAAACCTTAGAACCAATCGAAATGCAAGGGAAACAATATTTTTTTAATACATATCCCAAATATGTTTCTACTGGTAATTATTAATTGTTACATATTTTTTTAAACTTAAGTTACTGAGGACCAATTTATCAAAGGGTGAAAAGTCATATCGTTGGCTAAAACAGCAAATTATATAACTTGTAATATATCTACCAATATAGATTTATATTAATGTTTTTTAAAAAATGCTTTTGTATAATTTGCCTGGTTTTGTAATAGTAGTGGAGCTGTATATTCAAATTAGGGCTTCCAGTTTCACACATGCACCCCAAAGCAGAACGGGGGCCTCCAGAACGATAAGTATCTCTGGACAGCTTATGCATTACATCTACATACATAGTTTAGCTGCCAAAACAATAAACCACACAATAACAAGAAATAAAAAAATTGGGAAATTTAGCTATAATATAATCTTACCTTAGAATATGTGATGTCAAATACAGCAGATATAATCATAGAATCATGAACAGTGATTATATGCAATCCACACTCAGTCACAGGCAGCTGATAACTGCACAGCACTAACCTATATACACAGGTTGAGTGAAATCACAAAAGGTCTTTATGATGTCAGCCAGTGACATAATCATCCTAATCAAAGTTGTTATTTTTCAACCTGACTGCTTATTGGTACTGAATGGAGTTAGATTGTAAATCTTCATGACATTTTAATGAGCACTTTTTTTTACATATCAGTTAATAACCCCAAATTGTGTCTGTAGCACATACTGACCCCCTCCATGAGATTCCAAAACATAGGTCAAGCTTAATGAATGAAGGGGGGAGTGTGTGGCACACTAGATCATGTGATTTTGGCCCCACACCCGGAATAATTTGATAATAGCATTTTGTTACAGGGACAAAATAACACAATTCATTTTTCAGGGACTTTGTACTAGAACGGGGATGTTTAATAAAGCGTAGTGTAAGCTACTGCAAACATAAATAGGAGCCCACTAGTGTCAACTTTGGGCACACTAATGTATTTAATTGACCCTGAATTACTGGGGCACAATGATTATGCCTCAGTGTTGGTTGACCATTTATTCAGCACGAATAAGTGATATCATAGGGGCACAGTGACGGTGCCTAAGTGATGTCTCTAGTTCCTATTGAACTGATTGGCTGCATTCTGATTAAATATTAACATTCAATATTACAATATGGTATTATATTATATTATTGGTTCAGTCTGCAAAATTACTGCCTCCACTTTAATTTTGTTATTATTATTTTGTTAATAATTGCTATTGTTTTAGAAGCAGTGTTATTTTATGAATTTAGTGGACTTGTGTGTAAGAGTAGAGCTTGTGCCCCCAAGTCCAATCTAGCAGATTGGCAACACAAAATAAAGCAAAAATGCTGAGGTTCCTAGACAAAGCTCACAGGATGGTAAGGTGACACAAGTCAAGAAATACCTAATTAGCTGTCAGAATCACAGATTTTATGAGCACCTTAGGAGGAGCTGTAAATAATTCCAAAAAAGACATGTTGAAGCCCATTTAACAACATCTCAGGATGGAGATAACAGAAGAAAATTAATAAAAAAATACTTTATTCTTTGAAAAAAAACATTTTTCTGTGGTCACTATTTTTTTAAATATTTTCGACCAAATTTTTTCATCTCTCTTTTTTTTTTTTTTTTTTTTTTTTAAATATTATTTTTTTAATTAGTGGAACTCAAAGCCCAAGTCTGGGCTTTCGGTTCCACTTCGCAAGACTGGCCCAGTGAGACGGTATGTTAAACCTTACGGGTCCAGGCCAGTATCACAGGGGCATCTGTGTATTTCTCCAATGGCCCATCAATATTGTATTGATAAATTGCTGCAATAGGTGTTTTTGTTTTTATATATAGGGTTTGATTCATTAAGTAAAGTAAAATCAAGGAGTAACTTTGAACCTTTGCAAAACCATGTTGCTTTGGATGGGGAGATAAACTTAAAATGTGATGGCAGATTTATAGTTGGGGTAGGGCATGTCCTAGATCAATTTTAAATTTCAGTACTTAACATGTTCTAAATAATAACAAATTTGCACCATTTGTATTGTAACATAGTTGTTCAGGAGAAAATTTACTTCTTTTTTGCTTTACTTTCCTTAATGAATCAGGTCCATAAAATATATATCAGGCTTATTGCAGCATATTAATATATAGACCCCTCAATCTTTCTGCTTTTTAAAATATTATCGGATAAAATGGAAAAAAATTGAGAACAAGACTTAAAACTAATAACAAACAGTGAAGAGACTACAGTTTTGGATGCAGGGGGTATGGGCGCTATAGGGCAGTGATAAGCAACCTGAAACACTTTATGGGCCGCCTTATGAGGCTCTCTAACTTTCAAAAGGACCACACGTTACACTTAATCTTAGTAATAGATTAAAACAATACATTTAATCAAAGAGACAATTGAAATAACATATCAGGAGACATTTTAAACAAGTGTTACAAGCCATAACAAACAAATCTGACAATAAAACAAGAAGGCTGGGGCTCAGAGGGTTGCCTTTTGGCCATCTCTGTTATAGGGCCTGGAGGTGAAGGGGCAATTCTAGGAGGCCCCCACCAGAGATAGCACGCACTTTAAAGAGCAGAGCGGGGGGCCATGGAGTTTACTGCTGCATCATTGGGCCCCTACCTAAACTACGGTATTGGGCCTGGCGATACAAAGTTCTGCCCCTGATAACAAGTATGGATATTTAAAATCTGACAAATACATAAGATCTGTGTTGGAAGCATTTTCAGTGTAAAAAATGCAAAAATGATTTGTATATCATTGAGATAAATAGAGATTGTTTCTGAACCAGTCACTAATATAAAGGTAGAAATTGCCAGTTGTAGCAACGTACAGAAGCCAAATACGCGGTAACGCATCATGACACCTCCGACATTGCAGTGATAATTATAAATTAATATGAGATGTTTTCAGGGAGTGAGCAGAAAGATAGGAAAGTGACATAGCAAAATCAAACTCATAGTAAACCTAGCAACTCCAAGCTCCCCCTGCTTATAATGAATCATGTTATATAACATTTACCCCAGTCACTGCCAAAATACACTCTCCTCACACACTGTACCTTATAGGAGGGGCTGCTGAGACATCACAAATGCAGGAGGGAAGGAGCAGATCTCAGTATGCAAGTGACTGTTGCTAGGTAACAGGATGCTGGGGGCGGGGCTCATACATCACAATGCAGGTGCCAGGAGGGGAGGAGCAGAACTCAGTATGGCAGTGACTGTTGCTAGGTAACATGATGCTGGAGGCGGGGCTCAAACATCACAATGCAGGAGCCAGGAAGGGAGGAGCAGAACTTGGCAGGTGCAGTGGGTGTTGCTAAGTACCTGGAAGGCTGGGGGCGGGGTCATCAGTTACAGTAACAGGAAATCCTGCTTTTCCCAGTGGGCTGCACCGTGCAGTCCGTGATTATGGCTGTAACATCCTTGGCTAATGGATGCATGTGCACTGCACAGCCTACATTCATGGTGGATACAGAACTATTTAAAAGGCATTTATCAGTTTACATAGTTACCAGTTCCATAATAAAACACAGGTCCACATTTATTATATTATAGTAAATACTTTTAATGACACAATACTATTTACATATTTCAAGTTTTTATAGATGAATTGCTTCCCCCTTCTCCATTAATTTCAATGAATTTTGTTAAAACCACTGGTTGAAACTTTTTCCGTAATATTATTATTATTACATGTTATAATTTATAAAATGCCAAGATATTAGGTAACACTGTAAAATTGAGGGGACTATGTTAAATATAAATCATATACAATGACATGAAACGAAAGGTAAAGTTGTCCCTGTGAGCTTCCAATCTAAGTGTTGCAAAGAGCAATTGATACATAAGGTAGTGGAATAACAATTGTAGCTTGTAGTGGGGAAAGCATGTGTGACTACAGCAAGGCAGAAGCATTATCAGCCACTATTATAAAAGCAGGGAATGGTGGCCAGCATGTCTGTGCTGCTATATACATTTATACATAAATTTTGCATAATTAGCAGTTGAAAATAATAAAAAATGCACATGCAAAGTAAAATTAGCCATGAATTGGCCCTTTAAATTTGCATGAAAACCATTTGGCAAATATTTGAGATAATGTACCTGATTCATTAAGGAAAGTTAAGCAAAAAAAAAGGAGTACGTTTTCTCCTGGTCAAATCATGTTACAATGCAAAGGGTGCAAATTAGTTTATTATTTTGCACATAAGTTAAATACTGTCTATTTTTTCATGTAGTACACAAACACTTGATAGCTTCTTTGTATACTGAAATTTAAAGTTGATCTAGGACATGCCCTTCCCCAACTATATATCTGTCCCCACTTTTTAAATTTGGCTCCCCTCCAATACAACATGGTTTTTCCAAGGTTCAAAGCTACTATATATATATATATATATATATATATATATATATATATATATATATATATATATATATTGCCTTACTTTTCTTAATTAATCAGGCCCATTATATTCATGTTTACGCCTACTTCTACACCAACATGTAAAAATTCAATGTTGTTTGGTATGACAAGTTTTTTTTAAATGAGATAAAGGGATGAAGGCCTCACTGCCTTTTTCCCACCACAAAATGACTTCATAGGTAGATTGGGTCTCATCTTATATTTTTAGTGGGACTCATTTTGCAGGCCTCTCTGCAACTATAGAGTGCATGGCAGTCCTTTTAGAACCCTCCGTACAGCTCTGCTCAAGGTCTCTGTCTCTTTAAACTCAGTCCACTCTGCAACCTAATTGCCCCACCACCATCAACTGCCCCCAAGCAGGGCCACCAAGAGGGGGAGGGCGGGTACTAATTACCCGGGCCCGGGCATGTCAGGGGGCCCGGCCCGGGCCCTTGCGCTGCCGATTTTTTATTTTTTTTTCCAAAACGATTTTGTTTTTTTGTTTTTTGTGGCGGGGGGGGGCCTCGGTCGTTGGTGGGGGGAGCAGGGTAGTTTAAAAAAACCACAAAACATACTCACGTGATCGCGGAGCCGGCATCCCTCCTCTCTGCTGCTCTGTGCTCCATTCAGACTGTCTGAATGTCGGGTGTGATGTCATCATGTCACGCCCAGCATTCAGTCAGGCTGGAGCAATGGAGCATAAAGCAGCAGCGAAGACCAAGAAAGAAGAAAGGAGAAAAGGTAAGTGAAGGGAGGAAAACGAGGGGGGGCACAGAGGGGTTAAAAAACGGGGAGGCAGCATGACAGAGGGGTTAAAAAATGAGGGGTCACAGAGGGGTTATAAAACGGGGGGGGCAGCATGACAGAGGGGTTAAAAAACGAGGGGGGGCACAGAGGGGTTAAAAAACGAGGAGGCAGCATGACAGAGGGGTTAAAAAATGAGGGGGGCACAGAGAGGTTAAAAAAGGGGGGGGTTGGGGGCAGCATGACAGAGTGATTAAAAAATGAGGGGGGCACAGAGGGGTTAAAAAGGGGGGGGCAGCATGACAGAGTGGTTAAAAAATGAGGGGGGCACAGAGGGGTTAAAAAGGGGGGGCAGCATGACAAAGAGGTTAAAAAATGAGGGGGCACAGAGGGGTTAAAAAACGGGGATGCAGCATGACAGAAGGGTTAAAAAATGAGGGGGGCACAGATGGGTTAAGAAACGGGGGGGCAGCATGACAGAGGGCTTAAAAAATGAGGGGGGCACAAAGGGGTTAAAAACGGGGGGGGGGAGCATGACAGAGGGGTTAAAAAATGAGGGGGGCACAGAGGGGTTAAAAAATGGGGGGGCAGCATGACAGAGGGGTTAAAAAACGAGGGGGGCACAGAGGGGTTAAAAAATGGGGGGGCAGCATGACAGAGGGGTGAAAAAATGAGGGGGGGCACAGAGGGGTTAAAAAACGGGGCAGCATGGCACAGTGGGGTTAAGAAACGGGTCAGCATGGCACAGTGGGGTTAAAAAATGGTGGGCAGCATGGCACAGTGGGGTTAAAAATGGGGGGAGGCATGGCACAGTGTGATTGAAAAAGGGGGGGAGCAGCATAGTATAGTGTGATGAAGGGGAGCCAGATGAAGGGGCAAAAGCAGCATGGAGGGTGCAGTCTGATCATAAGGCATGGCAATGATGAAGGGGCACATTATTGTAATATTGGAGCTGGAGGAAGGCCTAATTATTAATCGTGGATGGTATTGATTTAACGCCAGGGTTGTTTGGAATTATCTAAATGTAGCTATTTTTTTCCCAAATAGGTCCCCCAGCATTCCAGGATCCAGACAAGCCACAACTAAAGAAACATGCAGCCACAGGTGGTGAAAGTGAGAAGAACAGGTAGGAGAGAGCAGGACAGTATGTGAAATGTTGTGATTCTAGTAGGGACAATGTCAATTTTTGGTGAGTGTTGTGCCCTGTAACGGACTTACCTTCTCCGCCGCTCCGGAAGCCGCACTTCCGCATCTAAGACCACGTGACCGCACCCGGAGGCGGTCACATGACCACAACCTAGAGGCGGGGATTTTGAATCCCTGTCAGGATTAAAACCTCACTCTGACACTCGCTGAGTGTCAGAGCAACACTTACCTGTTCCTGGCTCCTGTGCTTCGTGGATTGCTGTGTCTTCCAGTCTCCTGTGTCTTCCTGTGTGCTGATCTCTGCCTGTTTGACTACTCTGGCTCTCCAATCCCTGTGTACCGACCCGGCTTGCTGACCATTCTTCTGTTCTTGTGACCCGTGTACCGAACCTGGCTTGTTGACTCCGAGTTGCCTTCTGATTCTGCCTGACTCCATTCCTGTGTACCGAACCGGCTTGTCTGACTCTGCAACCTCCGCTCTACTGTACTACATCTTGGGGCGAACCTGAGGACCGCAACCTGCGACTCCTGGCAGCGAAGCCCACCCCGCCTTGCGGCGGTTGTTGGTGAACATCGGGGAGATCGTTAGACTCCGCACCTCAGGTAAGCCAGCGCTAATCAAGATTAGTAGTAGAAGTATCCAGAATTTGTTACATACCCAATGTAAGGTGCAGGCCAAGACTGAACTCTTTGTGTACACACTGCATTTTTTCTATACTACACTGTGGTGCTAGATGTCCTGAAAGTCAGGAGTGCTTGGACATATGTGACGCTCAGGCGAATTGAGAGCCTAGTGATTTTGATGTGTTAGCCACGCCCCAATGGCGCATTTCCCACGCCCCCAAATGCATGACCATACCTCCGAAAAATTTTACGGCGGCGCAATTTTTTTTAGCATACTCAACTATAAGGGGGCCCAATGAACTTGTTGTACCGGGGGCCTGAATTCCTCTTGGCAGCCCTGCCCCCAAGTTTGCTCAAAAGGTCAGCCATACCAAACACCACAATACTCCAAAGATGCTGGAACTCTGCACATGGCTCGCAAGTCGTTACTTCGGCCCACAGTGCCTACTCCTTTCAGGGTTAAGCATTAGCACATACAGATATCACACTTTGTTTTGTAGAAAATATATTTCAGGTTTCAAAATTATTTCTCATTATATTTGGGAATTGTTACTCCAGTGGACTGATATTGAATTTTGAGATTGTTTTTCTCTAATGACCTATGGAGGATTCCTTGAGCTGTTTGGTATGTTTTACTATTGAGGTTCCATAGACTGAGCAATATTTGATCAGACCCAGCAGCTCATTGGGAGCTTGCTCCACTTTATATCTATGTTTTTATCTTATGTTATTTATTTATGTGTGTTATTGATTGTGGGGGTAATAAATTGTTTTATTTACATTGAACGAATCCTTGTCATTTAAGTCCGATTGTTCCTATGAATTTTTATTCTACTCTCCACAGCGCGGTTCTTTCCTTTTTTTTGTGTGATGTTTCAAAATTATTTCTACTTTCAGAGACATTGTAAGAGTATGAGAGATAACATGGTCTCAGGTTATACTAATATTTTTAAGTACAATATAGAACAAACCCTGTTTTTGGAGAATGCACTATAAGCTCCATATACTTAAAATTGACATATAGTCCAGGGCTGGACTGGCCATTTGGCACTTCTGGCATTTGCCGGAAGAGGTCGTTGGCTGTATGGGCCGGTCCCTCTACCTGCGCTTCCAAGTCCCACTGCTTTTACTTTCGCGCGACCATGCGATGTGACGTCATGACGTGTGACGTCAATGATGTCGGGTGGGGTACGCGTCGCTGATGCTGATAAATCTGAAGCTGAGGACACCTACAAAAGAAAAACGATTTCAGAAGACAACGACAAGAATATACACAGACTTACCTGATCAGCGACTGTCCAGATATCCGATCGTACCGGAACACTTACAGGAGCTTCTTCCGAATGCACAGGTGTCCGGCAGTAGTGCCTGACGTCAGTGCGCCCTTAATGAATTTTTATTTAAAGCGGCAATCTCGGAACCATGCAGGTTAACTGTTAAGAGAGGGGCACTAGGCACTTAAAACAGGGGGAGTCTTATGATCTTATGATGGTTATTAGACACATTTTCAACAAATACACTGGCAATACTGTGAGTACTAATGTTAAATGCACACAGTTCTGCCTTCACAAGCAGTACAGTGTGAAGCAGGACATACCTCCCAACTGTCCTTGCAGTCAGACCAAATCCTGACTAAGCTGGACAATCACCCCCCCCCGGACAGACCACGCCCCCAACATAATGTGGGCATGTCCTTGGCGCTGCCACAGCGCAGCTGCGGTACTTGTTTTTTTTCCTGCTAATCAACAGAGGTGGGCCTGTATGCTTCAAATGTCATGGCTGATTTTTAGTCCCGGTCCGACCCTGACATATACTATGTGCGGATGGTATCATCATGATTTGGAAACTGGATTAGAGAAGTTTAATGAATATGGTGAAGATTGTGAACCTATTAATTTCATTTTGGAAAAATAGGGAGTTGATTAATGTCTTGGATGTATCAGTATCCATAGTAGGTAATGAGAGTCAGGCAAATTTGTATTGTAAAGGTACAATAATTATAATATGTTATGATAGTTTACATCCTCCAGGTACTACTAGAGGTTTGCCCAGGAACCAACTAGCCAGCAAGCCAAAGAGGATGTTGAAATGATTCCAAGGGTACCACTATTGGAATATAACAAAACTATCAACTGATACGTTAATTCCATTTGTGAATAGTTATAATAATAAATCAAAGAATATTGGGAAAATTAGACATAAATATTAAAGCAGATATACAGAATTCCACCATGTGGTACAGATTGGGGGGATTTTCTGTTGCCCAGAAACACCGCTATCAACCCCATGCCCCTCACGCATACTTTGATCACAACAGATCTGTGGGTTAAAAAGAAGAAAAAGCTTCTAGGAACCTCCTTTATTAACACTTTGTTTAGTTTTGAAAGAGTACTAAACATAAAGGGCCTGATATTAAGTTGAACGTACCCCGTACCCCCATTTGCATAGCATAAGTGCAAACATTTGCATGTCTACAAAGAGAAAAAACATATATGAGCACATGCAGAGCTGTGCACTTTTGACATTTGGGGAGGCAATCTAACGTAGGCCTAGTACAGTAAGGGAGTGTTCTCACAAATGTGGATGAGGCAGAACATCATGGAGACGTATATACACCTGGCAGGAGCCGTATCTCCAGTGTTCTCCCCAGCACATATTTCAGGGCAGAGCTCCACCCGGCTGTTTTTACCTGCTACCTGGCTCTTGAAGCCCAACAGAGTCGTATTATAATAGAATAAACCATTGTTTCTCCTATTAGAACAGGCACTATGTGACCACTACAGCCAGCAGTGTGTGTTAGACCACTGACCACCAGTCTTACCAGTCTGGCAGGTGTGGGCAAAAATTTTACCACTGTGTCCACCCGGCTACTTCTTAATACCACCTGGCTAGCAATATTTCATGGATAGAACACTGATCTTGTTCACTTGCTAAAGGGCAGCTGCAAATACACACTGATCATGATGACGGTCGCCAGCACTAGCCACCAATTGTGAATTCACCTCTGCAGCTGACAGGTGCTTTCTTCATTGATTGTGCATATATTATAGGACTTTGTGGATGTATTTTAAAAATAATTTTTTGCTACATTCTAACGCAAGAAGAAATACCATATCTGCTGTATTATAGAGGGGTTTTTATTTAAAATAAATTAAATCTAAAACCTGGGGCATATACAGCAGGTGCAGAGCTGGAGACATCTTGAGATGCCTCCAATTCAGTATATTGACTGTAAGCTTTTTTGAGCGTAAATTTCACGTGTCCCTTAGCGTTGTGGCAAAAGACTATAAATGAGTGTTACCACTCAACTAAGCTAAGAACATAAGTTTAACCAGTATGATAAGATACATTTGTACGATTCCCAGCATAATACAGCAGGATGGGGCCAGCATGACGCTATTTGCTGTGAATCACGTCAATAAACCCCTTCCAACCATCCACTTAACTAGGGAAGTGGGCAGGAAACGGGACGGTGCACTTCTTCCTAGAGATTCAGGAGTCTCCCAGATATTCCGGGAGAGTAGATAACTATGATTTAGAGGAGCATTGCCAGAGCCGGATTTAGACCTCATGGTGCCCTAGGCAAGATATTGGTTTGGGTTTCCCCCCCAGCCCCCCACACGAGCGGTATGGCCTACTACCATATACACCCCACTTCCACCACTGCTTACCTTTCAATTCACACAAATTATACTTTATCTTTAACTAAACTTAGGTATTAATCATAATTAACATGTCAAGAAACTGCAGTTCATGGTTAGCAAGTCCAGTAATAAAAAAACAGCAGTTTCCTATCACTACCACGTCACAGACCGTCCGCCACTACAGTTACTGACTGCAGCCCTCTACCTACAGAAACATGAAAAAGCGCTGGAATGCAATAATTATGTTAATATGTCAGTCTTCTGCATGAATCCCATAGTGCAACATTTAAACAAGTCAGACCTCCTCATAATATAAATCCCACCAGATTCAGGACAGTTGGCAGACTGCCCTGCTCTCTTCTACCTGTTCTCGTCACTTTCACGGTTTGTGGCTGCTGGTGTCTTTAGTTCAGCTGCTGCTTGTCTGGATCCTGGAATGTTGGAGGCCCTATTTGGAAAAAAAATGGGTACACGAAATTTAGTAAACTACAACCAGCCCCAGTGTTAAATCAATATAGCACCCACATTTTATAAGTAGACCTCCCTCAAACCAAAACATTAAATTAATAGCATACACATTTAATAAATAGACCTATTTCCCTCCAACCAGCTCCAACATTAAATTAATAGTGTTACCATTTAAAAAATAAACCTATTTCCCTCCCACAAACAGCCCCTCATACACACACATAATATACATACACTGGCCCCTCACACACACATATTATATTCATATAAAGGGTTCCTCTTTTCATTTTGAGGTAAGAGGTGTCAGGATTGAGGCAGGGGTCATGTGAGGGAATAGATAATGAGCACGTATCATGGGGAATATCAAAGAAAAGATAGTGAGTGTTGTAAGGGTATTGTTGGCTGAGGAGGGGCCATGTGGGGAACAGACTTCTAACTCACATGCCCCCTCTCTGCCCAGCACCTTCACACATGCCCCCTCTGCCCAGCACCTTTAGCCACAAATGCCCCCCCTATGCCCTGCAGCTTCCATCACACATGCCCCCTCTGCAGTTTCCAGCACACATGCCCCCCCTGTGCCAGCGCAGTTTCCATCACACATGTCCCCTGTGCCAGAGCAGCTTCCATCACACATGCCCCCTGTGCCAGCACAGCTTCCATCACATGCCCCCTGTGCCAGAGCAGCTTCCATCACACATGCCCCCTGTGCCAGAGCAGCTTCCATCACACATGCCCCCTGTGCCAGCACAGCTTCCATCACACATGGCCCCTGTGCCAGAGCAGCTTCCATCACACATGCCCCCGGTGCCAGCGCAGCTTCCATCACACATGCCCCTGTGCCCTGCAGCTTCCAGCACACATACCCCCCCTGTACCTTCCATCACACATGCCAACCTTTGCCCTGCAGCTTCCAGCACACATGCCCCCCCCCGTGCCCTGCAGCTTCCAGCACACATGCCCCCCATGCCCTACAGCTTCCATCACATATGCCCCCCCTGCAGCTTCCATCAGATATGCCGCTCTGCAGCTTCCATCACATATGTCCCCCCTGCAGCTTCCATCACATATGCCCCCCCTGCAGCTTTCATCACATATGCCCCCCCTGCAGCTTCCATCACATATGCCCCCCCTGCAGCTTCCATCACATATGCCCCCCCCTGCAGCTTTCATCACATATGCCCCCCCCCTGCAGCTTTCATCACATATGCCCCCCCTGCAGCTTTCAGGGAGCTCCTGCACCGACCACTGTAGAATTCCAGCAGCCCGCCTTCACTGTGTACCATGTGACCGCTGCGATCACATGACCCTGATGCCATGCACTACAGGTATATTGCCACTACTGCCCCTACCCCTAGTTCTAACACCAGCCCCTCCCCCGATTCGCGGCAACCCATCGAGTCGGGGGAGGGGCCGATTTTTTTTTTCTTCTCCCTTGTCCCCCCCATCTGAGCTCCCTCAGAGTCGCTAAGCCCTAGGCAGGTGCCTAGGTTGCCTAGCGGTAAATCCGTCCCTGAGCATTGCACACCACAATCTTCCTGCACTAGCTTGACAGGATGACACTACTACTACTACTGTACTATTGGGGGACCCTGCTCCTTTTACTATCAAACTCTCATGTTGTGGCATCCTGCTCGCCTCCATTTCCTTCCAAATATCATAACACTGCTGTGTCACGTGCAACCCTGTCCTCTCTGACATAATCACACTAATTTCAAGAAATATTCTGTGCTGATGTGAACCATACTTGCCAACTCTCCCGGAATGTCCGGGAGACTCCCGCATTTTGCGAGAGTCTCCCGGACTCCCGGGCGAGTGTGGAAATCTCCCGAATTCTGCCCACTTCACTAGGAAGTGCCCCACTTCCTAGTGAAGTGGGCAGAATTAGATACCAAACGCCGCGATTCCCGGTGAATCAAATGACGCGGTTACGTCATGATGTCACAGGGGACGGGGCCAAAATGACGCGATTTTGGCCGTTCCGCCCTTCTCACGCTCCCCTCCACTGGCTGGCTCCCGGAAGGGAGCTGAAGAAAGTCGGCAAGTATGCTGTGAACATGTCAATGATCAGACTGTTCTCTCCTCACTCACTTCAACTAGGGACAAAACAAGAGATGACAAATTATAACAAAAAGTCACTCTAAACCCAATTCAAAGACTTTTACCTTTTTGTTGCGAGAGGTCTGCACCTCAGGACCTTTTTGGGGCTCCAGCGCTGCTGTTGTACACAGCTGAATAGGTTGTGACCACATGACCCAATGGAAAGATGTAAATATCTAACCTGCAGCTTTTTTGTCCTACTAACACCCATTTTTAGTGGCCCCTATATTATGACAATCATGGTGCACTCCAATGGTTTATCGGAAATGACGCTTTAAGATATGTGAATTGCTCCACAGGAGCACTATAGTAAAAAAAAATAATAATAAAAAAATATTAATTTTAAAGTACCTCTTTGTGCCCTAGTGTGGCATGGGCGCCTGCACGCCACCCTAGATCCAAGGATAGTGTGTAATGACTGAGTTTCATCACACACTGCCCAGTAGCCTGCAGAGCAAGCCAGGAGCTCCAAATCTCGTGAGATTTCGTAATCTTGCGAGGTTTGGAGCTCCTATGCTGCTTTCTGTCAGCAGCATAGGTAAGTACAGTCGGTTGGGGAGTTATAATGTGTCTTGGTGGGTGCCATAATGTGTCGAGGGGTTATAATGTATCTTTGGGGGGGTTGCAATATGTCTTGGGGGTGTGTCATAATGTGTCGGGGGGCTGTAATGTGTCTTGGGGGGTTGTAATATATCTTGGAGGGGGGTCGTAATGTGCCTGGGGAGGTAGCATGATAATATAACTGGGAGGTTGTATGATGTGTCTGGGGGGTGGCATGATGTGTCTGGGGGGCGGCATGATGGGTGATATGACAGGAGGTGGCCTGGTGTAGCTGAGGTTTGGCATGATGTGTCTGGGGGTTGACTAGGTGTGTCTGGGGGGTGACGTGATAGGTGATGTGGCAGGGGGTGGCGTGATGCATGATGTAGCTGCCGGATGGCGTGATGTGGCTGGGGAGGGTGTGATAAATGTAATATTTTATTATAATGTATGTATTAATTACTGCATGATCTATGTTATGTACGGTGTTCACTTATTGCTCGATTTCCCTAGGAAGGAAAGGATCTGTTGGCTGAATTCTGTCTGTTGTCAGGTGTCTTATCCCCTGTGTGAGACAGTGTCCCAGGTATTTGACTTTGGTCTGACATAGCTGTAGTTTATCCTTTGCAATCTTGTGCTCTGTCTGTGAGAGATGAAGTAACAACAGTTTAGTATCAGACACTGATGACATAATCAGATGGAATAATCTGTAGCCCCTCCCCCCATTCTTCTTCACTAGGAAAATTGGACTGTTAGCTGTGCTGCATGTACGAATTAAAATTCATTGTTGCAGTAGCCTTTCAATCCCAGGATAAACCCCTAATTCCACCTCTGGTTTCAATGGGTACTGTGGTATTTTTGGAACCTACCTGCCACTTTTTAGATGAACCATTAAGGGGGCTACATTTGCCATCAGTCCAGTGCCTTGTCCATCTTTGGTCCATAAGGAACCCGGTATTTGCGATAACATTTCCTCAACTTGAGATGAGTATTGATCTAGAACAGTAGAGTTCATCATTAGCCTTTGTGGGGTGTCTAGTTTATCTTGCACCTCCCGAGCATTCTTTCTGGAATATCTAGTATTACACTATCAGGGGTACAGTATATAACACATTCCATCTTGCATAATAAATCTCTGTCCAGTAAGTTTGTAGGGGCCGCTGCAGCCAAGAGAAATGAAAGTTTGGTATGCAGGGGCCTGATAGTAACCACTACAGGTATAGTCAAAGGATAATGTTGCACTCTACCTGTTACTCCCATAGCTGGAACAGTTTTATGAGAGAGGCCATTAGCCGAAGGAGTTTAAAATCATGTGATGTGAAGCTGATAATGTTACTCACCACTGGGGGGTTTAAGACTGTAGTGTAATCAGCCAATAGGAAGGAAGTGGGAGTGTCGTGGAAAGAATATATCAAGCAGTGGGAGAAGGAGAGAGCTTCCTGTTTCCTGGATCCGGAGAAGCTGCAGCATCAGGCGTAGTATCTGGCTCCCCTTTTGATTTTTCTCTGTGTATCTCCCTGTGGTTTGTTCTTGCTTCTCTCTTTACTCCTTTCTCTCTTTCTCTTGTCTTCCCCTTTGCTGTCATTTCCCTTCTCTCTTTTCCTTTCCCCTAATTTGATTTTTTCCCCCTCTTCATTATGTCTTTATCTCGCCCTAGGAGATCCAGGTCCATTCCCGCCAGGTTCGCGGGGTCCCCTCCCCCCCTCCTCCCTGTCAGCGTTGTCTTCCCCTGTATCCCTGTCCGCCCCTACCAATATCCCCCCCCTCGTTCTGCCCAGGGACAAGCAGAGTCTCTAGGTCCCTCCGGCGGGGACATCATCACGGGAAGCAGCGCTTCCGTCCGCAGGCCACGTGACTCGGCCGCCGCGAGAAGTTCTCGCGGGGCGGGGCCGAGTCGGTCACGCAGAGCCAGGGCTCCGGAGCGGGCGGCTAGGTCGCTTGCGTCCGGAGCTGGGCAGCGCATTAGGCGTTATGCCAGTGCCCGGGGCAGGGGATCTTCTTCCCCTGCTCCCGGGGCGTTTCCCAGCTGCCGTCAGCCATCTTTAATCCCCCCTCTGCCGCCATTGCCGAGCAGGTTGCATCTGGGGCACAAGTAGGATGTGTCTTCCCCTTTGGGGATAGGGGTCAGGCCGGTGGGCAGTTGCATGGGTCCCCTTATAGAGGCCTGGGACCAGTTATTTTGGACCCTCTAGTTCCCTCGGGGTCTCTTGGTCGGGGAGCCGTTGTCAGTGGGGTGCAGTCCCTTTCGCCTTCGGGGCCCCAGGTTTTCCGGCAGCAATCTCACAGTTTCCTCAGGGGGTCCCAACAGGTTCCTTCCCCCCTTTTGTCCCCTTTCCGTAGTGCCACGCCCCTTTACCCTCCCCCTTCCCTGCCTTTTCCCCAGGTCAGGGATCCCCCACTCCGGAGTCCTCCCCCCTCCTTTTTTCTGCTGATTTTGGGTCTCAGGTTGTGGCTGGGGTATCTTCCAATAGGGCCCCTGGTTTGCTGGGCCCAGCCCCGGTTGTTTTTCCTCCTGGGGGTGGTGGTCCGCCACATCAGCCGTCCATTGCTCTTGGTTTGGCTGCTAACAGATCTCTGGTTTCTGACTCAGCCGTAGGAGGGCCGTCTCAAAACTATTTCAGCAATTTACCCAGGACGGAGGGACCTTCCCCCTCTTGGTCATTGCCATACCCCCCTAGGGGTTATGGGTCTGTAATTGAAGCAGGTAATTTGTGGTCGGCCCCTTATCCAGCCTTAGCTGGTCAGTATTTACATTCTTACCCTCAACCCTCCTTCCGTTTCTGGTATGTATTCGTTTTCTCTGGTTAGTCAGCTGGGAGATAGGGATCAAGGGGTTCCCCCTCAAGCAGGTTTCCTCAGTCATCTCATGGTCAACCCCCCAGTGTCTACCCCGGATGGGGTTCCTTCTCAGCAGTTGCGCAACTTGTCTTCTCCATGTGCTAACATCTCTTCTTATCCAGTTTCACAGATGCAGCCACTTTCAGTGGCAGGGCGGACGGGCATGGACGGAGCAGGGGCGCAGGTGCACCAGGAGGTGGCGGCAGGGAGTTCGACAGGGCAGCAGGGGTCGCAGCCAGTCGTTTCGGAAGGCGAAGGTGGATCGAGATTGGATCTGCAGGAGGCGCAGGGAGCGGTCGGTGAGTATGACGGTTCTACTATAAGCAACACATACATGTCCAGTTCAAGCATAGCTACCACCAGTGATGAGTCAGCCCGTTCTTCCCCTAGGCAGGGTCAGCGCAAGCTTATTAAAATCCTTAACACCCACTTCGGGGGAACTAAAAAGAAGAGCGTAGATCGGCGGGAGGCAGCGTCTTCCACTCCGGCTGGAGGTCCCCTGGTTAGATGTGAAAACACGCCATTGTTGATAGGAGTTAGGCGCAGCCAGAGGCACAAGATTAAGAAAGGTCATTATGTGGATATATTCGAGCTGACGAAGGTCGCACAAAAAGAGTTGGCAGCTGCTTGCGCGCGAGGGGGAGTAGGGGAGGATACCTACAGAAACTTTTTAAACTGGCTGACAGGGTATTGCATTTTCTCAGCTTGCTTTTTGGAAACCAGACCTGATGCAATCATAGACATATGGAAATATCTTCACCTTATTAATGAGATGCATAGTTGTGAACGCCCAGGTACCTGGAGGTTGTACGATAAGCTGTTTTGCGAGAAGGTGCACGGTCAGCTTTATATGCCCCTGGCTTTTAAGGATGTGGAGATCTGGTTAAGGTTAAATAGAGCCCAGGTATGGGAGGTGAGCATAGGGTACGGTCCCCCTCAGGTAGCCAGGTTTCCGTATGGGGGGAGACGAGGTGCTCCCCAGTCTTCCAAGAATCGCTGCTTTGCCTTTAACAATTCCTCATGCGGAAGGGGAGATTCGTGCCGGTATAGGCACGTCTGCACCAATTGTCGAGGAAGTCATCCCCTCAAAGAATGCCCCAGGGGCTCCGGTGGAGCCAGTAGGGGACAGGGAGGGGCGGGGGGTAATGTCTAAAGCGGACTCCCCCATTATTTTCCCTATCCTCTGTAAATGGCTGGCCCTTTACCCAGATGCGGCGCAGGCCTCTTTCCTTAGGGAGGGTTTTCGCCTTGGTTTTCGTCTCCCCATAAATAGTGGGGTGGCGGGTACTGCCGCTAGAAACCTTCGCTCTGCATACGTGCACCCTGACATCCTGGTGGAAAAAGTAGGAAAAGAGATAGGCCTTGGGCGCATGGTGGGTCCTTTTTCATCCCCTCCCATTCGGGATTTAGTCATTTCCCCGGTGGGAATAGTACCTAAAAAGACCCCAGGGAAATTTAGACTAATCCAGCATTTATCTCACCCGGCGGGTAAGTCAGTTAATGATGCAATTGACCCACAAATCAGCTCAGTGGTGTACCAGTCCTTTGATGATGCGTTAGCATTAGTGAGAGATTTTGGCAATGGAGCGCTGATGGCTAAATTGGACATAGAATCGGCTTTTCGCCTCCTCCCGTTGCATCCCGAGTCCTTTAAATTTATGGGTTTTAGAATTCGGAACGATTACTATGTGGATCGGTGCCTGCCAATGGGCTGTTCAGTGTCATGCGCATATTTTGAGGCGTTTAGTTCCTTCCTCCATTGGTGTATCGGGGCAGGGACTGGACATCGCGGCACTGCGCATTATCTGGAGGACTTCCTGTTTATAGGTCCGGCTAATTCCCCTTGTTGTAAGGAAACATTGTATGCTGCGCAAGCGTATTTCGTGTGATGGGGGTGCCAGTAGCTGCAGACAAAACAGAGGGCCCGGCCACATGCCTGAGGTTTTTAGGTATCGAAATTGACACAACGGAAGGTTGTTGTCGTTTACCATCTGATAAAGTGGCTAAGTTACAATCCCTGATAGGAGAGGTCTTGGCTGTCCCATCTTGCACGTTGCGTAAAGTTCAATCGTTGCTAGGCTCTTTCAATTTTGCTTGCCGAGTAATACCCATGGGCCGAGTATTTTGTAGAGGCTTCAGCTAGCAACGTCAGGCTTGCGTAGTCCCCATTCCCAGGTGCGGTTGTCGGCAGAGATTAGGGAGGATATAGGTATATGGAGTCGTTTTCTAGCGGTTTTTAACGGTGTAAGAGTATGGCCAGCACCCGCAGTAGCTAGTACATCTTTGGATTTGCATACAGATGCATCAGGCTCTAAAGGTTTTGGTGCCTTTTTCCAAGGGGAATGGTGCGCGGCACCCTGGCCGCAGTCATGGAGATCCGAAGGCTTGGTGCGAAATCTGTTAACGTTAGAGTTGTTTCCCATTGTTGTGGCTTTGGAGCTGTGGGCTGTCCGGTTGCGTGGCAGGAGCGTGGTTTTTTGGTGTGACAACTTAGGTGTGGTGCAGGCTATTAACAAGCAAAGCGCCTCCTCACGCACGGCAATTAATTTGCTCCGTGTCCTGGTGTTGAGGTGTTTAGAGTCTGACATTACCTTTCGGGCACGCCATGTTCCTGGCGTGGATAACCAAATAGCAGATGCTCTTTCTCGTTTTGAATTGCAGCGTTTCAGATCTCTGGCTCTAGAGGCAAGTTTAACCGGCTTACAGTGTCCTCCATATGTTTGGTAGATGGTCCTTCAGGGATAAGGTGGCTAGCAGAAGCGTCCTTGGCTCCGGCAACTAGAAAATGTTATCAAGGGGCATGGGAATGTTGGTTGAATTACTGCGCATCTTGCAACAGCGACGCTTCAGGTCAGATTCCCACTATTACGGGTTTTATGTGGAAGTGTTACAACAAAGGGGTTTCTAGAGCAAAGATGGGGTCCCTTTTGGCTGGTATTTCATTCATGGCTAAGTTGAACAGCGCGCAGGATCCCACAAAGTCATTTATCATAACTAAAGCACTGAAGGGTTGGTCCAGGATTCAGCCTATAACTAATGACACTCGCCGGCCGATTGACGGGCAAATTTTAACCAGATTGATTGCGGTTTTGCATAATTTAGCTACAGATGATTACAAGGCTTTGCTATTTTGGGCTGGCTTTTTCAATGGCGTATCACGGAGCCTTTAGGGTTAGTGAGTTGGTAGCCAGATCTAAGAACGACATAGGGGGAGCTTTGTTGTTTAGAGATGTTATTTTACAAACTAATGTGATACGTTGTAAGATAGTCAAGTCCAAAACGGATCAGTTAGGCAGAGGTCATTGGTTAGCGATTACGGAGCAGCAGGAAACATCCATATGCCCGGTCACGCTAGCCAATCAATTCGCTAAAATTCGGCCCCCAGGGGAAGGTTTGTGGTTAAGTCATTCGGACAATACACCAGTAACTAAATTTCAGTTTAGGCGCTTTGTTAAAACGGGCCCTTGGGGAGGTTGGCCTTAACCCTGTTGAATATGGCACGCATTCTTTCAGAATAGGGGCGGCTACCGCCGCTGCAGCCAGAGGGGCATCTGTCAATGAGATTCAAGCGTTAGGGAGATGGAAGTCGCAGGCCTATTAGAAATATATCCGGCCGGATAAATGAGCCTTGTAAGGGCTCTTATATATATGGTCATGTTCTCTCCTTATGTCTCTCATGGTTCTTTATCGCTTTCATCTCTTCTTTTCTCATCTATCACTTGGTGACTCAGGGCTATGCTGCTCGCTGTGTTAAACGGGGGCATGGAGGGATTTTTCCTCTTGTTTTCCTTGGCAAGGCCTGATTAGTGTGTGTGCCTCCCCGGGTTAATAAGGGGTTTTTACCTTCATATGGGTTACCAAATTTCATTTTGTTAAGAATTAAAGAATAAAGATAATTTCAGTTTAAGAAAAATAAATAAATAAATCAGTCAATAAACGAGACAAAATAGATAAAATGAATTGCTTTTAGAGCTAAAGATAGGATCTTTTCCCGTTTCCAATATTTGAATTGAGTTGGAGTGGCCCCTCTGGTAGGGAGGGGATACCTCAGCAAGTTGTTAAAATTGAAATAAAAATAAAATAAAAATATAGTTTTGTTTTTTAACACGGTTGTTTGGTGGCGCACGTTTCTCAGATACAGTTAAGATTGATGAGACTATTCATTTTGTTTTAGGTTTTTCGGTGAAGAAGACAAGGATATGGGTCGTGGGTCATTCGTTTATCTTTTGGGCGGCGAAACACAGAACAGCGGAGAGGTGGTCCGGTTTCACACACCCAGTTGACATCCGCTGGTTGGGTAAAAGGGGCATGGTATGGGCGACTTTGATTCCCACATTAGGGGAAGAAATAGAAGATCACGGTACCCCGGATATAGTGGTGATTCATTTGGGAGGTAATGATGTAGGAAAGGGCAAATCCCTTGATTTAATCATTAACATTCGTGAAGATCTCGCACAAATACATGCCCGATGGCCTTCAATGAAGGTTTGTTGGTCCAACATAATACCTCGGTTGTCCTGGAGGTCATCTATCCCCCCGGCCACATTAATAAAGGTGGTTAAAAAGATAAATGGATACGCGAGGCAGAACATTAGGGGCATACAGGGGGTTGTCATTAGTCATCCTGGTTTAACAGTAGACAAGAGGCATCTTTTTAGAGCGGATGGGGTTCATTTGTCGCCAGTAGGAACGGTTTTGTTTATAGAGAGGATTTTTTCAGAGCTCAAGGGTTTAGTTCTTTCTTTAGGTGGCGGGCCGAGTGGTCCGTAGGGCACTCGGCTGTGGCAGGAGAGCATGGCAGTCATAAGGTTGTTAAACATACGGTACTTAATGTGTTGGCAATATAGCCTTGGTTCCCTCAATGTTATTAGACTCGTTGATACTCTTGTAAGGAGTATCAGGTTTTTGCCTAGAAAGGGCTTGACCAGTTTGAGTTCAGAGGGTATTGAGTTAATTTATAGTGTATAGTACCGTACCGTATAGTACCACCTCTTAGCAGACTTTTTAGTTAATGCCGTGATGGGGACGATGATAGTTGAAAAGTTCTGAATAAATTGTTAGTAATAATTAGAAAACCCGATAAATCTTTGAATCGCCTTAAGGCCCTGGGGATGCGGCCAATCCAGAATAGCTGAGACTTTAGCAGGATCCATCTGTAAACTTTTGCCAGATACAATAAATCCAAGGAAAGGAACATAACACATCTCCAACACGCATTTCTCTCATTTACAATAGAGGCAATGTTTGCGTTGTCTGGACAGGACCTCCTTAACATGAGCACGATGGGAAGAGAGATCTCTGGAAAACACTAGAATATCATCCAGATAAACCACTACCGATGTGTACAATAAGCCTTGAAAGAACTCATTGAAGAAGGATTGAAAGACCGTGGGACATTGCTGAGGCCAAAAGGAATCACGAGATATTCGAAATGCCCATCTCTGGTGTTGAAAGCCGTCTTCCATTCATCACCCTCCTTTATTCTAATCAAAAAGGCACCTCGAAGATCAAGTTTTGTAAAGATTTGGGATCTGCTGATTCTATAAAACAAGTCGGAAATAAGAGGCAAATGATAACTTTTTTAACCATAATATGATTGAGTCAACGATAATTAATGCAGGGTCGCAAAGCACCGTCCTTCTTCTTGACGGTAATCCCAATATAAGTGGATTAATAGACTTGGGTAGTACTACAAACTAAATCTACTCTCTATGAAAGCTCCTACCGTCAGCCAAACACCCAGGTGCACCCAGTGATACACCGACGTGCATTTCGCTGTGTGCTTATTCAAGGCAATAAGGCTTATTCAAGGTCTCGAATAAGCACACAGCGAGACATGCGTTGACGTATCACTGGGTGCACCAGCTTACTCTTGACCTTAGGGGATCTAAGAAACGATGAATTGCTCCAATAAAACCAGTTCGTTTTTTGTTAGTTTGGAGCTTTTTTTAGGCAGATCACCTCTGTATATCTGAAAATGTATTAAGAGAACAGCGAATAACACTGGCGCTACTGCTATATACTTAGTAAATGAGATTATCTTATACCAGACGTGGCATATAGATTATGAATTTACTAGGATCAGTGTAAGTTAATTAAGAGACCAGCGAATTACACTGGCGCTACTGCTATATACTTATTCATGAGATCTCTTACATCAAAAGTGGCATATAGAAACGATGATCTGCTCCAATAAAATCTGAGTTAGTGTGGAGCTTCTTTAGGTAGATAGCAAATCACCTCCGTATATCTCCATAATAGCTTATTAAGAGAATAGCGAATAATACTGGTGCTACTGCTACATATTTATTCAATGAGATCATCTTATACTAGATGTGGCATATAGATTAATATGATTCATCTGGAGGATTGAAATGCGAAAATAACTCTACTTAATTACATATTATATTCTCCATAATATTGAGGCAAGGCATCTGGTGCAATCAGCTTCTTTTAATTATACACATTGATTTTATTGAATATATATTTCTATATATCGCTGGTTTAATTAAAATAATAAAAGTTAAGTTTTAATATTTATTCCACCACGTCCTCATTTATTAACATTGAGAACTTTAGTGCACCTATCTATTTCCTTTTAGCCTTTGTTGAACTTTGACAGAGGCAAATTGCCTATAAGACTTTTGAACCTGCATCATCATCCTGTGCGGTTGTACCAAAACCATCTTGTGGCAAAGTTAATCAAAGTTACATTCCAGGATGTGGTGGGCGTGGAGTCTACAGTGACAAACATAATCAAGTGGACCGACACATGTCCTGAGGCAGAACCTCCTCCCCCATGGTGGAAAGAAATAAAAATAGGGGATAGTTGCACCCCAGGAAGGGAGAAATCAGGAGTCTTGCAAGTGGTTAAGGAGCACAAAGTGAGCACAAGGTGACCTTTAGGAAGCACTCTGCAGACTTCGGGAAAGTGGAAGTAGGTTTTTTAATAAAATAACAAATTATTTAGAATTGCTTATTTTTACAAGCATTAGTTTTTTATGTTAGTATAATGTTTACAAAGTTTATTTTTTTGTTTTTTCGGTTGTAAGAAAAAGTTTGTTATTTAAAAAATCCTTTGTGTGTGTGTTTTATTTTTTTAAGCAAATGTGTACGAATGTGTTCTAAAGGGTTTTTTGATATCATGGAATAAAGCAAGTTGATGTGGTAAGGCATATAAAGGGTTAATACGCAGTAATTGTCATGAAGCATGAGTGTTTAGAAGTAATAAGGTGAATGAAGGTAATGAAGGAAATGCATGCATGTGCGTTCCTCTGTGAACCAGGAGTAAAGAACCATGTAGTGCAATAAAGTGCATTTGCTCGTAAGTCACATAGAGGAGCTGTGGCTGGGTCCTGAGTACCAGCCGCAGCACGAGTGTGGTGGCCATCTTGAAATGGACTCAGACGCCGGGAGGGTTAATACCCGGCGCCGGTTGTTTTATAAATTAATATAAATGTTTAGTGTGTAGGAACTGCAGCGCCGGTAGTTAACCGACGTGTAGCCCCAGAGGGGTTAACTCCCGGTTTTAGGCGCCGGGAGTGTAACTATATGTATACTTAATATAAATGTGTTTAAATGTAGGATGTATGTGTAGGGTATGTGTATATATAATAAATAAAGAGTACTTACCATGTTCCTTGGTCAAGCGGGGACAGCAGAGGCAGCAATAGATCCTTCACCCCTCCTGGGGGCCTCCAGAGATAAAACAGGTCCAGGAGGTGCAGCGCCTCCTGGGGATCCCAGGAAGCTAAGTCCCTAGCTGGAGCTCAAAGAGCTTCAACTAGTGACAGGGCAGGGACTACTGCCCCGGCACCTGGCTGCTCTCCCCAAGTACTATTTTCGGCCAGGGAGCAGAGCCAGACCCCGGAGCCCAGTCCCTGGAAGTCAGTTTTGGCGGGAGATTTAAAAGATAAATTTCCGTCCCCAGAAAGACACCAGGGGAGGAGTGGGCTGAGCCCCCCTCTCCCTGGCAGCTCGTGGACAGGGGGGAAGTATACTCCCCTCTGCCACTAGTATCTATGTAAAGAGGTGTTAACCTCTCTGGGTTGATTCACGTGCAGGCTGCATGAATCAACCCAGATTGGTTAAAAAGACAGGAGGACGGGTTACCTCCTGCTAAGACTAGTCTCCAGATGTGTATAAAAATAGCACTGTTTTGTATTAAAAGGTTTCTTCTTGTTTTATCTGACCTGCTCACTGGTACCTTCAACATGAGCAAATAAACATCACTTGCTTCAAAGACCTGCTTGGAAACTTCTCTATCCCTGTGACCTACAGATTAGATCCAACTCTAATCCGTTCCCGGCTGTTTTGAGGTTTGAACACTGCTTTCCGGTACCACCGCTGTGCCTGCTACCCAGCAGCTCTGGCCAGGGGGGATCCATCCACAGCAGCCCTGATCAATAGGAAGAGGTCAGGGGTACCAGCCCAGGTACACCAGCAATGGGGTACACTAGCAGCATCAGTTACCCAGAAGAAACCTGGTACTGGATGCCGGTAAGGAGTCCAGTGGTGGCAGCATTTGTAAGCCCCTCCTACTGCAAATAGAGGGCACATTTGGGATAACGACAGGGACCGGTGGCAAAGTGAGCCCAGCCGGTTCCCAGCAGCAACAGATAGGGTGGCATAAGCGGTCCATCCTACATAGTAACATAGTTGATGAGGTTGAAAAAAGACACCAGTCCATCAAGTTCAACCTATTTTGGATCTCCTGCAATCCTGCACTTATATTTGAAATTGATCCAGAGTAAGCAGCCACCAATCTGTTTCAATTGTGAAAATCCCCCCAGACTCAATATTGCAGACCTATGTTTACCCTATATCTACTACTATCCTTCATTTTAATTAACGGTCGTATCCCTGGATACACCTTTCCTCTAAAAATTTGTCTAACCCTTTTTTTAAACATATCTATTGAACCTACCATCACAACCTTCCCTGGCAATTAATTCCATATCTTGACTGCCCTTACTGTAAAGAACCCCTTCCTTTGCTGGTTGTGAAATTTCCTCTCTCACCTTAGAGGGTGACCTTGTGTCCTGTATATAGTCCTTGGGGTAAAAAGTTCCCATGAAAGTTCTCTGTATTGACCCTGAATGTATTTGTACTAGAGATGAGCGCACTCGGATTTCCTGAATCCGAGCCCACCCGAACGTTGCCGATCCGAGTCGGATCCGAGACAGATCTGGGTATTGGCGCCAAATGAAAAATTGAAACCGAGGCTCGGAGTCATAATCCCGCTGTCGGATCTCGCGATACTCGGAACCTATAAATTCCCCGCTAGTCGCCGCCATCTTCACTCGGGCATTGATCAGGGTAGAGGAAGGGTGTGTTAGGTGGTCCTCTGTTCTGGTAGATCTCGTGCTGTGCTGTTTAGTTCTGTGCTGTGCTGTGTTCTGCAGTATCAGTCCAGTGGTGCTGTGTGCTGTGCTCTGTCAATTTTGAGTTCAGTGGTGCTGCTGGGTCCTGTGTGCTGTGTCCTGTTCAGTCCAGTGGTCCTGTGTCCCGTGCTCTGTGCTTCTAAGGGCATAGTTATTTCCCTAATATTCCCTAGTGTTTAAATTTTTTTAAAAAAGTTAATAAAAAAAATATTCAAAAAACTAATTAAAAAAATATTTAATTACAACAAAATTTGCCAAACCAATCCTGCAGTATAAGCCCATTGGTACTGCAATATTACCAAGTTCACACATTCAGCAGTAAAAGTCCAGTGGTACTGCTGCAATATTACAAAGTTCACACATTCTGCAGTATCAGTCCAGTGGTGCTGTGTGCTGTGCTCTGTCAATTTTGAGTTCAGTGGTGCTGCTGGGTCCTGTGTGCTGTGTCCTGTTCAGTCCAGTGGTCCTGTGTCCTGTGCTCTGTGCTTCTAAGGGCATAGTTATTTCCCCAATATTCCCAAGTGTTTAAAAAATTTAAAAAAAGTTAGAAAAAAAAATACAAAAAAATAATTTAAAAAAAATGTAATTACAACAAAATTTGCAAAACCAATCCTGCAGTATAAGCCCATTGGTACTGCAATATTACCAAGTTCGCACATTCTGCAGTATCTTGTGCTACATATAATGGAGAGCAAAAATTTGGAGGATAAAGTAGGGAAAGATCAAGACCCACTTCCTCCTAATGCTGAAGCTGCTGCCCCTAGTCATGACATAGATGATGAAATGCCATCAACGTCGTCTTCCAAGCCCGATGCCCAATCTCCTAGTACAGGGCATGTAAAATCCAAGAAGCCCAAGTTCTCAAAAAAAAGCAAAAAGAGAAACTTAAAATCATTTGAGGAGAAACGTAAAGTTGGCAATATGCCATTTATGACACGTAGTGGCAAGGAACGGCTTAGGCCTTGGCCCGTGTTCATGACTAGTGGTCCATTTTCACCCAAAGATCTTAGCCCTCCTCCTCCTCCCCCCCCTACAAAAAATTGAAGAGAGTTATGCTGTCAGCAACAAAACAGCAAACAACTCTGCCTTCTAAAGAGAAATGATCACAAATC
This sequence comes from Mixophyes fleayi, assembly GCF_038048845.1. Taxonomy (NCBI): domain Eukaryota; kingdom Metazoa; phylum Chordata; class Amphibia; order Anura; family Limnodynastidae; genus Mixophyes; species Mixophyes fleayi. Next base: position 65,821,204 of record NC_134403.1, on the reverse strand, counting down.
CCCAAGGCGAGTCCAAGGCTGTTGGTGGTTGTCAAGCCTGACCTTCCCATCACTGTACGGGAAGAGGTGGCTCGGGAGGAGGCTATTGATGATGTAGCTGGCGCTGTGGAGGAACTTGATGATGAGGATGGTGATGTGGTTATTGTAAATGAGGCACCAGGGGGGGAAACAGCTGATGTCCATGGGATGAAAAAGCCCATCGTCATGCCTGGTCAGAAGACCAAAAAATGCACCTCTTCGGTCTGGAGTTATTTTTATCCAAATCCGGACAACCAATGTATGACCATATGTAGCTTATGTAAAGCTCAAATAAGCAGGGGTAAGGATCTTGCCCACCTAGGGACATCCTCCCTTATACGTCACCTGAATAACCTTCATAGTTCAGTGGTTAGTTCAGGAACTGGGGCTAGGACCGTCATCGGTACAGGGACACCTAAATCCCGTGGTCCAGTTGGATACACACCAGCAACACCCTCCTCGTCAACTTCCTCCACGATCTCCATCAGATTGAGTCCTGCAGCCCAAGTCAGCAGCCAGACTGAGTCCTCTCCAATACGGGATTCATCCGAGGAATCCTGCAGCGGTACGCTTCCTACTACTGCCACTGCTGCTGTTGCTGCTGTTAGTCGGTCATCTTCCCAGAGGGGAAGTCGTAAGACCGCTAAGTCTTTCACAAAACAATTGATCGTCCAACAGTTGTTTGCCATGACCACAAAATACGATAGTAGTCACCCTATTGCAAAGCGTATAACTGCGGCTGTAACTGCAATGTTGGTGTTAGACATGCGCCCGTGTCCGCCATCAGTGGAGTGGGATTTAGAGGTTTCATGGAGGTATTGTGTCCCTGGTACCAAATCCCGTCGAGATTCCACTTCACTAGGCAGGCGATACCAAAAATGTACAGAGAAGTACGATCAAGTGTCCTCAGTGCTCTGAAAAATGCAGTTGTACCCACTGTCCACTTAACCACGGACATGTGGACAAGTGGTTCTGGGCAAACGAAGGACTATATGACTGTGACAGCCCACTGGGTAGATGCATCGCCTTCCGCAGCAACAGCAACAGCTGCATCAGTAGCAGCATCTACAAAATGGCTGCTCGTGCAAAGGCAGTGGAGACTGATTTCCGTGTTGTGCAAGGTTCTCCAGCCGTTTAAACTTGCCACACAAGAAGTCAGTTCCAACACTGCCAGCTTGAGTCAGGTCATTCCCCTGATCAGGCTGTTGCAGAAGCAGCTGGAGAAAGTGAGGGAGAAGCTGGTAAACCATTGCGATTACACCAAGCATGTAGCTCTTGTGGATGTAGCCATTCGTACGCTTTGCCATGATCCTGAGGGTGGTCACTCTTTTAAAGTCAGAGGAATACATTCTGGCCACCGTGCTGGATCCTCGGTTTAAAGTGTATGTTGTGTCTCTGTTTCCGGCGGACACAAGTCTACAGCGGTGCAAAGACCTTCTGGTCAGGAGATTGTCCTCTGAAGAGGACCGTGACATGCCAACAGCTCCACCCTCATTTTCTTCCACATCTATGGCTGCGAGGAAAAAGCTCAGTTTTCCTAAAAGAGCCGCTGGCGGGGATGCTGATAACATCTGGTCCGGACTGAAGGACCTGCCAACCATTGCAGACATGTCTACTGTCGCTGCATTGGATGCTGTCACAATTGAAAAAATGGTGGAGGATTATTTTGCTGACACCATCCAAATTGACATGTCAGACAGTCCATATTGTTACTGGCAGGAAAAAATGGCAGTTTGGAAGCCCCTGTACAAACTGGCTCTATTTTACCTGAGTTGTCCCCCCTCCAGTGTGTACTCGGAAAGAGTTTTTAGTGCAGCGGGGAACCTGGTCAGTGAGCGGCGAAGGAGGTTGCTTCCTCACAACGTTGAAAAAATTATGTTTATAAAAGTGAATAATTAATTCCTCAATGAAGTACAGCACTGCCTTCCAGATAGTACAGAGGGACCTGTGGTTGTGGAGTCCAGCGGGGACGAATTGATAATGTGTGAGGAGGAGGAAGTACACACTGTAGGGGGAGAGGAATCAGAGGTTGAGGATGAGGACGACATCTTTCCTCAGTAGAGCCTGTTTAGTTTGTACAGGGAGAGATGAATTGTTTTTTTTGTGTGGGGGCCCAAACAAACCAATCATTTCAGCCACAGTTATTTGGTAGGCCCTGTCGCTGAAATGATTGGTTTGTTAAAGTGTGCATGTCCTATTTCAACAACATAAGGGTGGGTGGGAGGGCCCAAGGACAATTCCATCTTGCAACTATTTTTTTAGCATTATGTGACCATTCAACAGTCATTTGCCATGTTCAAAAAATAAAAGAAAATGTCAACAAATTCAAAAAATTTAATCAAAAGTTAAATGCCCTGTTATTATTTAAAACAAGAGGTATTGACGTGCTAGAATTAGTGTAGTGTTAATATGTTATAAACACTACACTTGGAACTTGGAGGAGGTATTGTGGCCCCGGTATCAAATTGAGTACCGGGGCCACCTCACTACGCAGTCCAGATACTTGTTTGTTGGAATTCTGACCAGTTGAGGGTGTAACTATTTATTATATTGTGGCCCCGGTATCAAATTTAGTACCGGGGCCACCCCACTACGCAGTCCAGAATATTTTTTTTTGGGGAATTCAGAGCCATGGAGGGTTTTTTATTAATTATATTGTGGTGACCACTCCCCTACGCAGTCCAGGTACATTATTCGGTGCGATTCATACCAGTTGATGGTTTTCTTATTATATTGTGGTGACCACTCCTCTACGCAGTCCAGATACATTTATTGGTGTGAATCATACAAGTTCAGGGTTTTTAAATTATATTGTGGTGACCCACTCCTCTACGCAGTCCAGGTACATTTTTTGGTGCGATTAAGACCAGTTGATGGTTTTCTTATTATATTGTGGTGACCCACTCCTCTACGTAGTCCAGGTACATTATTCGGTGCAATTCATACCAGTTGATGGTTTTCTTATTATATATATTGTGATGACCACTCCTCTACGCAGTCCAGATACATTTATTGGTGCGAATCATACAAGTTCAGGGTTTTTAAATTATATTGTGGTGACCCACTCCTCTACGCAGTCCAGGTACATTTTTTGGTGCGATTAAGACCAGTTGATGGTTTTCTTATTATATTGTGGTGACCCACTCCTCTACGCAGTCCAGGTACATTATTCGGTGCGATTCATACCAGTTGATGGTTTTCTTATTATATATATTGTGGTGACCACTCCTCTACGCAGTCCAGATACATTTATTGGTGCGAATCATACAAGTTCAGGGTTTTTAAATATATTGTGGTGACCCACTCCTCTACGCAGTCCAGATACATTTATTGGTGCGAATCATACAAGTTCAGGGTTTTTAAATTATATTGTGGTGACCCACTCCTCTACGCAGTCCAGATACATTTATTGGTGCGAATCATACAAGTTCAGGGTTTTTAAATTATATTGTGGTGACCCACTCCTCTACACAGTCCAGGTACATTTTTTGGTGCGATTAAGACCAGTTGATGGTTTTCTTATTATATATATTGTGGTGACCACTCCTCTACGCAGTCCAGATACATTTATTGGTGCGAATCATACAAGTTCAGGGTTTTTAAATTATATTGTGGTGACCCACTCCTCTACGCAGTCCAGGTACATTTTTTGGTGCGATTAAGACCAGTTGATGGTTTTCTTATTATATTGTGGTGACCCACTCCTCTACGCAGTCCAGGTACATTATTCGGTGCGATTTATACCAGTTGATGGTTTTCTTATTATATATATTGTGGTGACCACTCCTCTACGCAGTCCAGATACATTTATTGGTGCGAATCATACAAGTTCAGGGTTTTTAAATTATATTGTGGTGACCCACTCCTCTACGCAGTCCAGATACATTTATTGGTGCGAATCATACAAGTTCAGGGTTTTTAAATTATATTGTGGTGACCCACTCCTCTACACAGTCCAGGTACATTTTTTGGTGCGATTAAGACCAGTTGATGGTTTTCTTATTATATATATTGTGGTGACCACTCCTCTACGCAGTCCAGATACATTTATTGGTGCGAATCATACAAGTTCAGGGTTTTTAAATTATATTGTGGTGACCCACTCCTCTACGCAGTCCAGGTACATTTTTTGGTGCGATTAAGACCAGTTGATGGTTTTCTTATTATATTGTGGTGACCCACTCCTCTACGCAGTCCAGGTACATTATTCGGTGCGATTTATACCAGTTGATGGTTTTCTTATTATATATATTGTGGTGACCACTCCTCTACGCAGTCCAGATACATTTATTGGTGCGAATCATACAAGTTCAGGGTTTTTAAATTATATTGTGGTGACCACTCCTCTACGCAGTCCAGAAAGATACCTCGTTGCAACGTTTTGGACTAATAACTATATTGTGAGGTGTTCAGAATACACTGTAAATTAGTGGAAATGCTTGTTATTGAATGTTATTGAGGTTAATAATAGCGTAGGAGTGAAAATAAGCCCAAAAACTTGATTTTTGAACTTTTTATGCTTTTTTCAAAAAAAATCCGAATCCAAAACCTTAAATCCGAACCAAAACCTTTCGGCAGGTGTTTTGCGAAACAAATCCGAACCCAAAACATCACGAAAATCCGAATCCAAAACACAAAACACGAGACACCAAAAGTCGCCCGTGCACATCCCTAATTTGTACATAGTAATCATATCTCCCCTTAGACGCCTCTTTTCTAAAGTAAACATGCCTAAACTGGCTAACCTTTCCTCATAACTTAATGACTCCATACCCTTTATCAATTTTGTCGCCCTTCTCTGAACCCTTTCTAGTTCCAAATTATCTTTTTTATAGAGTGGTGCCCAGAACTGTACTGCATATTCAAGATGATGTCTTACCAACGATTTATACAGTGGCAAAATTACACTGTCTTCCCTTGCATCTATGCCCCTTTTTATGCATGCCAATACTTTGTTTGCCCTTGCAGCTGCTGCTTGACATTGAGAAATTGACATTGATCCTGTTACAGGAGCAAGTAAAAACACAATGACATGTGCGTTAGATTTTACATCACCAAATTAGAATATACAGCACAGTGTCCTAATATGATCTCCCAGAGCACTTAGGTGCATTATAAGATGCCTAAAGTGTTAAACATCCAAATACTTTCAGAGGGACAATATTTAAATAAACATAATTCTAGTAACACAGCAAATATAACTAAAAATACAATAGTAACCTTACTGTACAAGGGATATTTTATGGTGGCAGTCCAATACAGCGGAGGCTCAATGTACAGACAAAAATACCACCAAGGGAAGACCCCATAAGTTGGAGAATGGTAAGGAACAACAGAAAGAGGGTACTAGAACAGGAAGAGAGAGGCAAAAAAAAAACACTAAAAAAGATTTGAAGCCTGAAAATCTATTTAATCTTAGTGATGTTCAACTGAAAGATAAACATATGACTGTCTTAAATAAGGGTCTTTAATTTGCTTCACATAAAGGTCTCAACTAGCTTGAAACTCATAGATTTACAGAAGTTTATTAGAAAAATTAGACTGAAGAAGTACTTTGAAACTTTGGGTAGCAGATGCCAAAGAAAAGTGGCCACACCCATATTTAAACATACAACGTTCAGAAATATATCTAAATTCAATCCAAGTTTTATGAAGAGTCATTTTATTAATAATTTTGAGACATTTTTGGAGGATGATTTGAAAGCTTTACAGGATAAAGATAAAATCAGGCTGAACATAACAAAGGAGGGACAGGAAGGACTGAATGAATTACGTGAGAATAAGGATCTTTTAATCAAAACAGCAGATAAGGGAGGAGGGATTGTGTTAGGTTAGGTACACACTAAAGGAAAATTCTAACGATGCAATATTTTTAGAAATTTTACCAGCAAAAAAAAAAAAAAAAGAAGTCCCAATCAGATTCTGACTCTGCACACCCCATAGAGATCCATGGACACTGTGGTCGTGAATACATACACACTACAGAATTGGAACGACATCCTTCCGTCATTGAACAAGATTTTTAGTTCAGTTTAAATATCTCATTCAATGATACAATGGGACGATATGATAATTTGGAACGATAATCATTAATTATTGCAGCGTACACACTAATGTGATGTTGGACCAACCAGGTAGATATTAGGTAGAACAGATGAAACAATTTATGAGCATATACTTGAATGTAAGTGTAAATTTGCGGGATTGTTGAAAGAACAAAGGGGTCTACAGGTCTTCTTATATCAAGCAGAGTTTCAGTTTCTGTGGGTTGATTTTCCAAGTCTTTTACCATTTGCCTAATGTCCATAAAAATGTGGCCCATCCACTAGAGCAGTGTTGGCTAACCTGTAACACTCCAGGTGTTGTGAAACTACAAGTCCCAGCATGTTTTGCCAATATATAGCAGCTTATTGCTGGAAGGGTATGCTGGGACTTGTAGTTTCACAGTCTCGGGAGTAGGTTCCCTAACCTCCAAGCTTTCCACTTATATTGTGTTAGGAAATCACAGGAGTAACAAGGTATGTTGTACTGACAAACAATATGGATTTTATTAAAGAAATCTACAGAAGACATGAAAAACACTGACGTTATGCTGGTATAATTAGTTGGAGACCATGTTATGCAGGAATCATGCAATAATAATGCAAAATATGAACAAGGACACTGAAGATATACTGGTGCAAGTTTACGCAGTCCTACTCAATGCAAGGTAGTAAATAATACATATTGTAGAAATGCTGATGTAGATATTCACAGAGTCCAATAATCACTGTGAAGCCCTACTAGAGAGCAGAGGATAGCTACCGCAGTACAGGTTTGGGGATTGTGAGTTGATGCAGACCAGAAGACAGGAGCCAAGAAACAAAAAGAGGCAGAGCAAGGAAGTATCAAACTTGTGTGAAGCAACCAGGTATCAGGAGACAAAAATGAGCAGAGCCAGAACCACCAAAACTGTATGGCATTCCAGAAGTCAGGATACAAATGAATTACTGAAGCAGTAACTGGTGCAGGGTCAGGAACAAACAGGATAAGTTGCAGGAGCCGAGAAGCATGCATGTCAAATGCTATCACTGGCAAAGAAGACATGCCAAGGGAGGGTTTAAATAGTGAATCTTTCAATCAGATCACAGGGGAAGGCATACCTGCACTCTAGCTCAGAACTAACTGAAAACAGAAACAGTTCTTCAGAGAGAGACACACCGGTGTAGCTGGAGTGCATAGTAGATCTTAATGGACGCCGGATTCAAGGCAGATTAACGAATAGCATATTGTCTCTTTTCTGCAGCCTTTGGTTGTCCAACAAAGAAGATATTTGAAAGACACAAGCAGATTTTAAATAGTTTAGAATCCATGGAATATAGAAATAAGTTTACAATGGCTACATGTGGCGTTTAGTCAATATATACATGTATAACACACAAGAATGGTGGTGAACATGAAAGGTATATTTTAACCCTGTTAAATGATTTCAATCTGGATCAGATTGATTTTTATCATAAAAAGCATAGATTTTGTTTAAACACAACTACTGTTTGGATTGAGGGGTGCAGCCATGGGAACCACCTTTGCTCCAAATTTTGCAAACTTACACATGGCGAAATGTAAGTAAAATTCGATTTGGCACGATAATCCCTTTGCTTAGTATACCTATATAGGTACATAGATTATATTTTTATGGTCTTGAAAGTGCATTGTATAACCCTAAATTAGTTAATTTTATATATAAACTCAAATTGACTGAATATTGAATATACTGTGGAAATTAATGCTGAAAAAGTTGTATTTTTAGTATTGGAAATAATGGTGAAAAGAGCTGATCAGTACTAGAACTTTTAACAAATCTGTAGATAGTAATAGATTCATCCCAGCTTCTAGTAACCACTTTGGTAGATGGTTGGAGAATATCCCTAAAGGGCAGTTCAAAAGAATTCAGAGGAACTGCTCCGATACATCTACTATGAATCTGATGAGAAAATAACTTATCTTGTACAAAACCCAAGACAAACAGATCACTACTACAGAGATCATCTTTAGTTCACAATTTAATAGTTCTGCTACAAAGGTCAAGAAAATATTGGAAATACATTGGCATATCTTATTAAAAGATGAAAGCTTGCAAGGAAAAAAAAGATAATCTATTGAAAAGTGCCAATTTTAAGACAAAAAAGCCTTCATTAGACAAAATGCACCACAGGTAAATACCTGGTTTGGATAACCTGAAAGGTTTTTAATATTGTAATAGCTGCGATGGATGCAAAACCACAAAGAAACTGCAAAAGGGCATTCATAAAGTAGTGTAATTTACAAATAAAAGGGTAAATAAAGGGGTGACTTACTTGCTGTCTTGTCCTTGTGGTTTGCAGTACATAGGTCTTGTAACCAGAAAATTGAGAGTGAGGATTTATGAGTAATGAGTAACTACGGTAATAGTGAGTGTAATTACCAATATTACAGTAGTTGTAACGCCGGCTTTTTGCCGCCGTGTTACTTTTTCAAGTAACGCGGCCAATTGAATTCCCCCCATAGTGTATCAGTATCAGCACATTTTGATACCCAACACATTATAGATCCTAGTTGCCTGTGCTTTATTGGTGTTTTAAAAGTGAAGAATCACTGGAGAGGTGGGAATTATGAGAAAAAGATTGCACAGGTAGAAACCAAATGAATCTATGGTATGCAGACCTTAATTCCACATGGTCTAAGCACAGATTGTTTTGCTGGACCTGTTTTTAGATTAATTATTTTATTTAGAACCTTTACTTAATGTCATTCTGGTTTTAGATCTGGTTTGTCCGTATTCTTCTGTGATGCCAAGTAAGTCTGTTTTTATTGATTATTATCATAAGATATCCCATGTACAATAAGTTTTACATTGTATTTTTAATGATATTTATTGTGTTGCAATAGTTATTTTTATCTAAATACTGCCCCTCTGAAATAAATATGTATTTGGATATTTAACACTAAGATGAATTGAAGTGCTCTGAGAGATCATACTAGGACTCTGTGCTGTGTTTTACAATTTGGTTATGTCCTCTCATTAGGATTGTATCAAGAACAACACAACAACACTTTATGGCTTTTACTAAATTAAGGAGGTGGTCCCTTTAATTACCATACTGCCCATTTGTTGCTGCTCAGTTCTCTTTATATGTGAGAGGAAAAGAACCTGGACTATCCCTATGATTAAGTTCATCCACCAGAGGAAATGCTTTAGGAAGTGTCTGACGCTTGAGACATCTGGCACACTGAGATGTGAGGAAACCTGTAATAAATACATATTATGTTTGCACTATACCATTTGGTCTATTGGAAATTATCCCCTTCTTTTCCATTAGATTTGAAGACAGAGATGGCAGGTTTGCTCATCATATGATGGAAAGTGTGGGGTAACAAAGTGTAAACAAAGTGATTGGGAGTCAGTTTGCTAACAAGTGGTGAATGCAACAATGTTCACAGACACTGTAGCAGAGATCCAGTATTGGCAGGGCCGGATTAAGGTAATGGAGGCCCCTGGGCTAAGGGGCCCTCCATTCCCCCGCGAGGCCCCCAATGTGAGCCGCCCGCCGCCCCCCGTGAGGCCCCCCCCCAAGCACTTACCTGCCAGTGCAGTCCTCCATCCCCGGCGTGCTGTAAGCTCCTTACTGAGGAGATCTTGCGAGAGTTCATGAACTCTCGCGAGATCTCCTCAGTAAGCAGATTACTGAGCGCCGGGGATGGAGGACTGCACTGACAGTGCTCAGCAGCATTGATCGGGCCGGGGGCGCCCCCACCCCAACCGAACAATAATGCTGCTGAGGACTTTGAAGGGCCCCCTGGATGCCCGAGACCCCTGGGCTATAGCCCAGCTAGCCCTAGGGTTAATCCGGCCCTGAGTATTGGCAACAAATTTAAATAGTGGTTGTTCAAGGGCTCAACACGTTTCATTGCACCAGCAATTTCATCAGAAATGTACAGGCATGCAGATCTACTATATGGCCTCTCCCAAAAAATAGGTACATGAGGTCACAGCACATTATTTGTAATGTGGGTATGCCATTTACCACTTTCAGAAATTATTTTTAATGTTAATTTTACTAAAGTTTGCTATAAACCAGTAATGTAAACATATATCTGTAGCCGCTTTTATGTTTTATGCTGCATTAGGTCTGATACATATTCAGCATATACACTGAACATGGATATTAAAAATAAAATTATATTTTGACTTTGTGTATGACTCCTATGATGTTTAGTGTATAGGTTGTTTACAGAGCTATAAAAATGCAGCATCACTGCGGAAATGCCATTGTGTAAAGTCAGCTGTCCATTTTAGTAGACAGGACTTCGAAATAACATTTTTATTGTTGCCAGCATTTGCAATCCCATACAGAGATGCTGGTCCTTGCTGTGTTTATTGCATGGCAATAGGCGTTGAAACTGTATTATATTTTGTCTGTTACTCCGGTCTGCCAGGATGTAATTATAGCTGTGTTTTCCGATGTATGTTTTCAGAATTTTATGCTTGAATTCCAGAAAATGGTTACTCAGAAATTTAAATTTTGATATGATCAAAAAAAACCTGTGTACATTAGTGGGAAAGAGTAAATTGCATGAGTTTAAACTGAGGATTCCAAAATAACTATAAGGATTATCTGGCCAAAGGGGGATGGACGGTGGCGCAAAAGTTTGGATCAGCTGATGAGAGGTGTTGAGCGGATCAGGGACATTCTTTTCTGAGTACACAATCAGTGCATAAGTGGGGCTGCATTTATACCAACATGCAAAAACAAGACTTCTTTTGCAGGATGAGATTACAGCCTTTTTCTCATCACAAAAGGACTCAAATTTTCATGGTACCTCTGAGGAGGTATCAACCTATACTTTTAATGGGAAGCATTTTTCCACCTTCTAGTGGCACTTCTGCTGAAAAGCGCATATTTCAGCGCCCTTAACTAATGTAATAAAAACCTTCAAACACACAGACATGACACATGTAATATGTAAAGTCTGATGTCCACTCACTCTCATGAATCATTTAAGCCATTAATTAAACTAAACTGATAACTATTTTATGAAAATAATGAACACTTTAAATGAATAAAGTGGTCCTAATTTGGTAGTAGGTAGAACTTTGAAGTTAATTTTTTTTCTCTGTTCACCATACGCATTATCAGGTATATCCACAAAGCTAGGCACATATTGACTTCCTGGGGACAGTTTAGAAGAACCATGAAGTGGATGTGCACCAGGAAATGTGTTAGTCGGACAAGTAGCCCACATAAAGAGGCATTGCGGGAATGCATTTTTTGTGGCTCCTAAATAAATGTATTTATTGTGAATAAAGCAAGACAGACCACAGCACACAGGGGCATTTTATCCAGTACTCCATTGACGGTGGGATAAAGGTTGAGAACAGTGGCAGAATTACTATCATTAAAGGGGAGTGGGCAGTATGGAGGACTGAAGGTGATTGAGGCCAGATAATTCTGTACCACCACCCTGAGGCCCCTGCATAGCTCTTCTGAGCATGTGTGAGGCTTGCAGATGTGTTTGGGGCTTCACTGCGGGGGCCTCAGAAAGGTGGTCCAGAATTGGCAGGTCTTTCCCTAGAGTTTGCGATGGGTCTCTGCAATGCTGCCTTCCCTCACTGATGGTGAAGTGGCCTACTTTACTAGTCACACCTTTCTTAAGTTGCTTACTACATTTTCAAATGTAACTGTGCTAGAAGTGATATTTGATGCAAATGATTGGATCAGTTAACCAAGAGAAATGAAGTGAGATTACTATATGATTCAATGAATTTTTAAATTAGAAATTAATGAAGGACTTCATAAGACCATGGAGTTAATGCCTTCTTCAAGAAGTCTGATATTAATATAGCCCTCTTGTGGACAAAATCAGGAAACGCAGAGGCCTCTATACTCATGAGTAATGACAAAAGTTGATGAAATCATATGTTGATTAGAGCAGTAAACCGATGGGCTGTTCCACTAAAATGGTTTGGTAATTACTATTTTCCTACCTGTGTCATTATTAATTCAATTGCAATTGCAATGTGTCTATTTATCCCTCCGGGATTCCAGTGTCCTAAACTCCACCCCTGCAATGATGTCATCAAGGGGCAATGTACCCAGACACAAGAGATCTATTTCCACACTTTACCAGGGATAAGGATAACGAGATCTACTGTTCTACTCTTTACTTACTCTATTTTCTGCATGGAGGGGTCATGATTTTTATTTAGATGGGGTTGTCCAAAAGTGGACAATTACTTTCAGTTTACAAGAAATGTATTATACCAAGCAAGACTCTTTAGATCTAATGTCCTTCTTGGCAAATATTATGTATTCTAAGGCATAATCCACTTGCTGAGTCCACTGTGATTTACAAGTATTCCATCTTAAGACCACTAAACACAAGTAAAGCAGAACGGCATAGATAACTGTAACACTACATAACTGTTGTGCTACACCATGCACTGTCTTGTTGTTTGCCCTCTGTATGGCGCTGCGCCCTATAAATAAATATTAATAATAATAACAATATATTTTATTGCCCAATGTCCCATTTTATAGTAACATTGCAGATTTTTACGCTGCTAATCAATATTCCATCCAAATAAATATTGAATACTGCTACTATAACTGTTATTCATTAGGCTGGCCGCCTGTTTGTTCCAGGATGTAAATTAAAATTCTGCTGCTGGTCTACCTATATGAAGGTACACTTTTATATATCTTACATGTAGTTTTTTTATATCTTCCCTAAAAAGACCTACACCTATCATCCTCCTTTATTACTACCTCCCATCTACAAGTCTTTCATGTGCTGCATCAACACTCTTAAATGCACTACCCCTTCAAGATTCCATCTTCCGACTTAACCCAGACCCATCAAAGCTTTAAGTGTTCCTTGAAAAGAGAGCTCTTCAGTGGAACTTAACATGTTTGTTACTTAACAAGCTTCATCCTTATAAATACAGACAGAGCTAGTGTTTCATTCCTACATTTCCTTTATTTTCTAAACTAGTGGGCAGGACCCAAAAAATACTGTTTTAATGTATGTTCCTTTCTTGATTTTATGGTATGTTCAGCTTTTCTGGAGGAAGTAGATAATGCTACTGTATATGTGGGTGCTATATAAATATCCAATAATGCTTTTTCTCATAATGGGATCCTGAATTTTCATGCACTTCAATTATAGAAAGCCATTATCAACTAGACTGGAGAGAAATGACCTAAATAGGGTTTGGAATCTATTTGCACTATTGCCATCTCCACAGGGTTATCCTGTCTTCAGGATACAATGAGAAAAGATTTCCAGAATACAAGCTACCCTGTTTATGGGTCATGTTATCTCTTTTTATTTTTAATTTAGAATATCTATAAAATGATGATCATTCTCATAATTCTTCAGACTTTACAATCTGATTCACTGTGGGAAAGCATTGGAACGTGATGGCCTATTTTTGGCTCTGGTCCCTCTAATACTTTTTGTCCCTGTGCAGTCCCTGGGGTCTTTTTACTTTACGGATACTACTGAACTTCAGAAGTGACCTCTATGTTACTGAGTCATATAAAGGAAGTGTGTTGTACTAAGGAGCATATTTTTGGCATCAGGCTGCAACTCTAGTCATTCCCAAAGCCTGTGTCATGATCCTGTCTGGACTGCCCTTCCCCTTGAGAATGCTGAATTATGACATTTCTATGAGAGACATTCTGGGTACGCTCCACTCTATTCTTGAACTGGAAATATTGCTCAGTGCTGATGCGTGCTCAGTAGGTGTTCCTTGGGAGCATGTTCTCTCTCAAGCCACAGCTGCTATAGATCACGTGGTTTATGGACTATCTAAAGAGCTCCCTGGAAATCAGCCTCTGCCAGGCCATTAATCTAGTTACCTAGTGTGTCAGCCAGGGGGCGTAATTACCATAGGTGCAGAGCCATCTGTCCCTGTCTTAGCCCCATGCGTATATGCAAGTGTTTCACCATTAGACAATACATTGGGACCTTTACAAAGTTTTGCTATGGGGCCCAAATATGACTAGTTATGCCCAGCTATTCTGCATTTCTGTCTATTGACCAGGCTTGTTTGTGACATGCTGAATTATCCACTGCCTGACTTTGGCCTGTTCCTGGATTACCTGCTTATCCCTGAGAGACTTGCCATACCTGTTACTTTATGCCTGCATCTGTTGTGCCTACTTATATTCCATATTATACTTTTTAACTGCATTGCAGACTTTACATTTACATTGTTGATTTGCATATCCTGTCTCTGCTTCCTTGGCTATGTTTTCATTAATTTCACTCAGTAAGCTGGATTTTTGGACCTATGCCATTAACATCCAATTTAACCTATTGTGTGTTCACTAATAAAGAGTGTCTAGTTTTTGCCATAGATGTGTGACATCCTGCACCAACTGGGCTCCCCCACTAGGAAGTGCCCAGGTGTCTTTTTATAGTGTAGAAATTGACAGTTGATATCGCCCTACATTTCTTTTTAAGCAGTGTATTACAAAGATGTAATATAGTTATTTCAAGCAGGAATCACCATATAAAGTCAAGAATTTAGTGTTTTGGTCCTGCAGCTCTAGTGAGAAGCTATGCGTGAGTAATGATCTTCTAATAATCTTTGTTCCACAAACCTAGTTTGTCAGAAAGTGCATTAAAGGCCCGTTATGAACAAGATGACAAAATATGTATATAACATACTTGTCATCTCTCTTGGAATGTCTGGGAGACTCCCAGGAGTGTAGGTTACTCTCACGGATCTCACCTCTCCTTCCTGTAAAGAGTGCAGGGCCTTGATGATGCCTCGCTGGAGGGAACCTGGTGACGTGATTCACATCAACATGTCACTAACCCTCACGGCCCAATGATACAATTGCCTCATTGGATCATGGGGATTGGCCGGAGTGACGCGAATCACATTGTCATGCTCCTCCCCCCACACTTGTCCTTTGAATCTCCCCTCCAGGATCTCCCTAAGGAAAGATCCAAAATATATTATAAAAATACAATTAGAATATCTTGACCAGCATTGTTGTATTTCTGCATTATAAATAGAGTTGACTAAATTTCTAAAACTACATTTATAAGGAAAGATATTTATCAAGCTAATGACAATAGTACAGTATCCAACAAAATTATTGCTGTATGCATTCAGAATGATATAGTCACTTGAATGTGCTGAGCACCAATTCTGGATTATCCACATAGGACAGTGGTTATTTTTAGGAGCCCATAGTACCATCACCTCCCTATATTGCAGTACAGCCTACAGTTCAATAAAGTAGCTCTGACTGGTTTTGTAGACATCACTGTTCTTGTGCTCTGATCTTTGTTCTAACTCCTGTTACTCTCACCTTAAGGACTTTTGGACATGATTACTTTGGTTATAGTGTTCTATAACTACATTGATGCACATTTTTGATACAGCTCTACTGAGAACTAGTCAAATAAATTATAAGGTAAATTGCTGGGGCTGCACTAAATTTAACTATAGGAAGTGGTATTTTTTTGCTATGTTTGCCTACTTTTGTCTAGGCAATACTTTCAAAATTAAAATAAATTTATTCCAATTTGCAAACAAGAAGCCCTAACTGCCCCATAAACAATACAAAGCTGGTGTGGGTGTGACATGCACTGGATGGGCTGATGAAGACTTTGGGGCAGATTCAACTGTCCCTGATGTTCCGAAGAAGATTGCGGGACGCGTTTTTACCGACATTACGGTAAAAAGTAATGCAGATTTCTGCTGGCAGCTCTATGGGGCGCAAGCAGAAATCAGTGTTACTTAGTAAAAAATTATCCACACGAGGTGTCTCGCAGCCAATCTGGAGGCACATTGCTTGAATATTTAGGAAATTGAATCTGCTGCTTACAGTTCCTTCTCATACCAGCTGAAAGCATCGTGCTCCTTTATGCACACTGGGAGCTTCCACTGAGAGGATATATATGATTTTCAATATATGTTTATTTATGAATGGAACATTTTCACCAGTTGCCCAGAAGAGGGCAGCAAATAATAAAGATACAAGTCAACAAATTTTAGTACAAAAGTTTAATGTCACTCTCCATATATATGTATATATGTATATACATATATTATTATGGTGAGAAAGAATACATAATATTTCTTGGTTGTGAATTTTAAAAACAAAAATACTGTTGAAACCACAAATATTTTATTTGCCACCAATAATGAGATCCAACACCGCTCACTTGTTGCCACATAACACACTTCAAATTAACATTTGTTTTCTTGCATTAGTTCCCAGTCCTATGCATCTTGTGTACTTTGTATGCTATTATGACCTGTGTACTCTGCTGTTTATTAGTCCTAGGTCAGGCATGTCAAACTCAAAACCCCAATTAGACCAAATAACCAAAGTCTAAGGGATATATTTACCAAACTGCGGGTTTGAAAAAATGCAGATGTTGCCTGTAGCAACCAATCAGATCCTAGCTGTCATTTTGTAGAATGTACTAAATAAATGAAAGCTAGAATTTGATTGGTTGCTATTGGCAACATCTCTACTTTATCAAACCTGTAGTTTAGTATATATACCCCTAAGACTATGTGGACCGCAAGATAAAGAAAAAGTCTCATATGCAATTTTGTAAGGTTTATTATAAAGAAAAAACAAAAACGTTTCATGTTTTTCTTCCGTTGCTTGACACTGTGCCCTCCATGCTGCTTTTGCTTCCCTTCATCTGTCTCACCTCTTTCACACTGTGCCCTGCATGCTGCTTTTGCTCCCCTTCACTTACCTTTCTATTGCCTTTTTTCTTCTCTTCTGTTTTCTTCTCT
Source organism: Mixophyes fleayi (assembly GCF_038048845.1). Taxonomy (NCBI): domain Eukaryota; kingdom Metazoa; phylum Chordata; class Amphibia; order Anura; family Limnodynastidae; genus Mixophyes; species Mixophyes fleayi. The sequence goes on along the minus strand of NC_134403.1, from coordinate 65,804,391 downwards.
TCTTCTCGTGGCTCCTCTCTGTGCGCTTCTCGCTACAAATGTCAGGTGTGATGACGTCACGCCCAACCTTCAGTGCAAGGAGAGGAGTGCGCTGGACGCCACTTCGTCAGATAAGATTTTTTTTTATTTTTTTTAAATTTATTTATTTTTCCTGGGCAAAAAATGTGTTTGGGCCATGTGTGGTTAGTGAGCCGCGTGTTTGACACATATGTTCTAGGTGCTTGCAGGAGATAACACACCAGCCAAGGCATACACAGGATTTCCACAGGGGGAAATTAATAATTACCATTCACCATAATATACATATTCTACATAGACATATACTCTAAATGAAACTGCTAAGTTCTATATACAATGCATACTGTGTACACAGCAAATATTATATATATATACATATATATATATATATATATATATATATATATGTATATATATATATATGTATATACACATGTACTGTATATATATATATATATATATATATATATATAAAATTATTTTTGTTATTATTATTATTATTATTATTATTATTAAAGCCACCCCTGTTATGAAATGAAGTATACCAGATGTTACACAGAATGAAGGAGAACTCTGAGTTATTAAAAATGTGTTATTGAGAAATTGAGAAATTGAGTCACTGAGGCCAGGGACAAATGGAGACTCGCTTCATTTAAAGTCCCATTTTAGGTGGTCGACAATTTGTGTACTGCAGTGTTCCACAATAAAACATCTTCCAATCATCATCTAATAAAAACTGTGGTGTAAAGGATTGTTTTTTTTTCAAAAGGGTGGGGGTAAACAGAGTTTCCTTTTCCATGTAGTGAATCACAATAGGGTCTGCATTTTATAGTGTTCACACGGATCCACTCTGTTTTCTATATTAGTCACTGGAATGTACTTTGTAATGTATATCTGTCACTAGGATACGCTGTGTATTGAATAGGCCCTGCATTGAATACTCATCCAAAGGGGATGCAGTCATTGTATTTGACTGAAACTCTTTGAAATAACAATTTAACAATACTATATATATATATATATATATATATATATATATATATATATTTATTTATTTATTATTATTATTATTATTATTATTATTGTTATTGTTATTATAGCCACCCCTGTTCTGGAATGAAGGATGCCAGAGGTTATACAGAATGAGGGAGAACACTGAGTTATTAAAAATGTGTTATTGAGAAATTGAGAAATTGCAAAATTGAGTCACTGAAGCCAGGGACAAATGGAGACTCGCTTCATTTAAAGTCCCAAATATACCACTTTCACATTGCCGTCCTGGCAATATCCCAGGGGATATTGCTGGGTGACAGTGCAGGACACCACAGCAAATTCCCAGGTAGACCGTGTTCACACTGAACACAAGTCTGCCCGGCTCTCCCTTGCAACTTCACAAGAGGATCTTATATTGGCTCCTCTTGTATATAAAGGAAAATGTTCTTCCAAGTTTTTCACCTGTTACCCAGCAGAGGGCACCAAATAATCAAGATACAAGAGCAACATATGTTAGCACATAATTGAATTCACTTTACAAGAATCCCGCCCAAGGTTTACATGATGTGAAGCACAAGTGTCATAGATAATGTACATGTTAGATCCGAGTGTCTCAAACGGGTATAGGCTACGAGGCCTGCCTTTATTTAATGTGTGGCCCGCTTGCCTCAATTAGATAGATATAAACAGGTTAATGTGGAAAAGAAATAAGGGAGGCAGACAAGTGTAACATAATTAAATAATAAAATAGTATTTGGTTTTCAAATAGCGGAAACTAGAGTTCAAAGCTTGAATTTTATAAGTTGACATTAAAAGCAGTTAAAATGTATCAATTTAAGCTCAAACACTTTTGAATCTTTTCGCACCAGGGGGTAAATGTATCAAGCTGAGAGTTTTCCAGCGGGTTTGACAAGTGGAGATGTTGCCTATAGCAACCAATCAGATTCTAGCTGTCATTTTGTAGAATGCACTAAATAAATGATAGCTAAAATCTGATTGGTTTTTCAAACCCGCCGCAAGACTCTCAGCTTGATACATTTACCCCGAGGTTTGCTCAAATTTAGCTTGATTTTTTTTTATTGATGTTAATTGATATAAAAATTCATAAATCTTCGTAACAGTTCAACAAACTGCTACAAAGATTGGTCCGAGAAATGATTTGCAGCCAGATCAAGCATCTGTAGAGCTGAATGAAGAACACTACAAGAAATACACATGGAGACAAAAATAAATGAACTAAATATATTTATTCTATATTTATTACGTGTGCACTTAGAGCTTGTGATTTCTTTTAAATATGTTTCTGTAAATAAGCTTATCATGCACTAAAAGAGAACTGAATGTAAATAAAGATATTGGGCCTGAATCATCTTCGCACGCAATTTACGTTTAAAAGACAAGCATGTAACTTGAGCATAGTTCCGACTGCACTCAATCAAGTGGATCTCAATATATGTTTCCATTTGAATCTGGGTATAACTACGCTCTGCCTAAACATTACTTGCCATCTGTAGACAGACAGAACAGAGTACAGGATAGGATATGCACATGTATATGTGCAATATTGTCCCATCAGGTCCATGCATAAAACTATTTTGTAAAATTACAAGTGTCCCCTATAGACGAACGCAATTAAATAGTGACAGTGTTGCATTCGAGCTTGCACTTACCTGAAGGGGTTAATAGGGAAGTAGACCCAACCAATGATGTTAGAGGCAGGATCTTGTGTCTTTGTATAGTATGCTGCATTTCCTGGTCTGAGTCACTCGGCTGGCAAAATCCCACCCACCCACTCCATTTTAATTTTAATTTTTAAGGAATGGTGGTTTGTTTAACTTGGTTATTAAGGGCTTATTAGGTAGTTAGTGGGGGAGGAAGGCACTGCGATCAGCGGCTGATATATATACGGCTCTATCGTGATTGGTCGCAGGTATCAAGGCAATCGGTAACTCTTGTCCCTTCCGTGGGGAGGGGCCTCGCCCGGCTCAGAGAGGGAGGGGGAGTGAGTAGTGAGGTGAGTGCAGTTTACTCTGATGCCAGGTTAGGGCCGGCCAAGCAGTGGGGTTATGAGAGATGTGGGTGGACTTAAGGCTATATTGCCATGTCCACGCTTGGTTGGGTATCGCTGGAGCTGATCAGCAGTGCTCTTTCTCCGCCACCAGGTTTAATTAGGTTATAATAAATTATGTCAGTTTGCCACTTTACTCAAGTCTCCGTGTCTTTATTTTATATAAGTTGGTTATCTTATTCAAGGTATGGTGAAGGTGACGAAGGGCATACACAGTGAACTATTTATAAAATAACTTTTATTGCTATAAACAAAACTAAAAATATTTGTATAAAAAAGTTTTTTTCCATTTTTGAAACAGTAAATACATAAACCGGGATGTTCTTAACGTGTATTGCACATACAATGCATTTTAAGTAAGTTTTATCTTGCATACACATATTCTGTGCTATCATGTGGCATGCATATGTGTAGTTTTTAAACAAAGACTATGCCATGACAGTCATCACTATCAGCTGACACTTACACCTGCCCTGTAGCTGATGCAAATGATACGACTAGAAAACCTGTATTTAAGAGAAACTCAGAACTTGAATCGACCGCAACTGTGTTGTCATGCCCTCGGCTTGCCCTTACTGTACACTGTCTACGTTCATCTGCACCTTCCCGCCCCTGTTCCGCCCTTCAAGTTGGAGGCAGTCGTAAGTGTCATATGCATTCAGACATAAAATGCAGACAATTGCGTTAACTGGTGTAATGTTCGTTTCTGAGCATTGCAGAGCTATTTCACTCAAGATATAGCCTTAACTGGTTAGCACCAGGGTTACCAATCATCAGTACATTTACAGTAATTTTACTAATTTGCACTTGTCAGTAAGAAGAAAGTAGTATTGTGTAAAAATCTGAACTTGACTACACTAATACAGGCAGAAGTCAGCAAAAAATGATTTTTAAATTGTGAGCTATTTAAAATCCTTGAGCCTCATTTTACTGTGGACAATGCCTCTACTTTCAGTCCTCCACAAGGTTTGAAGCAGGATAGTAATATGTCAGTATAAATGCTGGCCATAAGTAAATAAACCACCTTGGTAAGCAAAGCGGGTTGGAAAAGCCACACCGCTGCAGCAGTAGCCATTCCATTAGTTAGCTGGTTTCTGTGGTGGATTAATGATAAAAATGTATTTGCCTGAGTTGTCCGAATTTACAGACATCAAATTTACAAGATTTACAAGCACATATGATGTGCGCACGTGGACTATTTTCATCTTGAATGTTGTTGTACTGCATTCACTGACAGACAATTCTCATGATTATCACCGGTTTTCAAGGGAAAAGCTGGTGCATGAAAATAACTAGTGTACATATCGCCATTGCCACAAGCAGGCAATTGAGTTCTTTGTACTACGCTGCTAAAGACAACATGGTCATTTAATCCTAAAGTGCTGTAAAATACCAGTGTGAATGAATCTTGTTTCTCTCTGCATTATACAAAAATGCTAAGTTACTTTGGAATTCATCTGAAAGTATCTGACATACAAAAATCTGTGGTATTTAAACACACCCGTTAGTGAATGTAATTATTTTTGATTTGTGAGCTGTAGTTCTTGCAGTCAGTATGTAAGGCCCAGTAAGGAATTTAAGGCTCACTGTGTTAAAGGATAAAAAGATATATCTGCAGATTATAAAGATGTAGGAGTCTTGTTCTGTGACAACAATTGTCCCTGAATAAATAAGCTGGGACCCTACTTGGGCAATGCACCCACAGGTTGCGCACCTCTGATTAAGTTGTAAGTCCACAAAACAATTGCATGGAATTTACACATACCTCTCAGCATTTTAAGAAAAAAAATCAGGACTAAAATTGGCAATGCCTCAGACTTGCATAGCTGTGCCGCAAACTGGCACATTTCTCAAGAATATGCCCTGAAACTGGTAAATTCCTCTCCTTGTGCAAAGCAAAAATCAGGACTATCTAGTGGAAACCAGGACTGTTAGAAATGTAATTGCAATGCTTTAATTCAACTAAATCATTAATCAGGCAAAATATAAAGAGCGAGAGGTTAGATTGGTTCTTCTGCGAAAATGACTGAAATGGCACCCTTCCTATACTGTATCTTACATTTAAACATTTGTATATGAGCAATGTACACTCTAGTTGAGAAATATTGTCACTTTAAAAAGACCTGTCGGATTTTAGGTCTGTTTATTATTATTCCACCTTATGGCGGTAAGTGTGATTCATTTTTCACCTGCATTAATCAAAAAAAATTGCCTCCTCTAGCAGGGGCGGATTGGACACCAGTTGGCTGCTTCCAGTCTGACATAAGACCGACCAAGAGCAGCCGACTTCCGCGTCACATGACCTCCTCTGCACAACGCAGGGAGGTCATACATCGCAGCTCATCAAGTCAGGGGAGGAGAAGAAGAGAGTGTAGTGTGGTCTCACTCCTTTTTCTGCTAGGGCTCCACCAGTAAACGTAAGTGTAAGTGGGGGAGGTGTGAGAGGTGTGTAAGGGGCATGATGAGCATGTGGAGAGGTCTGATTGGCATGGAAGGTGCATGTGGGGAGATCCGATGGCTTGTGGCGAGGTCTGATAGTGTGCGGAGAGGTCTGATGGCCATGTAGGGGGCATATGGGGAGATTTGATGTCATGTGGGGAGGTCTGAAGATCATGTAAGGGGTATGTAGGGAGGTCTGATGGCATGTGTGGAGGTCTGATGTCATGTGGGGAGGTCTGATGATCATGTAAGGGGTATGTAGGGAGGTCTGATGGCATGTGGGGAGGTCGTAGATGAATCTTTGTGGAATCTATAGATATTTTTTGTCTCTTAGTTTCTGACTGGTTTCTCGTGCTCTAGATTGTAAGGTTTATGAACAGGACCTTTTCTGCTCGCTATTTTATTTCTGCACCTTCTCTGTCAACCTTCGACAGATACAGCCAGCAAAACTTCTTGTAATTGCTAAAGGTAACCCCATTAATGTATAGGGTGATGCAATAGCAAATCCTACCAGTCATTCATAAATAGGCCCACGAGTTTGAATTATCCATAAAATTCTACATTCAGGCCTAATCCCCATGGGCTGCAGGCTTACCCCCCAGCATCAAGTATAAAAGTAACTTGACACTTTCTCAGAATGACAGCCATTCTCATGACAAGGATAAAGCACAGTGGTCATGTACGTAATTACAGCTGCATGGGAAGGGCAGGAAGCACTGGGCATACAGGAATACATTAATATCTGTTGAATGCATAACTATCATTATTGAATATGGTGGTGGCAGTGAACGGGTGCGCGCACCTATGTGGGGAAGTTTTTGAGTGGATAGCGGTTGGGGGTGGCCCAGCACTTCATTAGTGCTAGGCAGACCATGCCCACCTGCTCACAGTGTTCTGATTCGGAAATGTATAATGCTGAGAACTTGACACTAATAGTGATTAATATAAATGGCTGAGGCACAGTCAAAATAGTGGGCATTGCTTCCCTCTACAGTGCATAGATGTATAGATATTGGCATTTGCAGAGGAGAAGAAGATAGTATCATCCAAGAGAAAGAGTTTAGGAGAGTGAGAGTGTTCACTGCAAAGTATGGATTTGGCATCCCGATGTGCCTCACTATATGGAAAGGTTTTATTTTGACAAGAAAGACTATTAAAAATAAGGAAGGGATAGAGAACATTTTTAGCGGACTTCATTCTGAGGAAGGACAGTCTGCTAAAGGTCTTGATTTTTGCACCAGCTCTGTGATGACAAAGAGAGCGTCTCTTTCTATTAATGGGACACAAAGGACTAGATTTACTAAGCTGCGGGTTTGAAAAAGTGGGGATGTTGCCTATAGCAACCAATCAGATTCTAGCTTTCATTTTGTAGAAGGTACTAAATAAATGAAAGTTAGAATCTCATTGGTTGCTATAGGCAACATCCCCACTTTTTCAAACCTGCAGATTAGTAAATCTAGCCCAATGTGTGCCTTGCAGTGGTACTTTGTCGGAGAAGTACATTTCTTGACACACTTTGATTGTAATGTAAAACAAAGCACTTTTTGGAGGTGTTTCCTTAGAGCAGACAGTAGGCACACTTATCGATTGGTGATGGACAGACCATTTTGTTGTACCGGTGCAATACCAAGGCGTTCTGTGCATCTAGTTCACACTGTAATTGAGGTCCATGGTGTCCAGTGTTTAGGTTCTTTGACTTTGTTAAAGCCCGACAATGCACACCAAACTGCAACCACATGGTGGCAGTAAAAGAGTAAAAATAAATTGTTACATTGGTGGAAGACATGAAAGGATAAGTAAAATACAATAGCTCATAGAAGTACCTAATTTTATGCAAAATGGCAGAGTTAGGGTAACATACATAATTAGTGCTAGCTATATAAGGGGTCTATGCATCAAACTATGATGAGCAGTTTTCTCCGTTAAATGGCCATCGCAGAATGCATCAAGGGATTATTACAGGAGAAATCAAAGATTTCTCTTGCCATAACTCACTTTACCTTTGTATTTGCGGTCCCCATAGATTAATATGGGGACTGCGATATTCTGCAATGCATAAAGCTTTGCATAAGCTTTGCATTGCGCAGACAAGGATGGCGTTACCTTTCTTTTCCTATGGGATTCTGCTGAATCCTCTCTGGCTTCGCAGAATCCATTACAGAAGAAGTGTTGTGCGGCTTCCTCCTTTCCCTGGCAGCGCTAGGCTGCTGATAAACATGGAAAAATGTATTGCAGGAGAGCTGTCACTTCGCTGGGGTTCCCAGAGTAGCCCCGGCATGATGCATTCCAGCGGTGCTTAAATATGCATTGCTCCGATTTGCAACAATGCATATTTAGTGGCGCTGCATTTTTTTAATGCATAGACCCTACAGTCACTTACACTAAGAAAACCCATTATGAAAAAAATACAGACAGCCTGTCAAATTCAGAAAGTGATAGCAGCCATTTTGTGAGGCAACCTATCAAATCATTAGGTGTCATTTATTTCCTGCCTCAACTAAGTCACTGCTTTGTTTATAGTAATTTGATTGGCTGCATTTTCAGTGATGTCATTAATTCTTAGTGAATTGATAGGTTGTTTTCTCTATGATGTCACTGTTTCCTATTATTTGATTGCCTGTGCACTATATTAGTTCGGCCTACAAAATGGCTACAGTGCTTAACAGCACTTAGTAAAAGCAGACAGAGGTCTTCACACCTGCATACCTCCCAACTGTACTAGGGACAGCCTGATACAAAATGTGTCACATGGAACATCTCATACTATTGTGTGTCCTGACTTAGAAGGATGAATATTTTTTACCACAGCTGGAAACGCTTTTAAATAAATGCTTAAAATGCTCTATGTGACAGGGTGTGCTTAAATGTCATGTATTTCAATTGGAGAGTGTTTTAATTAAGCACCTTTTACAATTGGTCAAGAGATTGAACAGCTCCTGGATCATCCTCGTTGTTTTACAATAGAAATTAATGATTTTAATTTAGAGTAATTAGATGCTGCGCTTTAAACATGATTAATATGAGATGATATATGAGTGATATAGGCCTGTGCGACAACACACACTTAATTTGCCATTGCATTTACCATTGCTGAATAAATTGCTGTTTTTAAAGATACAGCCTCCTAATCAGTAAAATAAGCAAATTCAGAAGCTGCAAGTGTAAATTAAGTTGGAACGTCAGAAAAATTTGTAACAAGAAATGTGCTCAAGTTGGTGGGTCAGGTGCTTGCGCTCCAAAAATGCAGCTATAGGAATTAATCCTTAATGATAGTGACAATGCAATCTAACTAATGCTACCATGTTTAATCGCCATCCCCCTGAATAGGGCAACTTGAAATTACAGACAACAGAAATAATCATCGTAAACCATTTGTTAATTGAGACATTTGCAGGAGCACAGAATGGCTTTATTAAAAAATAGAGAGGCACACATATTGGTCATAGCTTTGATGCAGATAATCATCCAGTTAACTAGTTTGCATACAGAAGCGAACACAGAGGTGGAAAAGCAAAGTGACAGAGTAACAGATAGCCGTGAGGTTAGATTATTGCCCGACCATGTGAAAAGAGTTTCAGAATGTGCAAAAGTCATCAGTTTTCCTGCCTTTGCAAAACTAGTTTCAGTGAATGAAGTCTGGTAGAGATATTGGATATGTATAAACTATGAGTTTCGCCTTACTAAAGAATAAGACCTGTGGATGAAAGAAGCCACTTCTTGCAGAAATTTATTTTTCATGAGGCTGCAGAAAACTGACACTTTTTTTATGTGAAAATATATAAAAGAATAGTATATGAAGTTGCAGAATTGTGGATGTGCAGTGCAGACGTCATTTTACCTCTATGCTATTAGTTTTGCTCCTTCTGATGGAAGGAGCTGAGCGGATTAGGGTGTCCCTGTTGACAGGGCCGGTGCTAGGGTTCTCGGCGCCCTAGGCAAAATTTTGCCGCCGCCCGCGCCCCCACCCCCCAAACACACTAAATAAAAAAATAATTAGATTTTACTCACCTTTTCTTCCTCTAGCTGCTCCTCGCGATGCATGCTGGGAGGGGAGGGGAGGGGGGCGTCAGGAAGAACTTTATTCACACTGTCTGTCAGTGACAGACAGTGTGATACCTCAGAGGCGCCGCCGGACAGACTATCACATGATCACTGACGTCAGTCAGTGATCATGTGTGAGATGCGCCGCGGACATTGAAAAACAGTTCTCTCCCGAGCCGCTGAACCGCTGACTAGATTAGAAAATCTAGTCAGCGGCGCCCTGCAGGTCCTGGCGCCCTAGGCAACTGCCTAAGGTTGCTAAATGGGAGCGCCGGGCCTGCCTGTTGAGCGTCGTTTAGCTGCAGTTATGGGCTTGATACAGCACACATAAGTAAAAATTAGATATTTTGTTGTTGGACAAGGTATTCAAGTAAATTTCAAAGGGTGAAGATTGTGAATTTAGGAAGGTATTCCTAGCTTAGCGACATTTTAGGCCCACAAAACAACTAGATTTTTAACTGTATTCGGAGATGCCAGAGTTTGGGCATCAGCCATTACTGCTAATGGGTGCCGTTCGCACATTAATGAAAAGATCAGACTGTACAATGTGACACATAAAATTAAGTTAGTCCTAAAGTTCCCTTTTTACCTTGACCTATTTAAGACATAAATGAGGCAGTATTTTAGGCAAAATGTTGGAATTAATAAAGGAGGTAGTCCTAACGTGATTGTAGCCAAGACGTTTAAGAGACAATTTTGCTTTTGCAATCTCATCATAGCCCTCCAAATGGTAAATGGTTCCACATAGCAGCATTGTGGAGGCGCTTCCAAAAAGTATAACATGTATCTGCATCTGTATAAGCGAATGTCACCCATTCAACTATTTGGGCAACAAACCATGCAGTCCATGTCCACATATTCTGCCGCTTGGAAATGACCCATGGAGAATAGTATAAATATAAATTGACAAACCAGTGTTGATATAGCAATAGCATGCTCTAAAGAGGATACATGGCAAAATAATCCATCCTTCCAATCAAATGCCAAAATGTAAAAGGGCCAAATAAACTAAATAGTTGCTTGTAGTATTCACTAGGTTCAGGAACTGGTCAGAACAAAGATACTTAAAATAGAGCTTTGAGTGTGTGCAGAAGAGTGTAGGTGCTGGGTTTCCACCTGCAAAATTTCCTATTTGTAAAGCAAAGCAGCATTTTCAAGGCAGTTACATTGTTGCAGTCTCCCTTTTGAAAGCGAAGAGCTTGGGAATCTCACTGTCCTGCCTATTAATATTATTATTATCAATTATTTATATGGCACCACATAAATCTGCAGTACTACACAGTATTGAAATAAACCATTGTGCATAAAATGTAGAGGTCCAACAAGCATAACACAGAACAAGCAACGGTAAAAGTAGAAAAGAAGTAAAGAAGCATAAAAGCAATGATATCTAGAAATAATGCATAATACATAATATGTAATAGGCAATGTACAAAACAAACATAAAGCATAGCACAGACATAAAAGCATATTACAGAACATGCAAGAGACAAACTGGAAGGACACACAGGTAGATAAGGTCAAAGCAAACAAGGAGGAGAGAGGTCACTGCTCTTAAGAGTTTACAATCTAATGGGAATGAGTGAGGGTGGGACAAGGAGGGGTGACAGAGTGTGAATGCATGCAGAGGATTGATGGGCCAGCTGGCTTTGGATTAAGTGGGAGACGGGTATGCTTTGGTGAACAGGTGGGTTTTTAAGGACCATTTAAAACTTTGGAGGATGGTGGAGCATCTAATTGGGTGCAGCAGAGCATTTCATATTTAGGGTGAATTTTTGGAGGCAGAAGAGTGGGATGTGGCTATTAGGGGAGTTGAGGTGCTGGTCATTGGCAAAGCAGAGAGTGCTGAAAGGAGTTTTAGCTAAGGGCGAAGGTGTAAAGTCATGGCCAAAAGTTTTGAGAATGACACAAATATTGGTTTTCACAGAGTTAAATGCTTCAGTGTTTTTAGACCTTTTTGTCAGATGTGTAACAGACTTACCTGTACCTCGCTTCTGTTCTCGATCGCAGCCACCGCTCTGTTCTTCCGGGCGGCTGGCGTGCGGCTGCGGTCATGTGACACAGAGGCCGGGAATTTGAATTCCTTTCCCCTATATCTTGCACGCTCTGACACACTGCCTGTGTCAGAGCAACAAGTCTGGCTCTCCCTCCCTGTGTATCCTGTGCTGCTTCCTGGTGTTCCTCCGTGTATGACCTCTGGCTTGTTAGACCACTGCTTCTGGATTACTCTCTGCCCATGCTCCTGTGTATCTGACCCGGCTATTCTTACTGACTACTCTGCTGCCTGTGCTCCTGTGTATGCGACCCGGTTATTGATACTGACTTCTCTGCTCCCTGTGCCTCTGTGTAACCGACCTGGATATTATTATTGTCCATTCCATTGTCTGAGTATCAGCGTATCAGACTCTACACCTCTCCCGAAACTGGTATCTCTTCAGTGTATCCAGTGTAATGGGATTAAGGTCTGTGGAGTTTTACTCACAATTTTGCTTAAGAACACAGCCATGAATAAAGAATGGTACCAAAACATCCTCCAAGAGAAACTTCTCCCGCCCATCAAAGAACAATTTGGGGACGAACAATGCCTTTTTCAGCATGATGGAGCACTTTACCGTAAGGCAAAAGTGATAACTAAGGGGCTCGTGGAAAGGTCTAAAAACACTGAAGCAGCAAACTTTGTGAAAACCAATACTTGTGTTATTCTCAAAACTTTTGGCCATGACTATAGAGGGGGAGGAGTGGCTGAGGACTTTATAGGTGAGTAGTTTTAATTGGACTCTGTAGGGAATGGGGAGCCAGTGTAGGGATTGGTGCAGGAGATTAACTCAGCCTTGCCAACTATTTGAGTTGATTGAAGTGGGGAAATCCAGGTAATAGGACAAAGAGGAGGAAGTCATAATAGTCAAAGTGGGAGATAATGGCAGAGTGGTGAGAGTTTTGGTAGTGTGAAGAGAAAGAAAAGGTTATATCCTGGAAATGTTTCAAAAAGTGTATGTGACACGCTTCAAAGAGAGACTGGATATGGGGAAAAAGCTGACGTTGGTGTATGTGACACTCAATCTGCAGACATCAGGAACAGAGGATGGTGTGATGTATAAAGTATACTAAATAGGCGACCTTCCAGGGCGGAACGCTGAAGGGGGGCGCAGTATAGGAATATTTTAGGTTCATTTGGTTAAAATTGAGGGCTAGGGGGGCAGCATTTGTCTTTCTCACCACGGGCGCTAGAATTCTAAGTTACGGCTCTGTATACCGTATACTAAAAAGAAAGGATAGTGCAAATGGAATAGTTTCTTACAGGAATTTAGGGTATCTGGGGTGTATACACTATAAAATAAATAAGAAGTTCATCTGGAAGGCAGATCCAATTTGGAAGGGTTCACTCAATATCCCAGTTGTTACATAGGTGTAAAGCCTCAAATCGTCAAAATAGTGGCACATTTGGAGAAACTACAATAATGTAGTAATTTAAAAGCTTTTGTTTAATAATACAAGTTAAAGTATAAACAAGAGAAAATTTATAAATGTGTTTAGCAAAAACACAGCATAGACTTGCGGGGGTAAAACTTCGCCAAAGACAGAGTAGATACAGGAGCTGAACATAGAAGACGACTTTCTGATCAACAATTTGTCTCTTCAGCCCAAAGTAAACCACACACATGCCCAACACTGCTGGGTTTGCTTCAGGCTACTGTCTAGAGATTAAATATTTATACTGTATTAACTTCCAGATTATCTGCAACACAAGCAAAAGGTTCACCCATTAATAAAAACTCAGAGAAAGTCATTATGTAGCATCATTTGGGGAACAGGGCAGCACTGAAATCCCCCATGTTCTGGCTATTATTCATATTTTTAGTCTTATAGAAAGCCAGATAAGGATGCAGCTGGCTGATGAAGCTTTTTCCTACACAAATGGTCAGTTATAAAAGGGGAACTGATTTCCTTCCCTCAGTGTTGACATTTGCACCCATGCATGAATTTGCTGGCCCATATAGTGATTTCTGCAATGGGGCAATATTTATATATTTTGATGGGAGCGGTTGGACCAATCAGTAATGTATAGTTCAATACATTGTTTTTAATTTATTTTATTTATGTGTTTACTTACTTTATACTTAAATAGTCAGAACATGGCCAAGGGTCACCTAGTCCGCCGCAGCTTTAGGAAGTTTGATAGGTTTAGATGAACTTTAGCCCTATTTTTAGATGCTTTTTCACATTAATTAGAAGATGCAAAGACATATTAAGTTACGCAACGCTATTCACTCTGTGTCCCCCATCTCTTCAACACACATACATAATGGCACAAACACACACACACAGAACATAGACATAGAGAAACATCCAGTATACACACATACTGAGTACTGCATTCACTATGCAGAACTAGAGCAGCGGTTCTGTGCAGTTCACATTAATATATTGATTATAAGATAAAACGAAGACTATTATATGTCCAGGTCAGATTCCCCTCTCCATTGCACCATGAAATCTTGCTTTATCACTGAAGTACTAAAATGTTTATTGTATGAGCAAACCTGACTGTGCAGGGGCGGACCTCTGCATCACCGGGCCCCAGAGCAAAGTTTGGGTAGGGGCCTGATGAGGCAGCTGTAACCCCCGGGGCCTCTTCTGAGTATGCGCATCCGATGCATGCACCTCACTGCATCAAAGGACTCTGCTCTGCATGGGGACACACACACAGGGACCTCGAGGGGGGATTTTGAGCGCAAACTATGAACAAATTTGTGGTCTCAGTTTGAATGGAATTGTTTTTTCTTTTTATAAACTTTGTTATCTAAAAATAGTCTTTAGTGTTTTAAAGCAAAAAATATTTAAAAACGCTAATTTTAACTCAAACCGTGGACATTGAACACTGTCAGCAGAAGCGAGCCGTAAATTTTGAACCGCAATTTGGATTTAGGATCAGTTTGTGGTAGTACCGCAAACATATTCCTGGTATTCTCTCCCTTTTATGTCTTATGCACAGTATTATGCTTCTTTTATGACTAGTACTTTGCCTGGGGGTCCTGTATATCTTGTTATATGCTCTACTTCCTGGTGCTGCACATTTTCATGGTGCTTTAGTTAGGGCGCAGCAAAATGACACAATCACAACAATAACGTAACAATAGAAAAGGCAGTTTACAGGGATAGCATGTGGCAGAGTGCAGATATCATCATTGGGTATTGAACATGTAGAGGACATTAAAGCTGCATAATATTGCAAAACTTGATAACAGGATAGAGCAAACATCTGAAGGATAAAGCACAATAGGCAACAAGGAGGGACCGGGAACAAGAGAGTTTACATTCTACAATGGGAAATAAACAATAATAGTAAGTTACCCAGATAATGTTTTGTACAGCTCTGTGTATCATATTGAAAATTAAGATATTTGTACAAATCTATCAATAACTGCAATTATTTTTATATAGGTGAGGCTCAGCCATTGGTGGTAAGGTATGTAGCCTAGATGAGAACTACTGAGTATGATTAATAGCGAAAACTATAAGGACTGGGCACCCTAGGACTGACACCCCCTTCTCTCTGAATATTCCAGTACAAGCTGGATTGACTTTGTAGTTTCCTGTGCTAAGTACAATGGCTTCATGTTTTTGTCTCAGTTCCAAGCAGCAATGCCTGAGGCACAAATACTCCACCCAGGGAGAGCGGCCCAGACAGCACCCTGTTTGCAGACACTGGCAGATACCTCTCACACTGAGCTGCCTTGTTTTGTATAACCACAGAGGCTTGGGAAGGGTGTGGCACTGAAAATATACTACCTTTGTGCTCAGCAGAAGATCATTTTAACCGCTTCAGTCCTGGAGTCCTCTGCAGCTTTGTGTCGTTCAGCAATGGACTAGAGGCCGGAGTCTCTGCAGGAACTTTTCTTCACTTATTGTTTACATTATTCGCCTTACTTATCTCTAATTTCTAAGCTAGTTTATTTAAGTAAATACTAGCCAAACTTTCCTTATAAATTCTCTTTGTTCTGAGTGATGGCTGTAAACATGTTGGGCCCGATTCATTAAGGCGGGCAAAAAGAACGCATTGTGCGCTATTTTTTTTAAACGCACGTAAATCGGGCATGTACACGTCCATATTCAAGAGCAGATCTAAAGATACGCCTGTTGATGAATAGGTGCGCTCTGCTCTAACAGGCAATACACTGCAGGATACGGCCGATACTTATGTGGAATCATCATCATCATCACCATTTATTTATATAGCGCCCCTGATTCCGCAGCGCTGTACAGAGAACTCATTCACTTCAGTCCCTGCCCCATTAAAGCTTACAGTCTAAATTCCCCAACATACATACACACAGACAGAGAGAGAGAAAGAGACTAGGGTCAATTTTGACAGCAGCCAATTAACCTACTAGTATGTTTTTGGAGTGTGGGAGGAAACCGGAGTACCCGGAGGAAACCCATGCAACACGGGGAGAACATACAAACTCCACACAGATAAGGCCATGGTCGGGAATTGAACTCATGACCACAGCGCTGTGAGGCAGAAGTGCTAACCACTAAGCCACCGTGCTGCCCGCTGTGGAATCTAAAGTCCCAAAAGAACGCACAGAAAAAGACCTGTTACTGTTAATAATATAGTCATTAATGACAAAGCATTTTTTTCTTTTTGCATAAAATAGATTTATTACGATGTTATGAATGTATGCTGTACATAAAAAACATTTCTACTGTTGCCCCTTATTAAACATCTGGTGCAAGTGATACAACAAAAAAACACATACCTTTGAAATGCTGAAACCTTGAATCGGACATCGCAGCATGCACACAAGCTTGGCACGTCTTTACTGTACATTGTCTTCGTGCAAACACCTATTGCCCACCCAGTTCTGGCCTTCATAGGCTGTAGTAAGGGTCCTTTACGGTACAAGTGAATTGGACATAGCTGCGTTCACTGGCGTATGGTCTAGTTCTGGGCAATGCACAGACTGACTTTACGCAAAATACGGCACATATCAGCGTTTGCGTGCCTTAATGATTCGGGCCTAATATGCTTACAGCTTTGGAAGGAAATGTCAGTTTCTCAGTTTGCTGTGCTCTAGAGTGGAGAGTTCATTTAATTCCTTCAGTTACAGGTCTTGTCCCGCACTATTGCTCCTAGAAATTCCTATCGGAGCAAAGAAAGAAGGTGTTTGTTACAGGTAATTTTTATGAAGAATACTCTGTTGGTTAGCTATCATTCTTAATATGCAAAAAAGGTCTTCTATTTATTTCAAGACAGTGAAAGATTGTAGGTAAGATTGTAGGATTAAAGGGTTGTTTAGGGTAGTAGTCCGTGGTTCAGGCCTGTAGAGGAGCCTGGCCTCCTCACTAATGTAATTACGACTTTGACTAACGATAAGGTAAACTTAGTCTAAGAGGTTACAAAGAGGCATAACACTTGACATATGAGGCACTCTCTGTATATTACTATAGTATACTAAATAGTATATTATTTTAGTGAGCGTAATGCTGCGTATTTGCATGAAAAAGGTGGTTCTCTGGGTCATCTAGTATGAAGAAGTATGTGGAGCGGTTACATCCGGTAGTTTTAAATGGCCAATATTTCCAGGCCTACAGTGACATAGCTAGGAATTCATGGATACAAATCTAGTACAACATCTGAGCTTAGAGCCCTTTGCCTGCCCACACCCGTGCAGCCGCCTTTACATAATACATATCCCATGGCAGCCAGTTCTCAATTATGTACAAGTATTGATGAAACCCCAACTGAGAGCAACGAGCAGTCATTACATACAGTATGAGACACATGCAGCCTATACATGTCTGTCACAGATAAGGGTGCACAAGAGGATCACAATGAACACTCTCTAAGCTTTACATAATAACATGCCACAGTACTTTAATAAACATGCTAATATATATATATATATATATATATATATATATATATATATTGCAAAGAGTGAGTTTGGTGATAAATTTATGTAGATTATTTCTATGAATAGAGATACAATCCACAAGCACTGATCTCAATCTAAAACTCAGTTAATACATGATCTTCAGCCAATCAAATATACTTAAAAAAATTCTTGGAATGACACTACTGCAACTCAGCAGGAAGGTGTGAACAGTAGGTGTGACATATTCTTCAAATCTGTGACTTGTGGGGTCTAGCTGACAATGGAAAACACACCAACCTGATCTCTTGTTGCAAGTTAGGAGAAAGTGGAGTTACAGTTCATCAAATCATAATAAAATGCACACATACCTTAGTGCGCTGGACCTCTGATCTAGCATGTCTCCATTGAAAGTGCTGTTTTTCTCTATGTCAGTGGTGGGTCTTTTCATAGATTGAGTGGTATCAACAATGGCCCTCCCCCATGGAGATCCAGGTTCTTAAGAAAAGGCCCACCTTAAGTAGAGAGTAGGGAGTAGCGCTGGACCCATGGAAACTTTGGGGGGGTCACAGGATTGTTGCACTTCACTTTGTATTTTCTTATAAGTTAGTGAATGGAACCCAAAAATCTAGAAGATTATCACTTCACCAATGTAAATTGTACTGGACATGTTTACAAAGTGGTCAACTATACTACTTGAGTCCAATTGTCTTTCTCCTCCATTTACTGTATTAGTACACTGAGCAAAACTAGAATGTTCATAACTGTTAGTAAACACACTCTGACATCTTACCCTGCAACATAAGTGTGTATATTATGTTATGGTACTTAATCTTCAGAGAACACTATTATGATGTCTGGTTTTCATGTTCCTTCAAACCCTGTGATTAAAGAACCAAATAGGACAGCCCAAAACCTAACTGTACAGTTTAAAATCAGATTGACAACCATTGGGTACCACGGTGGTACAGTGGTTAGCATGTCCTCCCCTTGTTTGCATGGGTTTCCTCCGGGTGCTCTGGTTTCCTGTCATACTCCAAAAATATAGTGGTAAATTAATTGTCTGCTGACAAAATTCTCCTTAGGGTAGTGTTAGTGAGTTTAGATTGCAAGCGTCAATTGGACAGGGAGTGATGGGAATGACAAATATTCTCTGTACAGCGCTACGGATTTGGTGGCGCAATATAAATAAATGGTGATGACAATGATGATAAAATGCACAATTTGCTGAATACTTTGCCACCTACTTCAAAGACAAAGTCAACACCATTTGTCAAGAAATCTATTCTGGACAGATTCACCACCCATACACCCACGTTCTCTTCCACTCACCTTCCCATCCTCAGTGTTTTCTCTCCTGTTACTGAAGACAAGAGTTTCAACCTCCTCTCATTTTCTTTATTTTCAACCTGTCTCCTTGATTCAGTTGTAGCCAGATGAGTGACTTATACACAAATGAGTGACCACTTTCTCTACACTCACTCTCTCAATCCTCTGCAATCAGGCTTCCACACTCTACATTCCACCAAGTTGACTTCACTAATGTGACCAATGATCTACTTATGTCTTAAACAAAGGATCCTTCCACTTACTCATCTTCCTTGACCAGTTTGTCAATTTCGATAGATGACCACTCTCTTCTTGACACCCTTCACTCAGCTCCTTCACAGCACTGTTCTCTCCTGATTTACCCTCTACCTGTCTGAATACTCCTTTAGTATTTCTACTACTGAACAATCCTCTCTTCCACTCCCTCTGTATTTTGGGGGTTCTCAATACTCTGTTCTTACCCTTCTGCTTTTCTCTCATTATACCTCTTATCTTAGTGAACTTATACGTTACTTTAGCCTTCACTACCATCTCTATGCTGATGATGCATAAATCTACCACTCATCCCCAACTCCTTCACTTCACACAGTGTGTGTGGAGTATGTCTTGTTGCCTCCTCATTTGAAACATTACCAGAATATATTTTTTTTGCTAATCCCTGCACTGGCTCTATGTTCCCTCCAGAGTTCAAATGAAGCTTTGCAACCTCACTGTTGAAGCCCTCCAAAGCCCTCCTCTTTTTACATCTCTGACCTTGTTCCGACATACACTGCCTCTAGCACTCTATTTACGTCTCTCCTACTCCTTGGCAATCACCTCTCACTCCTGCCTTCAGGACTTCTCAAATGCTGCTCCCCATGTTTGGAACTCTGAACCCTACCAGACCAGAATCTCTCAACCTATAATCTTTCAAGGGCTCTCTCCACATCAATATATCCTGTGCTACCCCCACCTGTTACTGCTCCCTCTGCATGTTCTACCAGCTTCAGTCCCATGTCCACTCATGTCCCACTAGCTCCTATTGTCTCAGCATCTCCATCTCCCTCAAGACAGTAAGGTGTCATGAGCAGGGCCTCTCTACCCATTTTCTCATGTCTACACCTTATCCGTCAACCTTTTCTGTACTTGTTCTGGTTTTTTTGTACAATTGCACTTTGCATTATTTGTAGCTATAGCAGTCCGACGCCTAACAAATAACAACATTGCTGTCCAGGTAGATGTAGAGGCTCTACATTATCCTATATAACAACGAAGAGTGGATATGGTCATAATGTAATTTTACTTTCTTTTAAAATGTTTCCCTTCCATAAACATTAACCAAGCAAGTTCACAGAATAAAATCAGATAGTGTAAACTGCATCTAATATTGGATAAACAACACCTTAGTGCAGAAGGGACAACTGGCAATTATGAGATACAGAGCTCTCATCATTCACATAAAAACACCCTGGTGATCAGCATATGTGGACATCGGTTTACAGAATTAATGAGACAGAGTGGTTTTGTTCAAATATTTTATTTTACTCCATCATACTCCATATGAAACAGACTTCACATGCTTAAATAGGTGTCTATATATGGGGAGTGAGGGAGCAGTCATTTTTCATGTCATAATTTAAATGTATTTATGAAATATTAACTATGGTCTTACACAACCATCTGCAACATGTTGAATATTCATGACTTTCCTGGGGACCATTACCAAATGCACTGAGTTGATTAATTACCCTGCCAGTGTCTTGTACATAATACTGACATTAAAGAAATAGGAGATATTACTGGTCTACACGCAGGTATAGCAAGTTTGGTAATATCAGCCTATGATATATCAATTCATCATAATGCATCTGCATATTGTCAGTCTACAATCTGACATCAAATCTGGTTTGTGCAGGCGCGCCTTTATTAGGGATCAAAAATGTTGCAGTCCCGCTGATGTGTGAATGTTCCATGTCCTATAACCTTTGTGGTTATTGGGACTTCTTTGTCTATCTTGCTGCAAACTGTCTATATATATCTATGCTCCTGGCCCACTTGAACAATTTCTCTCTTTCCTATATAAGACATTTCATAACCCCATAACCCCTCCCTTTCATTTTGTGGCTTAATAGTGGCCCGGACTCCAGCTTCTACCTGCTTTATATATTTATGTGAATTCTGTCCTGTGGCCTATGTAACCTTGTTCAGTCCTCTTCCTGTAAAACTGACTTATGTCTATCTAGTTCCTGTCCTGCTCCTATAAATCTGGTGTCTCTCTATCTAGTTCCTATTCTGTCCTGTTCCTGTAAAACTGACTTATGTCCATCCATTTCATTTTCTGTTCATGTAAAGCTATCTAGTTCCTGTTCTGTCCTGTACCTGTAAAGCTAATAACTGTCCATCCAGTCCCTGTTCTGTTCCTATAAAGCTGACTTCTGTCTATCTAGTTCCTGTTCTGTCCTGTTCCTATAAAGTTGGCTTCTGTCCATCCAGTCCCTATCCTGCTCACAAATATTTGACTTCTGTCTATCTAGTTCCTGTTCTGTCCTGTTTCTATAAAGCTGGCTTCTGTCCATCCAGTTCATTTTCTGTTAATTTAAAACTATCTAGTTCCTGTTCTCTCCTGTACCTGTAAAGCTACCTTCTGTCCATCCTGTCCCTGTTCTGTTCACGTAAAGTTGACATCTGTCTACCTAGTGAATGTTCAGTTCTGTTCCTGTAAAGCTGGCTTTTGTTCATCCAGTTACTGTTCTGTTCATATAAAGATGGATTTTGTCTATATAGTTCCTGTTCTGTCCTGTTCCTGTAAAGCTGGTTTCTGTCTCAGGGGCGCACGCAGGATTGTTAGGGGGGGTTTCCCCCCCCCCACCTAAAAAAAACAAAAAAAAACAAAAAACCAGCGAAAAAAAACGTAATAATCAAAAAACCGCTCCGACAGCACTGTACTATACCGCAGCCGAAAAAACAGCAACCGAAAAAAGACAAAAAAACGTTTCGGCAGCACTGTACTATGCAGCAGCCGCAGCTCTGTCAAACAAACGTCCGCGGCAGTGCTGTATCGCCGCGGACGCTTCTTTGACAGCGCCGTGGCTGCTGTATAGTACAGTGCCGTATGTAGGAGCACTTTGTTAGTGGAGGGGAGGGGTTTCTGGAGACCCAGAAACCCCCCTGCGTGCGCCACTGTGTCTAGTTATTATTCTGTTCATGTAAAACTGGCGTCTGTCTAGTTCCTGTTCTGTCCATGTAAAGCTGACTTCTGCCCATTTAGCTCCTGCCCTGATTGTCTTGATCAAATTTTGCAATAATTTAAACATAGTTGGGTGTCAGTCTAATACATAGACAAACCGATCAATAATTTGTTCATTTTAGGTGGCAACTTCCACAAACAATTGCTTTAAAGTTAGGTTTATGCATTATATTGTGCAATTAAAGTAATTGCAATTGTCAGACATGGTGTATACTCTGTCAGATCACAACTGCAATTTGTGTGAAGCAGTTGCTTGTTCTTGCAAGAATGATCATTTTAAAAAATGACTGTATGTAATGTGTAAATTTAATGAGAGGTGTGCCTCAGTTCCATGGAAAGCTTTGAAAGTGACCCATTATATCTCCTTCTTTACTTTTTGTTTATATATCTCTTTTGTTCATTTTTATCTAACTAGAACAGTAACAATGCATGATTGTACTGAAGCTGATTGAAGTGGTGTGATTAAAGTCTAATGTTCCTACAACTTTCCTACAATGTACATACATTGCCTCTCTGCTGGGTCGTATCACAATCATTTGGCATTTGAAGCAATTGAAGTAATTACACAAAAATGTAATTATTGGTGCTAGAAAAACGCAACAAATGAAATGCATTTGTCAACATTTTTAAATAGACCATAAAAATCGTGTAAAAATCACCCTTTCTTGCATGAACATACCTAAATCTGATAACAAATATGGAGGTAGATTTACCAGAAGTTTTGCACGAGGCCATATCAGGTATTTTCCATCTGGATATAGAGGTGTGAAATGTCGGCAATTTTTTTTGTAGATATGAGCAGAAGAATACTAGAAGGTTTCAGTGGTAAATCGTCATATGTAACATTGGCATTGTATGTGTCAATGGGAGTCATCATGCAACAGACCATACTGTCAGATCAAAACAGGAGAATAAAAAAGTTCAAGCAGAGCAAGTAAAAGGTTAAACTATGGTTGGTTTGTCATGATGGTGCGAATACATCACAATCATTCACAGATTACCTCGCTACATAGATTGTCTCTTGCACTCAGTCTGTGAAGTGAGATTTACTAGACAAGGGGAATTAATTATCATAAGGTCACCTGTTGTCAGTCCTGGTATGTGGCCCCAGACAGATCTGAGTCTTATCTGTCATGGAGGTAAACCCAAATGGCCAATGACATCTATTGGTGTGTGTGAAGTCATTATTAGAAAAGCGCAGATTGCCCAGGCTCCCAGTGTGATCTGACTGCTAAGCACAGCGTGGTGATCTCTGCAAGCTGTGCAAAATTCAGATTGGACTATTCAGCTATTAGGCGGCACAACTGGATTGCACAGCATGTGGTCACCATAAGTCATTGAGCTTTGACCTCTGTATCCAGAGGATCTGTAAAATGCTGGGACTACTTCCTTAAGCTGGGTACACACTACACTGTTTTCGTCCAATAATCGACTGAATCAGCCGACATACGACCGCTCGTTCAAAAATTGGGTCAGTGTGTGCAGTCACACGATGGTCGAAAGTCTGCCCAAATGGACGATTGTCGCCTCATTTGGTTGGTCGTACAAACTTCCGACCGATCCACAGCAGTGAGAACGAAATTAAAGTCATTTCTCACGACAACATGGCTGTAAAAAGTCGCTAAAGGGACGTCCGCTCTTCCCTTTATCGTTCTAATCAAGGCTAGTGTGTATACAGTCCATGGACCGAGCGATCGGATCATCGATTGCATGTAAAATCGCTCGGCATAAAAAGTTGGTCGAAATTTCTGTAGTGTGTACCCAGCTTTACAGTGTTTCGTGTTCTGTTAAGTGAATTTTTTTTCTTATTAATTTTGGACAAACCATGGTGCACCCACTCCCATTACTTAGTTATTACAGCAATATATCACCCTTCCTGCCAGACATAGGTCCTATATGGAGCTCTAGGTGACAATTTAAACCATGGCAATTATTCAGTAACATAATTAGATTACCATAAATCATGTACATTGACGATCATTCATTGCTAGATTAGATTGCATTTACATTGTACCCATGCATTTACTTTGAAAGCTGCATATATCTCATACTGCTGTCTTTGTTGAATAAAATATTTTTACATCTAGGAGAAGGTTTCTGCTAAAAATATTGGCTAGTAATTCCATTTTATGATAACCAGCCACTGTGTGAATACTTTATTTGGAAATTAAGTGCATATATACCAAGAAATAATGTCAGGAAGAATAATTCACGCTGACGCATTTCTCTGGCTATTAATATAAAAAGCGATTATCTTCTGTCACATGTGGCTATGCTTAGTGAGCAAAGGCATTTCTATAGAAAAAAGCAGACACCAATGTTGCAATGTCTGTGTGGCATGTGTAGTATTTATTAGTAATGTATGTGTACAGTAAAGTATGTGAGGATACATATACACAGACAATACATATTTGTCAACCTTCTATATACAGGAATTATGTAGTGTTATCCCGGTATGCTGCACTATGACACAAAAAATGTTGACATGGGAGGCAAAAATTATATAAATGGTGACACTGTTATTGTGCTCTCAACTACACACAGTGGAGGCAGCCATTTTATGTGCTAAACCAATACACATAGCATATTTAGGGGTGGTCTAAAGGGTAAATGCGGGTGTGTGCCAATGCTGTTTGCCTAATTGTGACCCCTTCCCCGCTGTACCTTCTCTCCCGGGAGTTCTGGAGAGCTCCACAAAATTCTGCCGTCTCCTGGGAGTTCCAGTAGAGTGGGCAAGTATGATTCAGAGAAATGCAGCCTATCAATTCACTAGGGACTCCATTATCGAGGCACAAGGCACAATGTGCAAATTGAATTGATAATCTGTATTCCCATAATTGGTTTAGTGCACAAATGCTGCATGTTTCGCTAGAATATAATTCACAGATAAATTTGCAAAGCCTGATCTAATAATGTATTATGTGATGTTGTCCCCAATACTTGAATCATGCATTGTGTCAGCAAAGGGTTTGGTTCACAAAATATAACTCAAAAGACTACCTATGTTTAAGGAAAAGTGCATTGGTGTGATATTAAAATATAGTCGATGGTCATATACTAAATCATAAATCTGGGCTGTGACAAGTACATGTGCCTGTATCACATTTAATGATCCCCTATATTCTGCGAACGCTCGACCCTTGCTAGAAACTTTCACAGCATGCAAGAGGAAGGGGTAAATCTGGCTTAAAAGATTCTTGTACATTATTAAAGGTGTGGGCCTTGGCACTTTGCTAAAAGACAGCAGAACTCTGTCCAGATTCCAGGTGCTCAGGTGTCTGAGTCATGCACTGGAGGGGAGGGAGGGGTTCCTGATTGGAAGGCTTTAAATCTCAACAATTCAGAACAGCCTGCAGGCAATTCATAACTACTAGTGCTGACTTGCAGCGATAGTGTTAAGCAGCGCAGGGTTCAGGCTTGCAGAGATGTGTGCAGGAATGTAAATCCTGAGCAGGACTGAACAGCCTTGGACCCCCTGATTCACATTTGTTGTCTGTATACAATGAATGGCTATGCCTTTGGATGTGCCATCAGTACTAATAGGTGATTGATCGCGGACATTTGTATAATGCATATTCAGACCCTCCAACATGACCCCTTGCACAGAACCAAATGCCTTGAGCAACCCACTTAATTTACTGCTAACTGCAGAAAGGTCAGAGTCAGACAGGTATTTTACAAAACTGCATTTTTCTGCCCAAGGAAATAAGTCATTTTAAAGCAAAGATACGCTTACTCGGCATAACATTAACGTGACTAGGGAACACGGTTCGCCTGTCACACCATATTGCTCTGGTGTAAAAGGTGAATCCCCACTTTTATAACACCAGAATTTCCTGGTTAGATTATTTTAACCTAAATGTATCAATTCAGCAAAGGCTACAGTAATAGGAAGAAAATATGCAAAACACAGGGCCGCATTTTCAAAGCACAGAGCAGCTGAGGAACAGTGCAAAATGTGACATGTACACTTTTGCACAGTGTGCAACTTGAGATATTTCAGCCGTGCATGGTAGGGCAAACCATGGGTGCAAAATCAATCCAACAACACACTTCAGCAGGTATTATGTGGTTTGTGAAGCCCTTTATATGTCTAATGATGGTAATCAGTGGTCAAAGTGGAAATGTATAAATGGTAGTATGGAAAATGTAAGTTAATTGAATTTGAAAGTTTTGCAACCAAAGCAGTAGGAGAAGTGGCGGTAAGGCAGCCTAATTTGGCCACTGATGGTAATGACGGATGGATTTTGCTTTAAACTACTTTTCCTTGTTTGCGAAAATACAATTGTTTTTGACTGTTAGTTTGCTTTTATAGCAAAAACAAAAAGAGCTTGTTAAAATAACACTGCAATTAGACGCGACATATGCAGCCAATCAGCAATCACTTTTTATCTGTTGAGTGCATGTTTACAATGAAAGCATGTGTCTGGTTGGCTGCTGTGTTTCAGTGCAAAATCTGTACCCAAACGCAACATTAGTAGATGAGTTCTATTTCATTTTTTACACTTTTAGTAAATAGCATAACAAAAACTTGTAGCTATATGAACATCCATTTATACCAACACATCCAGGGATTGCAATCCTTGTTCAAATAAACACTTTGCCTTACGTTACAGTAACATACGGTTGTGAACATACAGCTGTTTGTTACTTGTTGCCACCATTACATTGGGATGTTTTAGCAGAACCACAAGTGTTGTCTTTGGGAAGTGTCCTGCTGAACAGTGAATGGTGCGTCTAGGTGTGGTGAGAATGCTCACACTATATGATCTGCAGGGAAACCATGGGAGAGTCTGCTGCCCCACCCAGAGCTCCAGGGGAACAACCTTGACAGAATTAGAGCAGGGAGGAATCCTCACCACACCCAGCCAAGGCAGTGCTGCTGCTTATTCACACTTCAGACTTTCTGCACAAACACGAAACACTAAGAAATTCCATTCACTCCGGACGCAACACGATCTTCAATCCTATTTGTCCAGATTTTTATTTGCCTATTCCATATTGAACTTCTATTATTCCATATCAATATAATAAGTGGACTTGAAAACTGTTATCATTTGACTATGTGCCATTTCTTTACATGGATATACAATAACTTAACATAGATCTATTGAGGTCTTCAGTTCTAATGTAAAGAAACGTTTCTGCAATTCTATCCAAAACTGTATATAGTTCATATGCATGTACAATAACAAAAAGTTTCCATTATTTGTTATAAATTAAATCTCCACTTTTCTCTGCACTCTGTATTTCATTTTAGATTCTTTTAGATGTATTGTTCCCCAAAGATGTTGAAATGGGACATGTATACTTATCAATGAATGGAAACTGTTCAAATATTTTTTTTCAGTCTGTGATTGAACTTGATCAACCGAATGTGTTAAAATGACCTTATTAATCTTCAGATTTACTGGTGTTAACGGCACTTACAGAGGTTTATCTTTTTGCCATTTCATTGGCTTGTCCAAGCTCCTCTATAACCTTACCTAATATATTGCTTTATCTTTTTACCTTCTGTGTTGCTTAGTCCTATTATTTTCATCATAAAACAGAATTATGTATTTTGTTAGCTGATACCCCTCTTTCTGCAATTGTTTCTATAGTCAGGGAGCAACAACATTTGGTTAGGGTCCTGGCAAAGCCGCTCTAGGCTCCCAGGCCCACAGTTCTGCCACTTCTGACATGTGTTGATTGACGATCTCAGGGGAAAACACAGGATTTGTAGAGGGGGGTTTCCACACCACGCCGCCAGTGGGAGTGACCAGCATGCATGGGGGCGTGGCTATAAGTTTAGACAGTGCTTGGCTGCTCTCCCACTCTTTCTATTCCCATAATATACATGGGCAATGCTGCATGCACTACTGTTAGGTGCACGCAGCTCTCCCTTTTTGAAGCAGAGCTGTGTGAAGCGGGAGCAGGTTCCAGCCCCCTCAATTATACAGTGCCCCAGGCTTGGAGGGGGGTTTCCAGGCACTAGGAAACCCCCTCAGTTTGCCTATGGATCTTTTCAGCAGATGGTTATGAGAGATGGAGAGCACAGAAGGTAAATTGTGTAGGTGTGTACACATATATCTGCATGCTCATTGGGACTTTCAGTCATTGGTAAAATCGTTACAGAAATCGCATCTGCAGTAATTTTCTGTAGTGTGTACCCAGTCCCCAACAATATATGTGACTGTATGCATACAACACCTGTAAGTGTATGCACTGTAAGCATGTTTTTCTTGGGACGTGTACATACCAATGCTCAATGTTAATCATCCACAAATTGGCAAGGTCATGTTGCAGCCATATATACAGACAATGGTGTCTTTACAATATGTCCATGCAATACTTTCTAACAGTTGTAAATATACAGAATTTTACCACCTTGTTCTTTTCACAGTGGATTTTGTGTTCCTTGTTTCCAGGTAAAATCAATCATTAAATTGCTATGAAGACTGTTCCCATTGTACTAACATCAAATACCCAATGGACACTGGTTGCAGCTTGCTGTATTTTTGTGATAAGTACTGTGAGAGCTAAAGAGAAATGTTAATTCATTCTTTGGAGGTCCGCTCACATTCTAGAGACTGCAGTGCAGGGAGACTCCATGGGCGGCTATACAACTTCCTGGAGCTACATTACAAAATAGAGTTTGCAGCAAAAATGATATTGGAGAAGGGATGCAGAAAATTCCTGCGTTACATTTTTTTTTGCTTAAGGATTAGAGATACGTGACCCATAAGTAAATGGTATGTGACTCGTACTCAGTCACTGCTAGCTGAAGACAGTTGTACACAGAAGAGATGGTGAAAAAAACTTTAATTATAGGGGTATGTGACCCAGTGCAATAACGGTGCTTTAGTGAGGAAAACAAAATGTTTTGTATGTTGTTCTGCATAGAGGTGAAAAGCTGATCATGCAATCTTTGGTCAAGTTATCTGGCTAGGTCACCTCACCTGTGACAACAGGAATCCTGTCGTGTCTGTCTTGGGTGTGGAGCGTCTTGCTGGGCGGGGAGCAGCTTGCAGGGTGGGGCTGGTTAAAGCTCGATGTGAAATGCTGGATTTTGCTTGCATGTAGTTTTTTTTTTTTAATAGTAATTAAAATTCATTCAGCAGCATTCTGTATCCACCCAAGCTTGGCTGTGATTTTACACACACACACACACACGCCTCATTCTTTGCTGGCCTACTTTGTGCACATTTTCTCTTAGTAGATGTGCAATTTGTTCGACCCTAATAGGGATGCCTACACTTTCTCTTAACTTCCCAAAAATGCAAGGCCACACATTGCAATGCAGGTCATGTAAGATGCTTCAACATATTTGTAAGAATTAAAGAACTTAAATGTGCTCGAAAATTACCCCAAGGTCATACCTACATAAATGTTCCTCTGTTGGAACTATAGACTGATGCCCCTCTTACTTTCAAAAGTTATATGCTGTCATCTTAGATGACAGCATATAACTTTTACAGAGCATGTCCAAACATACAAACTGCATCTCCTCAAATATAGATACAAATTACCTTAAAAATCATGCAATGTGCCCAGGATTACAGCACTGGTATTACTTTGTTTGGCCACAGTATTTATTTGTCCAGCATATGGAGCATGGCTGCCTCCCACTATGGAATGCTGTTGTATGCAGGACAATAATTTGACAAGGTACAGGAAACATTCTTCAAAGGAATAGAAGTATTCGTACAGGAGGACATGCACAGACACTGGGGGATAATAGGTTCAGAGAAAATTTACGGAAATATTACTTTACAGAAAGGGTAGTGGATAAGAGGAATAATAGCCTCCCATCAGAGGTGGTTGAGGTTAATACAGTAGAGCAGGTTAAACATGCTTGGGATAGACATAAGGATATCCTAACAAAGAATAAAGGATCAAATAGGGTTTGAGGTTACCATAGGTTTAAAAATGGGCAGACTAGATGGGTCAAGCGGTTCTTATCTTTCGACAAATTCTGTGTTATTATGTTTCTATGTAAGTTTTATATGTTTTTATTTTATTGTATGTCAAGACTGATGCTTTTGATAGATCATCAATCTTTCAATATTCTATATTAAAATGGAATATGGGAACATGGAACATGGGAACACCTAATACTCCAGGCCATGCAGGTACCTCATAGCAAACAGTAGGACGAATGTTTAACTCTCCAAATATCATTAAATAGAAAGATTTTCTAACAGTTATTTACTCAAGATGTCTAAAGGGAATTAACAGTGGCCAGGACCTCCCAAATGACATTTTGGCCACATTGGGTGAGTTTCAGCTAATCTCCTAACTGCATTCTATAACATATCATATTTGCTATCACACAGACACACTAGGGTTAAATTTTATCAGAAACCAATTAACCTGCAAGTATGTTAACTTGGCGTAAACACAAACTCCACACAGATAAGGCACTTGTTGGAATCAAACCCATGACCCCAGTAGGGTGCAAAGTGGCCAGCAGAGAAATATAATTAACCGTGTGTAAATATGAGAAAAGAGAAACTGTTCTGAAGAGATGGAAATATTCTTAGTAAACTGCCCCAACACAAAGCAATTCCTACAGGCATTGTGCTCTTTGGTCTTAACATTCAGTTTTAGACTAAGTTACCAATAAATCCCTGTATGTGTAGTCCAAAAATGACCTCTGATCCCTACCACCATCAGATTAGACTTGATCTGATGACGACCAGGAGATGGGTAAAAAATATGGTCAGAAAATGAATGAGATCTGACTGTACTAATTGGGTTGACATGTGTGTGGCTACATTAGAAATATGATTTGGTCTGCTTATGTATGGATATCTAAGGCTAGGTACACACTATAGGAAAAATGAACAATTAGTGATTTACAAAAGACAGGTTGAAAAAAAAAAATCCAGATCAGCCTGCTGATTTATGTGTACACACTGTACACGATTACCTTCAGATCTGTGCTCTTCATCTTTCATAACCATCAGCTGGCTGTCAGACTGTCACCTAGAAGGGATCCGCCCCTATGCTCTCAGCCTGCATTCCAAGGTATGTTTGCCTGTCCCCACTCCCCCATATGTCGTTACAATTCTGCAGAGTGCATACACACTGCAGAATTGGAAAGAGATTTTCAAGTTAGTTTGAAAATCTCGGTCAACAATTTCAGTGGCTTTGGAACGACCATCAGTAATGGTTTCACTACACTCTAAGGCGGTATTGGGCCGAACGGTCGTTTATCGTCCAATTGACCCAATCATCGACTGAAAACACTGTAGTTTATACCTAGCCTTAGCTCAGGCAGTCTGACCCTGTGCACTAGATCCTTTGTGTGAATTGGAAGCATGTTTACCTACTGACTGGGACAGTAAGTACACAATAAATATATGTTATGGCATCAACACAATTGTGGTAAATACATTGTATCCTAATAATGTAAATGTTGGTGTATGATGGTAAATGGCATTCTTTCCTATGATCTACTATGACAACCATACATCAGGGTCATTAAATACACAATCTCTAGCCTGAAACATCTTCCTGTGGATCAGTGTATGAGCCTAATGAGTCTTTTAGGCTAATATTGAATAAGACAATTATTTTAATTGAAGCCAAATACAAAACTACAGAGGTTGAATGAGACAAAGAGGATAGATCATTTTCACTACAGTTTCTCATGTCAAAATCAGCGTTTTACTGTCCCTCTTTTGTTTGGTACTGTATGTTTCAAATCAGTATAAATATGTGCCACTCCTATTCTCCCTTCACAGATCAGTGCTCCTTTGTGTGCCTCGTGTCTCTGTTTGACTTACCTGTACGTGTGTTTGTGCCTGTCCATGTGTCTATGCAAGTGTGCAGCTGGGTGTGTCAGTGCTTTGTATAAGTACATATTACCCATTATTCAGATGCCAAGTTGGTGGATAGCAGCGACTACACTTTACACAGCTATTCAACAAATGTATACCCTTGCAGGGAGTTGATCTCTTGGAGATTATGCAGGGTATGACTTGCGGCTCGCTTTTTCAATGGCTTATCCTTCAAACTTTATAAAACATGGAAATTGGCATCTATAGCTGAACTTCAAATGTTTTGTCTTGCAGTCCATCCACATAGCTTAAATAATTATATGATCGTTTATCCTTTGTCGTTTATGTACCTTACTCTACATTGGGTGGAGACAGAAAAATGTACTGACCATGTAGAAAGAAACTCACAACAGTATCCTTGGTTCACTTTTTAAAGATATTGTTTAGGAAGTTCTGTTCAGAAAGCACATGTTTATCTACTATGGTAGTTTGTAAAATATAAAGGTCTTTCAGAGACCAATCCTGCATTGGATAGACAGTGATTCCCACGCCATCACCAGACTATGTATTCCTTATTCCTCTAAATTTTTCTTTTTTAGACTTGGAACCAAAAGGCATTTAAAGGTTCTATATCAGTAAAACATAGGTGCTGTCACGTTTGTTACACTTAGACTGGCCTCTACACTAACAATATATGCGATGGCATCATCAAAACTGTGGCAAGTGCTGATAAGTGCAGTTTCTAAATGTTATAGATTTATAGAAAAAGTCAAATAATCTGGTAATAAAAGTGACCTGACCCAACGGGTTGTGATCACGTGTTATAACCTTACCAACTGAAACTGGAAAAGGTAAATTGGAAAACATATTAAACCAAACTACTTTGGCTCAGTGCAGCTGATCCTGCAGCTATAAAACAAGCTTGTCTCTTTCTTTTGCTGTTGACTATCAGACTGACCGATGTACACCGCTGCAGGCACAATAGTAAAGGAAAAATAGCCAGCAGTTCTCAAGGAAGTAGATTTCACATTTTATTAGCACAATCTGTTTTACAAGACACAAAGTATTGCTTTGTGTGTAGCTAAAAATTACAGGGTGTAAACTTTGAGTCATTTTTGAAAGTTCCTGTTGAAGTATACATCATTCAGTGTCTGCTTCACTTAGGTCTTGTCTCTGAGCTCTGGACTATTTAATCCTGCAAGAATTAAAAATGTTAGTTTCTATTGTAGTTTGTATCATTTCCCACAAATTCCACTCATAGAGCTCGTTTACACTTGGATATTGCATGTGTTTTACACGTGGTACAGTCAGGCCGTGTAAACCCACAGTGACCTAGGGAACATTAATACCCTGGCTAGCGTACCTCACCCAATCACACCATAGCGCTCACTACGGACCGCTGCACCTGGAATGCTGTGCTTAGGAGGAAGTAAACCTGGTGGCTGATCGGGAAGGATTGTGCGGCTGCATTCAATAAGTACCAAAAGACATTGTAGTTTAAGGTACTTACACTGTTGGCAGGGCCGGATTAAGGGAATGGAGGTCCCTGGACTAAGGGGGCCTCCATTCCCTCGTGAGGCCCCCCCTGTGATTGGGCCGAGGGGCACCCCCGCCCCGATCAAAATTGCCCCTGGACTGTAGCCCAGTTAGACTTCGGGTTAATCTGGCCCTGACTGTTGGGTAAACTTTTTACATCTAATATCAAAGCAGCCACCAAAAAAGTTGGGGCCCTTTACAAGCACCCTTGCCTATATTTCGAATAATCTACTACGGAGAAATCTAAGTAGCTTATTAGTATGATACATTATGCTGTATTTTTCCCATTCAGGCCATCTCTCTCATATTAATAATCAAGCTTTGTCTTATAGATGATTTCAAATATCTGCAGGTCTTCACCTGTGGTCCCCTCCAGGCCTTTGCCTCCAAGACACAATATGACCCCTGCCTCCTTCCTGATCTATAACTAGATATAACTATAAGTCTAAGTGCATGGGTAGACATTACAGGGTTTTCAGCCAAATTTTGGGCCAATCACAAGATAAACGAGTGTTCGGCCAGATATCGCATTAGTGTGTACACTGCAGCAATGAACAATTATCGTTCCAAAGCACATTGTATTGTCAATGTGACAATGTCTTTCCAATTCTGCAGTGTGTATGCACTCAGGACTGACAGTATCTCTATGGGGTGTGCAGAGTCATCATCTTTTCAGCCCATGGTTATGAGTCATGACAGATGAAGAGCACAGATTTGAAGGTAAATCGTGTAAAACGTCTATAGAGTGCACACATAAATCCGCATGCTGATCGGGACTTTTTTTTTTAATCGTTGGTATAATCGTTAAGGATATCGCATCAGGAGAAATTACTAATTGCATTACTGTGCATGTGTCTGCAAAAAAAATATTGCTGCGGTATCGCGTGTCATGTGATGCGGCCGCCTGTGCGCCCCCTGGGCTGGAATGTGCCAGCCCGCCCCTGTTTAAAGCAGTCCCCTGTTTAAAGTGACATATGTTAACTAATCACAGTATTCTCTGGCTAGGAAACCTGCTGATGTTGGCTTGAGCAATAACACCCTTTCCTCTAACCTATCGGTTACAGTTCTGGACAATAGCCTTACATGAATTTTACATTTTGTTTGGTTGTTCACCATTTATAATTAATCAAATGTAATCAGCGATTGGTACTTTTTAAGTTTTTATTTTAATATTTCTTCCTCTTGGTGCATAATTGGATGGGCGCTTTCTATATTTTATATTCTATTTCTTTAACACCTAAAATTTAGGTGAATTCTAAACATGTAAAATAATTGTTTATTTGTCAGGTGCTATTGTTGTTTGCATTGGGCTGTGTCATTCCTGCCTGATAATATTTGTTGCCCTTATAGATGCAAGCTATTAAGTACAGTATTGATCCTACACGGTGGTATTGAAGGTACCTTCCCTCATCATGTGGTATTTTATACTGTATCTGCCCCTTAGACGCAGTGGAAACAGCCTAGCAATCCACAAGTAACTAGTGATGGCCTCAATGATATCATTCATTCACAGTAAATTTATAGATTGCATTAAATCAGTTCACCAAATGTCTACCACCACTATATGTAGGTAGACTTTAAAGGGCATATCCCCATGTTGGCATTAATCCAGTATATGTATCTTCAGAGGACGTAGATAGATGTTGTTTCATTTGAAGATAACTTGTGATTTGTTCTATCATATACTAAAGGTGGCTTGTGATTTGTACTATCATATCATCATCATCATCGGCTATTTATATAGTGCCACTAATTCCACAGCGCTGTACGGAGAACTCACTCACATCAGTCCCTGTCCCATTGGAGCTTACAATCTTTATTTCATAACATACACACACAAAGACCAAGCGAGACTAAGGTCAACTTAATAGCAGCCAATTAAGCTACTAATATGTTTTTAGAGTGTGGGAGGAAACCGGAGCACCCGAAGGGAAGCCACGCAAACACGGGGAGAACATGCAAACTTCCCTGGGATGGAATGTCATCATAGATATTGTATGATGCAGTAGAACTAGAGCATACAGTATTTCCTTTAGAAAAACATATCAGTAAGATTTAGGGGGCACATTTACTAAACTGTGGCATTAAGGCAGATCGTCTATCGCTGTATATCGGCGATAGAAAGTCACCTATTATCGCAATTTACCATTAAAATGAATCTCTCAGAGACAGCCGAGCAATATGGTTGACACATGCTCAGCGGAACTAAAAAGCCCAAACTTGCAAAGCTAAATTATAATGCATGCTGTACATACTGCAAAGTGTTCAATAAAGACTTAGGGCTAGATTTACTAAACTGCGGGTTTGAAAAAGTGGAAATGTTGCCTATAGCAACCAATCAGATTCTAGTCATCACTTATTTAGTACATTCTGCAAAATGACAGCTCTAGAATCTGATTGGTTGCTATAGGCAACATCTCCACTTTTTCAAACCCGCACTTTAGTAAATCTAGCCCTTAGATTCAGATAGCTGGGTATGACTTCACAGGGAAAACTAAGGTGTTTGCTTGTGTTGAATTAGCATATAATTTTTTACTGTAATTTCTTGCAGAATATAGTAAACAAGTTTGCTATCTCAGAGACAAAAAAGCAATGGGGTTGATTTCTATTTGTATCTGTAAGTGAAATATTCTGCAGACAAGTTGCAATGAATGAATACTCTGCGGCAGTGAAATTAATAGAGTGATATTCTGCATCTATGTAATTGTAATGTGGACAACGCCCTACCGATCTCTGAAGTGAACAGGGAACCTCCCATGAGCTGACATTGGAATTCATTATGTGTTTATGCTTGTTTCTTAAAGGTAGAAATAATAAACTTAAAAAAAAAACTGGATTCTTTCTCCCTTGTATAATGCTGCAGGTACTTTTACACAGCTACGAGTCCCTACAGGCAGAAAAGCCAAAGGTGTGATTCATTTTTCAGTGGGAAGGGGTCTTAGAAACCAGAGGAAGAAAGGTGAAAGCTTCAGGAATTAGGGAAGGGGCACAGGTTTCTTATCGTATCTCAACTGCCACCAGGAATGTTTCTTAAGTCTTTTAAATAGACTATTTTTTAAGGTTTACATGGAATTCAACATTGTTTTAATAGCTGCAATTATTTTTTGCTTTGCAGCATTGTATTTAGTGCAAGATTTTGCTTATTTGTTTCATTGGTGATGCTGTATGGGAAACAATTTTAGGATCAGTGTACTATTAAAAGGTATATTTTATATAAGATGTTCCTTTAATGAAAAATAACTGCACATATAAGTATGTTGAATACACATTTCAACGGTAATTATCCATGATACTAATGAATGATACAGACAGTTTTGCTGCTAATAAAGCCCATTTTGCTGGCCCCTGAGATATCACATGCATCCCTTTCATTTTCTGTTGCAAGCTCAATTGTGTATTATCAATTGAGCATTGCCCTATTACACAGAATCATGGTCATACCTATATCTCACATGAAGAACCAGTAATATCCACAACCCTGTATTTCTGGTATCCCCCTCCTTTCTGAGCATTTGTAATTCTTCAGAGATTCCCATTGCTGCTTTATTGCACCACATACATGCATGTATTGTTTATTGTTAGAATGTAAGCTCGTATGAGCAGGGCCCTCTTCCCTCCTGTCTCCATACCTGTTCTTCCGCTCCGTCTTTGCTGCATTGCCTGCCCAGAGTTTCTGAAGTATTGGTACTTTGTGTTTATTGTTCTGTACTGTTTCACCCCGTATAGCCTACTGCTTGTACTGTGTGCGGCGCTGCGGAAACCTTGTGGTGCCTAACAAATAAACAATAATAATATTAATAATTGTTCATAAGGCTGCATACAGTCTTTTTGGTACACTAACTTTGAACTGAATTCAGCTGCTTGCTGGCGCAGCTCAGACAAAGTCAAATAGAACACGTTGTTCTCTCTGAAGAAGTATACACAGATCAGTAACAACATTAAAACCACCAGCCTAATATTGTGTAGGTCCCCTTTGTGCTGCCTAAACAGCTCTGACCAGTCGAGGCATGGACTCCACCAGACCTCTGAAAGTGTCCTGTGGTATCTGGTACCAAGCAGCAGATCATGTCCTGTAAGTTGCGAGGTGGGTCTTACATGGCTCGGACTTGTTTTACCAGCACATCCCACAGGAACTCGATCAGATTGAGACCTGAGGAATTTGGAGGTCAAGTCAATAACTTGAACTCTTTGTCATGTTCCTCAAACCATTCCTGAAAAATGTTTGCAGTGTGGCAGGGCACATTACCATGCTGAAAGAGGCCACTGCTATCAGGGAATACTGTTGCCATGGCGGGGTGTACTTGGTCTGCAACAATATTTAGGTTGGTGGAGTCAAAGTAACATCCACATGAATGCCAGGATCCAAGGATTCACAGCAGAACATTGCCCAGAAGATCAAACTGTATCTGCCAGATTGCCTTCTTCCCATAGTGCATCCTGGTGCCATCTCTTCCCCAGGTAAACGATGCACATGCACCTGGCTGTCCACATGATGTAAAAGAAAATGTGATTCATCAGATCAGGCCATCATCCTCCAGTTCTGGCAATCACATGCCCATTTTAGGCGCTTTTGGCAGTGGACAGGGGTCAGCATAGGCACTCTGACCGGTCTGTGGCTACGCAGCCCCATACGCAGCAAGCTGCAATGCACTGTGTTCTGAAACCTTTCTGTCAAAGCCAGCATTAACTTTTTCAGCAATTTGTGCTGCAGTAGCTCTTCTGTGGGATTGGACCTGACAGGGTAGCCTTTTACACCCACGCATTTCGATGAGCCTTGCGTGCCCAAGAACCTATCACTGGTTCACCTGTTGTTCTTCCTTGGACCTCTCTTGATAGATATTAATCGCTGTTTAGGAGATTGCTCTTACCCAGTTCTCTAGCCATCACAATTTGGCCCTTGTCAAAGTTGCTCAGATCCTTATGCTTGCCCATTATTCCTGCTTCCAGGACATCAATTTCAAGCATTGACTGTTCACTTGTTGCCTAATATAGCCCACCCCTTGACAGTTGCTATTGTAACGAGATAATCAATGTTATTATTTTTATTATTATTATTATTATCATTTATTTGTTAGGCGCCACAAGGTTTCCGCAGCGCCGTACATGGTACAAACAGTAGACTATACAGGGTAAAACAGTACAGGACAATAAACACAAAGTACCAGTACTTCAGAAACTCCAAGCAGGCAGATACAGTAGAGACGGAGCAGAAGAACAGGTATGGAGACAGGAGGGAAGAGGGCCCTGCTTATTCGAGCTTACATCCTAAGGGAGGGTAAACAAAGTCAGGCACAAAAGGGAGCCAGTGAAGCAACGGGGAGAGAGAAAGGGGGCAGGGGAGAACCAGAAGAGGTGAGAGGTTAAGTGGATGATTGGTAGGCCTTAAGGAACAGGTGAGTTTTAAGTGCCCGCTTGAAGGAGCACAGGTTGGGTGAGAGACGAATGGAGCGAGGGAGGTCGTTCCAGTGAAGGGGGGCAGCACGGGAGAAGTCTTGGATTCTAGAGTGGGAAGAGGTGATCAGAGTGGAGGAGAGGCGGCGATCATTGGCCGAGCGCAGGGAGCGGGCGGGAGTGTGAATGGAGAGGAGGTTAGAGATGTAAGGGGCAGTAGACTGAGAGAGAGCCTTGTAAGTGGTGGTGAGGAGTTTGAAAAGGATTCTGTAGGGGAAGGGGAGTTATTAATTTCACTTGTCAGTGTTTTCAATGTTGTGATCGGTATATATGGAACTATAGAATAGAAGTTAACTGCAAGAATATGCTCGTTCATTTACACTCTTCCGTGTGTACCTTTTCATAGAGGACAATAAGTCCTAGTTGAAATCTGGTAATGTTCACTGTGTGTGTACACAGCATTAAAAGTTTTTCGCTAAAAACATAACAAAATAGAATTCAATTTAATTCAATTAATATAAAACAAATTGTACTTATTGTGAATGAGTGTTGGATCCGCCTGCATCTTCGATGGCTGTAACATTTCCACATCACGCTCCTCTCTGTGTTCATATGCCTTTTCCAGGCAATTGGAAACTTCATAGGGATGGGGAGGGCATCGACACTGCTTGAAAAAGGTGGTGAGAGGCACGCAGGGTGGGAATGTTATTGAGGACCAGCGCCGCACTAGCAAGAAACTCAATAAACTCCTTAGACCATTCTAAAGAATATATGAAAAACATGCAGTAACCCAAAGTAACCAAGAAGTAATTCAATCTGATGAATCTAGTGCTAGTACGACAATGGAAGTCAATGTCTGGTTGGGTGCTATGGATTTTTTGCACATTTCCATGGAGGTCTTTACTAACATATCTGCAACACTTACATAGTGTTCTATATGTTCTATCCTTTAGCAACCAGTAACATGCTGATTTCACAATAAAATTTCTTCCAGGTCTGATTATTTTAAAGACAGCAATCTTGGATACCGCTCTATAGGAAGACATATCCTTGGACTCGAAAAGATTTAATGTAGGTGTAACTATAGTCATAGCAGTCCATACAGATCCATAGGAAAACATATGCCTACAAGTCCTTCTGACTACATTTTGCATTTTATAAGGATAAAAGTAATATATCTATGCCAGGCATCCATTTAATTTCAGATTTGTAGTTACACTATACTTTGTGTATTATAGTGTATTGTTTTTTGTATGGATGGGTGGATCTCAGAGGGTGCTATGACTATCAATGGTGGGGAAGAGGGAGTGGCTTAAAGGAGTGTGGGGCCACTCCGCTAATTCATTAACCAGTAACTTATAGCAAAACCATTGCTCAGGATTATTGTCTATTTAGAAATGTCACTTTTTAACATTTTGAATCATTCTTGCTTTATTAAGTTTGATTTATTAAACTGCAAATATATTCCCCAATGCTTTCCAATTCATTTACAAAGCAGCTTCATTGAGCTTGTGTGTCAAAAGCTTTTTTGCAGCAAACATGCGGCTTTAGTGGTTATGCAGCTGTCAGAACAGGAGGGCAGGAACAAGATCTCTAGAATGTGGATTTATCAGTGTTTTTCTGCCGATAGAGTTGCCTTGAGGGGGAGCTGCAGGGTAAGAATAGAGAGCACTGTATCTCTGCTCCATGTTACAGGTCAGTGTTAGGACAGTGAGGAAACACTGCCAAGCTGGATTAGTAAATGGCAGACATATGTAGATTTAACAAGTGTAATGTTTGCCTAAAAAAATGAATTGCTTTATTTTGCAACTAAATAGCAGTCTAGGCTTTACAATACACATTATCCTGCTTTTTCCTGTTCGTTAGCACACCTTAAAAATCAATTTTACTATATAAGCCCTTACCAATACGCATGACCTGAAGCACAGCTCTACTTATTTTGTTGCAGGAAAGATCCAACATGGTGGCTTTAATTGAATGTCTTAGAAGTTCTATGTCTGATCTTCTCTGTTATAGAGAGAGTCAAGCAGTGCTAAAGGTGATCGTCATAGGTCCCGGATATGTGTAAGTGCTGGGACACTGCTAAGCAGAGCAAATGGTAAGGCTCCCAAGAGAGGGACTCCTTCTAAAGTACTATTATTGGTAAGGGAAATTATTTGGTAGTGCCATATAAGATGGTGCTACTCCCAGACTGATCCATAAAATATCAAAATGAATACATGTGTATATTACAATTCAGCTTATTTAATATACTGCATATGTAGCAGAATATATTATAGGACGCAATCCATGCTGACAAGTGAGAGTTCCCACTATTCAAACAACAGGGTCGATGGAAATCTCTTGTTTTAATACTCGTTTCTCTTGTTGCATCTGTTGCATAGTTTCACAATATATTTGGGTGTGTCCCCAACATTCTACAACTCTGTGCCGTATTTGTAATTTCACTGTGCTGCCATTGACTGCTGTCACCTGAAGGCATTTACACTCCTCTTACTACAAGCTGCAGCATTTGAAATCATCAATTTTTTTTATCAAGTTGAGATCGAAGTGAAATCCATCACTAGAGCTCAGAACATTTAGGTGCAAGACAATATTTCGTGTTTTGAGGACAATAATGATAAATAATAGGCATAGTGACAGATGCAGCACTATGTAAAGTTGTAACTTGAACTCTCTTGCTATTAAACTGTAGCTCACCCTCGATGTAAAGATATAGGATTTACTGTACAAACTATAACTGCAAGTTTATTAACTCATCAATGTTCAGAGATATGTTATAAAGGTCGATCCTGCTGTGTAACCAGAGTGCCAAGTGACTCTATAAGTATCTAAATTGGTCGCACGTGGTGGCCAAATTGGATGAGACCTCATGGTCCAGTTCAGGGGTCGAGCATCTAAACTAGAGATGTTCACTGACCCCCGTGAAGTGGTTTTGGTTTTGGATCTGGATTAGCTTCGTGTTTTGGTTTTGGCAAAACCACTCTCGTGTTTTTTGGTTTTGGTTTTGTATTTTGTTCGAAAAATTGCTAAAATATGCTAAAATCACATAATTTTGCTCTTTTTTTGATGCTACATTATTATTAACCTCAATAACACTAATTTCAAGTCATTTGCAGTCAATTTTGACCACCTCAAATGTCACATATTCATTTTCATACACTTTAGGACAAATACTGCAGCAACCTGGCTGAATGCTAAGCGACAGAGC
Organism: Mixophyes fleayi; assembly: GCF_038048845.1. NCBI lineage: Eukaryota > Metazoa > Chordata > Amphibia > Anura > Limnodynastidae > Mixophyes > Mixophyes fleayi. The sequence continues at coordinate 65,762,495 of NC_134403.1, read as the reverse complement.
AATGACTCAAACACACGGCAGTTCCTACCATATCTAGGACACATTGGCACACAGCAGTGGCAGAAAAGTCATAAGAAAGGTCTGCAAGGCCTAGTATTTATATTTCTGCAATCACAATTAGCAATGTAGCAATGGACCGCTTCTCTTTAGGTGTACATAACACCATACACTTTTTTGTGCAAATCTAGAAGAAAAGCCTGCAAGGACTAGTAGGTGTATTTCTGCAATGAGAATTACCAATGGAGCTCTCCTTTCTGTGTGTTACCTATATAATACAGTAGAATTGAACTGCAGAATTACATCAACCCTGTAAGCACTTTTATTTGTAAATTTTCTGCAATGAGATTTAACACTGGAGCTATGGAGCTCTCCTGAATATCACTGATTACTTTCTTTAACACTGCTACCCCCTCCTCTTTCAATTCTATCTATTTGCCTGCCCAACTGCTCTACACTCTATGCTATCCCATCTGTGTCCCTCTCTCAAATGACGCTAGATCGCCGTGGAGGGCGGTATTTATAGATTCCAGAACTCGCGAGATCCAAGACCTGACGACGTCACGATGATGTTTGGCCTCATTTTCGATTGCGAAAAAGCGGGAAAGTACCGAGCCGACTCGGCTCAGTACTCGGATCCCCTAAGTTCGGGTGTGTTCGGTTTATGAGGAACCGAGTCTGAGCATCTCTAATCTAAACTACCTCCATATTCTCTGCAGACAGTTCATATGGTTGAAAGGTGACCGCACACATGGTCAACTTTATTTGCAACAGGTGCACACACTTTTTTCAATGGAAATGAAAAAATGTACTTATTTACTTATTGGAAATAGGATTATTATAATCTTTTGCACTTATTTTGGATGCACACGCCCAGTACTATAGACCCAATTGCCCAATATTAGTGCCTCTCTCTCCTAGCAAGGCGAATGAGATGATGAATATAATGTGCTGTTACAGTATGAATCCTTCTGCTAAAGATGTTCATGCACACAGATATGAATGGAAAATGTAATGTAATTGTTTTGGAACAAATTACCCCAAATTCCTGTTTGGGGTTGCATTCAAAATGACAAGCAACCCAAATGAACATCTAATGGGGTTAGGTTAGATTAGATTAGATTAGATGTTAATTGGTACTGCCTAAAAATGTGGTTGACCAATGACTAAGATGTACTAATGTGTGCTGTCATTGGGTAATACACTAACTGGGTCTTATTTGATGCATTAGCTTGAGAAACACATGTATCACCAAATTAAATACAGATCAATACACTTGGCTGAGCAAATAAATCTGTCAGTGTACAGATATTTTAATTTAGAATAGGGCAAATCCTAGCAGCCAGGTAGTCATAGCACTTGCCTCCATAGCTAAGATAGAGTGAAGAGGGCATCTTGACCTCTGAACAAGCTAGGCTTTTGGAAATTCTAGGATTCTGCACCATCTAGGCTACTGCACCACCATGGCCCCATCTAAGCCCATACACCATCCTGCCCTAAGCATTTTGCAGACATCCACACTGAAGCTCTCACAGTCAGGGTCCTCTGCCCTATGTCTCATGTCTGTCCACTCTCCACTTTCCTTAATTGTGATGACTTGTCATGACTTGACTGTCATGACTTATTCTAAATTGTTTCTCTATGCCATACAATTTGATCTGTTAATTGCATTCATGCCTTTATTATTCTGCTTATCTATTCATGTACCCATTGTTATGATTACCATTCTGATGTATGTCTTATATGAATGATTATATGCTATGAAATTTGTGGAGCCATATAAATAAACAACAATGATGATGATTTGCCCAGAACCAGAACATAAACATATTTATATGGTGCCGGTGTTAATGACAAGCTGCGCATATTGTCCGAAGATCACATCCCCCGGAATGCTTTGGTTAAAGATCGGTGTCACAAAGTCACACAGAGGTTGTCAAGAGAGGGAAAATCAGAGAGGGCTGCAGAGGAGGTGGAAAAGAGAGGAGGAATCAAAGGGAGCAGAGAGGAACCAGTGTGAGAGAGACAGGAGCCTGAGGAATTGGGAGAACCAGCATTGTGAAGACGGGAAACCAATTTGCTGACCAGAGAACCAGCAAGAGGGAGGAAAAGATTTCAGGAGGAATTTAGGAGTGGAAAGAGAAGACCGTTTGGAGATGAGTGGATTGAGCTGTCAGACTTCATAAACTGGCCACATAATTGCAATATGTAAATAAGTTGCATAAACTCATATTTAGTAGATCAACGTCCTAATGAAGGTCGACTTACTACAGCCACCCATTGATTTTTGTAGCCTGTAGAAACTAGTTGGCAAGGAAAGGAGAAGGGGTGCCAAATAGTTCACTAAATGTTCTAATAATAGAGAATAATAAGGTTGAAAATTTACATTGTGGTACATAAGCAATGCTTGTCTGGATAAACTGAGTCTGCACTGGATGTGTAGTCTCACAGAGGCTTATGGACAAAATGGGTGCCATATCACCCTCAGCTGGCAAAGGAGTAAAGTTATTGGAGCAGTGGATGCAAGGGGGGAGGTGAGAGGGCTTAACATGCCAGACCAAGAATATAGAACAAGGCTTTAGATGCTGAGAAAAATGCAATCTCTGAGGTGGTCCATGAAGGTCTAGGTCAGTTTGAAACTATGCCTCTAGTTTACTGGTTGTGTTTGACAATTTTGATTAAAACAAGGGTTTTCCCAAGGATCAAAAGTAAAAGCCTCATGTTGAAACATGGCTGACAGGTAGGGGGAGCTAAGGATTTGGTATCTTATCCATGTGACAGCTATAAGTTTAGCAAATTATGGGCATACCTATTTATATCTGCTAGGAAATATAATATAATGATGAGAAAATTCAATAAAAATGTTATAGTGACTAATAGCAAATTACAGGTTTTAAAAAAGCTTTGGAGAGGGGAGTTACTCTAGTAATAGCACGGATGTTCTTCGTGACACACTACTGAATCTTTGTAATAACTTGTAATGTACCATACATGAAGTATTTGTATGTTTTGACCAAGGCTCGGCTTGTTAAATGGATATTTCTTATTGTAGTTGCAATTTTCTCTTAATTATTGTACTCACTGCTATGATTATATGAATCAGCACAGAACGTTGGCGACTTACTCAACATCAGACCTACTTTCAAGCATTTTTTAATCTAGGACAAATAAATTTTGAGATTTGTTGATTTTATAGTCAGTGATATAATTCTTTATATGATAGTTCCATAAAATAATAGGCTGATTGTGAAATATACTTGTTATTAACATGGAGAACTGCAGCCCATCAACACATTTCTCTACTTTAATTATAGAGGCATAGGCAGAGTTTGACCATGCAATGTATGACCTTGCAATGAAGTGAGGATTAAAATGTGTTCTCATAAATTTGGATGTATTTTAATTCAATTTTAAATTTAAAGTGGTATTGATTTGAAAAAAGGAGAATAAGGGTTTCTATGGATGATCAGACACAGGACATGTTAAAATTATGTGGATCTTTCCCAAGACTTGGATATTGCCGAGGTTTAATGACTGTTTTGATCTGTCTTTCAGTATGAAGGCAAACACTGTAAAGATAAATTTGACTGGCGGTCTGGTCAATAAGGGCAGCTGAAAAAACTTATATGTCGTCCACAGGGCCAAATTAAGGGAATGGAGGCCCCTGGGCTAAGGGGGCCTCCATTCCCCTGTGAGGGCCCCCCCATGATCCGAGCCACTCCCCCGTGATCCGAGCCGCCCCCCCATGATCCGAGCCACCCCCAAGGCACTTACCTCCTTCCCCGGCGTGCTGTATGCTCTTTACTGAGGAGATCTCGTGAGAGTGAGACTCACGAGATCTCCTCAGTAAGGAGACTACAGTGCGTCGGGGAAGGACCGCAGTGAAAGTGCTCAGCAGCACTGATCGCGCCGGGGGCGCCCCCACCCACGACCGATCAATAATGCTGCTGAGCACTTTCAAGGGCCCCCCGAGGCCCCTGGGCTGTAGCCCAGTTAGCCCTAGGGTTAATCCGGCCCTGATCGTCTATTATCAGGAAGGCAGAGAAACTGTATTGCAGAGTTATGCTGGGCACACATGGCGCTTGTGATGCTCCCATTGTCTTTTCGGCTTGAGCTGTGTTCTGCATGGTGAATGCAGCTGGAACTCTTGGAATAGAGATGATTGATACTTTATTGAGTTAAGGCATCGGCAAAACTTTAGTGGATTACAATTGTAAACTTTGTTTGAACTCATTACCAAATAACAGCAGCAATTTTTCAATTCTAGTTGGGTCTTCATCAAGCACTGCATGGCGGGAACATTTCTGCCATTTTTAAGCCACGGGGTAGTGTGGGAAAAATTGTTGCTGTTAGTTCAATCAGACTTTCAGCCTGTGTATGGTCATCACAGGCCCCAGTGATGCCTGAAGTGATGCCACAACTCAGACCAAGGGTCCGAACAGCAGAATTTTGTCCAATTTGGCCACCTGTGTGTGTGACCAAATTGAATACTGAGCTTATATCATGCCCAGCATCAAGATTGGCCTGTGTAGGGCTAGCTTTAGGCATGAAAATGAACAATTGTGCTGTGAACTTCGGACAACACAAACCATATATTATAGGATATATTCTACTTATGAACACGGAACATTGTTTTATGATATGTAATGCCCTTTTCTCTGATCTATGACCCCATACAAGTTTGAGTTTTAGCTACAATGAAAGTTTGATATTTCCACTTTGGCACTCTGATACTTATAAATTATGAAATTGTTGGCACAGTATTGAAAAATATTTTGTCGTTTGTACTTCTGTTAATCATTTGTGGTCACATTTACCTGAGAAACAACACTAACAGATATTTTAGTTTACTTTAGAATTTTTTACTGCTGTGTCCCAACTTGTCAGAATTTGCTATAGGGTCACTATTGGTACCATAATTACCAACTTTAACATCACTATCTCCTTTGAGAGCAACAAAAGCACAGAAATAACTTATGTAATTTCTGAAGCATTTAGTTTATATTTAACTAAATATGGTAACAAATAACAGCCTATTACATTGGAATGTGCTATTCTGACTCTTATGTTAAATGCAGGTTAATTAGTAGGGTTGGAAGCATCTTGTCTACTATAAGGAAATCCTGTGGGGAAAAAAAAACCTACAAATATTATTCCCCATGGAGACCAATCCTTTGTCAAGTTTCAGACTTGTTTTATTGCATATAGTCGTCAAAAGGCAGGTTAAAACATGTAACAAATTCAAAGAAATGAAGACTACGTTTAAACAGAATTCTATAGACATATTTTCGCCTTACTCCTATTATTACGGTTATGACTGCACAGGTATTACAAATAAAGTGAATCTTCAAAGGAGGCCACTAGGTGCAAACACAGACCATCTATAGCAAGTTTAGGCAACCTGTGGATCTCCACTACACGTTCTAGCATAGCTGGCTAGACAGTCACTGGTTGTCTACATAACATGTAGTTTTGGATGATGTAACTAAGTTTTGGAGATTACTTATTTAACATATTTTTCTGTAATGGATGCTTTGCTTTTTATAGTCTACACTTACAGGCTAACCCTTTGTCAATGGGCTTTATATATAAATAAATTTAACCATGATGGACAATGTGAGAACACTAAATCAGTAAATATATAGTAATAAAATCTAACCCTGCCACATAGCAAGAAATAACAATCACGTCTGTTTTCTCTTCAAAATGGAGTCTATAACCAGCCTTTAAAACAAAATTAAAGTTAAAGTTGCTCAAGAGGGAGTCCTGTTGCTCATATCATAACATTCCACCTCCTTGGCATCTCAAGAGTATAAGACATCGCAAAACACATCCCCTGACTAATTTTCCCACACTTACCCTCCCATCCTCATCTAACCCAAATACCCCCCCCTTGCTTGCCTTTTCTCTCCCCCCCCTCTCTAGATTTATTGCGCTTTTGTATACATATAACGCATCCTTCTGAAGAATGTAATCACTGCAAATTCAAATAATTTAAAATTTGTCAATTGCTTCTTGATTAACTGTTACACATTTAATGTTATGATTATTGTGCTATTAAATCACAATAACTTTGTTTTGAGCAACAATATTTTACTCCATATTTACTTTATTGCACCATTTAATCTGCACTTCCCCTAATGTATTCATAAATAAAAGACCATCTAAAAAACCAACAACATCAAAAACGGTTATAAGCTGCTTAGCGGTTGATCCAGCACTAACCATTACATAAAATGCCTTTGACAAGTATTATTATAATTAAGAAATAAAGACACAGGAGGAGAAAGTTTAGTGGAGAAAGGTCACAAGATGTATTGAAATAAATTAATTAAAGTGGTTTGCGAAGAAAAAAAACATGACCAATCAGCTACCAGCCATTGCTCAACCAAATTGTGTCACAAGACAAAAAAAGCCCTCTGACGCTTCTAGGCTGTGAAGCCCAACTCTCCTTTATATGGCTCAGAAGCTGACAAAGACTTTGCCCTGTAACTAACAAGCTTGTTCCACCGCCACCCAAATGCATAATTCTTGCCTGCTGATTGGCATGCTATCACGCCACCATGAGACACTTCTGAAATAAGACACACTGGTTTAACAATCATATTCAAAAGCTACAACCAATAATTAGGGACTGGATGGGAGGGGAAATTTCCAGTGGCAAGAGGAAGAAAGCTTACAGGATTTCTAATATGAAGACCACGGAGAGCATGTAAATGAAATAAAGTTGTTTATTTTAAACGCAGGTAACAAAGGTGAAAATGAGATGCAGTAAATAACAAGTCAACTAACACCAGTCCATAGAAACAGTGAAACAGGATTCCAGGATACCCAGGTAGCTGATGTACTGAATACCTGGCAGAACAGGTTAACTGCAGGTACCGGATGCCTGGATTGCCAGGTTAAACTGAGATGCTAGAGACTCTGCTTTTCCAGGTTCGACAGTGGACTGCAGATTTTGGATGTCTGGATTGCCAAACAAGGCTGAGAAGCTGGAGTATCTGCTTTTCCAAGTAAGGCAAATGACTGCAGATCTTGGATGTCTGAATTGCCAGATAAAGCTGGGAAGCTGGATACTCTGGTTTTTCAAGTTAGATAGTGGACTGCAGATATTGGATATCTGAAGGTTCTGGATGATCCACAGGAGAGTCAGGCAAAAGGAGAGTCAGGCAAGCCAAGGGTCAGAAGGCAATAGAGCCACAATAATACCAGGGTTTAAGCAGGAGCAAGGTCAAACTAAGCTGGGGTTTGGGTACCAAGAGGAGATACAAAATGTAGTAACAAGCAGAAGTCATATACCAGGGAGGAGGTCCGGTTCACCTCACAGGTGTTTTCACAGAGAGACCAGCAGCAGTGACAATTGATGATCTGGCCCAGTTTGCAGGGAAAGGCAGTCTTATAAAGGCCAGACACAGTTGCTCATGATCCAGATCCAATGTTGAGAACTTAAAGCCTTGCAGGCAGGAACAGGTGAAGGCACAGCAGCCTCTAGGGAGGAGATGCTGAACTGCAGTCAGGGGTAAAGTGTGACAAACACCAACTATGTTTAAGCTTCTAAAACCTCTCCAGCTTATGCTGTCTCACTAAACCCTTTCTGATTGGTTGTCAACTGCTACTTACAAACATACAGTCAGATTTACTCTTGCAGGGCAAAACAACATTTTCTACCACAATCTGGGCGCTTATACACATTCAGGCCAATTACCTGCCCCCTGGTAGCTAATTTGTGCCTGGCAAAGAGAAGAAAAAATAGAGAGCAGTAAAAATACACCCTAATGATACTACAAATCTCTACATAGAGTACACTACTTAAAGCCATAGCAGCCCATTGGTCTGTAATGGGGCCTAGGCTGCACATAGTGCCCTGTCTCAGAGAAAAAGCATGTCTCATTGTGTCCACATCATTATGGCTGATAAGGGATTTAAGTTCAGTAGCCTAGACATTCCCTTCCACTTGTATTTCATTTTCTTGTGGTTTTCACTCTTAATTACATGTATCTGCTGGTTGTATTGGGCCAAATACCTCCAGGTTAAATATCCATAGTGTTTTTTAATCTTGGTAAACCATAATAGTAATAGTTTGTGAATGAGGAGCTATGGATTTCTGCGGCTTTGGAAGGGGGCTATTTTCCTACATATAATTCATTTGTGATAAATCATTTTTGTGATAACCATGAGGAGCTTCCTAGTCATATACTTGTTTCTCATAAAGTTGTTAGTCAAAAGCAATTATCACTATAGTTAATTGCAACAGTAAGTTTATTTAATGTCTTTTTAAACTTGATAGTTTTAATTCAGTTTGAGAATTCACAGGTGCTGGGAGTATTATAAGTGATAAAAGGTGAGTAGGCAGTCTGCAGGCTGTTACCTGATTTCATTATTCTCTTCTGATATTCTCACGCTAAACACAAATCTCTATTTATGGGATTTTACAAACCATTGTTTATTGGATTTCTTTTTTTAGTCAATGAGGACTAGGCTACACAGGTGACTCTGGAGTAGAAACAGCACAAATGTGAATCACACTAGATGGCAAAGACCCAAGTGAACCTGACTACATACAGTCACGCATAAATATTTTTGATAGTATTTTTATAAGAGCAAGAAAAATAATGTATCACTATATAACTTAGGAGACTATAGATAGTTGCAAAACAATCTGGGCCTTGTTATATAATATAAGTACAACTATAATATACAGTACTTAGTTCACCACTCAAGTCATTTAGTAAATATGGTGACTAATACATTTTAGTGCTCCAAGCAACGAATATTGACACCTATAAGTGTCGTGGCAATCTGATAAGGTTTTAGAACCGGACTAGTAGAGGTCTCCACCTTTTAGCAGCTGCCTTTTCTGTAGAACAAGATGCATTGGGAGGTACTCAGAAGCCCCCAGGACTTAACTTTATGGTAGTAGAAACTTTTCAGGATAATCGCAACGCAGGGTAGGGAACTGGGATACTGGAGGCAGAAACCAGGGACAGGTCTATGTCGTGGGTCCGTAGCAAGCAGGAAAGTAAATATATACAAGCCGAAAATCAGGGCTGGAATCAAACATGGAAAATCCAGGGACCAGACAAAAGGCTAAGTCCTCCCTGCCTTATATACTAATGGTAGCCAATGATCAGGCAGGGTGAATACTCCTCCCATGTCCATGGGAGGAGTAATAAATATGGTGCCTCCTACCTCATGAGGTAGGTGATAATAATAAATACTATTAAATTAAACCACAGCACACGCACCCGACTGCCTATGCTGGGATGCAGTGCTCACTGACAGGGAGTCCCAGTTGTTACCATGGTGATGGCCTGGACGAGAAAAACAGGAAGTGACATCTTGGCTGTTGCCATGGCAGCTGAGATTCAGGAGGAAGCGCTAGTAACACACCTTATATATGTAACTGTAATAATTAGGCAATCAGTCGTACTGTTCCCAACATCGAGACTCACTGAGTCTCCGTCCGCTGGGCAGCGCACAGGAAGGAGGTGCTGCTGCTCGGACGGGCATGCGGACCGGCCCATCTAGCCATCTGCCCTTCCGGCATTTGCCAGAAGTGCCAGATGGCCAGTCCGGCCCTGCTTATAAATAACTTATGGTATAAATTTATTGAAAGGAAATAGCAAAGGGTGCTTATTTATATAATTGCCAATGCACTTATTTTTGATATTGTGTATATTTTGATATAGGAAATCTGTTTTTCTGAGACCAGGGGAGAATTTTTTTTTTTTCTGTTTTAACCTTGCTGAAGGAATTGCCTTATTTCTGATGTATATATCTGATACAATAAGCCTTTGTTTAGAAAGCATTTTGTATATCTTGGTGTAAGGAAATGCCTTGTTTAGGGTTTGCAACTTTACTTGGGGAATTCTTTTCTTTGGAGGAAATGTGTATTCTGCAACTGTTTGAAGAATGGACCCATGCTAATTAGACCTTTTTATGTGCAAGAGTCTAGCACCTGAAGGCATAGGAAGATGTAATTAGACTTGCTGCCAGATGTCCAGTCTGTCCAAATTAAGATGCAGGATATCACAGCAAGGTTTTAAGATATCACAGATAAGCTGACCCATGCAAGGAGGCCCATAAGAACTATGAGCCCACAGAACATTTTGATATAGAGTGCACCAGTCCTTTAGAGATAGGTTTGAAAAATGTTGTGCCACAAAGGCTAGTAAATAAAATTTATAATTTTATTGTGTTTTGTCGGGCAAAGCAAACTACCACTGGGATAGAATAAAGCTCCCTTTATTAAAAGTTTATTTTTAATATAAATTCCTGCAATAATAGCCGTGGGCCCTGTGAGCTGCCCTGTACCCACATGGTATATTTTTTGCTTAGTGCATTAAAGTTTTGCTTGCCAAATACAATAAAAAGTTATAGGGACATATTGCCACTAATTACAATATGTTGGAGTAGGGATTTGGGGAAAATCATTGTTTCAGGTTACACATTTCCATTAATAAAAACAAGAATTTTGTTTTGGAGAACTTAATGTGTTTGCTATTGTATGTGCTTATGCTATTCAGCTGCATAGATATTACTATGTTTTATATAGAGAAAAGTAGCATTTTAGGTTTAGAGGTCCTTTACATTTTTAGTTTAATCACCTTGTTCAGAATTGAAAACCTGCCCTGGAATGTTAATTATCATCAGCGCATCAGTTATATATGCACAAGGATTATCACAGAAGGGTGTTGCTCTCTGTAAAATGATTATCTACATTTAAATTGCCATGGGAATGTTTTAAGTAGTTTCTGCTTCTCATACATATTAAATAGTCATAAAAACTGGCAATTAATTTTCAGTTGCAGGGGATTAGGACAGTTTGTGTGATAATAATTAATTGTCATTTATTTATAGAGCCCTGCCAGACACTGTGACTCATGTAACAATTATGTCACAGATGGCAGAGTGAATATTGACCAGGTGAGCTTACAATCGAAACAATTTGTTAAACATGTGTGACGTATGAGAAAGAGCTACGTGGGCACAGAATATAAAAATTTACTCCCAACAGGTTGAACCTCCTTAACAAGTTTTTGACCTTGTCCAAAAAGAACAACTACTTAAATACAGTAGCTTGCAAAACTAATCAACCACCTAAAAAGTCAATAGATTTTTCTGTATTACAAATGACACACAGATTGTTCCAAACCGATTTTGTGTTGCGGACCAGTAGTTTCTTTTTCAGACTCGTATTTCATTACTTGTCTGCAAATTGTTTTTCCAAAAATAAAAACTGGAAAATGTTGTTTGCACAAGTATTCAACCCCATGCAGAACTACCTTTTGTTGTAATAACAGTTTTAAATTGTGATAACAATTGATAGAGAAGAGAGGAGGATAGAGGTGTCTTTTGTTTCGATATTTGGCACTACAAGTGTTTTGGGGTGTCCCCCATTCTTTTGCATTAATATTTCTGGCTGTCAAAAGTACTATTTTTCAGCAGACTAAAAATATAATATTTAGCACTCCCAAGTGCTTTTGGGGTGTCCCCCATTCTTTTGCATTAATATTTTTGGCAGTCAAAAGTCCTGTTTGTCAGCAATCTGAAAAATAATTTTTAGCACTCTCAAGTGCTTTTGGGGTGTCCCCCATTCTTTTGCCTTAATTTTTGTGGCTGTCAAAAGTCATATTTGTCAGCAGTATCTAAAACAATTTGTAGCACTACAAGTGCTTTGGGCTCATAATGGATTCAAAGCAGTCCACATATGAACAGAATGAGCAACCAGGTTCTGTCACCAGTCCTGATGGTAGTGTTCCCAGTACGTCATCTGTGAAAGGCGATGTCAAACTACACAGTCTTTTGAAATCAGTCAAAAAAACACACATCAATTTTTTTTTTACCTTGTTGAAGGGAAAAAGAAGTGTAACTGAGGAAAAGTTAAGTGCCGATAAAAAAAAAAATGCCAACATGCCATTCTACCCACGCAGTGGCAAAGAGAGAATGAGGCCTTCACCTTTGTCTATTAGTGGCAGATCAAAAAATGTTACTGAGCCTTCTTCTTGTACGGACACTCATGACAAAGCAAAACCAAGAAATTTGGAGTCTAAAAGTTGTGCACAAGTACTGTTACGCGTGAAAGCCGAGCTTCAAGAAAACAGTAAGGCATTAGAGGATAATGTATGCTCTGAATCAGAAATGACACCAATCCCTGTGGAGAGTCCATCCACCAGTGGTATGTCTAATCGTGAGCATTCTGTAGTGACAGTGTACCCATAAAGAAGGTTCCTTTCAGCAGTTCTGCTGATGTGTGCTAAAACAGCCCGAGTGGAGTTGGTGATACACCAATTGAGGATGCCACTTTTGAATTAGAAGAGGATGAGGGGGAGATTTGTGTAGGCGACGAGGACACTAATTATGATGTTGATGATTATGATGCAGACAGATACCAAATTGCCTTTCTCAATTTCTATTTATATTCTAGACTCTATAACGGCTGAATAGTTTTCAATTTTACTCCTAGTGGAGAGGGGGTCTGATGCAGACAGATACCAAACTACCGTGGTCCATTTATTTTTACTCTCTAATTCCACAGTCTATGCAGGCTGCTTTTTTTCTATTCAACTACAAGTGGAGGGCAGGGGGGAGGGCATAGATAGCCACCAAACTACCTTGTTCCATTTTTTTTTACTTTCTAATTCCACAGTCTATGCAGGCTGCTTTTTTTCTATTCAACTACAAGTGGAGGGTGTAATATACACCCAAAAACGATGGCTACATTGCCAATAATCAAAGATGGAGGAGGTAGACAACCAGGTTTGTCTGTATAATTTGCAGGCAAGTGTTCGCATTAAGGACGGCCTACCAGGGATTAAACAGTTTTTTTCATAATTTATTAGCTTTAGAATTACCTCACTTATCCAAGAAACTAGTGGAGCACTAAATTAGGTTATTTTAGACCAATTTTTATTTTATTTTTTCAAAAATGGCAAAACAAAACCAAACAAAACAAAAACCAAAACACGCAATGATGGTTTGGCAAAACCAAAACCAAAACACAACGGTAATCCAGATCCAAAACCAAAACCAAAACACGGGGGTAAGTGAGCATCTCTATTTATAACCAAATGCCAGACGAAAACGTGGGGGTCTGCGTACATCTCTAATTTAAATAAATATGTACCATAACTGCTACAAATACAATCTAATTTGCACATATTAGCAGGCAGATAAACTGTCCTTTTCATAATTTAATTGTTTATATGAACTATTAGGCAGAATAAATGTGTTATTGAATTTGGGGAGGCAGACAATACAACAGCCTTTTTAGTAGATGTATAACTTGACAATACATCCACCCTTCTAAGGAAAATTAGCCCTTGTTCTGACAAACAGAATTCTTTGCCATTACTTACTCATATGACATTTATGCACTACAATGTACAATCATTACCAAATACAAACATTCCTTCATTGTTGAAAACAATGGCTAAATTATCATATAATGAGTTATTGAAACTGCAGCAAATAAGAAATAAAATTAACGTTTTGAATTTTTTTCTTTTAAGTTGTTTAGGTGATGGCTTCGATAATACCCTCAGGAGGGTGACATTTATGACCCTCAGCGGGTGCATACTTAGGTGGTATTTCCCATTGACTTGGACCCCCCGCAACTGACTTCCGTGAGTGTGATAGACCAGAGTCAGGGCTACACAGGAGCCTATAATCACCAACACCACTTATGGCGGGGAGCAGATCACTCCTGGGTAAAATGAATGGCTGTCAATGGTCAGTAATACTGTTATTTGTGTTTTGTTGTTGCAGGAGGGACTCACTGATTAGCAGTCTGCACCTTCTGGGAGAGGACCCAGCCCCACCACCTTGTGGAACACTCAAAAGACCAAGCACAGAGCTAATAGATATGAGAGGAAAGAGAGGACATGTGAGTCCAGGAGAGGAGTCTATGAACCATCAATTCATTCTGCTGTGTGGTGTGGTTGGAGTAAGGCTGGGAACACTAACTAAGGCCTAATTCCATCTTCAACATGCAACATTTTCAAATGTTAAAGAAATATACAGTACCTATTCCAATAGTTTTAACCATTTTATAGAAATATTAATATTGATTAATGTATAATTATATACACAGATTCTGACCTTCCCAAATCCAGTCCTTTGCGCTGTATTAGGTACAAAGATACTGTTCTTTAAGTTTGTAGGATTACAAAAATGCCAGATGTTAGTATGTTGACAGAATGAAGCAGAAGGGTTATGTGATGTTGCAGGTTACATTGCGTTCTGGTGCAGAAACATTGAGTTATTTTTGTTTAGGCTCAATGACTAGAGGGTGTCTTGCCCCATGGTAGGAAGTGACATTTTAGGTCATGCTCATTATTTTACTAGTGGCAACTCTTCACTAAGGTGACAGGTCCTAGGTTTCTACAAATACTTGAATCACTAGTGAGGGATGTTGTAGCTGTAGCCCTCTACAGTTCTGGTATTCAGGGTATCTTACTAACCATCTTTATTCACATACAGTAGCTGAACTAAAATATATTGAAGAATATAAGTGAGCAACATGACTGCATATTCTGATATTAATGGAGTTTCACAGCAGAACAGGCCATTTTGAAGAATTGGAAAGTTCCAGTGATATAGGGCTGATTCATTAAGAAAAGTTAAGCAAACAATTGAGTATGTTTTCTGGACAAAACCATGTTGCAATGCAAGGGGTGCAAATGAGTTAATTATTTTGCACATAAGGATAATACTGTCTGTTTTTTCATGTAGCACACAAATACTTGATAGCTTTATTTGTACACTGAAATTTAAAGTTGATCTAGGACATGCCCTACCCCAAATATAAATCTGCCATCACATTTTAAATGTACCTCCCCCTCCAATGCATCATGGTTTTGCCTTACTTGCTTACTTTTTGCTTAACTTTCTTTAATGAATCAGGCCCATAGTCTTCAATTTCCACTGTCACTTTGCCATGTTGTGCAATGCCATTCCTTACTGTATTTGTAAATTCGCATTTCAGTGGGACGATGCCAGTCAATTCATTCTGCTGTCTACTGTGTTTGGGCTAGGACTGGGAACACCAATGTCCGCTGGTGAAATGTTGAAAAAATTGTGGAAAAATGCAAAACAAGGAGAATATTTCACAGAGCAGTTTTGCAAATTTCCATCATCTCTATTGGACAATACAAAAGAAGCTGCAATGATTAACCAATAGCTTCAAGTATTGTAGGTAGTGATGCTTTTTTGATGTCGATAAGTTATTGTGTCTACTCCATTAAAGTTGGTTATATTTGATGGAAGATCGAAAAGGATCAAAAACTTAAACATGTACCAAAAGGGCATTTCTATTTAATAAACAAAGGTGAAAAATAATGTTGAAAACTAATTATGAGTGTTTCAAAAAGCAAAAAATGAGTATTTCACAAGTTGGACACAAAGTCTGATGGTCTTGAACTTGAAAACTATTTGTTCAAATAATAACATATATTTTACTGTAGTAATTGTACCACACTGTCCTCAAATATAATGAATTGCATTGCCTACATGAAGAGGCATGTAAGTTATATCTACATAAAGTAACCTCTAGGAAAGGAATTTAGTGACATAAGGAGCGAAATTAGATTTGAAAGATGATTTAGCTATAAAGAGAATTTAGCTAGAGCTGAAACCATTACATAAGTCATTTCTTAATTGGCAAAACTGCAGATCTCCAAAATACAAATGTTGTTACCTTATGTGCCTATTTTTGTGCAATTCAGTATTTTTGTACAATTAAGCCCACCGTTAAGCATGTCAACATGGTAACAACTGCAGTGGTATTTTTCTGTAGTTGGGCGGAGTTGGACAGCTCAAGGCATTCCTTACTGAATTCAGTCTAGGTGCAGATAATAGCCTCACATGCAAAATGAGATTTTATGCTGAAGAATTATTTAAATTCCAATTAGTTTCAACGGGTGATGATTACACATTTAGGGCGACTTTCCTGGTTTAGTCGGTGGCTGCAGACATAGCTACACATGCTTGGAGGTGGCAGTAATCAGGCATGGGCCTACACTTTCAGTAGGACACTTTTGGCACCAATTTGATACACTCTATTTAGAAAAGCATATTTTTATGCACACTAATATTTTTAGAATATTTGGAAACATTGCAAACAATTAAGGGGGTGGTGCAATAATAAGCAGTGTTCTGAAGTGACATATTGTTATTTCTGCATTCACATGTCAGCCCACAAGCCTGCTCAGAAAGTCAGCATCCTACTGTAGTCACCCCTACTTCAGCCCATTAATGGTTCTTGGGATCAACAAACATCCTGTAGGACTTTGAATGAATACAATGAGCCATGTGTAAGAAGAACGCTGATTGTACAGCCAATTCCATCCACCCAAAGGAGCAGAATTGAGGAATCCATCTGAGAAACTTCTGCATTTGCCCATCCCTGGCCCCGATATCAGCCTTTTCTGCTTTTTGGAAAGCTTGGTTTTGGTAACAAAATGTTATTCTAATTCCTTCCTCTACTGGGTACTATTTTTTGTATAAACTAGTTTCAGCTATAGTTTACCTTTTAAAGTTTACCAACCATTTTCTATGCAGAAAAATTATGCGGAGACGAGAAAGTCTGAGTATGAGATTTCTACGAAAATATGCTCGTATCTATAGCTGAAGAACAGTAACTGAGGGAAAGTCCTTTGCGTTACTTGCCAGTTTCTGATGTAAGCAAAATAATGGCTTTTAAATAAATATGGCAGTAAAATGAAAAAATTATAGTCTGCAACTCATTAAACCTAATTTTACTGCATTATTCTAGTTTATGACTGCTAGGGTAATGACTGCTAGACTAAACGGTAGTATATTAAAAGTCAGCTCGTCTCACAAGTTTACAATTTAAAAGAGTGCTCACTGTATTATAAAAATAGAACTAGCGATAAGGGATTGAAGTTGGGTTAAAATTCTGCTATTCAGGTGGTTGATGCAAAGTGATGCTGAGTTCAGGTCATGGGAAATCCCCCGGTCATAAATATGACTGCATAAACACTAAGGGCTAGATTTACTAAGCTGTGGCTTTGAAAAAGTGGGGATGTTGCCTATAGCAACCAATAAGATTCTAGCTGTCATTTTGTAGAAAGTACTAAATAAAGTTTTTGTCAAGACAGATGAAGAGGATGCCCACATGGACCTAGGTGAGAAATATAGAGGGTAAAATAGGGATGTAGAGGGGTATTTTTATTTCAAGTTAATTTATTTTTTAAAAGTGATTTATTTAAAATTTTCCCTGGTGCACAACAGTACTACAATCACATACCCAAACACTTAACTGTGGACTGGGCATGCTGGGACCTATAGTGCACCATGGACAAAATGCTTATTTAAATCTAATCTTCACTTAATTAACCCACATCCACCGCATCAGGAGTGAGGGAATAGCCTTAGTGCTTTTCAGTTTGGGAATGGTTATACCAAAGGAGTTTTTGCGGGTCCCAAACCCCCTAGGGCAGACGTGTCAAGCCTGCGGACTGCATGCAACCCAAACGCATATTTTTTTGCGGCCCCGCCAGGGCCCAGAAAGACAAAAATAAATAAATAAAATATAAAAAAAAAAACCTATCCGACTTGGAGGCATCCGGCACCCTCCTCCCCTCCTCCTTTTGCAATGAATGTTGGGCAGGACATCATCATGCTTGACATTTGCAGTGAGGTGCGCACAGAGCGGAGCCACGAGAAGAAGAGACGAAAACAGAAGAAAAATAAACAGAAAAGAATGCAACAGAAAGGTAAGTGAAGGGGAACAAAAGCAACATGAAGGGCGCAGTGTGAAACAGGGGGGGACAAGTGAAGGGGAGCAAAAGCAACATGAAGGGTGCAGTGTAAAACAGGGAAAAGAGATGAAGTGGAGCAAAAGCAGCATAGAGGACACATTTTCAAGAATTGGGAAGAAAACATTAAATTTTATTTTTGTTTTTTCTTAATAATAAACCTTGCATATAAGACTTTCTCTTTTTCTTGCTGCCCACACAATCTTAGACTTTGATTATTTGGCCCAATTGGGGTTTTCAGTTGGACATGATTGTCCTAGGAAATCCAGCTGGGACTGGCCTAGGGCTGGTTTGGCACTAAGGCAGGGGGGCCCACACTTCGGGTTTCCTGCTATAGTGCTACCATCCCTGTCTGGCCTAGTGCTGGTACTGCTACATTTGTGGGGACCCAATTTTGGCAATACCAGCCTAGGATGGCAACATTCGGTCTAGTTAAGCTTTTTGGGGAGGAAGGGGGCACCTTTTAAAAATATAAAATGATTTAATGGGTGTGGTATGGTATATCAATGCCGAGTACCCCGACATGATGACTCCGAAGGGCTCCTTTCCGACGATCAGTGATGATGACTACTCTTCAAAACGGCTTCAACCAATCACGATAAAGTAAGAAGCCGGCTCCACTTCATGACATCATTCAGCATGACGATGGTATTATCGCTGTTGTTAAGGGAGTAATGTAAGTATGCGCCCATGTACAATGTAGTTTAGAAAGCCTTCTACATCGTACATGGGCGCATACTTACATTAGCCTCTTAACAACAGCGATAATACCGTCGCCATGGTGAATGATGTCATGAAGTGGAGCCGGCTTTTTACTTGATGGCGATTGGGTGAAGTCGCTTTGAGGTGTAGTTGTCATCGCTGATCGTCGGGAAGTAGCCCTTTGGAGTCAACATGTCAGGGTAAGTGTTGTTGGGGTAGTCGGCATCGATATGCTGACTACCACCTTATTTAACAGCCTTAGTGGTCATTAATACTTAAAGCGTATTCTACACTTTTTTTTCTTTCATAAGTTACATTTGGCTCGGAATTCTAAGTAAACTACGGGACGCAATTTACACTTATGTTGTAAGAATAAATTGCGTCCAACTCTATATGATGCCCAGAATGTGAAGCACTTTAGAGACAACTTCACAGAAACTAGGAGCAGAGCTAAGGAGATATTTCAGTTTGACGTCCTAAAGAAAATTCGGTATATTTATAAAAGTAGGAAATTGAACGCAATTAAATATTGTGCTAAATTTTTTAAAAATGACACATATCGAAGACAAGCCTTAAATAAGTTGTAAGCACACACAACGATCAAACCAATAACTAATTTCAGGGTGTTAAAGTTTTAGAACAAAAATTTAAAAGTTGAACTTAATTAAGGAGGCATTCCTACAATGGAATCCATCCATAGAATAGCCAGCACTTGTCCTTTGTCCTGATATCAGCGTTTCCTGATTTTAAACTTTATTTTTTACTATGCATTCTATTTAAAGTTAACATCTTTCTTTTATATCTATGCAGACAAGTTATGTGCAGATGAAGAAAGTCTTAGCATGAGATTTGTTTATATGAAAATATAATGTATCTTTAACTGAAAATCAGTTCCTGGTTGAAAAGCCCTGTTTTAGTTGCCAGTGCTTTATGTAAGCAAAATAATGGCTTTTAATTAAATATGGCAGTAAAATGAGAAAAAAATTATAGTCTACAACTCATTAAACCTAATTGTACTGCATAATTCTAGTTTATGACTAGAGTAATAATGAGTGTTCAACTAAACTGTAGCATATTAAAATCCAGCTTGTCTCACAAGTTCAGAATTTCAAAGGGTGATCTTTGTATTATAAAAAGAAAGAGAACTCTATTTTGCAGTGAGGTTTATAACCTGCTGTTGTGGTTGATGCAAAATGATGACATACTTACAGTACAAAATAAAAATATAAAATACAAATAAAAGTCTAATCAGAAGAATAGACTTCTGGGTAATGAAATTTACGTAGCAGCCCACTGAAACATAGGTTTTTACCCATAGACTTGTGGTGACATAGAATACTCTTCAGCAAGCAGCCTATTACATCATTATCAGAACCCTTGCTGTAGGATGGGATGTTCTGGTCAGAAAGTGAAAGCGCTGTAATTAGACAGGCTCACAAAAACAAGGAGCAGAGCTAGAGAGATCTTTAACTTTCTCTGACTAGAGATAATATTACATTAATACAAATAGACCATAATTAAATTTTGTTTTATTAAAAATTATACATATTCACAGAAAATCACAAGAATAAAATAATGTATAGATTCTGTGGACCACAATACATATTATAATACTATTGTTATTGTTATTTTTGGGGGGGCACACTGGCTAGTAGTAGCTGCAGTAGCCCCTTTTTATGTAGGCACAATGCCATCGGTAGCAACAACAGTAGCGTTTGGTCAAAAAGCTAAACGTTTCTTTCCTAGTCTTGCTAGTGTAGACAAACAACACTTACCCAATTCTGAAAAGCCAATGCAAGGTTCTAATTCTAAAGACAATTTTAATAATGACGTTGAGCGAGAAACAGAGCAAGAGGGGGTAGATTTATATTTGGCTAAAGATAAATATACATAAGTTGTTGTGGTGATGAGGATCAGTTTGTACATTTCTCTCATGTCATTATGTCCAAGGCAGGCATCCTCACCTAGTTCCCCAACATGCTGTTCTGCTTGGTGTGACAATATACCAACAGGCTAAATTCAGTCCTGCTGTTCCTGATCCAATAGGACCAGGTGGGATTCATCCCGGGTTGACAGACCAGGAATAACACGAGGAGAGCCATTGACCTGATTCATATTCGGAACACTAGGAAGGTCCCAGCTATGATCAATTCACTTGACGCTGAGAAGCCCTTTGACAGGATCTCATGAAAATTTATGCTTCAGACTCAACTGCAACATTTTGGCCTGTCGGGGGACTTTCTCACAGGTATCAAGACACTCTACTTCTGCCCTTCTGCTAGGGTCGTAGTCAATGACTCTCCCTTGAACTTTGTCTCCATCCAGAATGGCACCAGACAGGGATGTCCGTTGACACCCTTAATATTTACCCTGGTAATCAAACCTCTGGCTGATGCTATTCGGGCCTCTCCTGATATTAGGAATTGTCATGATTGCTTACCTCTCCTCGCTCCAGCAGTGTCTGGCCATCTTGCTGTCAGTGCGGGCGTTCAGCACAGGCCCTGGAATACTATCCATGTATCAATGCAATCAATCCCTCGGCCAATATGCAATTCAATTTAGAATAATGATCTCTGAACTTCGTTGGAATATTGAAGCACTGATTGCAACCTTCTGGCAGGGGTTATCTGATTGGATAAAATACAAGTTGGTGTCACAAGAACTACCCTCCTCTGTGGACGATCTCGTTTCTCTATGTAACAGAGTAGACCTTCATTTTAGAGAAAGCACACAGGCGAGAGAACACTCTCTCCGAGTTACTTCCCATCCAGCTCCTCAGTTCCAAAACCCTGATGTTCTTCCAGAAGAATAGAAGAACTGATGCAATTGAGCCAATCCTGCCTCTATTGTGAAGAAAGGGAAAGAAGGTTCAAAACAAGCTTTGCCTATATTGCGGGGATGCTTGTCATTTTCTTTTGACATGCCTAAATGTCCGGGAAACGTCAAAGCCTAACAAGTTCTGGAGAGGCAACGTTAGATTCATTCGATTACTCTCCTCCATGTTCCCCTAATTCTGATTTCTTTATTTCCATTATCCAACCTCACTCCTCCAGCTCTTTTCAGTGGTCTGCCTTTCTGGATTCATGTGCTATGGCCAAGTTCATCTCAGCAACCATTGTTACTTGTTTGCCTTTCCCACCATGCCTTTGGAAAGGTCTGTCTATATCACGCCATTGATGGGAGCAAAACGGCTGGTGGGTTCATCCAAAGCTTACATATTGGATCCCTACATGGAGAAACTTATTAATCTCTTGGTATGAGGGGTCCCGTGGTTCCGTCTCTATTCTTCCACTCTTCATTGGCAGACTGCCCATATTTGGCCTGATTCATTAAGGAAGAATTTGAGTAAGTTTTCTTACTCAAGTTTTCTGGACAAAACCATGCTGCAATGCAAGGGGTGCAAATAAGTTTATTATTTTGCACTTAAGGAAAATGCTGGCTGTTTTGTGGCTGTAGCACACAAATACTCGATAGCTTATTTGTACACTGAAATTTAAGTTTGATCTAGATAAAAAAGCCACTATTTTCCGTATGTGCAAAACAATAAACTAATATGCACCCCTTGCATTGTAACATGGTTTTGTCCAGGAGAAAATTCAAGTAAAAAAATTAGTACTTTCCTTAATGAATCCGGCTAATTGTCTTTTCGGGATCACGTTGATAATGCCATTGAATTCAGAAGGTGGTACCACCAACTCACTTAGTGCCTGGTCTTCTCTCCCCCAGTAGCAAGACTTTTCCAACATTTTCAGTGAGCAAAATGCTGCCAAACTACCACCTCATCGGGTCTGAAATTATAGTAAACCACCTCCTCTGTATTTGATATGCTTGTATCGTCTTTACTTCTTTACTTCTTAATGATCTCTCATTGATTATATTATACATATTTCCATTTTGTAGTTTAACTCCAACATCAGTGGGAATATCTCACTTTTGCATTAAAGGGTGAATGGAAGAATTAGGAAAGTGTCAACAAATAGTGGGTCAAGAGGAAAAGAGCTTACATGTTTTTTTTTCTATACCAAAATGGTTACTATCTACTATTCCTGTCAATGTGAGGATTATCCTACAGCCCTATCTGGTGTTGAGTCAGTGGAAGAGAGGTGATTATTAGCATGGCTACTGCCTTGTCTATGCTGTGTACAAGGGGTGGATTTAAGTGAAGGATATTTCTAGCTACTGTTTTAGCCACCTGCCTTTACATCCTCAAAACTGTGTCCTGGGTATTGATCTTAGACACCATCCTAGCTCACTATTTGGGAAATGAAATTCCCAACATGTTGGTCCAAACGGTACCTCTCTTGGTGCAAGCATGCAATTTGTAAGCTGAGTAGTATAATGAGGTACACTGCTCGCTAGTTGAACAAATACAAATACAGGAACAATTTTGAAGTAGGAGCATATCTTTTGCAAAAATAAGGTACATATACACTCATATATTGTAACTAAGAATGTTTTAAAAGAAGGGCTCAATGCAAGTAAATGGTCATTGCTAACCAAGCAATTAAGTGTGCCTTTTACTGTTAAATTGCAAAAATAGTGTCAGTAGACCCAACTCAAAATAGGAAACCACCAACATTACACATTGTTTCAATTGCAGTTAGTTCCAGTTGGTTCCAGTTACGGTAATAGAAGGCCTAATGATGTTTCATAGGTGTAACTTTGTTCATGTCTTTCAATTACTGTTATTATTATGCTTGAGAAATACATTTACTGACTCGCCTGATAGGTACTGGGCCATGATACACTGAATAGCCCAGTGTATACTCACATTAATTGTCATGAGTCCAGTAACATTACATACTTTCTATCCATTTGACCACTAAGTACTGACTAATACAAATTGATAATAAACTATAAAATATTGATTACCTTACTACATACTGGTACATGTGAAATAGTGCAATGCAGTTTAAAAAGCATAATCGGTTATCGATCCAATACATGAATACTTTATGAAAATGTTCAAGAAAAACCCTTTTAAATATGCCTTAAATCAAGCAGTGATCTTGCCCAGCAGCTACAAAAAAATCGATCTACTCACAAAAAAGCATAGTCAAACATAAAGTATTAGTAAAACTAATGTGCAATAAGGCTGTGTGATACAAAAATAATAAAAAAAATCCTGATAAAGGAGACAAAATAAAAACAAACCTATAAACAACAGCAAAATATCAATATCATCATCATCATCTAGTTATATAGCGCCACTAATTCTGAAGAGCTGTACAGAGAACTCATTCACATCAGTCCCTGCCCCATTGGAGCTTACAGTCTAAATCCCTTAACATACACAGACACAAATAGAGACTAAGGGCAATTTTATTAGCAGCCAATTAACCTACCAGTATGTTTTTGGAGTGTGGAAGGAAACCGGAGCTCCCGGAGGAGACCCTTGCAAACACAGGGAGAACATACAAACTCCATACAGATAAGGCCATGGTCAGGAATCGAACTCATGACCCCAGTGCTGTAAGACAGAAGCTAACCAATAAGTCACTGTGCTGCCGTATAATATATAATGAATATTGAATATGTATTAAATGTATATTGAACTAAGGATTAAATTCAGGATCATAACAATATAAATCTTGAATCTAACACAAGCGCGCACTTAGGAGGGGGTTTCCACTGCCCAAAAAACCCCCCTACTTGTGGATGCTCGGATCTCTTACTCTACACTCAGCTGTGCTTCTTGTGACTGACCCCTTCGTCAGGACCAGCCACCTTGTTCTGTTACATGCTACAAGTCAGTGATCCATTACTACTCTCCTTCCTCCTGCCCCACTCCTCCCACTCCCCTCGTTATGGTCACCTCCCCTCCCCTCTATAGTCACTTCCCCTCCTTTCTATAGTCACCTCCCCTTCCCTTTATGTTCGCCTCCCTGATCTTTATGGTCACCTTCCCTCCATTCTATGGTCACCTCCAATCCTCTCTATGTTCGCCTTCCCTCCCCTCTATGGTCGCCTTCCCTCCCCTTTATGGTCGTCTGCCCTCCCCTCTATGAATAGTAAGGTAGGATTTGGGTTAGTATGCAATGTTCTAATAACTTATAATATGCTGTCTGGAGGGAGGGTGGATTGTAATTACAGAGATAATACTGAAAAGAGATGATGGGCCCTTGTCACGGTTGGCTTACAGGAAATTGATCCCTAGGCTCTGCTGAGCATGGCTAAGCCCACCCACGGGCGTGGAGTCTAACAGACAGGTGGTTTTCACCAGGAACCCCCGCAAGGAGGTATGGTCTTAGCTGCACCAAGTTTGCAGGTTGCGGTCCCGTGAGTGAGTGTACAGCAGAACGATGTGGAGGAGCCAGGTGAAGTGGATGGAGACAATGGAGTCCACAGATGAGTGGTATAAATACAGGCACAACAATAATATAGGCTGCTGGTCAGCAGCCAATGAGTCACTAGGAGAATAGGTGCACTGTGGTATACAACGAGAGGACAGAGGCTGTCACTATGAAGTACTCTGGAGATGGTAATGGAAGTACTGGAGCAGCAGTAGTTCAACACAGCCAGAGGCTGAAGGCTGACTGGAGTGGTGGAGGTAACTCGTAGTAACAGCTGATGAGTCCCAGATGAAATAGCAGCTCTGAACGGTAGTGATGAGAGAACCGGAGCTGTCACAATGAAGTACACTGGAGATGGTAAGAGAGGTACTGGAACAGCGATGGTTTAGCACAGACCATGAACTGAGAGCAGACTGGAACACAGGCAAACCATAAGGAGAACAGGAACCAGAACCACAGGCTGCAGGAAGTGAGCTTGAAGAACAGGCATCAGACAGGTGAATCCAGGAGGTTTAACTAGTGCTCCAGAAGTGCTTAGCCAATGAAAAAGAGGGAGGAGGGGCTGAAGTGCAATAGGCTTGCACCTGCACAGATCTGAATATAGCTGAATGAATGAACTGGAGAATGTCTGATGCTGGGACATGGCAGTTTCCAGATGAATGGACTACAGGTAACGAGACAGGTACTATCTGTGGGACCGGAGCGTTACAGTCCTAGTGTGCAGGATCAGTTACAGCAACACTATATTGTTTCAACATAGTAAGTATAATAATACAGTCTTAATTGAGCAAAGGATAAATTACTATAAGAGCAAACAAAAATGCAAGCCATTAAAGGATCAAATCTCTGTTGCACAGTTATGCTCTGCTGTGATACTATAGGCTTTCATTTAGCTACTGGAACACAATATGTTGCTGGTATCTATGTATCTTGTATTAATCCATCTATCTATCTATCTATCTATCTATCTATCTATCTAACCTATTTTAAACACGTGCAACTACACTGGATGTAAAGATTGTATAGTATATATATATATATCTATCAGATAGGAGAGCGCAGCACAGAGTTGGAGGTCAGTATAGCACTTATAAAGGCTCCCTGCATTCAGTTGGTGAAGTCTTCTCAGGTGGTGCCCCACTCCTTTGGATTGGCACCAGTGTTCTCACTCGACCAGAGCAGTGAATTGTCTAGTTATGGCTCTGCTGTAGGGTGCAGGTGTGCAGTTAGGGGTAGAGATGCTCAAGCTTGGTTCTCGGAAAACCGAGCCCACTCGAATTTAGCTGTCCTGAGTAGCGAGCCGAGCCAGCTTGGTACTTTCGCATGCCATCGTAGCTGAAAACGAGGCAAAACGTAATTGTCGCATCATCGGATATCGCGAGTTCTAGATTCTATAAGTACCGCCCTCCACAGAGATCCTGCGCCATTTTACAGAGAGACACAGAAGGGATAGCAGGGTTGTTGGCAGTCTCCAATGTAGTTGGGAAGCATCATAACTTAAACAGAAAGAGGAGGAGTGGCAGGGTTCTTAAAGGCCTGCAGTAACATTCTACAGAGCTATTGTTCACACACAAACAGGAGAGATGGCAGTTTTCAGTGCTGAAAGACAAATTATATGGCTGGCAGTGTTCTACAAAGGCTCCAGTGACATTCTACAGAGCTATAGTTCACACACAAACAGGAGAGATGGCAGTGTTCAGTACTGAAACAGAAATTCAAATAATAGGGCTGGCAGTGTTTTTAAAAGTCTACCGTGACATTTTACTGTGCCATAGCTCATCCAGAAACAGAGAGGTGCCAGTGTTCAGTGCTGAAACAGAAATTCTAATAATAGGGCTGGTAGTGTTCTTAAAAGTCTCAAATGACATTCTACTGTGCCATACAGTGTCCTTGTCACTCTCCAGTCTTCAGACACATTGTTCTTGTCACTCTCCAGTCTCAGATATGATGCTACTAATCCCTCTAAGTCATGTGCTAAAGCCTATGTTCAAGTGCATAGTGGTTTTAAGTCAGGGAAACAAAATGTAAAAAAACACTTGTGCCTTTTTAAAGAAAAAAACACCTGTCTAATAAAGGTGAAAGTTTACAGTAGAAATACATAAAATTGCCAACATGCCTTTCTACCCAAAATATTAACCAGCATACCAGCATCAGCTAGCTCCCTTCTCTCTGCTAGATCCCAGCTCCTGCAATCTACACTGTCATCAATGTGTACAGCATACTCACACAATACTAATTCATCGCCGCTGGAATCCACCATTACAGAAGTCTCTGTACTTTGATGTAATTGCCAGTAATGGCCTTCCCTGTGGAATTTGCAGTTCATTTTACAACAGAGCTGTCACAATTTTTGGCAAATTCTTTTACAAGAGATCAAATGTCAAAATGTTGTGTTGACTCATCTGCATCACCACTGGGTGTCTTGGGAAAGCTAAGTTTTTTCCTAGCAGCAGTTGCCAAAGAAACTTTTTGAGGATGAGTCGTCGTGTCATGTACCACTTAAGCTGTCAGTTTGCTAACCAGGAGCTCCTTGCATCTCTTGAGATCTGGATCAGTTGGAAGGAAAGAGAAGACAAGGATCATGCAGTGTTGCCAAAATGTAGTGATCCGATTTAAAGATATTGATAACTCTCGGATCCTGGCGAAACTAATAAAGTTCTTGATCTACAAGTCCTAAATAGTTAGCAAAATTGCTAAGTTTCATCTCCTCCTTCAATTTTTCTAGCAGCTTTTCCAAAAGTCTAATTAGGGAAATCACTAGACTCAAGCTAACAGTGTCTGAACTCACTTCAGAGGTGAATACTTAGAGTGGTTTCAGCACCTTGCACAACACGGAAAGTATTATCCACTGAGCTGGACTAAAGTACATTCCCCTTCAAAATTGATTCTTCTTACAGCATCTGCAATCTCCTAAATGCTGTTGCAGAATGCTGAACATGACCCAAATTATTTTGGGACACAGACAGCATCTCCTGCATGTCACTGTCATTTTTTAAAAAGCTTGGTACCACCAAGTTGATTGTGTGAGCAAAACAGGGAATGTGATGAATTTCACCTAGCTGCAATGCTCTCACAATATTGGTGGCATTATCATAAATGACATATCCTCAGAAGAGTCCAACGGGTTAAGCCATATTGCAATGATATCACTTAGTTTTTCAAACAGGTTGTCATTGGTATATCTATTATTCCCTGTTTTGTTCACACAGTCTACTTGGTGGTAACGAGCTTTTTGTAAAATGACAAGGACATTCAGGAGATGCTGTCTGTGGCCCGAAAAATGTCAGACATTTTCGGCATTCTGCAGCAGCATGTAGGAAATTGCAGCAGCTGCAAGAACAATTTATTTTGCCTTGCCACCAACTGAAGCAAGAGGTGGTAACAAGGTGGAATTTCTCACTTTATATGCTTGTGAGGATGGAGGAATAGCGAAAAGTCATCCACGTTTAATCCGCAAGCCATGACTTTGGGAAAGGAGAAAGTGGAGAATACTTTTTGTGTTGTGCAAGGAGCTGAAACGATTCGAAGTAGTCATCTATGAAGTGAGTTCAGACACTGCTAGTTTGAGCAAAGTGATTCCCTTAATTAGACTTTTGGAAAAGCACCTGAAAAATTGAAGGAGGAGATGAAACAAAGAAATTACGCTAAGTATGTCGAAATTGTAGATGAAATATTTTAATTTCTTTGCCAGGATCGAAGAGTTATCAACTTCTAGAGATTGGATCACTACATTTTGGCGACTGTACTTAATCCTAGGTTTAAGAGCTATGTCTTCTCTTTGCTTCCAATGGACCTAGATCTCAAGAGATGCAAAGAGTTCCTAGTGAGCAAGTTAACAGCTCAAGTGGTACGTGGCACAACGGTATCTCCTCCTTCAGTTTCTCAGGCAACTGCTGCTAGGAAAAAACTTAGATTTCCCTAGAGAACCAGGGATGATGCAGATGATTCAGCACAATATTTTGACATTTGGTCTGTTCTAAAAGAATTGACCAAAAACCGTGACCCCTCTGCCGTAACTTCACCTGATCCTACTATTAACATCCAAAGGATGGTGTAGGATTATTATAACTACAGCATTGAAATAGACATGTCAGACCTTCCCTTTACATATTGGGAGGAAAAAAAATGCAATTTGGAGACCATGTGCAAACTCCCTTTGCAATACCTTAGCTGCACATCCTCCAGTTTGTACTCAGGAAGAGTTTTCAGCACAGCCAGGAACCTTGTCAGTGATCGGCGTAGGAGGCTACTTCCTAGAAACGTGAAAAAGATGATGTTTATCATAATGACCTTCTAATTCCATCAGCATGGCCTTTCCTGGCAATTACATCAAAGTACAGAGACTTCTGTAATGGTGGTTTACAGTGGCGATGAACTAATATTGTGTGAGGATGATGTACACACTGTTAAGGGTGAGAATGAGGCTGAAGATGGTGACAACAACGTCTTGCTACTGTAGAGTTCATTAACAGCACTGTTAGCTTAGGTGCCTTAAGCCCATTGTTAGCTTGTTTTGTGGGGTCCTGAACAAACCAAACACTTCCTTGTCCCTGAAGTGCTTGATTTGTTAAAGTGTGCATGTCCTTTTTTAAGATCCATTATAAGGGTCGGTGGGAGTACCCAAGGACAACTCCATTTTGCACCACTTTTCCTTTCAGCTACCGCTGTGTGCCAATGTTACCTACATGTGCTATAAACTGACATGTGCTTTGCAAAACTTAGCTTTGCCAAGACACCCATTGATGATGCAGATGGCTCAGCACAACATTTTGACATCTGGTCTGGTCTACTATATAAAAATTGACCAAAATTCGTGACACCGCTGCCATAACTCCACCTGATCCTACTATCAACATTCAAAGAATGAAGGTGGATTATTATTTTTATTTTTTTGACGGTATAAAGTCAACAGGTTTATTAACATAGAACAATGTTGCTTGCAAAAGTAATGTAAGCATGGATGTCTAAATAGACATGTATGTGTATTACTCAAACTTTCCACTTTGCTGCTGTTTCATCAGTATTGCAAGTGTTTGTAATCTGCACTTTACATCAAAGGTACCCAGCTATATTTAAATTTTTTGGGATTGGGGCCAATACAAAGCTCAGTGATGACCTTGCTTTTTGCTGTGAATGTCAATGGCTATTTTTAGTGCATTGTCTGGAACAAGATCCAATATACTCATGTTAGAGTAATCACAGACAATTTTTAGACACATGGCAGATTTACCCTTATGAAGTTTGTTTTCAATCATCTTTTCAATTGCTTATCTCTCGTACGTGTGACCACATACTTTGTTTTTCACTGGGTTCACCATCTCCAACTTTGTTAAAGGACAAGTGAAATTTGCAGTGCTCTGGGTGACGGCGATCTCCTCATCTTCATCTTGCAAAGTTTCGTCTGCAGGGACCGGTGACACACCCATTTGTTTCCTCAGGTCTCTTAGCTGTTCTTTAAACTGGACATATTTATCATCTGCCTCAGGGCCTCCTCTGTATTATTCTTCTAAAGCGCAATGTATTTTTCGTGTACAACTCTCTTAAATCCGGGTTCTCATCCAGTGGTCACATTTTAACTTAAGTACGGTCTCTTTAAGTGCATCTATATATTGGTTGAAATCTCTGTTTAATGCAGCGTATTCCAACATGACAGATTCCATCCTGCCCACATGTTCAGTGTCAGAGTCTGTCTGAAGCAGATCTAATGTCACTACAGTTGTAATATCCATTCCTGTGTCTACATAAGTTTGGCAGCTCTTCAGAGATGAGAAGGAGGTATCCACAGAGGAGAAGGAAATTAAAGATTCAGCACGAGCAGACATGGTTTAATAATGTAGAGCTCATTGACGGCTCTGTTGGGCCTAAGACAGCTAAGCTATTGTTAGCTTCTTTTGTGGGGACCCAAACAAACCAAGCATTTCAGCCACAAAAATGGCACTCCTTGTCGCCTGAGTGCTTGGTTTGTTAAACTGTACATATCCTTTTCAATATCTTACATAAGGGTGAGTGGGAGGGCCCAAGGACAATTCCATCTTGCACCACTTTCCTTTTCTGCTACTGTTGTGTGGCAATGTTTCCTAGATGTGCTATGAACTGCCATTTGTTTGGGTCGTTGCTCTGTCGCTTAGCATCCAGGCAACTCGCTGTTGTCTAGTCCGAAAGTGGATCTAAATAATATTGTGACCTGTGAGGTGGTCAAAATTGACTGGAAATGACTGGAAATTAGTGTTATTGAGGTTAGTAATAATGCAGGCAAAAAAAGAGCAACATTATGTGATTTTAGCATATTTTAGCAATTTTTGTAAAAAATACAGATTCAAAACCAAAACCAAAACACACGAGGGCGGTTTTGCCAAAACCAAAACATGAACTTAATCCAGATCCTAAACCAAAACAAAGAGGTCAGTGAACATCTTTAGTTATGGGGGCGTGTTTCTGTTGCCAAAAAACCCTATTCTGTGGAAATCCCCCTCTGCAAAACCTGCGTTTGTCTCTGTAACCAGGGCCGCCTTCAGAAATCCCCCCCTGATGAGCGCCCCCCCCACCACCACCCCGATGAGCGCCCCCCGATGAGCAGCGGCACAAAACATAGTTACCTGGGGGCCCGCTGTCTTGCAGTCCGCTGGTCTCCACTACTCTGTCTTCAGCCTGGCTGTCACCGTGACAGCCAGGCACCAGGATGTGACTCATTCCCCTTGCGATCATGTGCTCTGGCTGTCACAGGCAGAGCACATGATCGCAGGAGAAAGATTACTCCACCCCTGCGATCGCATCCTGGTGCCTGGCTGTCACGGTGACAGCCCGGCTGAAGACATCAGCGGAGACCAGCAGACTGCAAAACAGCGGGCCCCCAGGTAAGTATGTGTTGCGCTGTTGTACCGGGCCCCCTGGTGAGCCCAGGCCCGGTACAACAGTACCCCCAGTACCCCCCTGATGGCGGCCCTGTCTGTAACCAATATGTTACAGAAATGGTCAGATACTAACATGTACTAATTTAAAATGCAGGAATAAGATCACTAATAAAAGAAATTTGATTTATTATAAAAAAAAACATACAAATAATAATACAGTTAAATATAAAGTGGAGGCTTATTAAAAACAAGTCATTGTATATTAATATACATGGAACAGCGAGTGCATGTGATATTAGGAACTAAAGCCACAGTCCTATCTCTGTAAAGTCCAGTCACTTGCAGATGGTAATGGGAAAGTCTCAAACATCTAAGAAACATCCCAATTCTCAAACAGTGTCAAGCTGCAACCAGCAAAATTTAACCCGATTAATAATGAAATCACTTCAGTGTAGGCAATATAGTACCAGTACAAACCTAACTCTTCTGTATTCCAGTTGTAAACTGCCTCAGATCTTCCAAAGGCAATGTGATCAATAGCTGAGTATCAATATATTAATCAGCAGTAACAAAGTGGTAAGTAGTGATTCTGCCTTG
Organism: Mixophyes fleayi; assembly: GCF_038048845.1. Taxonomy (NCBI): domain Eukaryota; kingdom Metazoa; phylum Chordata; class Amphibia; order Anura; family Limnodynastidae; genus Mixophyes; species Mixophyes fleayi. The sequence continues at coordinate 65,730,275 of NC_134403.1, read as the reverse complement.
ACGATTTTCTGAACTTACGGGTCACTAACCACATTTGAAAGCTTAGGTAACATTAGTGCTTTCATATTTTTTGTTGGGTTGCCACCATTTTTGCAATTTAACAGTAAATTGTATACTTAATGTCAATTACATATACTTTACTTTTATAAAAGTCTGTTTTTATGAACAATGAAGTTAAAATAATAATACAATATTGAATAGACCAGTTAATCCAATTCAAATTTTGACTCCAAACCTGCCACATATTTGATGTACTCTAGCAGCATATTAAGCTGGAAGAATATAAAAGAGCAAAGCAAATTGTAATATGTATATAAAAGTAAAATACACCTACAGTATAAATAATATGAAACTAAATAATGTAAAAGAGAAACCCGGACATTTTAAATGAATTTAATAGTTCAAAATCACTAAATAAAGAGAAAGTAAAGCATGGCCTGGTAAACTAAGCTATTGTACTCCTGCACTAGGGACTTTAAATTTAGTAACGTTCCGAGAATAACATGGCTGTGCATAGTAGGAGCTACAAAAAGAAAAACAAAGCAGGTAGGCGGAGTGGAGAATAAGTTAATTAAGCAATGTTAAATCTAATGATAAAAGTTTAATTAAGGTGGGGTTGTCTTTAATCATGCTGCACTGTTAATACCATGTGTTAGAGTCAAAAGGAAATCTCACCAGACACCAGTTACAGAGGTATCTTCTGATATAATATATTGTTCATCGCCCGAACCTCATATAGACTTGTATAGCATGCAGATAATGTCATATACACAAATCATTTTATAAGAAGCTATAAGAAGTTGGATGTATTATCTTTGTTTCATATAGAGATGCATATGGCACCACAATCTTTCTCCACCAGTGTAAAAGGAGCCTCACAGTACTCTGTACTGATGGGGAGCTCTTCTCCTTTCATAACTCTAAAGCGGGGTACACACTACAGGTTTTTCAACCAATTAAAATGCCAATCACATGATAAACGACTGTTAGGTCTGTTATCACATAAGTGTGTACGCTCCCATGATCAAGTGTTATTGCACCAAAGCAGATTGTATCCTTTGATTTGATTTTATAGACTCCCTAAACATCACAATCAAAGATGGAACGATGTCGGGGAAATGTGGAATTGTGTATGCACTCACAACCAGCAGCGTTGGCAGATCTCCATAGAGTGTGCAGTCACACTCTTTTCAACAGATGGTTATAAGCAGGGCTGCCAAGAGGAATTCAGGGCACCGATACAACAACTTTATGGGGCCCTCCTTATAGTTAGCTATGGGTGTGTTCATATGATTGGGGGCGTGGCTATGTATCATTGGGACATGGCTAGCAGGTGAAAACGCTAGGCCACCTTCCTACAGAAAAAAAACCTGCATTGTTGTGCACTCCTGACATTCAGGACATCTAGCACCATAGTGTAGTATATAAAGAATGCAGTGTGTATATAAAGAGTTAACAATCTTGGCCTGCCCCTTTCATTGGGTAGAACAGTTACCAAAAATTGGGATTGTCCCATTAGAATCACAACATTTCACAGACTGTCCTGTTCTCTCCTACCTGTTCTTGTCACTTTCACTACCTGTGGCTGCTGGTTTCTTTAGTTGCAGCTTGCCTGGATCCTGGAATGTTGGGGGTCCTATTTGGAAAAAAAAATGGGTACATTTAGAAAATTCAAACCAGCCCTGGCATTAAATCAATAGCACCCACGAGTAATAATAAGGCCTTCCTCCAGCCCCAACATTAAAATAATAGTATTCCCATTTAATAAATTAACCTATTTTCCTCCATGCAAACAGCTCCAGCAATAAATTAATAGTATTTAACTTAAAATAAATATACCTTTTTCCGGCAACCATCACTGCCATTAAATAATTCATAGTCATATTTAATAAAGAGACCTCATTCTCCTTAAACTCACCCCAACATACAGTAGCCCCCAAACCACCCCATCTTAAATGAATCCCCCTTAAGCCCCTTTTCTCAACCACACTGTTTCCTCACCCCTGGCCATGCCAGAAGCCCCCCCCCCTGGCGGCGGCCCTGGTTATAAGAGATGAAGATAACAAGATCTGATGGTAAATTGTGTATGTGTGTGCACATAACTCCTCATAATCACCAGGGGCCTGATTCAATAAGGAACTTAAATTAAGAAACTTCTTATTTAAGTCTCCTGGACAAAACCATGTTACAATGCAAGGGGTGAAAATGAGTTTTCTGTTTTGCACATAAGTTAAATACTGACTATTTTTCATGTAGCACACAAATATCAACTTTAAATTTCAGTGTACGAATAAGCTATCAAGTATTTGTGTGCTACATGAAAAAACAGTTAGTATTTAACTTATGTGCGAAACAGAAAACTAATTTTCACCCCTTGCATTGTAGCAAGGTTTTGTCCAGGAGACTTAAATAAGAAGTTTCTTAATTTAAGTTCCTTAATGAATCAGGCCCCAGGACTTTTAGTTGTTGGTAAAATCGTTACTGAAATCGCATCTGCAATAATTTTCTGTAGTGTGTACCCATCTTAAGTCTTACATTTATTCCTTATTCGCATCATGGCAATGCCTGTCCTCTTTTACATAAGCATGCAAGTCTATAGGCTCCTGTTTCCAACAAACTCAGCACACTAGTATCCTTAAATAATCTGTGCTGCTCTGAACTATTGTATGATTTAATTAGCTAAAAAACTAAAGACATTCCAGATGTCCAGGAAATTAATATTGAATACAATAAGTTGCTCTGATTCTAGTCAAACTCACTTTAAAAAGTGTTTAATGTACAAAACATGGATTTTGAAAATCACAGGTGATTCTATATTTCGTGGTTCATGTTTTTTATCATGTGAGCTTCAATCTCTGGGATATTTTATTGGCACTTGTCCCACTGAAACTACTTTTATTTTCTTTCTGAGGTATTGCTAAACTCAGCAAAAATTACCTTTAACTATTTTCCTCTAAGCATTTTAGCTGCAGGTTGTCAGAAGTTTTTTTTAATGATATTTCACAATATCTCCCATATCTTAATACATGCTAATGAAGTCCAGCTATGGAACATAATTATTTCTTATTATGCAGCTCTCATATGACCTGTCTGCTTTGAGAAGCATACAGCTTTGTTTGAAGAAAGGGAACCCCACCACTAAAATCATCAAAATCATAATTACTGGTCCTGATTTGTGGAGAAGCGATGTAGACCCAAGGGCACTGATAGGTGTATGGGGATGTGGCAGGCCCGGCGCTCTCATTAGGCAAGGTTAGGCAATTGCCTAGGGCGCCGGACTCTGCAGGGCGCCTCAAAATTTAAAAAAAATGACTATGGTCATTTAAAACTGTGCGAAAATCCACGGGGAGGAGAGGGGGGAAGGGGCTATGAATCTTACCTGCATGAAGCTGCTCCTCTCTGCTCTGTCTCCTCCCCTCCGCTCACTGACAGTGACAGGCCGTGATGATGACATCATCACGGCCCGACAGTGTCTGTGAGGGGAGGAGAGAAGACAGAGCAGAGAGGAGCAGCTTCATGCAGGTAAGATAAAGAAAGACATGGGGAGGGGAGCTGAGGGGAGGGAAGCGCAGCGCCAATTTTGACAGGGTACCCACAGCGGGGGGCGCCAATTTTTAAAGGGGGGGCGCCGATTTTCACACTGTGCCTAGGGCACCAAGGACCCTAGCACCGGGGCGCTGGGATGTGGGTATAAAATACTCCCTTGGGGCAATGGGTGGGATTCCATTGCTATCTGCATATCCATGGCCCTATCTGAGCCCTAGGAAAGTGTCAGCGTGGACACTGATGATGGTCTGCGCAGCTTTTGTGGAAGCTGCGTACATATCCTGGTGGAGTCTGTGCGGTTAACCCCCGTAGACTGTGCAGTGTGAGCAGCCTAGGGGGCCCTATGAAGTGGCTGTACCAGGGCCTAAAATAAGCCTTGTGCAGCAGATTTGTATGGCCAACAGTCTGTTGTCCAATGCTTCATTATCTTACCACATTTTTTACTTTTGTTTTATTAAGTTTCCATAGATATACTATAATTCATTATCTTATTTTTACTTTTATTTGTTTTTATTTATAGCATACTTGACAAAAGTCCTGTTTTTTGGCAGCTGAAACAGGTGTATTATGTTGGAAAATAACATGGTCTTCATGGACATAAGAGTGATTTGGGCAGATCTGTCTATTTGTCTGCAGTTAATAAAAGACCAGGTGAACTGATTTGTTAAAATTAAGAGGTAAATACATTTTCCTTTATTAAAGAAGGAACATTGTGGAGGTTGGGGCAATTTAGCTCTATAGATACGTGTCCATGTGTGTTTGAAGGGGCAGTGGGTGATATAGCAAAAATGTCCCCAAAAATCCACATAATACTCTCTCAAAACTAGCCCCATCACGATCCAAAATTGATAACTGGATGACTATCGGGTATACCTGTAAATCCAGGTGGTAGATCTGCTTGTGCATGTGGTCATCTTCCAAATGCTCTAACAGGCATCCATGTACTTTGGAACCGCTGAATGGCTGGCTCTTGACCAATTTGGCCACCCACATGGCCAAACTAGATATTGGTTGTGTTGCTTGGCACTTGTTCTCTATATAATTTCTAAGTAAAAATGCAAGTTTTAGATTTCTATCTCAATGAAAAGGTGTTTATCTTTCATTGTTTTACCTTTTCATTCCAACCTGCTTTATCTGTCAACTACAGTATAACATTGCAAATATATATATTACTGAATGAGTAGTAATTACTTTTAACAGACATTTAGCAGATGCAGTGTTGGAATACCTGATATGCAACCTAGGCAGGAACCTGGGGCTCAGCAAATATTGGAGGTCTGACTATCAGCTTTACTGTTTTCTAAAATGATCCTACTATTCTTTACACCTCAGGTGTGTTCAGTAAACAAGCTTACACCAACCAGAGTGATTCCCATTCCAAAGTGACCAATCTGTCAATGCAGACCAGAAGTACAGATAAGGAAGGTACGACTTATGCACCTGTGACTGGTATTTAATGATAAGAACACTTCTGACTACTGTATAATCATATGGACAGTTCTGGCTGGAATAAAATCATGTGGCCATCTTTGACTGACTTTTATATAATCAGGCACTGATCATGAGGGGCATTCCTAGTATGGTGTGTAGGGGGAATGAAGGAGACCGGAAGTGTGGATTTGAAATCTGCTGATCTGCTCAGAGCCCCATTTAGTGGTAATCCATCATCAAATTTTGTTTCTATAACTTTTGTTTTTCTTAGACTGCAACAAAGTAGAAATGTGCTCCTTGGTATGGCTTCTCCCACAATTCCTTTCTGCTGGAGAATTCCATGTTTCAATGAATTCCTGGTTCTGAAAAGATGAGTCATGTTTTCTTAAAGTTTGTTTTTCTCATCAATGAAAACTGTTTTATAATAATTGTAAAGAAGCATTTACTTATTATGAAGGTACAGTTCAAACAATGGTAATATTTTGAGTGACATCACCCCCATAAAGACTGAACTGTTCACTCGTGTTAATTTCATTTCTGTATACAAATAGATTTTGTCTAGTATTGTGTACTGATAGGATCGGCTTACTCCGGTACACGAAAACACATGTAAGTAACAAATAAATCATTTTACTAATGTAAAAAATATTTTTATGTCAGTTTTTACATAGACAGTTTACAGCAATCTACAGTCAACAAATAATAATCTCATGAGCAAGTATGTGCAGATTTTTTTTTTAATAATTAAGTTCATGCATATGTTAAAATCACACAGCAAATGTTAATGTGTTCTAATAATCGTGTGAAAATGGAAGTAAAAGCCTGAAGGCTTTTTTTAATATAGCACATAGAAATAAAATAGGACACACTGTATATACAATGATTTTTGATGTATTAACTTTGTCACAACTAGGCACATTGAGACAGATTAATAGAATTAATCAGTGCAAGCAAAGCAATATTTCCCATAGGTGTGATCAGTTTAGTAGATTGATGGGTGGCTGCCAGCTTTGCCAAACCCACTATTGCATTAAACTGTTATCCTGCCACCCTTGCAACCAAGCCCAACTCTTCACACAGATAAAAAGGGAGGCTTTTGTCATTCAGTGCAAAGGGGCCCACTCTCCTTCATCTTATCTGTTCCTTTTGATCCCTTTCAACTTCATTCTGCAAAAAGCCATTATGCATAGGTCAAAGCAGAGTATTGGTGGTGGTGGTGGTGGTGGTGGAAGCAGGGGCTTTAGTGTTTGCTCAGTTGGCGGAGGAAAATCAAGTGGTGGCTCTCGTGCTGGAGGTGGCTTTGGATCACGAAGTCTAATTAGCCTTGGTGGAAGTAAAAGAATTTCAATTAGTACAAGCAGCTATGGTGCTGGTGGAGGAGGATTCGGTGGGGGTGCAGGAGGACATGGTGGGGGTGCAGGTGGACATGGTGGAGGTGCAGGTGGATACGGCGGAGGTGCAGGAGGATTCGGTGGAGGTGCAGGAGGACACGGTGGAGGTGCAGGAGGATATGGTGGAGGTGCAGGAGGATTCGGTGGAGGAGCTGGAGGGTTCGGTGGAGGAGCAGGAGGATATGGTGGAGGTGCTGGAGGATATGGTGGTGGACCTGGAGGTGACCTTGGCTTCCCTGTTTGCCCACCTGGTGGAATCCAGCAGGTCACCATCAACCAAAGCCTTTTGCAACCACTAAATGTGGAAATAGATCCAACCATTCAAAAAGTAAAAACTGAAGAAAGAGAACAGATCAAAGCCCTCAACAACAAATTTGCAAGCTTCATTGATAAGGTAAGAAATATAACAATGAATAATATAACATTAATACTGTCACATTATGTAATTTTTTAAGTTTTTTATATTTTAAGCTAGAGGGCTAACGTTTGCTACAGAAAATATATAAGTCTAAGCTTTTGTTTGGCTCAGACAATGCTTAAACTGAAATTTTGTTGCACTGTATACTGACCGTTTTTGAGACGTCATTGAGAGTTAAAATGCCTCCCTTTCTATTTATAGGTTAGATTCCTGGAACAGCAAAATCAAGTACTAGAGACAAAATGGCGCCTTTTACAAGAACAAGGACAAAAAGGTGGCTCCAAAAAACCCAGCTTAGACCCTCTTTTTGAGGCTTTTATAAGCAATCTGAAGAGACAACATGACAGTATAATAAGCGAGAGAAGCCGTCTGGAGAGTGAACTAAAGAACATGCAAGAATTGGTAGAAGACTACAAGAAAAAGTATGTTTGCATTATGCTTTTAACATATTCCTTATTAGAATGTTTTCTGCCTCAAACCTTGTTTTACATATTCTTTACAATGATATTTTTGTTCAACTCAATGTATGCCATATAAAATCACTTAACGAAAAAGAATTTCAAAACATTTTTCTGCAGATATGAAGATGAAATTAATAAGCGCACAACAGCAGAAAATGAATTTGTGGTGCTTAAGAAGGTAAGTTATGTTTGATTAGTGAAATAAATCCTGTTGTTTCTTTTACGGTTTGAAAAAAAGTATTTGTTCCTTCTTTAAAGAAACCAGCTGAAATGATAAGCTATGTGAAGATTTAAAATGTATTCTAAATTAATGAAATGACTATTGATCCGCTACAGGATGTAGATGCTGCATACATGATCAAGGTGGAATTGGAAACCAAGGTGCAGAGTCTGACAGATGAGGCACACTTCTTGAGAACGCTCTATGATGCAGTAAGATTTCTTCTTTTGTTTTTAAACATATAACTTTCTATCGTAAACGTGATTAGCTCAGCTGGGGCAAGCACAAGCTCTCCTCAGGAGTATAAATTGTTTTTTCCCTTCCATCAAAATGTGTGTATTTTATATCTATTTATACTGTACAACTTCGTTATGCAGTATGTCACGCAAGTGTTATCCTTATGACCTACTCTGGGACATCTCAGGGGCACTTTTTCTGCTGAACATGTGGAGCATGTGGTACTGTGAAGATTAAGGTTACCCAAAATGCAGCCCACCAAGGTCTTTAATGTGGTCCAAACTGTTATTGTTCTTGTCTCTGTAGCCTAGTATGTTAAAGCCAACCCTTTTGAGGTTGCTTTATAAGGATTATTTTGGGTATGCCTTGTATTGTCCTTCTGATTTACATATAAGGAGGGACAATGAGCTGGTCAGGTAACCTGAGCTGCTCAGGTAAGGTAATGATTACTGCTTGTCAGGGAGATGGGCAGCAGTATGTCGTAATGGTCCGAGTCAGGGGAATAGTTATTAACAAAGCAATTTTTTTCACTACACTTTAAAGGAACTGCAGCTGCTGCTAATGTTGTCTATGAATAAGTATGGGTAACTTAAATCTTTACCAAGGACTGGGGTATGGTTCATTCAGTTATGTTATATTTAAAGAAGCATATAGCAAATTATGAAATTATGAACATATATATATACTTTCCCATTATGAAACATGCTATGTGCAGTGGAGAAATCATCTGGTAACTTTAATTCAGAGTCCAAGCTCATGAATGATGCTTTGTGTGTTTTGCAGGAACTCTCACAGGCTCAGGGTGGCATGGGTGATACCTCAGTTGTTCTGTCTATGAATAATAACAGAGACCTGAACTTGGATGACATAATCAAGGATATTAAGAATCAATATGACCAGATTGCAGCGAGAAGCAAAGCTGAAGCAGAAGCATTATATGACAACAAAGTGAGTGCAATCAACCTGATAATGTATGTAATCTGAAACCCTAATCAGCACATGTAATTAGACCACACCCTATAGTCCACTTAGATATATTGCCAATACAAGTTGAAACTTACACAATATGTCATTAAATATTTCATTGCGCACATATAATTATAAATATTTACATACAGCCTTACAGAACTACTTAAAGACGCTCACATCTATTTCATATTTGTATTAATTATATATTATTGCATATACATTAAATCATCATTAACTTCAAAAATATATTTACAATTTAATGTTGCTTTTAATTTGAAAAGTTTTTTCTTGTGGTTTCATGATGGTATGTGAAGTGTACTTTAAATGGCCAGTATTCTAGAACTGAAACTACAGATGATTTTATCATAAAATCTTAGCATACTGTAATAAATCAAGGGCTAAGTGCATATTGAGTCATTTATTATATTAAGACCTTAAAAATATATGTGATCTAAATTTTAGTTTATAATTACTAATGTAGGCTTTTGCCTTCTGTTTATTAGTTCAAGCAGTTGCAGGCTGCTGCTGGACAACAGGGAGACAGCCTGAAGGACACCAAGACTGAAATCTCAGATCTGAAACGTATGATCCAGAGACTGAAGAGTGAGATTGAAAACCTCAGGAAGCAGGTAGCCCTAATTGAAGTGTATTGATTTACTATGGAGGTTGAGAACTTATAATATAAGGTTTCTGATAGAAATATTTTGTGGGTGCAAACGTTTTGAGACTGGGGAATTAAGAAGTGGGGCTTTAGAAAGAAAAATGATTTGATAATTGAGAATAAAATACTAACATTAAATATTTTAAACATACAGATTACAGGTTTAGAGTCTTCCGTTAAGGAGGCTGAGGAGCGTGGGGAACTTGCTTTGAAGGATGCCAAACAGAAGCTGGCTGAACTTGAAGCTGCTTTGAAAAAGGCCAAAGAAGATCTGGCCCGTCAATTGCGTGACTACCAGGAACTTATGAATCTGAAACTTGCACTTGATATTGAAATAGCCACTTACAGTACCATACTGGTAGGAGAGGAGGAAAGGTTAGTTCAGTGTGATCTATGACAGTATTATTATAAAATGATATTGTGTGCACAAACCAGAATATTTAGCTTATATAAATAAAGACTTGGAATAACATGTAGCTTTATGCTTAATTGTTTGACCAAGGACCAGATCCAGCACACCAAGGTTTTCTTGGCAACTTTCTTCATAGACAGTATTGTATAATATGACACACATATATATTACAGTGTGTAAAAAATGCCAATCTACCCACAACTGAACTAGTACAAAAAAATCTCTTTTGCTCATTAATATTGAAATATAAAGCATAAATTAAGCCACTTGCAAACAAAATAAAAGTACAACATTTTTAGTATTTTTATTTGTAACAACATCAATTTTTGTGATTGCAGAATGTCTGGAGAAGTAGTCAACAATGTAACCATCTGTAAGTATACACCAGTTCTGTGACTGATGAACTTTCATTGCTGTCTAAATCTCATGTATGAAAAAACCAAAACATCTTATTTTTTATTCTAGCCGTAGTTGGCGGAGGCTCCAGTGTCTCTGCTGGTGGTGGAGGAGGATACGGAGCTGGAAGTGGATTCGGTGCTGGTGGAGGAGGTGGATATGGCGCAGGTGGCGGAAGTGGATATGGCGCAGGTGGAGGAAGTGGATATGGCGCAGGTGGCGGAAGTGGATATGGCGCAGGTGGCGGAAGTGGATATGGCGCAGGTGGCGGAAGTGGATATGGCTCTGGAGGAGGATATGGAGGAGGCAGCAGCAGCGGCCAATATGGTGCCTCTCAGGGAAGCGGCAGTTACAGCAGATCCACAGTGGCGGTGTCAAAAACATCATCATCCTCAATGAAGAAAACCTATTAAGATGTGCCAGAGTTAGAGCACTATTCACCACCCTTAAAAGCCAAAATTCCCCTATACCTTTGTTAATCTGCTCAAATAACAGCTTCACTAGTATGTTCAGTTGTATCATCCTGGCTCTCTCCTTGCTTTTTCTCAAGGATACAATTGACTATAATGTAGACATTCCATGTTTTACCGTAACATTGACCCAAAGAATTTCTATTCATTAAGTGTCTTGGCCACACTTGTTCCATAGAGTCTACAGTATAACCTCAAATAACCATAAATATAGTCTCAGATATTTTTTGAAAATGGGGAAAGCAAGCTACCACTACTGCAACTGTCAAACAGAAGATCAAAAGATATTTTTTAGAGAGGGCGTTATATCTTTTATATTCCCTTTGTATGAATGTAATTGCATTTGTGTATCCCTGTAACATATCTAGGTGAGTTTGTTTGAGTTTGGCTTTTACCAGTCCTAAGTTCTTGCTTATTTTTGTTCCTGAGAGTAATGGGAGTCAGGGATCTGGGTGTTTGTTGTATATAAAATCCTGTTTAATGCATTACTGGATGTTTGATCTATAAGCTCGCCTTTCTTGTCTATTCTATATATCTTAAATAAACTGCATATGGATCTCAAGTGCATTGTGCTATTTTTACCATGGTATAATTTTAGATATTTTCTAATGGCATAAAACTATGAAATATTGTCATGGACAATACAGTTTTTTTTTAACTGGAAATAAGTTTATTGAGTTTTATAAGATATTTTCTGGGAGTACAGAAAAAAGCAAGGTAAGGGAAGAGTAAGACAGAGAACCCTGCTCGCAAGCTTACAATCTATGGGACAATGGGAGTTTGAAACACAAGGGCACGTGCTACATCATATTGCACACTGGACCAGCTATAATGCGAAGATAAAAGTATTGAGTGGGCTGTGTTATCAGTCACACAGCAATTTTGGTCAGAGGGTTGTTGTCTTGTGTTAGCTGTGTAGAGGGTGGTAATAGGGTAACCAAGGGAGATTAAGATGGTGGTTGTGGAATATCATAAGCATGCCTGAAGAGGTGGGTTTTCAGAGAACGCTTGAAGGTTTTGAGACTAAAGGAAAGTCTTACTGTGTGAGGGAGGGAATTCCATCAAGTAAGTGCAGCCCAAAAAAAGTCCTGTAAGCAGAAATGGGAGGATGTGATGAGAATGGAAGAGAGACACAGAGGCACGTCTTCTTTTACATTATAGAGACCAGGCCATTAAAACCATGTACTGAAATCAAAACACTGTGAACTTCTCAGATAAAAATAAAAATAAACACCCCTTAAGGCCCAAGAAGACCTGCTAAGTCTGCCTGATGGGGGGGCCAAAGCCGTGCTCCCTCTTCCTCCATAACATAGATGTCCCAACTACGCCATTTCACTAGCAGGGAAGTAGCTGCCGTGGAGCCACTTTCCTGCTAGTGAAATGGCCAATTACAGTTTTAAATTACATTGGCAGAGGATCACAGCAAAGAACAAAATAAATCATCAAGTCCTAATCCAACAATCAGGTCAGGGCTCCTTTCTGTCTCTTTCTAGTAGTTCAAGTCACTTTTCACATAACATTCAAAACACAGAACAATTTAGAATATAATGAATGCAAATATTCAATGTTGTATCATAATTAAAAGGTGTTTACATTTTATACAGAACCCCAAATGGCCCATGTAATATACAGTATAAAAAACTAATTCAACCAAATTCACTTGATAAAACATTAGTCCACTTAGAGCACAAGTAATAATTTGTTGTGAAACACATTAAATCATAGCTGTCTTCTCACTGCTGACTACATTTTATCAACTCCAATGGACATTCTCCTCTGCTGTGTATGTAAACTAAGCTCATAGTTAATGGAGTACAACCAAGGCACAAACCTTACACAACTAATATAGTCGTTAAGTTTCAATATACTTAGAAATTCAATCATATAAAACCATATAAGTTCTTAATATCAAAGAGTCCTTCAATAATGACTTGATTATTGGTCAATGTTTATAGAATTGACCAGAGTAGAATGAATATTCTTACACTGCATAAAAGTTCATAAGCTGACTTCTTGTTTATAACGAGCTCCAATGCGATGATGTCAAAAATGGGGGAGAAAAAAGAAAAATAGAAAAACATATGTGTAGCACATAGATATGCTCATGTAAGATCTATAAGATCAGTTGTACTTAGTTTGGTATGTGGGACCTCTAATAGATAAGGTGCTCCCTCATCCTACGTGCTACACATATGTTTTTCTCTTTTTCTTTTTTCTTCCCCATTTGTGACATCATCGCATTGTGTACACCAACCTCCCATTGTTGTACACAGGGCAGAACTTTTACCCTGGGAGCCAGTTCTGGGCCTTCCACTGGATGGATTAGGGTGACATCTTAGCTTCTAATTATTTTTAAAATGTTGACAGTTACATCCAACTCATTGACAACTCAATAACTTGAACATTTAAACCCGGGCAACACCAGCTAGTTATAGCATACTATATAGTATTGTGGAAATCAAATAATTGGATGAAGTAAGCCAAATTGATTAATATTGTTTTACCGTGCGATTGTGATTAATACGCCACGTGTTATAACGCAATCGCACGGATTCATAACACACACATTTAAATTCGCACTTACACTTGGAAATAATACACATTTATTAAGGTTCCAATCCACATTTATTTATTAGTAAAATTTATTAGATTGTTTATTTATGCATAGATAATACTATAGTAAAGGTAATAATGGTTCAGGTCTTGTAAAAGGTAAAGAGTTTGGTCTCATATTAAAGCTTATTTCACCAGCATTAACCCGGTTTGAACAGAGTAGTGTTTGCATCTAGCGGTCGCAAGATATAAGCAATATGAGATTAATACTCAAAAGTACTTTTTGTGTGGGTCAGTTTGAACTGGATATTCAGAGAGAAGACACGTAGACAACAGTTGGGGGAAGTTGCCCCTCACCCTTTGAAAGGATCATCAAATGAACTGACCTATGACCAGCAGGCAACTGGAATATCATTAAGCCTGGACCAATCACTAAGTGTTATCTGTATACATAGTGACATCATCATTGTTTTTTTTTCCATACTGAAACTGCATATAAGCAAGCTGCTCCCCCAGCTAGATCTCTTAGCTTGAATACAGACAACATGACCCTATCTTATAATGGGTCCAGGTGAAGCACTACTTAACATGTAACGTATTCGGTTTATGTTTATATTTTCCTGTTTGATTATAATATCTTTTATTGCTTTATTGTAACATCTTTAATGCGTAATAATGGCTTGCTGTAAATCCTGCCATAGTTTGCAATTAAATATCTTTGTGCATTGGAACCACAATACGACACTTTCTCACAACTGCATTTAATGGCATACACAACATTCTTAGAATGACATGTGATAAATTGGTCTATCTTGACCTCTTTACCATTAAGTATCAGTATAGTTGTTTTATTTCGAGCCATTTTGCATGTTCTACATGCTACACACTGTGCGCACCTATGAAAACCTTTAGTTCTAATGCAGTTGTGAGAAAGTGTATATAGGGAGAACCTCTCGTCCACTGAAAGTGAGATTGCGAGAACACTTTTATAATATAAGAAGGGGTCTGAAGACACACACACTCTCTCAGCATTTTAAGTGTTCCATTCTTGTTCAGATGAACATGTGGTAGGTTTCTGGGGACTTCAGAAAATTTAAGAGAGTTGAAAAATAAGGATACTCTTACTACTCTATCCACTTTTGAGATGAGATGGATTTTTAATATAGATAAGTTGATCCCAAAAGGTCTCAACGCTGATTTTGAATTAAAGTGGTTTTTATAGTTTTATGTATTTTTATACACATGTCTTTATAAAACATATTCATCCTTTTAGAATGTGTGATTTATTTTTGCCCCTATTTACTTTTCAATTAGATCTCAAGTAATTTCATATTTCTTGTCCCTATTTTTTCCGTATTCCGAGGATCAGTGACCTATCAATTAATTTCATCTGGAGGAGGAAAATACATGGCAATACTGTGTTTAGCATAGATGGTCTATGTATTAAATAGAGATGTGTTTTTGGATTAATTCTATGGTACAATATAGCTGATTTTACCATTTTGCGAGAAAAAAGAAACAGGAACTCTGTCGTACATGATGTATCCAAGCCTCGTTTTGGAAACTTTGAATCAGAAACAGGTGTCAAGCAGTAAAAGAGGAGTATAAAAAGGATGATATGGAACTTGATTTTCAAACCTTGAGAAAGACTTTTTATACGAGTCGAAATGCGTTGGTTTTAATCTGGATGACAACGGGACCATAAAGAGCGGGAATGATGTACGAGATTTCCTGTGGTGAGAGGACTCTGGTGGTTCAATACTTACCTTATTGAATTTGAGTTTACAATCTGTTCCCGGTACGGGTCCATTTGTATGTGTTCACCCTTATTGTCTATTAAAAGGGTAATGCGCTAGAATCTGCTTTCTTTTCTTTGAGCATTTTCCATTTAAGAGCGTGATTACAGCTTCGTTCCAGTAAGCATATACCCGAGAGGGGTTTTATATGAGTGAATACAGGGGTGCCATCTTTAGATATCCTGTTCTGGAGATTTACACATGTGTCTCTTTATGTTTAATGTTAAACATACCACACTATCATTTTTTTCTCTGTATGTATAACCTTGTATTCCAGATTTTTTAAAGGGCATTGATTATACGTGTCTATCTACGACTACCCAGTAGTGTGCGTGAAGGCAGCGCCATATGTATGTATTATCTTTATTTCTTTCATACCGATTGTGAAGTGTTAGTGGTACTTTGTTGATACATACTAGGCTGCACACCGAGTGAAGCGCCATATTTACAATTCACCTATATTATATATGCTATCAAATTGACCCTAGTCTCTCTTTCTCTCTGTCTGTGTGTGTGTATGTTAGGGAATTTACACTGTGAGCTCCAATGGGGCAGAGACTAATGTGAGTGAGTTCTCTGTAAGGCGCTGCAGAATTAGTGGCGATATATAAATAGCTGATGATGATGATGATGATGATGACGATGATGATGATTGCTGTTAACTCCAGATTTCCTCAACATCTGATTGCTGTTGCCTCCCGGCCTACTCAATGGCTAAATGCTGCACCCAGGTAGCTTCCTGTTGTGTAGGGTAGCCTGTTGCAAGGCCTTAATTATGTCCTCCATATTACCTCTTATTGCAGAGGAAGGGCAGAATGTAGCTTCCTTAATCAGCTGACGATGACCCGCATTAAGGTTCATAGGATTTTTCTATATAACAGTCTCTTCCAAAAATGGGTGTCTGTCACTTAATATTTTTCACACAGTTTTTCTTTTATGGCTGCATTTGAAGTGCAATGTTTGCATTCTCCACCATGTGTCGCAAGATCAGGTTAGCATTGCCGTTTTCCTGGGGTAAACAGCAGGACGTCCCATGCATCAGACTTGTAATAGCACACCAGTCCAATACCTTGGTACAAGTAGTCGCAGCTAGTTTTATTTAGCAGCGTAAAAAATAAACAAAACATAATCATAAATCTCACACCCTTTTAACTACACCTCCCAGATGCAACTCTAAATTTAGCCAGCAACTGGCTAGCAGGTTGGAAGACTTGGAATGAGCCTGAATGTATCCCACCCTTCTTTCAACATTCATAACCCTTACTGAAGCTGGACCGATATTTGGGTAGCTCTTTCCCGAAGCACAATCAATCTCCTTGGGGTTTTAAAACACATAGGACAGAAACCTAAAACATATATACCTGCCATTATGTTGGATGTATATATATTGGATAAGGCATGGTACATGTTCCAGAGTAATACACATAAGAGTATTATTCTTATATATGATTTTTTGATTTTATGTGAAGTCTGCATCCCTTCAATTAAGAGTTTTTTCATAATAAGTTTTTCGATATGGATATGTCATTATGGACATTATATGTTATATACCTATAAATATTAGCATTTGACACAAGCAATAACTTGGTGTTCAAAGTACTGGTGCACAATATATGTATATCCGTTACATCCTCATCTCCCTGTTATATGTTCAGTCCTTTGATTACACTTGAATTTTTTTGTTGTATATGGTACCGTGAGGTTGTAATTATATATCTCATGGGAACAATATTATGATCATGGATGTTAGGAGGTTATGTGCGCTGTTACCAGTAGGTGATGCTAAACAGGGATATTCTTCATA
The DNA here is from genome assembly GCF_038048845.1 of Mixophyes fleayi. Lineage (NCBI taxonomy): Eukaryota > Metazoa > Chordata > Amphibia > Anura > Limnodynastidae > Mixophyes > Mixophyes fleayi. The sequence goes on along the minus strand of NC_134403.1, from coordinate 65,713,510 downwards.
ACCGTTGATATACTTATGGCTATCCTTATAGTCCAAATATAGTCAGGATGGATCTATTATTTTATATATTTTTTTACATGATTTTTATATTTTTACAGTCTAGTGCTTACCCCTCTGGAAATAGGGCTTATTTTTTAACACATTTCACGATATTCAATGTTGTGATCACTGTATGTTATATGTTTATATATTTTATATGTAAATTTTTGATAGGAGCTACATATGGTGTTTTTGACACTAGGGTAGGTTATATTTATACCCTGTATTCACTGATAAGATGTTACAGTATGTGAAGTCCGTTATTTGGACTATTTTTCTTGTACAGAAACTGAATCTATGTTCACGTATGATTACACTGATGCACTTTATTAAGAAGATATGGAAGTCACAAATATTTGTGTTCCATTTTTTTGAAACCTGCTGTGTGAGTTGTAGTCCGATTTTTGTTAAGTTTTATCTCGGACTTTAGAAAGACACACGTTTTAGGGGGTTAATGTGATAGGACATAACCCCTTAGGTTAATTACTTTGATATTATGTTGGTCGAAAATGTGTTTAGTTATATGAAGCTCTGGTTACTATGGATACCGTATGTTAATTCCATGGGTTTCTATTGGATGAAGGGACTTTATATACCCTTATGTTCATGTCTACCCTTATGCCTTGATAAAGATTTTGCTAAATTGAAATGCGTCGGCAGGAAAGGAGCGGATGTCTGGACGCACGGACACGCTGGTTAATCTGTACTGATTCTGGATCTCTACTACGTGCAAGGAGTGAGCCGGCTACCCTAACCGTGTGGATGGGATTAACGTTCTCCTTACATGCGCTGTTCCATCTGAGATTCGGTAAGAGTCCAGCTTCACTGGTGTCTCTGTACGATCTGGATATGTTGGAAGTTTTTTTATACATTGTTTTTATGTTTACTTTGGTGCAATAAAATATCTTTTATAGGAGATAATGCACTATTAGTCCTTTTACTTCTCTTTTTGAGTATCGATTTGAGAGGATCCGGTAAGAAGACATAATTGGAGGAGGACATCTATGTCCATATATTGCTCTGTGTGGTTCAAGATTGAAATCTTGTAAGTGTGCACCCCATAGGGGATCGATAACCTTCATCACGTGGTGTGTGTATTTTAATTATCTACTTTCACCGGATCCCTGGGACATCTAGTTGTCTATTATGAAATCATATATTACATCATATTCGTGGAGAGGGAATATCAGAGATCTGAAATTTATTTGCACTACCACCAATTATTGGAACCTTTGGAGGATATATGTCTAATTTGAAAGAAGATATACACAGTACTATAAGACTAACTTTTGAGAACTGTGAGCGCCAGCTCTGTCACCATTAGTTATTGTTTAAATTATTTGTTGCACATTATATGTGGATTGTGTGTACAGAGGGCTGCCTTCAGTTGACCTGTGCAGATATACCAATTACCATATCATAATATATACCTGCCATTAACCACTTCCCCAGTGTTTCTATCAAAATATATATATATAGTTTAGAAACCAGTTTTCATTATGGTGCTCAACACGTTCACACAAACACCTGCCTGTCTCGGTCAAACTCTGTACTATGAATGTGTATCACTAGAATGTGGCCCCTCTCCAAGGCCCCAGACATGAGTAAGTGGTTGTACTCTGTGAACTATTCCCTTCCAAACAAAAATGTCCCCTGTGCATCTTATTCATACCTACCAACTGTCCCGATTTTTGGCGAGACATCCCAATTCAAGGCAGCAGACTGAAACAACCTGAAGCAGCTAACCAAAGAGTTACTTCTACTAGTATAGTAATAGTTTACATTATTCCCAGCATTTCCCAGGCAATTTGTCTGTTTAGTGGAAACAGCCTAATTCTGTATGTCATGGCTGGCTGCAGGCCTGGCGCTCCCATTAGGCAAGGTTAGGCAATTGCCTAGGGCGCCGGGCTCTGCAGGGCGCCTCAAAATAAAAAAAAAAGTGAAATCCACGGGGAGGAGAGGAGGGAAGGGGCTATTGAATCTTACCTGCATGAAGCTGCTCCTCTCTGCTCTGTCTTCTCCCCTCCGCTCACTGACAGTGACAGGCTGTGATGATGTCATCATCACGGCCCGACAGTGTCTGTGAGTGGAGGGGAGAAGACAGAGCAGAGAGGAGCAGCTTCATGCAGGTAAGTTAAAGAAAGACATGGGGAGGGGTGGGGAGGGAAGCGCAGCGGCGATTTTTAAAGGGAGGGAGCGGCGATTTTTGAAGAGGGGGGGGGCGGCGATTTTTAAAGAGGGGGGGCGATTTTTAAGGGGGGGGGGCGATTTTTAAACTGTGCCTAGGGCGCCAAGGACCCTAGCACCGGCGCTGGCTGGCTGTATTCCAAAAACATACTAGTAGGTTAATTGGCTGCTATCAAAATATGACCCTAGTCTCTCTCTATCTCTCTCTCTCTCTCTATCTGTTTGAGTGTATGTTAGGGAATTTAGACTGTAAGCTCCAATGGGGCAGGGACTGATGGGAATGAGTTCTCTGTACAGTGCTGCGTAATCAGTGGCGCTATATAAATAAATGGTGATGATGATTTTACCCTATAGCCTCTCTCTAGTTGCTACAAATCTCTGGCTCACTCATGTTTTCCTAGAGTACTACTGTTTGCTATAGGCAGAACTAAGGGAGTACTTCCTACATTTAGTATGTGATAATTGGGCCATGCAAATTTGGTCTGATGAAGTGCCTTTTATGCAAGAACAAATACATATTTTTTTACATCCTATATAATACCCCAGCCAAAATATACACTCTTCCTAAAATCCCTTCCTTAAAGTAATGGAACTATAGGGATCCCATCACCAGGAACTCTCCATATAAGATATTACTCACCCCAGGTACAGACCTTGCTCCTTCAATCAGCAGTGTCTTTATAATCAGTGCAAGCACTTCCCATTTTCTAAAATTCCCAAAGCAGAGCTGGCCATACAATATAGATTAAGTGGGTATATAGTGAGGTATATAAGATGGGGAAGGAAAAGATTAAATTTAGAGCTTGCATTTTGACATATCCTTTTCCTAACGCTCCTTGACATATTGCAAGGCCACTGGAAACCCCCCTACATGCGCACATGAGAGTCTATTTCTAATTTTTATGGCAAAACAGAAAACTAATTGTCACCCCTTGCATTGTAACATGGTTTTGTCCAGGAGACTTAAATAAGAAGTTTCTTAATTTAAGTTCCTTAATGAATTATGGCCTTCAGCCTGTTGTCCAATGCTTCATTATGTTATCACATTTTTTACTTTTGTTTTATTAAGTTTCCATAGATAATTTATAATTCACTATCTTGTTTTTACTTTTATTTTTAATTATTTATAGCATACTTGACAAAAGTCATGTTTTATGGCAGCTGGAACAGGTGTATCATGTTGGAAAATGACATGGTCTTCATGGACATAAGAGTGATTTAGGCAGATCTGTGGATTTGTCTGCAGTTAATAAAAGACCAGGGGGTAGATGTATCAAACTGCGAGTTTGCCAGCGTGTTTAAATCGCAGCAAATCGCGGGTAGCAAGTAGCGATTTTGACAGAAGCAGAACTCTGGCGATTTTGCATGAAATCTCAGCTTCATACATCGGCGAATTTCAACTCTCCTGAGAAAATCGCTGGAGTTGCAAACTCGCAGCTTGATACATTTACCCCCAGGTGTACTGATTTGTTAAAATTAAGAGGTAAATACATTTTCCTTTATTAAAGAAGGAACATTGTGGAAGTTGGTACAATTTAGCTCTATAGATACGTGTCCATGTGTGTTTGAAGGGGCAGTGGGTGCTATAGCAAAAATGTCCCCAAAAATCCACATAACACTCTCTCAAAACTAGCCACATCACAATCCAAAATTAATAACTGGATGACTATCGGGTATAACTGTAAATCCAGGTGGTAGATCTGCTTGTGCATGTGGTCATTTTCCAAATGCACTAACAGGCATCCATGTGGTTTGGAACCACTGAATGGCTGGCTCTTGACCAATTTGGCCACCCACATGGCCAAACTAGACATTGGTTGTGTCGCTTGGCACTTGTTCTTTATAAAATTTCCAAAGCTGGGTACACACTACAGAAATTTCGACCCACTTTTTATGCCGAGCAGTTTTACATGCGATCGATGGTCTGATCGCTCGGTCCATGGACTGCATACACACTAGCCTTGTTTAGGAGGAGAAAGGGATGAGCGGACGTCCCGTTAGCGACTTTTTACAGCCATGTTGTCGTGAACAATGATTTAAATTCCGTACACAATGCAGCGACATTTGCGGGGAAATGTACGAGATACCGAAGACATTAGCATAAAGGGGCAGAGCTTTACCTATAGTTAACTCCCTTCTGATTAATTCACAATTATAGGTTAATAAAGGTTAATATAAATGTAATAGGTTATAAAGGTATAACTGTATAAAGAGTAAATATGAATACATAGACGCAAAGGGTAATAACACACGTGCTTTACACAAGTGTAATGGTCTGCAGCCAGACAGGTGCAATATACATTGATACAAAACACAGTGATGCAGATTCCGCGCCACGTGGGACTGGAATTGACATAAAAATTAACATACAGTCAAAATGCAAGTTTTAGATTTTTATCTTAATGAAAAGGTCTTTATCTTTCATTGTTCTGCCTTTTCATTCCAACCTGATATATCTGCCAACTAAAGTATAACATTGCAAATATATATATATTACTGAATGATTAGAAATTACTCTTAACAGACATTTAGCAGATGCAGTGTTGGAATACCTGACATGCAACCTAGGCAGGAGCCTGGGGCTCAGCAAATATTGGAGGTCTGACTATCAGCTTTATTGTTTTCTAAAATGATCCTACTATCCTTTACACCTCAGGTGTGTTCAGTAAACAAGCTTACACCAACCAGAGTGATTCCCATTCCAAAGTGACCAATCTGTCAATGCAGACCAGAAGTACAGATAAGGAAGGCACGTCTTATGCACCTGTGACTGGTATTTAATGATAAGAACACTTCTGACTACTGTATAATTATATGGATAGTTCTGGCTGGAATAAAATCATGTGGCCACCTTTGACTGACTTGTATATAATCGGGCACTTATTATGAGGGGCATTCCTAGTATGGTGTGTAGGAGGAATGAAGGAGACCGGAGGTGTGAATTTGAAATCTGCTGATCTGCTCAGAGCCCCATTTAGTGGTAATCCATCATCAAATTTTGTTTCTATAACTTTTGTTTTTCTTAGACTGCAACAAAGTAGAAATGTGCTCCTTGGTATGGCTTCTCCCACAATTCCTTTCTGCTGGAGAATTCCATGTTTCAATGAATTCCTGGTTCTGAACAGATGAGTCATGTTTTCTTAAAGTTTGTTGTTCTCATCAATGAATACTGTTTTATAATAATTGTAAAGAAGCATTTACTTTGTATGAAGGTACAGTTCAAACAATTGTAATATTTTGAGTGACATCACCCCCATAAAGACTGAACTGTTCACTCGTGTTAATTGCATTTTTGTATACAAATAGATTTTGTCTAGTATTGTGTACCGATAGGATCGGCTTACTCCGGTACACGAAAACACATGTAAGTAACAAATAAATCATTTTTTCTAAGGTAAAAAATATTTTTATGTCAGTTTTTACATAGACAGTTTACAGCAATCTACAGTCAACAAATAATAATCTCATGAGCAAGTATGTGCAGATTTTTTTTTAATAATTAAGTTCATGCATATGTTAAAATCACACAGCAAATGTTAATGTGTTCTAATGATCGTGTGAAAATGGAAATAAAAGCCTAAAGGCTTTTTTTAATATAGCACATAGAAATAAAATAGGACACATTGTATATACAATGATTTTTGATGTATTAACTTTGTCACAACTAGGCACATTGAGACAGATTAGTGGAATTAATCAGTGCAAGCAAAGCAATATTTCCCATAGGTGTGATCAGTTTAGAGGATTGATGGGTGGCTGCCAGCTTTGCCAAACCCACTATTGCATTAAACTGTTATCCTGCCACCCTTGCAACCAAGCCCAACTCTTCAAACAGATAAAAAGGGAGGTTTTTGTCATTCAGTGCAAAGGGGCCCACTCTCCTTCATCTTATCTGTTCCTTTTGTTCCCTTTCAGCTTCATTCTGCAAAAGCCATTATGCAAAGGCCAAAGCAGAGTATTGGTGGTGGTGGTGGTGGTGGTGGAAGCAGGGGCTTTAGTGTTTGCTCAGTTGGCGGAGGAAAATCAAGTGGTGGCTCTCGTGCTGGAGGTGGCTTTGGATCACGAAGTCTAATTAGCCTTGGTGGAAGTAAAAGAATTTCAATTAGTACAAGCAGCTATGGTGCTGGTGGTGGAGGATTCGGTGGGGGTGCAGGAGGACATGGTGGAGGTGCAGGAGGATACAGCGGAGGTGCAGGAGGATACGGTGGAGGTGCAGGAGGATACGGTGGAGGTGCAGGAGGATACGGCGGAGGTGCAGGAGGATTCGGTGGAGGAGCTGGAGGATATGGTGGAGGTGCAGGAGGATTCGGTGGAGGAGCTGGAGGGTTCGGTGGAGGAGCAGGAGGATATGGTGGAGGTGCTGGAGGATATGGTGGTGGACCTGGAGGTGACCTTGGCTTCCCTGTTTGCCCACCTGGTGGAATCCAGCAGGTCACCATCAACCAAAGCCTTTTGCAACCACTAAATGTGGAAATAGATCCAACCATTCAAAAAGTAAAAACTGAAGAAAGAGAACAGATCAAAGCCCTGAACAACAAATTTGCTAGCTTCATTGATAAGGTAAGAAATATAACAATGAATAATATAACATTAATACTGTCACATTATGTAATTTTTTAAGTTTTTTATATTTTAAGCTGGAGGGCTAACGTTTGCTACAGAAAATATATAAGTCTAAGCTTTTGTTTGGCTCAGACAATGCTTAAACTGAAATTTTGTTGCACTGTATACTGAACGTTTTTGAGACGTCATTGAGAGTTAAAATGCCTCCCTTTCTATTTATAGGTTAGATTCCTGGAACAGCAAAATCAAGTACTAGAGACAAAATGGCACCTTTTACAAGAACAAGGACAAAAAGGTGGCTCCAAAAAACCCAGCTTAGACCCTCTTTTTGAGGCTTTTATAAGCAATCTGAAGAGACAACATGACAGTATAATAAGCGAGAGAAGCCGTCTGGAGAGTGAACTAAAGAACATGCAAGAATTGGTAGAAGACTACAAGAAAAAGTATGTTTGCATTATGCTTTTAACATATTCCTTATTAGAATGTTTTCTGCCTCAAACCTTGTTTTACATATTCTTTACAATGATATTTTTGTTCAACTCAATGTATGCCATATAAAATCACTTAACGAAAAAGAATTTCAAAACATTTTTCTGCAGATATGAAGATGAAATTAATAAGCGCACAGCAGCAGAAAATGAATTTGTGGTGCTTAAGAAGGTAAGTTATGTTTGATTAGTGAAATAAATCCTGTTGTTTCTTTTACAGTTTGAAAAAAAAGTATTTGTTCCTTCTTTAAAGAAACCAGCTGAAATGATAAGCTATGTGAAGATTTAAAATGTATTCTAAATTAATGAAATGACTATTGATCCGCTACAGGATGTAGATGCTGCATACATGATCAAGGTGGACTTGGAAACCAAGGTGCAGGGACTGACAGATATGATAAACTTCTTGAGAACGCTCTATGATGCAGTAAGATTTCTTCTTTTGTTTCAAAACATATAACTTTCTATCGTAAATGTGATTAGCTCAGCTGGGGCAAGCACAAGCTCTCCTCAGGGGTATAATTTGTCTTTTCCCTTCCATCAAAATGTGTGTATTTTATATCTATTTATACTGTACAACTTCAGTATGCAGTATGTCACGCAAGTGTTATCCTTATGACCTACTCTGGGACATCTCAGGGGCACTTTTTCTGCTGAACATGCGAAGCATGTGGTACTGTAAAGATTAAGGTTGCCTAAAATGCAGCCCACCAAGAGCTTTTATGTGGCACAAACTGTTATTGTTCTTGTCTCTGTATCCTACTATGTTAAAGCCAACCCTTTTGAGGTTGCTTTAAAAGGAATATTTTGGGTATGCCTGGTATTGTCCTTCTGATTTACATATAAGGAGGGACAATGAGCTGGTCAGGTAATCTGAGTTGCTCAGGTAAGGTAATGATTACTGCTTGTCAGGGAGATGGGCTGCAGTATGTAGTAATGGTCCGAGTCAGGGGAATAGTTATTAAGTAAGCAATTTTTTTCACTACACTTTAAAGCAGGCCTGTCCAACCTGCGGCCCTCCAGGTGTTGTGAAACTACAAGTTCCAGCATGCCCTTCCAGCTATCAACCGGTTGTCTACTGGCAAAGCATGCTGGGGCTTGTAGTTTCACAACACCTGGAGGGCCGCAGGTTGGACAGGCCTGCTTTAAAGTGTAGTGAAAAAAATTGCTTACTTACTGCTGCTAATGTCTATGAATAAGTATGGGTAATTTAAAGCTTTACCAGGGACTGGGGTATGGTTCATCCAGTTACGTTATATTTAAAGAAGCATACAGCAATATATATATTTATATATATATATATATATATATATATATATATATATATATATATATATATATTACCAGAGGGCGATAGAGTTACTTTTTTAGTTTCCCCTTACTTTACCGTTATGAAACATGCTACATGAGACCACTTGGTTTTGGGGTGCAGTAGAGAGTGAGAAATCATCTGGTAACTTTAATGGTGAGTCCAAGCTCATGAATGATGCTTTGTGTGTTTTGCAGGAACTCTCACAGGCTCAGGGTGGCATGGGTGATACCTCAGTTGTTCTGTCTATGAATAATAACAGAGACCTGAACTTGGATGACATAATCAAGGATATTAAGAATCAATATGACCAGATTGCAGCAAGAAGCAAAGCTGAAGCAGAAGCATTATATGACAACAAAGTGAGTGCAATCAACTTGATAATGTATGTAATATGAAACCCTAATCAGCACATGTAATTAGACCACACCCTATAGTCCACTTAGATATATTGCCAATACAAGTTGAAACTTACACAATATGTCATTAAATATTTCATTGCGCACATATAATTATAAATATTTACATACAGCCTTACAGAACTACTTAAAGAAGCTCAAATCTATTTCATATTTTTATTAATTATATATTATTGCATATACATGAAATCATCATTAACTTCAAAAATATATTTACAATTTAATGTTGCTTTTAATTTTAAAAATTCTTTCTTGTGGTTTCATGATGGTATGTGAAGTGTACTTTAAATGGCCAGTATTCTAGAACTGAAACTACAGATGATTTTATCATAAAATCTTAGCATACTGTAATAAATCAAGGGCTAAATGCATATTGAGTCATTTATTATATTAAGACCTTAAATATATATGTGATCTAAAAATTAGTTTATAATTACTAATGTAGGCTTTTGCTTTCTGGTTATTAGTTCAAGCAGTTGCAGGCTGCTGCTGGACAACAGGGAGACAGCCTGAAGGACACCAAGACTGAAATCTCAGATCTGAAACGTATGATCCAGAGACTGAAGAGTGAGATTGAAAACATCAAGAAGCAGGTAGCCCTAATTGAAGTGTATTGATTTACTATGGAGGTTGAGAACTTATAATATAAGGTTTCTGATAGAAATATTTTGTGGGTGCAAACGTTTTGAGACTGGGGAATTAAGAAGTGGGGCTTTAGAAAGAATAATGATTTGATAATTGAGAATAAAATACTAACATTAAATATTTTAAACATACAGATTACAGGTTTAGAGTCTTCCGTTAAGGAGGCTGAGGAGCGTGGGGAACTTGCTTTGAAGGATGCCAAACAGAAGCTGGCTGAACTTGAAGCTGCTTTGAAAAAGGCCAAAGAAGATCTGGCCCGTCAATTGCGTGACTACCAGGAACTTATGAATCTGAAACTTGCACTTGATATTGAAATAGCCACTTACAGTACCATACTGGTAGGAGAGGAGGAAAGGTTAGTTCAGTGTGATCTATGACAGTATTATTATAAAATGATATTGTGTGCACAAACCAGAATATTTAGCTTATATAAATAAAGACTTGGAATAACATGTAGCTTTATGCTTAATTGTTTGACCAAGGACCAGATCCAGCACACCAAGGTTTTCTTGGCAACTTTCTTCATAGACAGTATTGTATAATATGACACACATATATATTACAGTGTGTAAAAAATGCCAATCTACCCACAACTGAACTAGTACAAAAAAATCTCTTTTGCTCATTAATATTGAAATATAAAGCATAAATTAAGCCACTTGCAAACAAAATAAAAGTACAACATTTTTAGTATTTTTATTTGTAACAACATCAATTTTTGTGATTGCAGAATGTCTGGAGAAGTAGTCAACAATGTAACCATCTGTAAGTATACACCAGTTCTGTGACTGATGAACTTTCATTGCTGTCTAAATCTCATGTATGAAAAAACCAAAACATCTTATTTTTTATTCTAGCCGTAGTTGGCGGAGGCTCCAGTGTCTCTGCTGGTGGTGGAGGAGGATACGGAGCTGGAAGTGGATTCGGTGCTGGTGGAGGAGGTGGATATGGCGCAGGTGGCGGAAGTGGATATGGCGCAGGTGGAGGAAGTGGATATGGCGCAGGTGGCGGAAGTGGATATGGCGCAGGTGGCGGAAGTGGATATGGCGCAGGTGGCGGAAGTGGATATGGCTCTGGAGGAGGATATGGAGGAGGCAGCAGCAGCGGCCAATATGGTGCCTCTCAGGGAAGCGGCAGTTACAGCAGATCCACAGTGGCGGTGTCAAAAACATCATCATCCTCAATGAAGAAAACCTATTAAGATGTGCCAGAGTTAGTGCACTATTCACCACCCTTAAAAGCCAAAATTCCCCTATACCTTTGTTAATCTGCTCTAATAACAGCTTCATTTGTATGTTTAGTTGTATCATCCTGGCTCTCTCCTTGCTTTTTCTCAAGGATACAATTGACTATAATGTAGACATTCCATGTTTTACCGTAACATTGACCCAAAGAATTTCTATTCATTAAGTGTCTCGGCCACACTTGATCCATAGAGTCTATGGTATAACCATAAATAACCATAAATATAGTCTCAGATATTTTTTGAAAATGGGGAAAGCAAGCTACCACTACTGCAACTGTCAAACAGAAGATCAAAAGATATTTTTTAGAGAGGGCGTTATATCTTTTATATTCCCTTTGTATGAATGTAATTGCACTTGTGTATCCCTGTAACATATCTAGGTGAGTTTGTTTGAGTTTGGCTTTTACCAGTCTTAAGTTCTTGCTTATTTTTGTTCCTGAGAGTAATGGGAATCAGGGATCTGGGTGTTTGTTGTATATAAAATCCTGTTTAATGCATTACTGGATGTTTGATCTACAAGCTCGCCTTTCTTGTCTTTTCTATATATCTTAAATAAACTGCATATGGATCTCAAGTGCATTGTGCTATTTTTACCATGGTATAATTTTAGATATTTTCTAATGGCATAAAACTATGAAATATTGTCATGGACAATACAGTTTTTTTTTAACTGGAAATAAGTTTATTGAGTTTTATAAGATATTTTCTGGGAGTACAGAAAAAAAGCAAGGTAAGGGAAGGGGAAGACAGAGAACCCTGCTCGCAAGCTTACAATCTATGGGACAATGGGAGTTTGAAACACAAGGGCACGTGCTACATCATATTGCACACTGGACCAGCTAGAATGCGAAGATAAAAGTATTGAGTGGGCTGTGTTATCAGTCTCACAGCAATTTTGGTCAGAGGGTTGTTGTCTTGTGTTAGCTGTGTAGAGGGTGGTAATAGGATAACCAAGGGAGATTAAGATGGTGGTTGTGGAATATCATAAGCATGCCTGAAGAGGTGGGTTTTCAGAGAACGCTTGAAGGTTTTAAGATTAAAGGAAAGTCTTACTGTGCTAGGGAGGAAATTCCATCAAGGGGGTGCAGCCCAAAAAAAGTCCTGTAAGCAGGAATGGGAGGATGTGATGAGAATGGAATAGAGAAACAGAGGCCATTAAAACCATGTACTGAAATCCAAACACTGTGAACTTCTCAGATAAAAATAAAAATAAACACCCCTTAAGGCCCAAGAAGATCTGCTAAGTCTGCCTGATGGGGGGCCAAAGCCGTGCTCCCTCTCTCTCCGTAACATAGATCTGCCAACTACGCCATTTCACTAGCAGGGAAGTAGCTGCCGTGGAGCCACTTCCCTGCTAGTGAAATGGCCAATTACAGTTTTGAATTACATTGGCAGAGGATCACAGCAGAGAACAAAATAAATCATCAAGGCCCAATCCAACACTCAGGTCAGGGCTCCTTTCTGTCTCTTTCAAGTAGTTTAAGTCACTTTTCACATAACATTCAAAACACAGAACAATATAAATATTTCTAATATTATGAATGCAAATATTCAATGTTGTATCATAATTAAAAGGTGTTTACATTTTATACAGAACCCCAAATGGCCCATGTAATATACAGTATAAAAAACTAATTCAACCAAATTCACTTGATAAAACATTAGTCCACTTAGAGCACAAATAAGAATTTGTTGTGAAACACATTAAATCATAGTTGTCTTCTCACTGCTGACTAAATTTTATCAACTCCAATGGTCATTCTCCTCACTGTGTATGTAAACTAAGCTCATATTTAATGAACAGGAGTACAACCAAGGCACAAACCTTACACAACTAATATAGTCGTTAAGTTTCAATATACTTAGAAATTCAATCATATAAAACCATATAAGTTCTTAATATCAAAGAGTCCTTCAACAATGACTTGATTATTGTCAATGTTTAAAGAATTGACCAGAGTAGAATGAATATTCTTACACTGCATAAAAGTTCATAAGCTGACTTACTTCTTGTTTATAACGAGCTCCAATGCGATGATGTCAAAAATGGGGGAGAAAAAAGAAAAATAGAAAAACATATGTGTAGCACATAGATATGCTCATGTAAGATCTATAAGATTAGTTGTACCTTGTTTGGTATATGGGGCCTCTAATAGATAAGGTGCTCCCTCATCCTACGTGCTACACATATGTTTTTCTCTTTTTCTTTTTTCTTACTCATTTGTGACATCATCGCATTGTGTACACCAACCTCCCTTTGTTGTACACAGGGCAGAACTTTGACCCTGGGAGCCAGTTCTGGGCCTTCCACTGGATGGATTAGGGTGACATCTTAGCTTCTAATTATTTTTAAAATGTTGACAGTTACATTCATCTCATTGTCAACTTAATACCTTGAACATTTAAACCCGGGCAATGCCAGCTAGTTAGAGCATACAATATAGTATTGTGAAAATCAAATAATTGGATGAAGTAAGCCAAATTGAGCAATATTGTTTTACCGTGCGATTGCGATTAATACGCCACGTGTTATAATGCAATCGCACAAATTCATAACACACACATTTAAATTCGCACTTACACTTGGAAATAATACACATTTATTAAGGTTGCAATCCACATTTATTTATTAGTAAAATGTATTAGATTATTTATTTATGCATAGATAATACTATAGTAAAGGTAATAATGGTTCAGGTCTTGTAAAAGGTAAAGAGTTTGGCCTCATATTAAAGCTTATTTCACCAGCATTAACCTGGTTCGAACAGGGTAGTGATCGCATCTAGCGGTCGCAAGATATAATCAATATGAGATTAATACTCAAAAGTACTTTGTGTGTGGGTCAGTTTGAACTGGTTATTCAGAAGGAAAACACATAGTCAACAGTTGGGGAAGTTGCCCCTCACCCTTTGAAAGGATCAAATGAACTGACCTTTGACCAGCAGGCAACTGGAATATCATTAACCCTGGACCAATGAAGACCTCACTAAGTGTTATCTGTATACATAGTGACATCATCAGTGTTTTTTTCTATACTGAAACTGCATATAAGCAAGCTGCTCCCCCAGCTAGATCTCTTAGCCTGACTACAGACAACATGACCCTATCTTATCATGGGCCCGGGTGAAGCAGTACTTAACATGTATTGTATTTGATTTATGTTTATAGTTTCCTGTTTGATTATAATATCTTTTATTGCTTTTTTGTAACATCTTTAATGTGTAAAAATGGCTTGCTGTAATCCTGCTATATTTTGCAATTAAATATCTTAGTGCTTTGGAACCACAACAATCGCATTGGACAATGTTATATTGGTAAGCGATAAAATAACTTTAATAGTATATAGTTCATGTGGATGCTGTTCTGTATTGAGAAAAACTATGATGAGTCAACCATTATCCATTCCTTCCATTCCTCTTCAACCACATAAATTTATTTGTATGTGGGGATGAGGCCAAAGAGGTGCTACAGACGGTAAAATTAGTGTCTGCCCCCTACAGTTAATCCTCTTCAGACTGAGAATGGGGAGGCCAATAAGGAGAAGGTTACAGTAGTCCAAGCGTAAGATGATCAGGGAGTTTATGAGAGATTTGGTGGCATCCTGGGAGAGGAAGGGCTGAATGCGAGTAATGTTACGTAGCTGGAAATGGCAAGATTTGGCATGAAAATGAATGTGTGGGGCAAAGGAGAGAGATGAGTTGAGGATGACACCCAGGCAGTGAAGTTGGAGAACCGGAGAGATAGAGGAATTGTCAACAGTGATAGAGAGGTCAAAGATAGAGGAGGTTTGAGAAGGAGAAACGACAACGAGTTTGGTTTTAATAAGGGAGAGATATAAGGAGATAAGAGGTAGAGTTGAGTGTTATCTGCATAAAGGTGGTACTAGAGGCCGAAGGAGCTGATGAGTTCACCCAAAGAGAAGGTGTATAGTGAAAAGAGTAAGGGTGCATGAACTTAGCGCTGTTGGACCCCAACTGGAAGGGTGGAAGAGGGGGAGAGAGAACCAGAGGTGGAAATAGATAAGGAAGGTCAGCCAGGTAAGCGGTGAACCAGGAAAGGATGGTGCCGGAGAGGCCAATAGACTGGAGGGTGGGAAGCAGGAGGGGGGGTGGTCCATGGTGTCAAAGGCCGCTGAGAAGTCCAAGAGGATCAGAAGGGAGAAATGGACCCTGACATTAGCTGATAGGAGATCGTTAGCGACTTTAGTCAGGGCAGTTTCAGTAGAGTGGAGGCAGTGGAAACCAGATTGGAGAGGATTAAGGAGGAAGTGTTCAGAAAGGTAAGTGGTCTGAGATTGCAGACGAGCCTCTCAAGTATTTTGGAGGCAAAAGGGAGAAGAGAAATTGGACGATAGTTGAAGAGTGAAGAGGGGTCAAGATTAGGTTTCTTTAGAATGGGTGAGACGAGAGCATGTTTAAAAGAAGAGGCGAAGATGCCAGTGGAGAGGGACAGGTGAGTGGTGAGCGAGGCGGGAGCAGGTGGTCTGGAAAGAGAGCGAGGAAGGTGGAACAGGAATGGATCCAGGAGGCAGGTTGAAGGGGGGAGGATGAAATGAGAGAGTGGACTTCCCCACCCATTGTAAGGTGGAAAGAGTATAGGAATTGGTGGCTGGGTGGAGAGGAGGGTAGAATGGGGGGGGGCAGAAGAGTGAATAGAGGAGGAGATTTCAAGTCTGATGGCCTCAATTTTAGAGTAGAAAAAGGAGAAAAAGTCAGTGGCAGTTAGGGAGAATGGAGGGGAGGAGGAGGGCAGGAGTTTGTGGAAGGTGCCGAAGAGGTGGCGGCAGTTAGAGGACTGATAGGAGATGTGGGATTTAAAGAAAGATTGTTTAGTGAGTGAGAGGGCAGAACTGTAAGATGATAAGATAAACTTGAAGTGGAGGAAATCAGCCAGGGAGCGAGATTTTCTCCAGTGGCGTTCAGCTGTACGTATGTTTTTGGAGGAAGCAGGTAAATTTGGAATGCCACAGTTGGGATTTGGAGCAGCGAAGGGCGACAACATCAAGAGCGAAGGTGAGGGATTGGTTGTAGCGGGATTCCACCTGATTGGAGCAGGCCAAGGTGTATAGGGGAGAGAGGAGAGTTTCGAGAGAAGAGGACAGAATAGCAGAATAAACTGAGGGCTGGGTTGATTTGGACGTGATGGGGGTAGGAGCAAAGGAGAGTGAGGATAAGAGGAGATGGTGTTCACATAGTGGGAAGGGAGAGATGGAGAAGTCAGAAAGACCACATAGGTGGGAGAAGACAAGGTCGAGGTAATGGCCAAGGCAGTGGGTAGTGAAAAAGGTCCATTGAGAGAGGCCAAGGGAGGAAGAAAGGAGGAGCAGTTTAATGGAAGCAGGGTCGGTGGGGTTGTCAATAGGGAAGTTGAAGTCACTGAGGATGTTGGAGGGGAGATCAGATGAGAGGTGGTGGGGAAGCCAGGCTGCAAAATTGTCAAGGAAAAGGGAAGGGGGACCAGGGGGTGGCAGATGACAGAGACACAGAGGTAGATGGGGTAGAAGAGACGGATAGAGTGGACTTCAAAGGAGGAGAAAAAGAAGTAGGGTTCAGCAGGAATGACTCAAAAAGCACAAGTGGGGGATAGGAGAATGCCCACCCCACCACCTGGATAGTTTCCAGGTCTGGCAGATTGGGTGAAGGAAAAGCCACCAAGGGAGAGAGCAGCAGGGGAGCCAGTGTCAGAATTGGAGTGCCAGGTTTCAGTAAAGGCAAGAAGGTTAAGAGAGTTGGATAAGAAGAGGTCATGGACTGACGGCAGTTTATTGCAAACAGATCTAGCAGTCCAGAGGGCACAGGAGAAAGAGAGATAGCGAAGTGGAGAAATGTGGATGAGGTTGGCAAGGTTGGTTGTGCCGGAGGAGTTCAGGGATTAGGGCGTGACATGGAGCAAGGGGAGAGTATGGGTAAGGGACGTGAATAGGGAGACATGGTGAGGGGAGAGAGGCGGTGGTGGAGGAGTGGAAAGAATAATAGGGGGCAGATAAGAAGTACAGAATGGAGGGATGGAATGTAAGTGGAGAGAAAAAGGGAAGGTATCAGGGGAATAAAAGAGGAGGCAAGTTAGAGTGTGGCAGCAGGCGGGAAGGTTACAGTGTGTGAGAGGGCAGTAGGGAGCATGGTGAGGGAAAACAATGAAGACAGAGGAAATATGAGAACCGTCAGTTTACAGTGAGGCTGCAGCAGTGTGTAGGGGGGATCAAAAAATTTAGGATAATGAAATACAGTGAGTTAAAGTGGCATGAAGTGAAAGTGAGAAAAAATACTACACTAAAAACACTCTTCATTGTTTGAAGATTCAGGTTAGTCCAGTATAGTGCAGGTCATTTTAGGCCAGTTTAACTGATGCTTCTTCAAAGGTGGTGACAACTCACTCCAAGAGCTTTGTATGTGTCTTGCCTCAGCGGACCGCCAAAAATCTGGTTGAAACTCTAAGCCATTAACAGAGTATATTGGAGAATAAACCTTATTCTATGCATAAGTAGCGATGCAATGTCCGATTGCTTATCCGATAATACCGGATTCCTGCTGCTGAAATGTGGATTAATATAAGACCAAACACAATATATTTTAGGACCTGAGCCATAAATATATTAATGTATGTTTACCTTTATGTAATAAATCTCTAAGTCTTAATAATAGAAGAATGTGAGTTGAAAACTTTATTAAAAGTGAACTATTTATAAATGTAGGTGCCAATGTAGATGTATTTACTGTGTTTCTTATGTGATTGTGTAAGTAGCTACAGTACGCCATCGGGTATGAATTGCAATCGCATAGGAAAACATTACAATCAGTATTTATTAATTTAGAACGACTTTGTCCAATTATTCGTCTTCGACAGTTGACAGATGGAACAGAGAGCAGGATAAATTTTTAATTTTTTTCACATTAAATACATAAATCAGGATGTTCTTAATGTGTACTGTGCATACAATCATCATCAACATTTATTTATATAGCCCAGCAAATTCCGTAGCGCTTTACAATTGGGAACAAACATTAATAAAACAATGCTGGGTAATACATACAGACAGAGAGGTAAGAGAACTCTGCTCGCAAGCTTACAATCTATGGAACAATGGGAGTTTGAAACACAAGGGCATGTGCTACATCATATTGCACATTGGACCAGCTAGAATACAAAGGTAAAAGTACTGAGAGGGCTGTGTGTGTACCAATGTTGGTCAGAGGGTTGTTGTCTTGTGTTAGCTGTGTAGAGGGTGGTAATAGGCGAGATTAAGATGGTGGTTAAAAAATATCATAAGCTTGTCTGAAGAGGTGGGTTTTCAGAGAACACTTGAAGGTTTGGAGACTAGGGTCCTGATTCATTTATGGATCTTAACTTGAGAAACTTCTTATTTCAGTCTCCTGGACAAAACCATGTTAAAATACAAGGGGTGAAAATTAGTATTCTGTTTTGCACATAAGTTAAATACTGACTGTTTTTTCATGTAGCACACAAATACTTGATAGCTTATTTGTACACTGAAATTTAAAGTTGATATTTGTGTGCTACATGAAAAAACAGTCAGTATTTAACTTGCAACGACATACATTTCCTCACTTGCCTCAAAATATCTCCCAACTCGACACCTCCGTTCTGCACCTCTCTTCCACTCTCATCACATCCTCCCATTCTCAGTTACAGGATTTTTTTCGGGCTGCACCCACTTTGTGGAATTCCCTCCCTCACACAGTAAGAATTTCCTCTAGGGCCTAATTCATTAAGGATCTTAACTTGAGAAACTTCTTATTTCAGTCTTCTGGACAAAACCATGTTACAATGCAAGGGGTGCAAATTAGTATTCTGTTTTGCACATAAGTTAAATACTGACTGTTTTTTTATGTAGCACACAAATACTTGATAGCTTATTTGTACACTGAAATTCAAAGTTGATATTTGTGTGCTACATGAAAAAACAGTCAGTATTTAACTTATGTGCAAAACAGAATACTAATTTACACCCCTTGCATTGTACCATGGTTTTGTCCAGGAGACTGAAATAAGAAGTTTCTCAAGTTTAGATCCTTAATGAATTAGGCCCTAGAGGAAAATTCTTACTGTGCGAGGGAGGGAATTCCACAAAGTGGGTGCAGCCCGAAAAAACTGATGTAACTGAGAATAGGAGGATGTGATGAGAGTGGAAGAGAGATGCAGATCTTTTGCAGAACGGAGGTGTCGAGTTGGGAGATATTTTGAGACAAGTGAGGAAATGTATGTCGGTGCAAGTTAAATACTGACTGTTTTTTCATGTAGCACACAAATATCCACTTTAAATTTCAGTGTACAAATAAGCTATCAAGTATTTGTGTGCTACATGAAAAAACAGTCAGTATTTAACATATGTGCAAAACAGAATACTAATTTGCACCCCTTGCATTGTAACATGGTTTTGTCCAGGAGACTGAAATAAGAAGTTTCTCAAGTTAAGATCCCTAATGAATCAGGCCCTAGAGGATAGTCTTAATGTGCGAGGGAGGGAATTCCACAAAGTGGGTGCAGCCCGAAAAAACTCCTGTAACTGTGAATGGGAGGATGTGATGAGAGTGGAAGAGAGACGCAGATCTTGTGCAGAATGGAGGTGTCGAGTAGGGAGATATTTTGAGACAAGTGAGGAAATGTATGTCGGTGCAATTTTGTTGAAGGCTTTGTATGTTAGTAGAAAATTTTTATATTGGATTCGTTGAAATACAGGCAACCAATGTAGAAACAAGCAGAGTGGCTCAGCAGAGAAAGAACGGTTTGCAAGGAAAATCAATCTAGCCGCTGCATGCATAATAGATTGTAGGGGTTCAAGTATGACTTTGGGAAGACCAGTAAAGAGGTAATTGCAATAGTCCATGCGGGAGATAATGAGTGCATAAATTAAGGTTTTTGCAGTGTCTTGTGTGAGATATGTGCATATTCTGGAAATGTTCTTTAGATGTATATAACATGATTTAGATATGGAGTTGATGTGGGGAATAAATGATAGTTGTGAGTTAAGGATAACACCTAGGCAACGAGCTTGCGGGGTGGGATTTATGGTTATGTTATCAACAGAAATAGAAATGTCAGGCAGGAAGCTTCTCTTTTTGGGTGGGAATATTATTAATTCAGTTTTTGAAAGATTGAGTTTGAGTTGGCGAGAAGACATCCAAGATGAAATGGCAGAAAGACAGTCAGTAACGCGAGACAACACAGATGGTGAAAGATCAGGAGAGGATAGATAGATTTTTGTATCATCCACGTAGAGATGATACTGAAATCCAAAGGAACTTATTAGTTTTCCAAGCGAAGTGGTGTAGATAGAGAATAGCAGAGGACCTAGGACTGAGCATTGCGGTACTCCAACTGATAAAGGAAGCGGAGCAGAGGTGGATCCAGAGAAATTAACACTGAAAGAGCGGTTACATAGGTAGGATGAGAACCAGGATAGGACAGTGACTTCAAGACCTAGGGATAGTTACGTTTGTATGAGGAGAGTGTGGTCAACAGTGTCAAATGCAGCAGAGAGATCCAGGAGAATTAGAAGAGAGTAATGGATTTTACTTTTTGCTGTGATCAAATCATTGACTACCTTGTTCAGTGCAGTCTTTGCGGAGTGTTGAGAGCGAAAGCCTGACTGAAGAGGATCCAATGGGTTGTTTGCTGTAAGAAAGTGTGTGAGGCGAGTGTAGGCAATTCTCTCTAGAAGCTTTTAGGGACATGAGAGCTGAGAGATGGGGTGGTAATTTGCGAAAGAGTTTGGTTCAGAATTTTGTTTTTTAAAATGGGAGCAATCACTGCATGCTTGAATAGTGATGAAAAAATACCAGTAGAAAGAGATAGATTACAGATTTTAGTTAGAGGGGGAATGAGCACAGGAGACAGGGACCTACTAATTTGTGAGGGAATGTGATCAAGAGAACAGGAGGTAGAGTAGGAAGATGAGAACAGAGTATAAACTTCCTCTTCATTTGTGGGATCAAATGAAGAGAGTGTGTTAGAGGGTGCTACAAAGGAATTGAGCTGATTGCTTGTCGAGGGAGATGATACCATTTCAAATCTGATCTTGTCTATTTTGTCCTTGTAATAGAAAGCAAGATCCTGGGCATGGATGGTAGTTGGAGGATTTGGGGCAGGAGGATTCAGAAGAGATTTAAATGTGTTAAGAAGGTGTTTGGTGTTAGAAGCCTGGGCATAGATGAGAGATTGAAAGTATGTTTGCTTAGCAGTGTCCAGGACATTTCTATAGGAGTGGTAGATATCAGTATATGTGATGAAATGATTAGAGGTGCAAGATTTACATCAGTGACGTTCTGCTTTACGAGATAGTTTTTGTAAAGTTCGTGTTACTGTAGTGTGCCACGGTTGGCAATGAAGTCTACGCGGAGTATGTAGTGTCGCTGGAGCCACGTGATCAAGGGCAGTTGCTAGGGTTTCGTGCAAATGGGATACTGCCCAATCAGGGGAGGAGAATGTAAAAATTGGGGAGTGAAAGGTGTTGGAGAGAGGTGGAAAACTGTTGAAGATCAATAGATTTGATATTCCTGCAGTTGCGAGAAGGCTTGGAAGAGTAAAGGACTGGGGGTGAGCGAGTATCTAATAAGGTGATGATCCGAGAGGGGGAAAGGAGTGTTAAGGAAATGATAAACTGAGCATAGTCTAGAGAAAACAAGATCAAGACAGTAGCCATCTTGATGAGTAGCGGATTCAATCCACTGGGAGAGGTCAAGTGAGGATGTTTGAGAGAGTAGTTTGGAAGCAGTATTGGAACGTGGATTAGAAATAGGGATGTTGAAATCACCCATGATGATGGTGGGGATGTCAAAGAATAAGAAGTGAGGGAGCCATGCAAAGAAGTGTTGAAGAAATTGTTGGTGTGGACCAGGGGGGCGATAGATGACAGCAACACTCATAGAGAAAGGGTTAAAAATCCTAACAGCATGTACTTCAAAAGATGTGAACGTGAGTGATGGGACACTTGGTAGAACTGTGAATGTGCACTGTGGGGAGAGAAGTAGTCCAAACCCCCCTCCTTGTCTGCCTCCCGGGCTGAGGGTGTGGGTGAAATGTAGACCACCATGTGAAAGGGCTGCAGGTGAGGCAGTGTCTGATTGCGTGAGCCATGTTTTTGTTATTGCTAGAAGGTTTAGGTTGTTTGAGAGGAAGAGATAATGAATGGAGGTAAGTTTGTTACAAACAGAACTTGCATTCCAAAGTGCACATTTAAAGGACTTTGGAAGAGAGGGGAGACAGGTGATGCGTTTGAGGTTTGCTGGATTTCGGTAGTGTTGAGATATATGTGTGTGGGAGAATTGAGGGGGACCTGGATTAGGTGATATATCACCAGCTAATAGAAGCAGGGAGGAGGAAAGGTAGGAAAAATGATTGTAAGATGTTTTTTAGTTTCTGGCGGCAGGATGAGGCAGTTAAAGTTATTGAATTTAAATAGGACAACAGTTCATGAGTGTTCACTAGAGGTGAGTGAAGTAATGAAGGGTCAATGTGGACAGAGGTGTGTGTTGCAGGATGGGTGAGGGATGATATACTCCTAAAGATAATGCCATGAAGAGAGATAAAGAAAAATATTTTGGCAAGCATAGGGATTTATGAGTCAAATAGCAAAATGAGGGAATTAAGGAATTACCTAATTGCAATGTCCAGTGTAATCAGATAAGTAGTGCAGCACTATGCTGCAGCAAATGTAGTTTATCCATGGATGTCTGAATAGTATAGAGTAATGATGTGGGATCCATGAGGGGGAATGGGTGGAAGTGTTGAATGGAGAGTAATAAAGAGCAGTTTTTGCAAAGTCATTAGAGAGGAGAGTGGTTCAAAATCAGTATCAATTCTTCCTACTTATGATGGCAGACAAGGCATTAAGTAGAACTGAGAGCACAGTGATAAGATAAGGGACTGAAAAAACTGTAGCATGGGTAGGTAGTGGTTGAGCAAGTAGTACAGCAGGCTGATTAAACATAGTGGATTTTGCAGTGAAAACAAAGTGACAGATAGAACAAATTTTCATGAGATGAGAAGAAAATAAGTTCAGAGTCCAAAACAGTCCTCATGCTGCATGGAGCTTGTAGCCAGGGTGAGTTGAAGACATCAGAGGTAAAATATGGAGTTGCAAGTGAATACTGACTCTAGTCTTTGTGTTTCTGTGATAATAGGCAGAATGTTCTTCTCCTGTTTCCTCCGGCATAACTCTGAATTATGCTGTTTACATTTTTTGTTTTACACTTGTATCTATACACTTAGAGCTATACACATTAACTATGCAGCCATCACTGGCTTTGCAGCCATTCTACAATGAATAAAGCTGGTTAACAGACACATGTGATCAGTGTTTTTCAATCAAGCCCACAATAAACTCCTCCAACCAACAGTAGCCATAAAAGGTTTAAACAAACAAATAGTAAAAGGACAACTTGCAATAAGGCTGTAGTAATTTCCATTAATGAGTAAAATTGCAAAAATTAGGGAATTAAAAGAATTATCTAATTGCAGTGTCCTGTGTAATCAGAGAATTAGTGTAGAGTGAGGCTGCAGCAAATGTAGTATATTCCTGGATGCCTGGATAGTTTAGAGTAATGATGTGGGAGCCATGTGGGGGAGTGGATGGAAGTGTTAAATGGAGAGAAATAAAGAGCAGGTGATTGAGTAGCTGAGTTTTTGCAGAGTCATGAGAGAGGAGAGTGGTTCAAATTCAGTATAATTTCTTCCTACTTGTGATGGCAGACAAAGCCTTAAGTAGAATTGAAAGCACAGTGATGAGATGGAGGACCGAAACAGCTGTTGCATGGGTAGGAAGTGGCCGAACAAGTAGTACAGCAGGCCGATTAAACAAAGGCAATGTAGTTTTTATAGTTTATCTTTCTTACATACACATGTTCTGTGCTATCTAGTGACATACACTTACACCTGCCCTGAAGCTGGTGCAAATGATATGGCTAAAAAACACGTTGGTAAAAGATGCCCCAAAACTTGAATCGGCCGCATCCGTGTCGATACGCCCCTTTAGGCATGCCCTTAATGTACATTAAAAATGTGATGCAATAAGCAATAGACAGTGCACTTACCAATCACCGCTGCCCACTCAATAAGAATCACACATAAATTCTAAGAAAATATATAAAACTAAAAATAGAAGATAGAGCTTCCAGTGCTGTTGGTATTTTTATTTCAGATTATAGTGAAACAGAAATAGTAAAAAAATAAAAATATACTTATTTTTTTCTGCAGTATGTGTTCTTCCTTCAATATTTCAATACACTACTGTGTAGTGTGGACTCCTCAAAGACTTTAAAATAATGTTTATCGCACACTGTATGTAAAGAGACAAAAAACTTAACATAGCGTGATTTTGTTTCAACAAATCTATATGTATCTCAAAACAGATAAAGTAATACAATTTTTGCTGTGTGTAAATCTTCACTCTAATATTGATGTGTAACCATTCCCAATTAGTGTTCCCTGATGGGAATGCACTTACTAGACGCATGCATTTATATTAGTCTTATTAGATGTTTAAGGTTATTTGTTTTTATGTACAATTATTTTTATTATCAGATCAAATACTAATGTATATTAAAGGATGTCATCTTAAAACAATATTGCACTTTATTTGCTCTGCTTTCTGTTTCTCAATATATGATTGATTACTAAGTACATCTGAGAAGGAATATAAGAGAACAGAAGAATTACCTGAAAGGAGATATCAACAACATTTTGTATACTACCTCTAGTTTAAAGATTAGTGCTAATAAGTGCAATCATAATTGGTGACCTCATGGTGAAGGAAGAAGGATATTACTTTGGGCAGCATGGTGGCTAAGTGGTTACCACTTCTGCCTCACAGCACTGGGGTCATGAGTTCAATTCCCGACCATGGCCTTATCTATGTGGAGTTTTTTTTTTCTCCCTGTGTTGCGTGGGTTTCCTCCAGGTGCTGCGGCTTCCTCCCACACTCCAAAAACATACTTTGTAAGTTAATTGGCTGCTATCAAAAATTGACCCTAGTCTCTCTCTCTCTCTCTCTCTCTCTGTGTGTATGTAAGCTCCAATGGGACAGGGACTGATGTGAATGAGTTCTCTGTACAGCGCTGCGGAATCTGTGGCGCTATATAAATAAATGATGATGATGATGATTACCTATATGAAAAAAACACCTTAAACATATAATAAGGCTAATATGAATGCATGCGTCTAGTAAGTAAATCCTGCATCCCCTTCCTCCTCTCTGTCATTGCGTGGCCGTGCAGCCGCACTTGCGCCTTCGCCATTATAGTTCCGGCGGCAGAGGAGTCTCGTATCCCCCCCACTGCTAAGCTCTTGCGCCAGTGTCTCAGTGTGACTGTCAGAGCTGGAGGGAACCTGCAGCTGCACTGTCAGCCCCCACACGTTTTTTTGCTGTCCCGCATCTAAGGGGCCACTGTCAAGCTCACAGTTTTTGTGTCTGCAGCATTAGAGTCCCTCTCAGCTGCAGGCAATAGTGACACATCAGATGGCCATTCCTTACCAGCTAATCTTCCCCCCTCTCAATACAGTGTATAAACCACCACACCCACTTCCCCCGGGTTATTACTTTGCCCCTGTCAGCCGCCGTCCCGCTGTATCTCCGGGTCTGTCGCCTGCATATCCTCTCCGCCTGGCAAACAGATGTGGAACTTCCGGCCCCCCGGCCGTCTGCGCATGCGCGTCCTGTTCCTAGGCAACGGGACGCTACCCATAACCTCCGGAGGTGGCTGATGACAGCGCCGCCACCCCTTCCATCCATAGGCTGCCCAGCCTATATAAGGCATATCCTGTCTGCCCTCTAGTGCCAGAGTATCAGGTCTCATTGCCTGCCTCCAGCGTTCCTGTACATTTGCCTTGTCTTAACTATCCTGCCTTCCAGTGCCCTTTCTACCCGGAACGTTTGACCACTGGATTTCCCTGTTGTACCGCATTACCAGACTGTTAACTACCCAGCTTGTCTCACCATTCTTCTGGATACTCCTAGTGTACCTTGGTTGCCAGCATTGTTACAGATCCAGCTTGTCTGACCATTCTTCTCACGTGCCTCGCTATCCGACTAAGGGAAAGGACCGCGACATTCGTGTCTCCTGCGGCGGAGTCCATACCTCCTTGCGGGGGTCCCTGGTGAGTACCAGGGGCAAGTTAGATTCCGAACTTTCCTCCAAGTAGTGTCAACGCTAGCAGGTTTGCAACATACAGTTGTGACAGCCCCACTTGGTTTCACCTGTGCCCCATGCCGGCCAAGATTTACCCCTTTCCGTTGGTCCCCACCCTTATCCAAGGATTATCTCAGCCAATGTCGCAGAGCGCTCCCCCCAGATCATTCTGCATCCACATTTCCCTCTTCCTCATATCCCAATCCTGGTGCACACATCCTGTGTTGCCTCCCATTGATTCCCCTCCGATAGCCTTTCCTGTCCCCCCTCCATGCTCCACAACCCCCCCAGACGTTAATTTTCCCAAACCCCCTTCCCTCCAGTCATGGTATTCCCAGCTCCCTTTATTCTCATACAGCAGCCCTGTGGCACCTACCACAGGGCCGCTGTATAATCTCCAATGTTACCCATATTGGAGCCAATCACTCTTCTCAGTTCATTTGTCCCCGTTTCAACCTTCCCAGTTTTCCAGTCCTTTCCACATGACCCCCATGCCCTCGAATCAATGGTCTCAACAATTTTATCCTGCAGGTGTGTTTCCTGGACAGCAATAGCCTATGACACTATTTTATACCAGCCTTCCTCTGACCTGTCCAGGCTCCCTACAGCTTCACTCGGCTCTAATCAGCAAATTTTACAGTGCAAACACGTTTCTGTTAGTTCCCTACAGCCCGGTACCTCACCGCAAGACCCCTACAGAACCAGGTGTCTGTCATACTTCCCAACCTGTACATCAGGATATTGCTCTTTCTAACCCCTCTCCCATTTCAGGGCTACAGATTACAGATGACGATTTTGAAATGCAGCCCCAGAGTCATCAGCGAGAGGATGTCGGCCAGGATCAGACGGCTCGGAATGATGCAGGGGCAGTCGCAGGTGTATCCAGTACGCTTTCTTCTGGTGGATATGAGAGACATGTATGTGCTGGGTGCCTGGACTCCTATTTGGATATTCTGAGTCCTGGGGATGATTCTTTGGACTCAGAACAGGTCTGCAATAAATTTATGCGGCTTTTGCATTCACATATGAGACACGGTAACTGCCAGATTCGTGGACGGGTAGGTTGAGATGATTCAATGAATGAAATGGATAGAGGGGGAGGAAATTAATGATAGGGTGTTATGTGCGTATTGTCGCTAACCAATAACGATTGTCGAACCTCGATTTGTGTTTCCAAAGCACAAAGATTTATTCGCAAATAGTAGAATAAATATGCTCAAGCGAAGTAATAGTAAATACAGTCGTTACTTATCGCAGGCACTCTGGATCCAGTGCAGTCATTCAATCCTGAAGTCTGGGGACAAGAAGTCTGCACTCTGGATCACAAGCTGCTGCTTATATACACAATCAAATACAGTAATACAATGAAGATGGAATAGCTTGCATCTATTGGTCCAGGTCTCAGGAAGGTCCAAGGGGTCGTCATCATTGGCCAGTTCATACAAAGGAATCCAAAGGAGGGGGTCATCTCTGCAGGGGGTATGCTCTGCTCTTCCCGCCAAGATTCCTTAGTCTTAAGTAGTTCATAATTCCCTATCATTCATAACTTGTGTATGCACTCTGCGATTCCCTCGCAGAGTGAACCAAACAGTACGATATGTAACGAGGTTCATTATGATACCACTCATGATGTTATTCCTTCAACCCATTCCGTGTATTTCACTAATATGCATGTAACTCTGATATAACAAATAAATACTACTATATTTCGACATAACTGACTATGTGTTGCAACTACCATTAATGTGTACTATTTTATAAGTATGCGTGTTTGTGCGAATGTATGGTAAAAGACTGATTACTGTTGCCGCCACGTGTAGTGGATGCGCACGCCCTTTCACGCTGTAGCGTGCCCTTGTACGCCGTAGCGTATCATACGCATCTTTTCAGACAAAGACAACCAAGTTTGCTAGACTTTAATTGAAATGACTTTATCCAATTTGCTGACTTCGACAGTTCCACCTTTTGATAGTGTAATAAACTATCACCCAATCACCCACACTTCAACACAGTAGGAACACATTTGACAACTAAACCAATTGCTAAGATGACACCCAGTATAAGGAGAAGGAGCTTACCTACACTCGCAATCATTTCCTGTACCCACTTCCCCAGACCGGAGAACCATTTTGCTGGGTTCAACCATGAGAACCAACCCGCCACCTTTTCCCCGACCTCATATAACGAAGAATTATGGCTCTTTCGAAATTCCCATTTCAGCTTCAAAATTTATCCATCTTCCGGTCTATAACCTCTTTAGGGTCATCCGTATTATTAGTAATGTACGTGCAACATTTGACACCAAACTGGGTGGCCAGTGTCACACAGTACCCACCAGTAATAGAGGTGAGATAATTAGTACCAGTCTATGTTGCACCAACTCTTTCTTGTACGCTTGTAGCTCCCTTCCAGTATACCTGAAAGTGTCATCATACATCTCGGTGATATTATCTATTAATTTGGCTAGGTCTTGGATATATTTAAAGTTTAATGTTCCCCGAGCGGTCCTGGTGAGATCTAGAGCAACTATAACTTGGAAACCAGCAGTTTCACTAATCAATTTTGTAGCTATGGGTTCCTCACCAGGAATCATATTTCTCTTGCCACGGTGTTCATACTGTGTGTGTATGTATGGTGGTGATGTAGTCTTGTGAATATCAACCATTTCTTCATGAGTAATAGTCATGATTTCAGGAACCAGTTTAGCTAGGAAACACAAGCCCTTGGAACTCGGAGTCACCCAGAAATAAGCTTTTCTTCCACAAACAAAATACACATCCTCAGGGAGAACATAAGGAACAGTATGCCCATGAATTATATCACACAGAGTTTTGATAAAACTACCCATGCCTAGTGTCTCCATCTGCTCTAGACACGTGTCGGCATTAATGACATTTTCACATTTATCTGTAGAGACTTTTCCAATGGATACCTTCTTATGTTTGGTTATACGCCCTAACTTGTGACTTCCATCAACATTCCTGCCTAGTAGTGACCTTGTGAGTCTCCCTCTAAAATGAGTGTGGCGAGCCATTGTCTGATCTGATAGGTCAGCCTCCCAATTCTCCAGGCGCTTTGCATGAGATATGTTTAGGCACAGCAAAGATCTGCCTATGGAGTATTGTCGAAGCGTCAGACTAGGGGACCTAGTGTTATTGTACCTCCCTTCTATGGGCCTCCCACCCCTTAATTCGAGTACTTCGGATATGTTTAGAGGGAATGGCACTAGTCCTATGTTATGCTGCCCTTGAGGCACGTGAGAGCACACCCAACACTCGGTTTGGTTTAGCACCTTACCCACCAGGGAGTGATAATCCTCCAAAGGATGCCCGCATATATTCAAAGTACTGGCGGACTGGCATCGTTGCATGCATCTCTCTTCAACTAGGGAGTCGCAGAACTTGCAGATACAATATTCATCAGACAATAGCCCCTCACACTGCCTCAGAGTTCCTGAGCTGACAGACCTTTTCATAACCCCTGGACCAAGTTTGATAATGGGCTGTTCAGAGTATCCTATTAACTTTTCTTCGGCCTCCATTTCATCCGTATCACTCCCAGAACTCTCCTCCGTCCTCCATCCTCCTTCACAAAAATAGAATGTCCTAGAAAAAGTAAAAACAAGGAAAATCCTGTAACAAAAGAAAAACAAAGATAGTTCTGAGGCAACGTCTCTGGTTCAGGTGTCTCAACTGCAGGCTTTAGGTCTCCCGGAACAGGCTCACAAGTGACAGTTCTATGTCGTCGGTCTGAGTTTTGTCTTGCACTTTCTCCAGATTATGGACTCTCCTGCAGTGGGTGGAATGGACCCAAGTGTCTCTCTCTGCAACCTTCAGTGATGTAGTACTGGTCAGCAGCACTTGGTACGGCCCTTCCCAACGGTCTGTTAAAGAACCTGAACGTAAGAAATTGCGGATCATAACATAGTCTCCAGGTTCAACATCATGACAGTTCGTCTCTGGCATACCAGGTGACAGCATTTTTAGTTTTTGTTGTTGTTGTTTCAGCTGTCTACTCATTCTTATAAGATATTGTACAGTCACTTCATTATTACACTTTAAGTCGTCTTGTGGACTCACGATCAAATGAGGTTGTCGTCCGAACAGTATCTCAAAGGGGGACAGATTAAGAGGAGGTCTAGGAGTGGTTCGAATGCTATGGAGGACCAACGGCAAAGCCTCAGGCCATGCCAACCCAGTTTTAGCCATTATCTTACCCAGTTTGTTCTTGATAGTACCGTTTACTCTCTCCACCTTACCACTGGCTTGTGGTCGTAAGGGGTGTGAAGTCTGCTACTGATTCCCATGAGTTTACACATATTTTGGAAGATATCACCAGTAAAATGGGTACCCCTATCACTTTTAATGATTCTAGGGATACCGAACCTACACACAAAGTCTTGTACAATTTTCTTTGCAGTGAACACAGCAGTATTAGTGGCTGCCGGATATGCTTCTACCCAACCGGAAAACACATCAATACACACTAACACATACTTTAGATTCCTGCACGGTGGTAATTGGATATAGTCAATTTGTATTACCTGAAAAGGTCCGTCTGTAGGAGGGATGTGGGATGGCTCAGTTGGAATAGTTTTCCCAACATTTTTCCTCAAACAAGTAAGACATGACATTGCTTTCTTACCAGCTTGAGAGGAAAATCCGGGAGCACACCAGTATGCTCTCACCAGTTTGTGCATACCTTCTTTACCCAGGTGAGTCAGGCCGTGTGCTGCTTCAGCCAGGCTTGGATAGTATGTTGGGGAAGCTACAGGCTTACATTGTCCATCCCTCCAGAGTCCTGAGGACTCTTGACCACATCCCTTTGCCTTCCAGACCGCCTTTTCCTGCAGGGAACACAAATCTTGCATTTCAATTAATTTCTGCATGTCTAATGTCTGAAAAACCATCATAGTCTCGAGCGATACAGTCATAGGTTGCCCTGCTGCCCATTTAGCAGCTTCGTCTGCCCTGTTGTTGCCCAGTGACACTGGGTCTTCTTCAAAGGTATGGGCTTTGCATTTTATGACGGCTACTGTTCTGGGTAACTGTATCGCTGTCAGAAGTCCTTTTATGTGTTGTGAATATGCTACTGGTGTACCTGCTGCTGCCAAAGGGCCCCAAAATCGTGCACTACCCCGAAGGCGTACCTAGAGTCAGTATATATATTGGCTGATTTACCCTCTGCCAATTCACACGCTCTCCTTAGTGCTACTAATTCCGCCACCTGGGCTGAGTGAGGTGGGCCAAGGGGTTCAGCTTCTACCACATCCTGATCGTCTACAATAGCGTAACCAGTACATAGCTCTCCTGTCTCTGTCTGTCTATGGCAACTTCCATCTGTATAAAACGTAAAATCTACATTTTCTAAGGGGGTGTCACGTATGTCGGGCCTTGCAGTAAAGGTCTGATTCAGGTGTTCCATACAGTCATGCGTGTCAGTATTCTTGCCTAACTCATCATCAACCATGGTCTCTTCACCTCCCACCCTTTGTGTCTCTAGAGACACATACGGAAGGTATGTAGCTGGATTTAAGGTGCTACATCGTTTGATGGTGATGTTTGAGGGTGCCATCAGGGCTAGTTCCTATTTTGTGAATCTAGCTGAAGAAATATGTCTGGTTTGGGCTGAATTTAACAGAGCTGATACAGCATGGGGTGTATAGATGGTTGAATTATGTCCTAATACTACATCCTCGCTCTTACTTACTAGAAGGGCCGTTGCTGCTACACTTCTGAGACATGTTGGGAGTGATCTTGCCACATTGTCTAATTGTGCACTGTAGTATGCTACCGTTCTGCTAGCGTCACCATGTTTCTGTGCGAGGACACCTGCTGCACAACCATCAGCTTCTGCACAAAATAGCTCAAAAGGCTTTTCATAATCAGGTATTCCCAATGCAGGTGCTCTTGTCAGACTATCTTTAAGATTAAAGGACGCTTGCTCTGACTCTTCTGTGTGTACAACACGTTCTGGTTTCGAGGAAGAGACTAGCTCCTGCAATGGTAATGCCAGAATAGAAAAACCTGGGATCCAGGACCTACAGTATCCACACATCCGTAAGAAAGTACGAATCTGCTTCTGGCTCTGTGGCAGGGTCATGTGTTGTATGGCCTCAATTCTGTCGGTTGTCAGGTGTCTTAGCCCCTTAGTGAGGCAGTGTCCTAAGTATTTGACCTTAGTCTGACATGGCTGTAATTTATCCTTTGCCACCTTGTGCCCTGTTTGTGAAAGATGAAGCAACAACAATTTAGTATCATGTAAACATGACATAAAAGAATCAGAGCACAACAACAAATCGTCCACATATTGAATTAGAACAGACCCATTGTGGGGTTGAAAGGATTGCAAACAGTCATGTAAGGCTTGGGAGAAAATACTGGGGCTGTCAATGAACCCCTGGGGTAGTCTGGTCCATGTGTATTGCACTCCCCTGTAGGAGAATGCAAAAAGGTATTGGCAGTCAGGGTGAAGAGGGACTGAAAAGAAAGCAGAACATAGATCAATGACAGTAAAATGACTGGCAGACGGTGGAATCTGCATGAGGATGACAGCTGGATTCGGCACTACGGGGAATTGGCTCTCAACAACTTTGTTAATTCCCCTTAAGTCCTGGACTAATCTATAGCCCCTCCCCCCACTCTTCTTCACAGGGAAAATGGGACTATTTGCTGTACTGGCCGTACGGATTAAAATCCCTTGTTGTATTAGCCTCTCAATAACAGGATATACCACTATTTCCACCTCCGGTTTTAATGGATACTGTGGGATTTTTGGAGCTATCCTACCACTTTTTAGATTGACCATGACAGGGGCTACGTTTGCCATCAGTCCAGTGTCCTGTCCATCTCTGGTCCATAGGGAACCTGGTATTTCCAGCAACATCCCCTTTACTTGAGATGGACTTTGTTCTATAACAGGAGAGTGTAACATTAACCTTTGAGGGGTGTCCAATATGTCCTGTACCTCATGTGCAACCTTCTCGGGTATATCTAGGAACACACCATCTGAAGTACAGTATATGACACATCCCATTTTACATAACAAGTCTCTCCCTAGGAAGTTAGTAGGAGCCGCTGC
The DNA here is from genome assembly GCF_038048845.1 of Mixophyes fleayi. Lineage (NCBI taxonomy): Eukaryota > Metazoa > Chordata > Amphibia > Anura > Limnodynastidae > Mixophyes > Mixophyes fleayi. Next base: position 65,680,391 of record NC_134403.1, on the reverse strand, counting down.
AGCTAAGAGAAACGAATGCTTAGTATGCAGAGGGCCGATAGTAACTTCAGAGGGTTTAGTTAGAGGATAATGTAACACTTTTCCCGTCACCCCCATAGCTGGAATGGTTTTACTGGTCACCTGTAGATTGAAAGGAGAGGTTATCACAGATCGGGCCGCCCCTGTATCTACAAGAAAAGTTTGTTTCCTACCAGCTATGTCAACTATGATTGTTGGTTCTTCACTCTGACTCTCAGTTAACCTCACTGGCTGTAGACTACAGGTATGACCTGACCCCTAGCGCTGACTATTGATTTCCCGCGCAGCATTTGCTGCCGTAATATGCGCGGGTAGATGTGAGTCTTCTAGTCTATGTGAATCCTTCCTTGGAGGATATCTATGTGACCCACCCCTATGTGTATTGAGTCTTTCTTTATTACAATCTCTCCTGTAATGTCCTTCCTCGTTACAGTTGAAACACCTGATCACTTTAGGTTTCCTGTTATATGGGTTGTATGCTGGTGGTCGTGTATGTACCCCTTCTAGAGCCTGTATACTTACCGTCATTAACTTATCACTTTTCTCTTCCCTTTTTCTAAAAAGGTTCTTGTCATGCTCCACAGCAGACTCCCTAAGAGAGTCTACCGTGACGCCTCTCCAATTAGGTAATGTGGTTTGTACTCTCGTCTTTAAATTTTCTCTAAGGCCGTCCATCAGTACTCCTACAGCTACCTCTCTGTGATGTGGATCCTAACTTATGTTGGATATCCCAGTAAATCGTGCGATCGCTGTTATAGCTCTAGAAAAGTAATCTGAGGCAGTTTCACTATCCTTTTGTTTAATGGTGAAAATCTTACTCCAATTTACTACTACTGAAAAACAGATGGCTAAGTGTTTGACAATTTGTTCTATATTCGTTGGTTAATCTCATCAGTCAAGGTGTCATCTTCCTCCAACAAACAATCTTCAATAAATTTTTGTATGTTAGTATTGGGAGGAAGACACGCCCTCAACACTACCCGCCAATCCTTACTGGTTGGTTCGTGAGCATTCCCTAAGTCTTTAACAAATTTCTGACATTTAGCTAACTCCTTTCTAGGGTCTGGGAATTCAGTCATAATGGAACGTAATTCTGATCTAGTCCAGGGACAATGCATTGTAACATTTCTTAAAGGAACTACACCATCCTTATCCGGTTTCCCATTGGGAACCGATATTGTGCGGACTGGGAACGCACCCTCTGGTACACTCACTTCAGGGGACACTACAGAATTTACTGGTCCTAGATTTAGGACGCTTTCACTCCTAGTGATCACGCTACTCTCACCTATCTCAGCCATTTTCTCATACTTGCGCTGAGCTTCTAGTACACTAACAGCATGGGCAATGGCCGAAATCACAGTGGGTTCATCTTCATTTTCAGATACACTTGATTGAAACTGGCTAAAAACAGGGTACAACTTAGCAATTTTTCTATTTTCAGTTTTAACAACGGCTGTACTTACCCCTCCCACCACATAAGGTGGCGGGGGCGCGCTTGCGCTGAGTTCGCCACGCTTCTCAATGATTACATCCGCCTCGCGCGCGTTTTTCCCCACGCCTACTTCCGGTTTGCGTTCGCTGCTCTGCCACGTGTTACCTTCCATTTGCCACAATTTTAAACAATCATTATGTCTATTTCTCTTTTTCGTTGACTTGATCAACCATACTTTATCTTTTACAGTATTTAGTACCTCTGCATTAAAACTCCCTATTGTTGGGAAAGGCCTATCACAAGCTTTGGTCATCCCGACCCACGTGTCACAATATACAGTTGCATATGCACCATATTTCTTACACATGAGAAACCTCGCTGAACCAATAGGGCCTTCCTTACGCAGTACACTGACCATCTCTAGCATATGCTTAGCACCCATGTTGAACAATATACCTTCTACCCGGAACACAGACACACCGCAATGCTCTGTTCCTTCCGGCCAAATGTGAAATACAGACACACCGCAATGCTCTGTTCTTTCCACCTAATAATTTCAACTCTGTTGCTATACTCACCACTAGAGATCTATAATGCTCGGTGAACGTATTTCCTTTAGCCGCGTTCACTCGCTTTTCTCGCACCAGGCGAGGATCCCTAATACAGAAATATCACTGTGGGCCCCAAGGGCTATCAGCTCCTCGATACCCTGGCTTAACCACAAAAATCTGCTGAGTTTATTATCGCTGGGAGCGCAAAGTCGATACAATAAACCTGCCTTTCCAGTATAATTCCTCCTAGCTGCTTCACCAATTCGCACTAACGGTGCGATCGGATCGCACTGCCTACCAATACTAATTATTAGCAAACCTTGCGATCTATTGGTAGCGCTTTGCGAAAAACACGTTTTCGCATTCGGTATACCTGCCCTGTATACCGTCCTTCAGTTGGGCAATCCGCCTCGTCAGACAGCAACTGAGCACAATCCACAATAAAACAGTGTATCTACGTTACAACATCACACACTATACACCTTTTCTGCGCAGAAAATCAAAAGTTCCCAACAATAGTAATAATGTCTCAGAGGCTTTCACAAGTGATTATACTATGCATGTACAATAACTATCAAAATGATTGTTTAACCACGTGGCAAGTTCGCGTATGCACAGCAGGAAATACACATACGTTAAGCAATGCAATACAGTTAAAACGCACAATGACAGAAAAAAGAAACAGTTTTCTCTTTTGTCCCTGGGTTCTAGTTAGCGTGCCCTAGATAATGCAAAACGGACATTCGGTTTCGCAACACAGAGTAAAATTCAGGTTTTGAACACCATGCGTTCTTACCCGTTTATGACGCGTCTCCACCCTTTGTTGAGGAACCGAAATCCGTTGGTCTTGCGTATCATCGGCAACGAAACCTCCAAAGCTCACGAGCCCCCAAATTGTTATGTGCGTATTGTCGCTAACCAATAACGATTGTCGAACCTCGATTTGTGTTTCCAAAGCACAAAGATTTATTTGCAAATAGTAGAATAAATATGCTCAAGCGAAGTAATAGTAAATACAGTCGTTACTTATCGCAGGCGCTCTGGATCCAGTGCAGTCATTCAATCCTGAAGTCTAGGGACAAGAAGTCTGCACTCTGGATCACAAGCTGCTGTTTATATACACAATCAAATACGGTAATACAATGAAGATGGAATAGCTTGCATCTATTGGTCCAGGTCTCAGGAAGGTCCAAGGGGTCGTCATCATTGGCCAGTTCAGACAAAGGAATCCAAAGGAGGGGGTCATCTCTGCAGGGGGTATGCTCTGCTCTTCCCGCCAAGATTCCTTAGTCTTAAGTAGTTCATAATTCCCTATCATTCATAACTTGTGTATGCACTCTGCGATTCCCTCGCAGAGTGAACCAAACAGTACGATATGTAACGAGGTTCATTATGATACCACTCATGATGTTATTCCTTCAACCCATTCCGTGTATTTCACTAATATGCATGTAACTCTGATATAACAAATAAATACTACTATATTTCGACATAACTGACTATGTGTTGCAACTACCATTAATGTGTACTATTTTATAAGTATGCGTGTTTGTGCGAATGTATGGTAAAAGACTGATTACTGTTGCCGCCACGTGTAGTGGATGCGCACGCCCTTTCACGCCGTAGCGTGCCCTTGTACGCCGTAGCGTATCGTACGCATCTTTTCAGACAAAGACAACCAAGTTTGCTAGACTTTAATTGAAATGACTTTATCCAATTTGCTGACTTCGACAAGGGAGAGGGAGGAGTTGACTGGGGTGAGGGTTAATGAATTGGCTAGAGGGAGGGTTAATGAAATGGCAATGAGGGAGTTATGCCCTTCTACCATAGCTACTGCCCTCTAAACACCTAACAGGGGCCTGGAAACCCACTATTCTAATGGGCCTTCCACTCAGCCAGCCAAATGGGCCTTGCACTCAGCCAACCTAATGGGCCTTGTGTCCAATCACTAAGCTAAAGGCTTTGTGCCCTGTCTACCTATGTACTTTCAGCCTAACTAAACTAAGTATTGGGCCTTGTTCCCTGTTACACATATGGGCCACATACCCACCTAACCTAATTGGTCTGGTGCCCACTATACTAACTATGGTGCCTTGTGCCCACCTGACTGGTGCTAGGGCCTTGTGCCCACTAAATGAACTACCTATGGACTAGAGCCCAACTAACTATACTTGGGCTAGTGTCCCACTGTCCAAACTGGGCCAGGGCCTTGTGCCCCCTTACTTGCCAACGGGCATACTGCCCGAATTTAGCCAACAGGCCTTGTGCCCGACCTACAGGACTAGTAAACTTACCTGCTCTGCGTCTTCAGGTCTTCCTGAAGACCTCCAGCCGGCAGCGCCGCTTCTCCTCTTCGGCGCTGAATTTTCTGCAGTGTTTTTGGCAGGGGCCCTCACAAGGGCTCCCTGCCAATGATCTGTTGTGGTTCTTGATCTCAGTGTCTTCTGTCTTCTTTCTGTGGGCTGTCTTCTTGTGGCAGGGTAGCTCCTAGCCATTGCAAGGGTTACCTACCACTTCCACCAACGTCTTCATCTTCTACGCCACTGGATATCCCACAACGTCTTCCCTCTGCTCTGCCCGTGAACTGAAACTATAATGGCGGCACCCAGAGGCCTAAATAGAAGTCAAACATGTATAATTGCATATCCTGCTAGTATACTCATATGTTATACTATTTTGGTTCATATTCTTTGATTGGCTCTCTGTAGCGCCAAAGGCTCAAATGGCTGGAGGAGAGCCAAGATTGGCTCGCCTTTCTGGCCACTGATTGGCTAGCAGGGGAAAGTGAGCCCTCACTGGCTCACTTACCCTCTGCTGCCGGGACCTGTGGGAAGAAAAAATGGACTTACCTAGGTGGGATCGCTGGATTGGTAAGCATAATCCTCTCTTTTCTTCTATGCTGTTCTTTGCCCTCTTGACGTGCACGTTCTCGGTGCACATCTCCACACTGGTATGGAATTTTAGAAGTGGTGGTATGAAAAATGTAATAAGCATGTAAGTGAATAAAATTTGATAGTTTTACAATGAAGGCAGAAGAAGAAGTGGCAGTATTGCATACCACCATACACGCCCCTACTTCGACTACTGGTTTAAGCTCTATAACTAAATAATGTTTTCTCAGAAAGACATTAAGATTTCTGATTTTCACTATTTTTTTCAGAATATTCATTTATTCAAACAATTTTATAATGGAAATCAGGTCATATATTTTTAATACTGTTATAACTATTATCATTAATCTATAAAGTGTCAACATTTTACACTGCACTGTACATTGAGGATATCATGAAACAAATTCATTACCTACAATGACTAGAAACAGGAGGTAAAGGTTGCCCTATCCAAATGAGCTTACAATCTAAGAGGTATAGGAAACAAATGATACATAAGGTAGCGGAATACGAATTGCAATTTTTGGTGTGGTTACTGTAAGGCAGAAGCATTACTAGCCACTAATTTTAAAGCATCCATTGATGACTGGCATTTCTGTTCAGCTACCCGTCATGGGGTATGGTTCAAATGAGGAAAGGAAGTGGAAGGTGAAGATATGAAATATGAACTAGCCATCTTAATCATCAATGAGTGATGAAAATTAAACACTTACTATAGCAAAATATGACAAACAGCTAATGCTTTATTTTGGTAAATGTGTTTGCCATCATATAGCGTTGCTAACACTTTGCATTTATCTTTTTCCATTCAGTCAACCTTACATTCTTGGACTTGGCACGTCATGGACTTTAGTAAGTAGCCCTTGTTAATATATTTATTATAATAGATTTAATATGTTGATCCTTCACAGTTATGATAGTACAGTACAGTACTGCTATAATAATAGAAATGAGAAAGTAAGAATAAATCATTAGCTGGAACCTCCCTACAGGGTAGGTCTTGAGCTGGGTGAGGTATAAATTGCATCCTTGTAATTATAGCCTCTAATTTATAGTGTCATTTATACTTAAATATGTTAATTCCAGCTTTGATCTCATCACAACAGTGATAATGATTTTTGAGACAAATACAAGTACAATAAATCCCTGGGGATATATTCTATATTTAACCATGCTTGTGAGTGTAACAGTTAACAAGTATAAGCTTTGATGGTCATATAATAAAATGTGTATTTTTACACTTAAAGGCAATGGTGACCCCCAGCTGCATCACAGTATTTATTGTAATTGGCCAGGGAACTTGGCAGTGGGGCATATTTGGTCAAAGAGGGAGTCCAAGAGTAAAATGTGAGTCGTGGACCTGGCGTTCACATCTAATAATGGGATTACCTCTTTGACCATGTATGATCCATCACCACAATTTTAAAGATATTGAAAGTAGCTGAATAAATCCATTAGCAAATTTGCAAGATGTTTGTGCTTTGTGTGGTTAGTATACATAATACTAACCTATTGCATTGGACTTTTTACTGATGAATTATTTTTATCCATGGGTTATTTCACCTTATTTATAGATCCTCTCTACTAATTCGGCAAAAAACATGTTAATCACTCTTTTTTAGGTTAGCAAGCTAGTTAGTTAGTTAGTTAGCTGGTGAGTGAAGCAGAACTTTAAAAAAATATGTTTCTGGGAAATATGAATAGAAACAACCCTAATAGAGGAATATGTAATTATTATTAGATTGAAGACATAGTTGGCACTTTGTAACAAATAATAGGTTGTACCGATTGACAGATGGGCTTTAAATTCAGTTGTAGAGTTCTCTTAATAATAAGGACAAACTTGTTGTTTGGCCTATTTTAAAATAACACTATGAATAAGATATACTTAATTTAAATCACATTGAAGTTTAACATAAAAACAAAGCAATGTATAGTTTCACAATAGAATTAGGACACTTTAATTTACACCTATATTTAGTAAGTGAAGAACGGTTGCTTAGTGGCAGGTCTGCCATGCCCAAGAACAAGCCCTTTACTGGATTAAAATAATGATTTCAAAACATATCGGGCCTGAGTCATTAAGGGACACATACTCAGAGCAGCGCACGTATGTGAAATGATGCATGTACCTGGCCGTTACGAATGGCCGAAGTCAACAAGCCGCGTTTTGTCACATACGCAGCTTAATGACTTCGGGTACTACTGTTCCTACCGCATGTGCTCATGCCCGTGCATGTCAGCAAATACTCTGAATACATGTTCTGCTGTACGCGCAGAAGCGAACGCTACGCTTTCAAATGCCATAGGAACATCATCAGTGTATCTCTCAAGCTTCATTCATGTTTTACTGACTACCCTTGATTGTTATATAGTGTTGGTTGTAATGAACACTAAAATATGTGTTCCCCCTTGTTATGCTACTTTATTCACCTATACCACCAATGGTCTCTGTGAATCCCAAAGTGTCAGAATGCCTATTGACCTGGCACCCATGAATAGGTGATTGTTGTTTCTACAATTGGCAAACTTTGCCACTAAGTCTGGCATTAATACGAGGTGTGCCCCTATTGTACCGTGCTTGGCCTTTTCCTTTATTGCCTTTTAACCCACTACTTTAATTAAATTAATAATGATAATAATAATAATTTGTAAATCAAATCACACACACCAGTTTTTCTAACAAAATAAACAATTTTAATCTACAAACAACAACAATGTGAACAATTTTAGGAACATTAACATTTTTTATAAAACTTATTTCATATTTTTTTTTAAGATATTTATTAATTTATTTTGTTTATTTTTGCTTTTTTATATTTTTTTCAAGCTCTTTTAGCAGTCTCTGACTCTATGGTCTGGTTGGATCTATCAACTCCTCGTCAGCTGCAAAAAACAAAATGCAAAAATGTAATTAATGCACTCTTAATACATTCATGTGGTGAAATGCTAGATCTAGGTTTCTGTGCATATGGGTACACATTTTTCATGCTCGGTATAGGGCAGTGTAGTGTTACAAAAAAACTGCCCCAAAGTTTTTTATTATGCTGAACGCAGTTGTAATAAGAAGTATATAATATAATTGTGTGTGTTTGATTATATATTTTTTATTTTTTCCTTGCATACATTGCAAGCAGAGTCTCACCCTCTAGGCTGCAATTTTGCAACACAGTCAGCTGTGCACAACACTTGAAGTGGGGGGAGCAGTTTTCCCATTAGGGTAACTTAGGATGGCCTCTACTGTGAATGGGCAGGTAAAACTGTTTCTCATGTCAAAGTCTATCCCTTAAAAAAAATGTCAAGATTCACTATATGACAATTACCCTGTACTTACTTTCTTCCACCAGCACCTCTGGCTGCTGAGAGGGTTTAGGGTGGCTCTGGAAGAGGACTGGGGAGATAGAAAGGTAGTCTTCTGCCACCGCTGACTCCTCCTCCTGTGGATGTTCCCTTGCCACTTCCACCTCCTCCTGGACCACCCCTGGCGCCTCCTGTTGGACCACCTCCTCTTGTTCATTGCGGTAGTGGCGGTAGCTGTGTTGGAGTCCTATTATAGCGGGGTGTGTTGTATTTGTTTTAATTTTTTATTTTCTCCAACATAAACAAACATGCAGATAATGGTAGCTTTCAAAGGGAAATACCAATCATGTTCCATAAATGAAACGGTTAACGTTTGAAACATTGACAAACACTGTCCATGGGGCCGAATTTTTTTTTGCAAATTAAATGCATTAAAAGAAGCATAGAAGCACTAGAATGTATTTAATAGTATATAATACTTGATGTACGATATGTATGATAATCAGTAGGGAATGGACACAAAATAGGCCTTAGCAAACATGTCTCCATGTTTTCTTTGCGGCAAGCCATTTGCATATTATACTATGTTTTGGGCGTACTTACGAGCATCTATTTCTGCCCTTAATTCAGCGAGGAGGTTGGGCTGCCATCTCTGCAGATCGCTCCATCTGCGCTGCAATTGGATGATGGAGCGCCGACTGCCCAATTGCATGCGCAGACGCCTGCTGACAGCTCGATAGGCATTGACTGTTTCGTCGTTACTTACATACCAACCTGCGGGTTGAAAGCAACGGTCCAGTGTTGCTGTAAGGACCTGCAGTTCGGTACGTGAGAAAGTAGCTGCTCGCATGATGTCTGAAAACTGAGACACTTTAATAACCTGCCTAGCTATTGGTTCTCAGTGCACGTCGGTGCATCTGCACATCATGCGCAGAACCATTAGCAAGATGGCTGACTCACCTGTCAATGAAATGAACTTTCCTGCCAATGGGTGGGCCTAGCATGCTGGCGCCTACGCAAGAGAACACAAGATATTCACTATAAAACTCACACTGTATACGATAGTCGGCCCTGACAATTTATGCATGGCTGAAAAGTTCTTGCTGTTAGGAATAAGATTTGACTTGTTGATTTTGAGGAAAGTAAAATGGCCCTAGGTGTGCAGGCTTACATAGGATACAAGGAGAAGGAATAATTTGCCTTTCTTTTTGTTCTTTAGCTTTCCATTGCCTATTGCTGAACATTTGACACAAGCAATCAGCTTCCATTTTGAGGTACGTAAAATGGCCCTAGGTGTGCGCCTTTTTGTATAGTGATGGACCAAACTTATTTTATTTGAATTTGAAAAGATGTCTGAACAAGAGGCAAGGCAGCCTTCCAGATCATCCTCCGTTGCGGCCAAAAAAAAAAGGCAGCCAGATTTCAGTAATGCCGAAATTACATTTTGGTGGAATTGGCTGTTGATAGGCTCCACTCCACTCATTTCAGCTCTAGGCTGGATCAAAATCCAGAATATGGGAAGAAATAACAAATGAGGTCAATGCCGTGGTTCCAATAAGACGCAAAGTGAATAAGGTCCAAAAAAGGTAAATATGGAATAATGAAACAATTAGCTTTTTGTTCTTATATAAAATGTGTCAGGGTTTTGGGAATAATTTAATTCTTCTAATGTGTCTATTTTGCACACAGGTGGCAAAACTTTAAGTGTCACCTTAAGGACAAACTCACAGAGCACAGAAGGCATGCTCAAAGAACAGGTGGTGCCCCCCCCCCCTCCCCCTGGCCCAACTAGAACTCACTTCAGTGGACACCAGGGCATTGGCCTGTTTGGATGTGGAGATGGTGCAAGGGGTGGGCCGCATTATATGTATACACACATATATATACATATATATATATATATATATATATATATATATGTAAAAAATGTAATTACCCTTTAAGTAGCAAATCCTAAACTCAAGCATAGTTGCAGTTAGATATAGTGAGAAGAAAAAGAAGCAACATTTTAACCACCACACACAGAAAAGTAGAAAAATTGTATTGCCAATGTATCGTTACACAATGGCACATAACATGTCATTAACTTTTGCTTTTTAATTTGTCATTCATTGTAGGTGCCAATGCAGCTGGAGGCAATTTGGAGGATGAGCTAATGGAAGAGGCATGTGATATGGAAGAGCATCAGATGACTGAGGAAGCAGAAGTCAGTGAACGGGAATCACTGCACTCCTGCTATCACAGTATTCTGGAGACTAATACCACTATTTGGCCCAACACCACAGATATTTCCACAACCCTCACCCATATGGAGCATACTTTACACAGTAGTCTCACCCATATAGAGAACACTTTGGACCTAAACCTAACCTGTATAAAAAATACACTTACACGTCTTACTGACCTTATTTCTATCTATATCAGCAACAATCCTTCAACACGCATTTCCCAGGAATCTTCTCCTACTTCTTTCTCTCCACCTCTCAGTCCCATCTATCAACATATTCCCAACTAGCCTATCTGCACCCCACCTGATTATCGTTCCACAAGTATACCCTATCACGCGCAGCCGTGTTCACATACTGAACCATCGCCTCTCAAGGTCCTATTGTTTATAGCGCAAGACCCCAAATGCAACACCATCCTTACCAAAGAAACCAATATTTGGACAATGAACCATATACCCATTACAATCCGTCATACAACTCTCATTTACCTCCACCTGCCCCTCCTTTCATCTCTTCCCTCTGTGCCCCTGCTGCCATCTCTGCCCTGGCTGCAATCTCTGCCATCTCTGCCCCTCCTGCCATCTCTGTCATCTCTACCCCTCCTGTCATCTCTGCCACCTGTGCACCCCATTCCACACAATCGACGGCTGATGCACAAGACCCCAAATGCATCACCATCCTTACCAAAGAAACCAATATTTGGACAATGAACCATATACCCATTACAATCCGTCATACAACTCTCATTTTCTCCACCTGCCCCATCCTGCCATATATGCCCCTCCTGCCATCTCTGCCCCTGCTGCCATCTCTGCCACCGGTGCACCTCATGCCACCCGTGCACCCCTTTCCACACAATCGACGCCTGACACAAATCCACTTTCTGTTGCTCCACTGGCCTCTGCTTCCTCCCCACTGTTGCCTTCCACATCACAGGTTACACGAAGCCAGACTCATCCAAGAACAGCAGCAACTATTATTCCACCAAAGAGGCCACGCAAATCAAAGTAAACTTCTTTTTTTTATTTTCCTTACATTGTAAATAAAATATATAATGATATACTTCTTAGTTATGTATGTTTTCTTTAGTTAAAAACAAACTTACAAGAAAAGTAGGTGTCCTGGATATATTCTTTAAAGGAGACAGCATCAACCGATTCAGGACGGCTAGGGTCAGCATCTAGCACCTCCTGGCCAGCAACCTTCAGCCTCTTTCACCCAAGGAACTCCACTCCTATTGGCGATGTTATGGAACACTACACACAGAGCAATGATATCACACACAGTGGTTGGAGCATACATTAGAGCACCACCAGACCGATCTAGGCAATAGAATCTGGCCTTTAAAAGACCAAATGCCCGCTCGACAACCGATCTAATGTCTGTATGTGCCGAGTTGTATGCGACCTCCTGCTCCATGCGGGTTCAAAAGAGGAGTGAGGAGCCAAGGGCGAAAAAGGGTACGCATTATCTCCTTGAAGGAGTGACAAGAAGGACAAAGGGGAAAAATATGAGCGACATAATTGTAGCTCCATCAAGAACACAAGCAACATGTTAGATGACAAATAGTGGCAGATGTACAAATTAGAAATAACGCAGATATTACTTCAGAGAAGCTTACATAATACAATTTATTTTGACCCAAGGGTAAATCTTTTGGAAAGCTTTTTATATGAGGACCTGTCCAGGTGGTATTTTAAGTTACACATCACAGTTGAATTGTTACTGGGAATAATATTGCAATGCTCCATTGTAATATGTCTACTTAGCTATAAAACTAAAGACATGAATAATAACACTTTAAAGTACTACATATATGACGTCTATTTAGGTTACAAAGAAAAAAACCTAGTACCTAATAGCCACGCGTCACCATTCGGCCTTGCACCTCCTTGCCTCTGTTGCAATCTTTGCCACATCCCTGATTGCCAGAAGGCAAAGGAGTCATGTGTACTCCCTGGCCACATAGCTACCAGGTCAAGAGACGCATCACATATAGCCTGGACGTTTATAAAGTGGAAACGCTTGCGATTCAAATAAATCGCAGAATTCCCACCCGAGGGGACCAAGGCTACAAAGGTACCATCTACTGCCCCTATGAAGTGCGGAAAACCGGCTATAGTGACTAAGTGGTTAGCCTCACAGCGCTGAGGTCATGAGTTCAATTCCCGACCATGGCCTTATATGTGTGGAGTTTGTATATTCTCCCCGTGTTTGCGTGGGTTTCCTCCGGGTGCTCCGGTTTCCTCCCACACTCCAAAAACATACTAGTATGTTAATTGGCTGCTATCAAAATTGAATCTAGTCTGTGTCTGTTTGTGTGTGTATGTTAGGGAATTTAGACTGTAAGCTCCAATGGGGCAGGGTATGATGTGAGTGAGTTCTCTGTACAGCTCTGCAGAATCAGTGGCGCTATATAAATAAATGGTGATGATGATGGTGGCAAACTGCTGTTTGGTCTGCACTAGGGACTCATTGAGTGGCAGATGTATGAATTGCCTGAGCCCCGACAGGAAAGCCCACAGAACAATCTTCAGCACACGACTGAAGGACTTCTGGGGCATCCCTGCCGCGACTCCCACAGTGGTCTGAAAAGACCCTGTGGTGCAAAAGTACAATACCGCCAACAGTTTGGTCAATGGCGGTATTGCTGTCGGGATGTTGCACATTGGCTCCAGGTCACTCTGCACAATGTGTATGGTGTCCAGAATGACACGAGGCAGGAGCCGATAATGACGAACCACCTCAGCATCAGACATTCCAAAGAGGCCGACACGTGGCCTGAAGACACGTTCCCTGGGCCGGCGACGATGGACTAGTTGCTGGTTTTGGATGCGTCGATGCTGGTTGTCCTCCTGCGCTGCCACATGTGCCTCGTCTATTTCTAAGAAACACTATATTTGAGAGAGAAGGATGTTACAAAAAATACATTACCTACACCACCAAAATACTTCACAATTTTTGAAATCTCACTCCTGTTTGCACAGGAAACATTTACAATTTACTTACACCTACAAGTGGGTTGGCCAAACTCATAATGGAGCTGAAAAAAAAGAAAAAAATATTTACAAATAAAACAGGGAACACAATTTGTCATTGTGTCACATGACTAGGCATTAAACAAAGCAAGAAAAAACAAACAAACACATACATATGTCTCAGGGGAGAAAATAAATTACTCCTTCTCCTTATATGCTATGTAAGCCTGCACACCTAGGGCCATTTTACTTACCTCAAAATGGAAGCTGATTGTTTGTGTCAAATGTCCAGCAATAGGCAATGGAAAGCTAAAGAACCAAAAAGAAAAGCAAATTATTCCTTTTTCTTATATGCTATGTAAGCCTGCGCACCTACACAATGGAAAGCTAAAGAAAGGAAACATAACAAAACTAGTAAACAGCCCCAAGAGTAGGGTAAGAAACATAGTAAAAACAAGGAAACTATAACATGAAACATTTGTCTCAGGGGGAAGGACCAAAAAAAAGTATTAAAATGATAGACAATAGGCTACCAGTAAACAGACACTTAAAAAAGTACAAACCAAACAAACCTTGGTAATAGCTTGAAACATATAAAGCAAACATACCGGTAAATGCAGTCATAGCAGCATATAGGGCACATGCTGTAATTCGAGCTTTATAGCAATGTTTAATTGGCAGAGAGTATGCAGGTGATTGGGAGCATACGTCACGATCACTTGGCGATTCAGAAGCCTATTGTGTATGCTAGTGGTTTGGCACTAAAAGATAAACTAGACCCCAAGCAGGTGCATACTATACGCCAATAACCACGCGATTGCATACGTTCGCCCAAGTCTGACTTTGACATCCCTATACGTCACTGCCCTTTTCACAACCCTAAATTGCAGGCCGTTTTACAAATCGCCATCCTGATTTTAACAATGATGAACATAGAAACCACCATATTTACTAAGCTGGGGTTTTCAAAACCACAGCAAAACAGCCATCCAAATGGCCAAAATGAAAGGGGTGGTTGTGAGTGGCGAGATTGTTCAGCCTGTATGCTGTTTGAGCTATTTTGCCATTCAGAACATAAGAGAAAGCAAGATTGACATTTAAATGTTTTGGGCAAGCATTATTTATTGATTAAGGGGCAAAATGAATTTAATATTAACTTATGGGGGATTTTTTTTTAAATATTTTTTTAAGGGGACACTATTATAACTAGAGACGGGCGGGCTCGGTTCCCCGAGTACCGAACCCGCCTGAACTTCAGGTATCCGTGTACCGAGCCGAGCAGGCTCGGTACTCTCCCACCGATTCGGAATTCAAAACGAGGCAAAACGTCATTGTGACGTTGTCGGATCTTGGAGCTCGGTTCTTGCAATGTTTCAAATGCATAAATATCCGCCTCCACAGCAATCCAGCGCCATTTGACAAAGGGAGAGAGAAGGGTTAGGTTGCAGAATTAGAGCAGGGAGAGAATAGTTATTGCAGTAGTTATTACAGCAGTTATTAGAGCATTAAGAGAGCAGTTATTAGAGCAGGAAGAGAGGAGTATAGAGAAGGCATTTTTCCAAACATTGCAAACTGTTTGGGGTGTCATTTTCCCTCCTAAAGAAACTATTTTCTGCCCACAGAGATTGTAATATACCAGCACAATTTCTTTCTGAATTTGCACTACAAGTCTTGGATGTCACATATTCCCCTGTAGTAAAAAGCTATTTTCTGGTGCTGAAATAATTATATATCAGCACTATATATTTCTGAATTTGCACTACAAGTGCTTGGGGTGTGACATTTTCCCCATTGCCCAAAAATCTATTTTCTCGTGTTGAAGTGATTATATATCAGCAGTATATATTTCTGTATTTGAACTACAAGTGCTTGGGGTGTGACATGTTCCCCATTGCCCAAAAATCTATTTTCTGGTGTTGAAATTATTATATACCAGCAGTATATATTCTGAATTTGTCCTACAAGTGCCTGGGGTGTGACATATTCCCCTGTTCAAAAAAATATATTTTATAGTGCTGAAATTATTATATACCAGCACTATATCTTTCTGAATTTGCACTACAAGTGCTTGTGGTGTGACATATTCCCCTGTTAAAAAAATATATTTTCTGGTGCTGAAATTATTATATACCAGCACTATATCTTTCTGAATTTGCACTACAAGTGCTTGGGGTGTGACATATTCCCCTGTTAAAAAAAAATATCTATTTTCTGGTGATGAAATTATTATATACCAGCACTTAATATTTCTGAATTTGCCCTACAAGTTCTTGGGGTGTGATATTTTCCCCATTGCACAAAAATCTATTTTCTGGTGCTGAAATTATTATATACCAGCAGTATATCTTTCTGAATTTGCACTACAAGTGCTTGTGGTGTGACATATTCCTCTGTTAAAAAAATATATTTTCTGGTGCTGAAATTATTATAAACCAGCACTATATCTTTCTGAATTTGCACTACAAGTGCTTCAGGTGTGACATATTCCCCTGTTCCAAAAAATCTATTTTCTGTTACTGAAATTATTATATACCAGCAGTATATTTCATATTTTGCACTACAAGTGTTTGGGTCTCATTAAAATGGATTCAAAGCAGTCCACATATGAGCAGTATCTGCAAGCAGCTGCTGCCACCAGTCCTGATGGTAGTCTTCCCTGTACGTCATCTGGTAAAGCCTATGTAAAGGTACATAGTCTTTTTAAGTCAGGGAAAAAAACACCCCCAAATTTTTTTTTACCGTGTTGAAGAGAAAAAGAGATGTAACTGATGAAAAGTTAATTGCCGATAAAAAAAAAATTGCCAACATGCCATTCTACACATGCAGTGGCAAAGAAAGAATGAGGCCTTCGCCTTTCTCTATTAGTGCCAGATTGAAAAATGTTACTGACACTTCTTCTTGTAAGGTCACTCGTAACCAAGCAACTCCAAGTAATTCGGAGTCCAAAAGTGGTGCACAACTACTGTTACGTGTGAAAGCCGAGCTGCAAGAAAACAGAAAGGCATTAGAGGAAAATGTATGCTCAGAATCAGAAATGACACCAATCCCTGAGGAGAGTCCATCCACGAGTGGTATGTGTAATCCTGACCATTCTGATAGTGTACCCATAAAGAAGGGCCCTTTCAGCATTTCTGCTAATGTGTGCCTGAAAAGCCCGAGTGTAGCTGGTGATACACCAAGTGAGAATAACACTATGGAATTAGAAGAGGATGAGGAGGAGATTTGTCTAGCCGACTAGGGCGCTGATGAGGAAGCGGTTGATTGTGTAAGTCCTGCACCAGTGTGGCACCAGTGGCAGCAGTTCTGGCACGTGAGGTTCTGGCACCAAATTGCACTTTCCAAACAGAAGCAGGGATGACACAGGTGGCAGACCACAACAGTTTGACATCTGGGCTGGTTTGAAAGATGTGACCAAAAATTTTGTAATCTTGCCCATAACTCCAACCAATCCTACTATTAACATGCAAAGGATAGTGGAGGGCCTAGCAAGGATTAAACTGTATTTTTCCTAATTTGCAGTAATAAGGTTTGAGTGTAATATACACCCAAAGACTAGTGCTCAATTGCTAAGAGTCATTGATGAAGAGGAAGACAAGCTTACAGCATTATATAGGTAACACCCAAAGAGAAGAGCTCCATTGCTCCATTGCTAATTGTAATTGCTGAAATAGATATTATAGGCTTGCCTGGCTTGGTCTAAATCTGCACTTACATTTTATTGTACCATAGCTCACTCAGAAACAGGAGAGGTGGCAGGGTTCAGTGCTAATCTTCCTCAAACATTTCTAATTCATCCCACCATCATAGAAGTCTGTGTACTATGATGTAATTGGCGATAATGGCCTTCCAAATGGAATTGTCACGATTTTTGGCCAATTCTTTTACCGCAGAGCAAATATCAAAATGTTGTGTGGACAAATCTGCATCACCACTGGGTGTCTTGGGAAAGCTACTTTTTTTACAACAAGCAGTTGCCAAAGAAACTGAAGGAGAAGACGTCATTACAAGTTGATAGCTCTTGGATCCTGGTGAAACAAATTAAGCAGTTAATCGACAACTAAAATATGGTTAGCACATTTACTTAGTTTGATTTCATCCATTAAATTTCTGTAGCTCCTTCTCAAAATGTATTATTAAGGCAATCACTTGACCGTGTCTGCACTCTCTTCACAGGTGACTACTTCGCTGGAGTAAAGTACATTCCCCTCAAATGCTAGTCTTCTTGCAGCTGCTGCATTTTACTACATGCTGTTGCATATATGAGAAAATGACCCTAAATTTTTCGGGACACAAACAGCATCTCTTGCATGTCATTTTTTAAAAGTTCTGTAACACCAAGTTAATTGTGTGAGCAAAACAGGAAATGTGATGGAATTCCACCCCGCTGTAATGCTTGAACAATATTGGTGTCGTTATCAGAAATGACAGATACTCAGGAGAGTTCAAGCAGGATTAGCCATGTTTCAATGACATCCCTTAGTTTTTGTAACAGATTGTCAGCTGTATACTGAAATGTTTTCAAAATTTCCTGATTTTTTTTCACAATTTTGTACATGGATATCATGTTTTCAAACTACAATTTCAAATCACTGAAAGTATGGACTAAAAGTATAGATTTATAACAAACTTCCAGGCTGGTGCTATGAGTCTAGTACTGTATCATATTTTTTGTATGGTGGTTTGCTAAATGATTTATATTAAAGATGCTCACTGACCCCCGTGGTTTGGTTTTGGTTTTGGATCTGGATTACCTTCGGGGTTTGGTTTTGGTTTTGCCAAAACAGCCCTTGCATATTTTGGTTTTGGTTTTGTTTAGCTATTTTTTTACTAAATTTCATTTTTTGGGGTAAAATCCCATAATTTTGGTAATATTTTATACCTACATTATTATTAACCCCACTAAAACTAATTTCAAGTCATTTCTATTCAATTTTAGGAGAGGTAGCATGTACAATTTATCAAGCCAAGCAGTTCATCCACAAAGAGTGTCACTTTTGTGGCTGAAGTGCTTATTTTCTTTCGGCCCTCACTAAACAAGATAACAATGTCACCCACAATTAGAAGAGGTAGCATGTACAATTTATCAAGCCAAACAGTTCATCCATAAGAAGTGCCACTTTTGTGGCTGAAGCGCTTATTTTCTTTCGGCCCTCAATAATCAAGATAACAATGTCACCTACAATTAGGAGAGGTAGCATGTACAATTTATCAAGCCAAGCAGTTCATCCACAAGGAGTGCCACTTTTGTGGCTGAAGTGCAAGTCCAACATGCCCCTCCCTAAACAAGCTAACAATGGGCTTGTTAGAGTAATGGCAATGACAAATTCAGCAATTTCAGGATTTCTTCTGTTTGGGTGTATATTAGACCCAAAACTTATTAGTCCAAATTCAGAAAACAAGCCTGCAAGGACTTGTATATTAGGATTTCAGCAATGACCAAATAACCAATGCAGCTCTTCTATTAGGGTGTATATCAGACCCTACACTTTGTAGTGCAAATTCAGAAAAAAGAGTGCAATGACTGGTATATTAGGATTTCAGCAATGACCAAATGACCAACGCAGCTCTTCTATAAGGGTGTATATCAGACCCTACACTTTGTAGTGCAAATTCAGAAAAAAAAACCTGCTAGGACTTGTATATTTATAATTTGTATTTCTGCAATGACAAATTCAGCAATGGAGCTTTCTCTAACACTGCTACCACCCTCCTCTTTCTCTTCTATCACTTTGTCTGCCAAACTGCTCTATACTCTGTCCTACCCCTTTTCTGTCTTCTGTCCCTCTCTCAAATGGCGCTAGATCGCCGTGGAGGGCGGTATTTATAGATTCCAAAACTCGCGAGATCCGAGATCCGACAACATCACAATGGCGGTTTGGAATCTGAATAGGCACGAGAGTACCGAGCCGATTCAGCTCGGTACTCGGAACCCCAAAGTTCGGGTGGGTTCGGTTTTCACGAAACCGAGCCCGCCCATCTCTAGTTTATGTATATATATATATATATATATATATATATATTTTTTTTTTTTTTTTTTCTAGATATGAAGAAGAGATTGATAAGCATACATGTGCTGAAAATGAGTTTGTGTCCTTCAAAAGGGTAGGTGTCATTAATTAATTAATAAGAATAAGACCACTTTATACTTATCTGAGTGTCTGAAGTGAAGTGTCTGAAGTGAAGTACATGGTTAATATAACCAGATACAAATAGGGTCTAAGCAATGCTACATTTTAACAACAATAATAATAATAATAATAATATAGTGAGACATTCTGATGTAAAGCCATATCAAGTCACAAACCCACAGGTATATTACATTTAATTACATTTAAAATGTCTTACTATGTTGCAGTTCTGAATCTTTAATGGGTTAATATACAGCAAGAGAAGATGGCATTTGGCATATTGCAAAGGGGTTATGTAAAGGGGTTACATTGCAACCCCTTTACATAATGCATATACGGAGTGCTATGTGTCAAATCAATATACAAAATTCATTAATCATCATCATCATCATTTATTTATATAGCGCCAACATATTCAATAGCGCTTTACAATTGGGGACAAACATAATAAACTAATAAACAAACTGGGTAAAACAGACAAAGAGATTGACACATGAGGTTAAGTCTACATTTTGCATTTTGGCCCAGCCAGACTGCAAAGGTAAAAGTGACTCATAAGCTAAATGATCCCATCACACAACAATGTTGGTCAGGGGGTAGTTGTCTTGTGTGAAATTGTGTAACAGGCTAAAGGTAGCGAGGTTATGAGGGTGGCTGAGGAATATTATAAGCTTGTCTGAAGAGGTAGGTTTTCAGAGAATGCTTGAAAGTTTGTAGACCAGAGGAGAGTCTTACTGTGCGAGGGAGAGAATTCCATAGAGTGGGTGCAGCCCGAAAAAAGTCCTGTAACCGGGAATGGGAGGATGTACTGAGGGTGGATGAGAGACGCAGATCTTGTGTAGAACGGAGTTGTCGAGTTGGGAGATATTTTGAGACAAGAGAGGAGATGTATGTTGGTGCAGCTTTCTTGATGGCCTTGTAGGTTAGTAAAAGTATTTTATATTGGATTTGGTACAAAACAGGCAGCCAGTGTAGAGACATATAGAGTGATTCAACAGAGGAATAACGATTTGCAAGGAAAATCAGTCTTGCCGCAGCGTGCAAAATAGATTGTAGGGGTTTGAGTCTGTTTTTGGGAAGACCAGTAAGGAGGGAATTGCAATAGTCAATGCGGGAGATGATAAGTGCTTGAATTAAGGTTGTTGCAGTGTCTTGCGTTAGATATGTGCGAATTCTGGAAATGTTCTTTAGATATATGTAGCAGGATTTAGATATAGAGTCAATGTGGGGAACAAAGGATAGGTGTGAGTCAAGGATTACATCTAGGCAGCGAGCTTGTGGGGTGGGATTTAAGGTCATGTTATCAACAGAGATAGAAATGTCAGGTATGCTCTTGTTGGTGGGTGGGAATATTATTAACCCTGTTTTAGAGAGATTAAGTTTGAGTTGGCGAGAGGACATCCAAGATGATATGGCAGAAAGACAGTCAGTTACACGGGACAACACAGATGTCGAGAGATCAGGAGAGGATAGATAGATTTGGGTATCATCCGCATAGAGATGATACTGAAAGCCAAAGGAACTTATTAGATTTCCAAGAGAAGTGGTGTAGATAGAGAACAGCAGAGGACCTAGCATTGAGCCTTGTGGTACTCCAACTGATAGGGGAAGCGGAGCAGAGGTGGCTCCAGAGAAATTAACAGTGAAAGAGCGATTCAAGAGGTAGGATGTGAACCAGGATAGGACAGTGTCTTGAAGACCTAGGGATTGCAGCGTTTGTATGAGAAGAGAGTGGTCAACGGTGTCAAATGCAGCCGAGAGATCAAAGATAATTAGGAGAGAGTAATGGCGTTCAGTTTTAGCAGTGATCAGATCATTGATAACCTTGGTCAACGCAGTCTCTGTGGAGTGTTGAGAACGAAAGCCAGACTGAAGAGGATCGAACAGGTTGTTAGCGGAAAGAAAGCGTGTGAGGCGAGTTTAGGCAAGTCTCTCTAGAAGCTTGGAGAGGCAAGGGAGCTGAGAGATAAGACGGTAATTTGAGAGAGAGAGTTTGGGTCGGAGTTTTGTTTTTTTAGAATAGGAGTAATCACTGCGTGCTTGTATAGTGATGGAAAGATGCCAGTAGAGAGTGAGAGATTACAGATTTGAGTTAGAGGCGAAATGAGCACAGGAGACAGGGATCTACCAATTTGCGAGGGAATAGGATCAAGAGGACAGGAGGTAGAGTAGAGAGATAAGAAGAGCGTAGAAATTTCCTCTTCATTTGTGGGGTCAAATGAAGAGAGGGTGTCAGAGGGTAGTGGGAAGGAATTGAGCTGATTGCTTGTTGAGGAAGAGGATACCATTTCTAGTCTGATCTTGTCAATCTTGTCCTTGAAGTAGGAAGCAAGATCCTGATCACTGATAGTAGATGGAGGGTTCAGGGTGGGAGGATTGAGCAGATATTTAAATGTATTGAAAAGGCGTTTGGGGTTAGAAGCCTAAGCATAGATAAGAGATTGGAAGTATGTTTGTTTTGCAGTGTCCAGAGCATTTCGATAGGAGTGGTAGACAGAAGTATACGTGAAGAAGTCATTAATCAAATGATGAACCAATTTCAACATAAACTAATTATGCGCAGAATTTTTAAGTGCAGCAACTCCAGCTTTTGTTTTGAGATAGACATTATGGGCCTGAATAATTTTCGGATGTAAGTCCCATTGCTTGCTGCATTTTGCATAAAATTGCTCTGGCATGCTCAGAAACAGACCTTATGCCAGTGAACCCGATTGCATCCAGTCCATGTCCAAGTGCAAATGACACTTCTGAATGCTACAGTTTGAAAGGGGGAATGGGGGCATGAAAGGGCGTATGTATGTGGGCAATGTAGAGTAAGGGTGGGCCGAGGTTGAACTCAATGCACATTTGTCCGGTTCAAGCTCTGGGCATCTCTGAGGTACGTGTTTTTTGGCCATATGCCTTGCACCAGCTATTGGGGAGGTTTAAGTGTCGACTGACAGTGTTGCCTGACATGTATGCATGCCAGGACATGTGTATTCAAGTCAGAGGAACTATAAAATTATGGTTTATGTTTACTACACATTTAGAACATCCTGATTTACGCAATTAATGGAAAAAAATAATAAAGTGTATTTTTATTCATCAATATTTGTGGTATTAAGAGTTAATTTATTTAATAGAGTTTAATTTTTTGCATGCGCTCTGATGGGACTTGATATTGCACACATGCATGTGTGTATCTTGCAATCTGTTGTGTCTGTCTGCATATGGCAAGTAACGTATATCTAGAGCATATTTATACCCATGTTGAAATAGAAATGTTTCTTGAGATCTGCTTGTACGTTAATATGAGTGTACGTGTGTGCAAGTTAAGTCCGATTTTTTTAAATGCAAGTTGAGTTCACATTGCAGTCAAAGAAGAATCAGGCCACTTATTGTTTTATACATAATGGAAGATTGTAAAACATATTTGTACTAGAAATATACTGA
Organism: Mixophyes fleayi; assembly: GCF_038048845.1. NCBI lineage: Eukaryota > Metazoa > Chordata > Amphibia > Anura > Limnodynastidae > Mixophyes > Mixophyes fleayi. The sequence continues at coordinate 65,657,430 of NC_134403.1, read as the reverse complement.
ATCTATACATTGATTCTAGAATTAACTGAATCCTTAAGCAAGATTAGTTTGCCCAAACCCCTATGGCTCATTCAGTTGCATCTGAATTGTGATTTACCTGTGATTTTAGTGAACATAATGCGAGATTATGGTGTCAAGGAGATAACATTATAGTAAGCATGCAATTTAGACCTCTCTTTATTTTAAAAGGATTTTATTTTAATATGAAAATGTGGGATTCCTGAATTTATATGAATTTTTAAACAAAATCTAGTGTAGAACAAGACTGGAGAACTATACTGCAAGAAACATCCTCTGTGTTAAGTGCCCTTTTAATAGGCTTTCATCTTTTTAAGGATGTGGGTGTTTTGTACTTGCAAAATGCTGAGCTGGAGTCCAAAGAAGAGGCAATAACTGATGAGATCAACATCCTGAGGACCCTCTATGATACGGTACTGAAATCATTTTTATGACCATTACATGTCCCAATTAGTTGAGGAACCAACTAGGAACCGGACTATACTGGACCTAGTAATAACAAACAATGTAGACGTAATATCAAATATTCAAGTAAAGGAGCACTTGGGAAACAGTGATCATAATATGGTCTCATTTGAAATTAGTTTCCAGAAACAACAGTATAAGGGATCAACTAGGACTTTAAACTTTAAAAAGGCAAATTTTAATATGCTAAAGGAGTCTATAAAGAGCATAGACTGGGACAAAGCCTTTGAAGGAAAAAATACGGAAGAAATGTGGGCTGTCTTTAAAATGTTGTAGGAAACATACACGTATAAGTTCATTCCTATGGGAAATAAATGTAAAAGAATTAAGTCTAAACCAATGTGACTAAATAAAAAGGTAAGGGAAGAAATGCAAAGGAAGAAGCGTGCATTTAAATTGTTTAAGTCTGAAGGGTCAGAGGAGTCCTTCCATAGGTACAAGGAATGTAATAAAACATGCAAAAAGGAAATTAGATTGGCTAAATTAGAAAATGAAAGGCACGTTGCAAAAGAAAGTAAGACAAACCCCAAAAAGTTTTTTAAGTATATAAATGGCAAAAGGATTAAAAAAGATAATAGGATTAAAAAAGATGAATTGATAAATGATACTAAGGAAAAAGCAGAAATATTAAACACGTTCTTTTCTTCAGTATTTACCAGAGAGGAACAAATGGCAGGAGTAATACATAAAAATGGAAATTAAACCATGCCATTAATTAATACTTGGTTGTCAGAGGAAGAAGTCCAAAGGCGACTGAAGAATATTAAGATAAATAAAGCTCCAGGTCCAGATGGCATACACCCAAGGGTCCTTATGAAGTTAAACTCGGAAATAGCTAGACCGCTATTCTTAATTTTCAGAGATTCAATCTCATCAGGCTCAGTACCAAGGGATTGGCGAATAGCAGATGTGGTGCCGTTGTTTAAAAAGGGGACGAGATCACAACCAGAGAATTATAGACCTGTAAGCCTGACATCAATAGTGGGGAAACTACTGGAAGGTATTTTAAGGGACAGTATTCAGGATTACTTGGTGCGCAATAAAATTATTAGTGGGAATCAACATGGATTTGTGAGGGATAGGTCATGTCAAACTAACCTAATTAGTTTCTACGAGGAAGTTAGTGGGAACTTAGACCAGGGCAGGACAGTAGATGTGGTCTACTTAGATTTTGCAAAGGCCTTTGATACAGTGCCACACAAGAGGTTGGTTTACAAAATAAGGGAACTGGGTCTAGAAATCAAAATTTGTACTTGGATCGAAAACTGGTTACAGAATAGGGAACAGAGAGTTGTGATAAATGGAACATTTTCTAATTGGTCAAAAGTCTTAAGTGGAGTACCTCAAGGTTCCGTGCTGGGACCACTCCTTTTTAATATATTTATTAATGACCTTGGTGATGGTTTAGAGAGCAAAGTGTCTATTTTTGCAGATGACACTAAACTCTATAAGGTAATAAAATCAGAGCAAGATGTAGCTTCTCTACAGAGGGACTTAAATAAACTGGAGGATTGGGCGGCTAAATGGAATATGAGGTTTAACACAGATAAATGTAAGGTTATGCATTCAGGGATCAAAAACAAGAACGCAATCTATAAATTAAATGGAATTAATTTGGGAGAATCTATAATGGAAAAGGATTTGGGAGTGCTCGTAGACAGTAGACTTAGCAATAGTGCTCAATGTCAAGCAGCAGCTGCAAGGGCAAACAAAGTATTGACATGCATAAAAAGGGGCATAGATTCAAGGGAAGACAGTGTAATTTTGCCACTGTATAAATCGTTGGTAAGACCTCATCTTGAATATGCAGTACAGTTCTGGGCACCACTCTATAAAAAAGATAATTTGGAACTAGAAAAGGTTCAGAGAAGGGCGACAAAATTGATAAAGGGTATGGAGTCATTAAGTTATGAGGAAAGGTTAGCCAGTTTAGGCATGTTTACTTTAGAAAAGAGGCGTCTAAGGGGAGATATGATTACTATGTACAAATACATTAGGGGTCAATACAGAGAGCTTTCATGGGAACTTTTTACCCCAAGGACCATACACAGGACACGTGGTCATCCCCTAAGGTTAGAGGAGAGGAAATTTCACAACCAGCAAAGAAAGGGGTTCATTACAGTAAGGGCAGTCAAGATATGGAATTCATTGCCAGGGAAGGTTGTGATGGCAGATTCAATAGATATGTTTAAGAAAGGGTTAGACAAATTTTTAGCGGAAAGGTGTATCCAGGGATACGACCGTTAATTTAAAATAAAGGATAGTAGTGGATATAGGGTAAAAATTGGATTGCAATATTGAGTCTGGGGGGATTTTCAAAATTGAAGCAGATGGGTGGTTGCCTACTCTGGATTAATTTCAAATATAAGTGCAGGATCGCAGGAGATCCAAAATAGGTTGAACTTGATGGACTGGTGTCTTTTTTCAACCTCATCAACTATGTTACTATGTTACTATGTTACATGATGTTCTTACCAACATCTAGATGTACCTAACATAAGGAAAAAAAGTATTTTTATAAATAATGACTCTGCAGCAATTGTCATACAAACATTGTGTTTTCTATCACATTTTATGATATAAGTTAATTACAGGGTATATGATACCATATGGAATTTAATCCCTTAACTCAATTCGTTTTAAGTCCATCATCAGATACAACATTTCAGTACACAATTGCGCAATAATGTGTTTTGTCATACTAATACGAACTTTAAGTTAAATATTTTATTTGCTTTTGAAAATTTCCTTGCCAGTAATGGGACAGAGACTATCTATCTATCTATCTATCTATCTATCTATCTATCTATCTATCTATCTATCTATCTATCTATCTATCTGTGACTGGATCATTATAAATAACTTATGGTATAAATTTATTTAAAGGAAATAGCGCAGGGCGCTTATTTATATAATTGCAAATGTACTTATTTTTGATATTGTGAGTATGTTGGTTGATAACCAAACACGATCTCCGATTTTCAGTGGTGGAATAGCCCATCTCTTTTTATCTGCAAAAGACTTATATCTGGCAGAAGTCTTCTTTAAACAGGTTTTGACCTGCGACCAAATATTTTTGAAGGTTTGGCAAATAGTCTCTACAGCAGGAACTTGGGTGGGAGGGAGGGCAGGAAACTCCGGAAAAGACGGATGGTGACCGTAAACCACAAAGAATGGAGTTTTAGAAGATGACTCATGGTACATGTTGTTATGAGCGAATTCAGCCCATGGAAGCAATTCTACCCAGTTGTCTTGGTTGGCTGAAGAGAACATCCTTATAAAAGTCTCAAGATCTTAATTGACCCTTTCGGTTTGTCCGTTTGATTGAGGATGGTAGGAGGATGAGAGTGATAATAGTATGCCCAAGATCTTACAGAGGGCCCGCCAGAATTTGGAAACAAATTGTACTCCTCTATCTGAAACAATCTCGGACGGACATCCATGAATACGGAAGATTTCTTTGATGAAATACTCAGCCAGAGTAGAAGAAAAAGGCAAACCAGTCAAGGGAAAGAAATGCGCCATCTTCGGAAATCTGTCCACCACTACCCAAATAGTATTGCACTTTTTACTAGGAGGAAGATCAGTAACAAAGTCCATACTAATATGGGTCCAAGGCTTGGACGGAATGGGTAGTGGTTGAAGCAAACCCGCTGGAGTTCTGCGGGGAGTCTTGAACTGGGAACACAATTCACATGCAGCCACAAAATCTTTGACATCTCTCCTCATAGAAGGCCACCAGTAACTTCGAGAAAGAATTTCAAAGGTCTTGCGTTCACCAGAGTGTCCAGAAAAACGGGAAGAGTGAAACCACGAAAGGATTTTCTTCCGAAGAGCAGGAGGCACAAGGGTTTTCCCAAATGGTAGCACTTTAGTGGAAGAAGCAGCCAGAGAAACACATTTGGGGTCTAATATAGAGTGGTTGGGACCATCTTCAACGTCTGAGGACGTCACAAAAGCTCGAGATAGAGCGTCTGCTTTTTTATTCTTTGCAGCTGGTTTGAAGGTTATGATTAGTTCAAAACGAGAAAAGAAAAGAGTACATCAACTGATCTACTGTGTACCGACCCGGCTTGTCAGTTAACCCTTCTCCTGCTGAATCCCTGGCTTATCTGCATCAACTGATCTACTGTGTACCGACCCGGCTTGTCAGTTAACCCTTCTCCTGCTGAATCCCTGGCTTATCTGCATCACCTGATCTACTGTGTACCAACCTGGCTTGTCAATTAACCCTTCTCCTGCTGAGTCCCTGGCTTATCTGTATCAACTGATCTACTGTGTACCGACCCGGCTTGTCAATTAACCCTTCTCCTGCTGAATCCCTGGCTTATCTGCACCAACTGATCTATTGTGTACCGACCCGGCTTGTCAGTTAACCCTTCTCCTGCTGAATCCCTGGCTTATCTGCATCAACTGATCTACTGTGTACCGACCCGGCTTTTCAGTTAACCCTTCTCCTGCTGAATCCCTGGCTTATCTACATCAACTGATCTACTGTGTACCAACCCGGCTTGTCAATTAACCCTTCTCCTGCTGAGTCCCTGGCTTATCTGTATCAACTGATCTACTGTGTACCGACCCGGCTTGTCAATTAACCCTTCTCCTGCTGAATCCCTGGCTTATCTGCACCAACTGATCTATTGTGTACCGACCCGGCTTGTCAGTTAACCCTTCTGCTGAATCCCTGGCTTATCTGCATCAACTGATCTACTGTGTACCGACCCGGCTTTTCAGTTAACCCTTCTCTTGCTGAATCCCTGGCTTATCTACATCAACTGATCTACTGTGTACCGACCCGGCTTGTCAATTAACCCTTCTCCTGCTGAGTCCCTGGCTTACCTGTATCAACTGATCTACTGTGTACCGACCCGGCTTGTCAATTATCCCTTCTCCTGCTGAATCCCTGGCTTATCTGCACCAACTGATCTATTGTGTACCGACCCGGCTTGTCAGTTAACCCTTCTCCTGCTGAATCCCTGGCTTATCTACATCAACTGATCTACTGTGTACCGACCCGGCTTGTCAATTAACCCTTCTCCTGCTGAGTCCCTGGCTTATCTGTATCAACTGATCTACTGTGTACCGACCCGGCTTGTCAATTAACCCTTCTCCTGCTGAATCCCTGGCTTATCTGCACCAATTGATCTACTGTGTACCGACCCGGCTTGTCAATTAACCCTTCTCCTGCTGAATCCCTGGCTTATCTGCATCAACTGATCTACTGTGTACCGACCCGGCTTGTCAGTTAACCCTTCTTCTGCTGAATCCCTGGCTTATCTGCACCAACTGATCTACTGTGTACCGACCCGGCTTGTCAATTAACCCTTCTCCTGCTGAATCCCTGGCTTATCTGCATCAACTAATCTACTGTGTACCGACCCGGCTTGTCAATTAACCCTTCTCCTGCTGAATCCCTGGCTTATCTAGACCAACTGATCTACTGTGTACCGACCCGGTTTGTCAATTAACCCTTCTCCTGCTGAATCCCTGGCTTATCTGCAGCAACTGATCTACTGTGTACCGACCCGGCTTGTCAGTTAACCCTTCTCCTGCTGAATCCCTGGCTTAACTGCATCAACTGCATATAAAACATTATTTTATATGCCATTATTTTGTTTTTCCTGATTGTACATTTACAAGTTTCTACTTTTTACCTGTTATTATTCTACTATTTATATGCCTTTATCTTGTTTTTCCTGATTTTATATTTACCAGCAACTAGTTTTACCTGTTATTATTCTTGCCTATTTCTATTGTCCTTATTACCTCTCCTTCTATTATTCTTTGCCTTCCACGCCCTAATTGGTTATTGTCCTCCATCTTGCTATTGTCTCCCTGCTTATTCTTACCTGTTATCCGCTGTCCTTATTATCTTACTGTTCTGCTATCATTCTTACCTGTCTTCATTGTCCTTATTATCTCACTGTACTGTTGTTCCATGCCCTCCACGCCCTAATTCGTTATTATCTTCCACCTTTTCATTGTCTTCCTGCCTTTGTTCTTACCTGTTTTTCACTGTCCCCACTATCTCACTGTTCTGTTACTCTCTCTCCATACTATGCCTCCCCGCTCTCACTCCATACCCATACTCTCCCCCCGCCCTACCTCTCCCGTTCCTCCCCGCCATCCCCCGCGCGCTGCTCATCTTGCTAACCTCATCCCCATTTCCCCCCTCTCCTCTCCCCCTTTCTTCTGTGCCCTCTGGAATGCCAGATCCGTCCGCAACAAGCTGACTGCTATCCACGACCTCTTTCTATCCAACTCCTTTAACATTCTTGCCGTTACTGAAACCTGGCTCTCCGATTCTGATACTACTTCCCCCGCTGCCCTCTCCTATGGTGGCCTCTCCTTCACCCACTCCGCCAGGCCTGGTGCCCGCCCTGGCGGTGGAGTTGGCCTCCTCCTCTCCTCCACCTGTACTTTTCGTGTCATTCCCCCTGAACCCTCCCTCTCCTTCTCCTCTTTTGAAGCTCACTCCATCCGCCTCTTCTACCCCATCCATCTCCGCGTCACTGTCATCTACCGCCCCCCTGGCCCCACCTCCCTCTTCCTTGACAACTTTGCTAGCTGGCTTCCTCACTACCTCTCCTCCGATCTCCCCTCGATAATTCTCGGTGACTTTAATATCCCCATCGACAACCCCACCTACCCTGCTTCCAGCAAACTGCTCACCCTCTCTTCCTCCCTTGGTCTCACCCAATGGACCTCCTCCTCTACCCACTGCCTTGGTCACTCCCTTGATCTTGTCTTCTCCTACCTATGTAATCTCTCCAACTTCTCCATCTCTCCCTTTCCTCTATCCGACCACCATCTCCTCTCCTTCTCTCTCTCCTCTTCTCCTGCTCCCCTCCCCCTGCCCAAACCTACTCTGTCCATACGCAACCTCGATGCTCTTGACCCTGCCCTCCTCTCTCGATACCCTCCTTTCTCCCCTTTCCTCCCAGGCCTGCCCCAACCAGGCGGTCTCCCTCTACAATCACACCCTCACCTCCGCTCTGGACGCGGTCGCCCCTGCCCACTCCGTCCACCCCCGCTGCTCCAAACCCCAACCCTGGCACTCCAAATTTACCCGCTTCCTCCAAAATGCTCCTGTTCCGCCGAACGTCACTGGAGAAAATCCCGCTCCCTGGCTGACTTCCTCCACTTTAAATTCATCCTTTCATCCTACAGCTCTGCCCTCTCACTCGCTAAACAATCTTTCTTTAAATCCCTCATCTCTTCCCAGTCCTCTAACCCCCGCCGCCTCTTTGCCACCTTCAGCACTCTCCTGGCCCCCTCCCCTCCCCCCACCCCCTCCTCCCTGACTGCCTCTGATTTCGCCTCCTTCTTCTCCTCTAAAATCGAGGCCATCCGACTTGAAATCTCCTCCTCCACTCTCTCTTCCACCCCTCCCACTCTTCTGTCCTCCCCCCCAACCACCTTCCCCTCCACTCCTTCCGTCCCACCACCGGCGAGGAAGTCCACTCTCTCATTTTATCCTCCCCCCCCACTACCTGCCCCCTGGATCCCATCCCCTCCCACCTTCTTCGCTCCCTTTCCCCCACCACCTGCTCCCACCTCGCTCACCTCTTTAATCTCTCCCTCTCCACTGGCATCTTCCCCTCCTCCTTCAAACATGCTCTCGTATCCCCCATTCTTAAGAAACCTAATCTTGACCCCACTTCTCTCTCGAACTATCGTCCCATATCTCTTCTCCCTTTTGCCTCCAAAATTCTTGAGAGGCTCGTCTGCAGCCGTCTCACTTCCTACCTTTCTGAATACTCCCTCCTTGATCCTCTCCAGTCTGGTTTCCGCCCCCTCCACTCCACTGAAACTGCCCTGGCTAAAGTCACCAATGACCTCCTCTCTGCAAAAGCCAGGGGCCACTTCTCCCTTCTCATCCTCCTTGACCTCTCTGCAGCCTTTGACACCGTTGACCACCCCCTACTCCTTCACACCCTCCAGTCTTTCGGCCTCTCCGGCCGAGTCCTGTCCAGGTTCACCTCTTACCTTACTCACCGTTCCTTCTCTGTCACCACCTCTGGGTCTCTCTCCCCCCCATCCACCCTTCCAGTCGGGGTCCCTCAGGGCTCTGTTCTGGGACCCTTACTCTTCTCTCTATACACCTCCTCCCTGGGTGAACTCATCAGCTCCTTCGGCTTCAGCTACCACCTTTACGCTGACGACACTCAACTATACCTCTCCTCTCCTGATCTCTCTCCCTCCCTCCTCTCTAGGGTGTCCGCCTGCCTCTCTGCCATCTCCTCCTGGATGTCCTCTCGATTCCTCAAACTTAACCTTGCCAAAACTGAGCTCATAGTTTTTCCTCCCTCTCATACCCCATCCCCTTCTGACCTCTCCATCACTGTCGACAACACCTCTATCTCCCCTGTCCCCCAACTTCGCTGCCTTGGTGTCATCCTCGACTCCTCTCTCTCCTTTGGCCCCCACATCCTCTCTCTTGCTAAATCCTGCCGCTTCCAGCTGCGCAACATCGCTCGCATCCGGCCCTTCCTCTCCCAAGATGCCACCAAATGCCTTATCCACTCTCTGATCATCTCCCGCCTGGACTACTGCAACCTCCTCCTCACTGGCCTCCCCCACTCTCATCTCGATCCCCTTCGATCCGTCCTTAACGCTGCAGCTAGGCTTATTTTCCTCTCTCGCCGCTCCTCTTTTGTCTCCCCCCTCTACCTAGCCCTTCACTGGCTCCCATTCCCCTTCAGAATCCTCTTTAAGCTCCTCACACTCACCTACAAGGCCCTCGCCAACTCCACTGCGCCCTACATCTCCACCCTCCTCTCTATTCATGCTCCATCCCGCCCTCTCCGTTCTGCCTCTGACCGTCGCCTCTCTTCCCCCCTTATAACCTCCTCCCACGCGCGTATCCAAGACTTCGCCCGCGCTGCCCCCCTCCACTGGAACAAGCTCCCTCCCTCCATCAGAACTTCCCCTAATCTGTCCAGCTTCAAACGGGCCCTAAAAACCCACCTTTTTCTTAAAGCCTTTCTGTCTCCCACTTAACTTCCTACCTTATCTTCTGCCTCTGTCCCCCTACTCTCCCTCTCTCCCCTGCGTTTCTCTGTCTGTCCACCCCTCCCCTTAGATTGTACGCTCCTCTGAGCAGGGCCATCTCTCCTCCTGTTTCCACCACTTCTAACTCTGCTCTCCAGCTACTTAGCCCTCCTCCTCAAAGGTCCTCCACCCCACGTCCACTTTCGCTCCCTCCTCCCCCCTGGGGGTCTCCCTGTCTTCCGCGCCCCCCTTCTTGGGCCCCGTCGTTTTCGGATCCTCCCTCCCCCTTCCCCGCCCTCTCTAGCTGTGCATTGAGCGTACTGAGTTGCTGTGTTTATTGTACTGTGCTGTCTCCCATTGTATTGTGATTTTGTTTGTCTCTGTACGGCGCTGCGGATGCCTTGTAGCGCCTTATAAATAAATATTAATAATATTAATAATAAATCTTGCTTGACGAGGATTCAAACATTGAGCAGACTGTAAATATGACAAATTCTTATGATCAGTAAAAATTGTCACAGGATGACGAGCTCCCTCCAACAAGTATCTCCACTCCTCTAATGCTACTTTAATAGCCAGCAACTCCTTGTCCCCGATGGTGTAATTATTCTCCGCAGGCAGAAGACCCCGAGAGTAAAAGGCACAAGGATGGAATTTTTGTTGCTCTGATCTTTGGGAGAGAATGGCTCCTAAACCAACATTAGAGGCATCTACCTCTAGGAAGAAGGGAAGCGTCACATCAGGCTGTCGAAGAATAGGAGCAGAGTAGAAGGACTCTTTAAGAAACTGGAAGGCTTGAAGGGCCTCGGAGGACCATTGCTTAGTATTGGCCCCTTTACGAGTTAGGGCCACAATAGGAGATGCAATTGAGGAGAAATCTTGAATGAAGCGTCTATAGTAATTGGCAAAACCTAAAAAACGCTGAATTGCACGAAGAGTAGTTGGCTGAGGCCAATGTAACACAGCATTCAACTTTTCTGGATCCATCTGAAGACCAACTCCGGAGACAATATATCCCAGAAATGGAATCTGGGGCAATTTGAATGAACACTTTTCTAACTTGCAGAATAATTAATTTTTCCGGAGTCTGGAAAGGACCTCTGCCACATGTTGATGATGGGAAGGCAGGTCCTGCGAAAAGATCAATATGTCGTCCAGATAGACGACGACACAAACATATAACAAGTCCCGGAAGATCTCATTAATGAAACCCTGGAAAACAGCGGGGGCATTACATAACCCGAAGGGCATTACTAAGTATTCATAATGCCCATCTCTGGTGTTGAAAGCTGTTTTCCATTCGTCACCGGACCTGATTCTAATTAAATTGTAGGCACCACGAAGATCCAACTTGGTAAAGATCCGAGCTCCCTTAATACGATCAAATAACTCCGTAATAAGTGGAATGGGATACCGATTTTTGATAGTTATGGCATTAAGTCCACGGAAATCAATACAGGGGCGTAATGATCCATCCTTCTTTTTAACAAAGAAAAACCCGGGTCCAGCGGGAGAGGTAGAAGGTCGAATAAATCCTCGCTGGAGATTCTCTTGAATGTATTCAGATGTAGCTTGAGTTTCAGGTAACGAAAGTGGATACACACGACCCCTGGGAGGAGTCTTGCCAGGTTGAAGATCAATCGGACAATCCCACGAATGATGAGGAGAAAGACGTTCAGACTGGGTTTTATCAAATACATCGGCAAACGAAGCATACTGAGGAGGAAGTCCCGGTAAGGAAGGTGAAATGGAGGATTGCTGTATTTCAAGAGGAACGACTTGAGAGAGACAACAATGATGACATTCAGTTCCCCAAGACGTAACTTGAGGAGTGTGCCAGTCAATCTGGGGAGAGTGACGTTGAAGCCATGGAAGGCCTAATACAATCGGACTTGTAGTAACAGGAAGAATTAAAAATGAAATTTCTTCTTGGTGTAATACACCAATTTGAAGGGTTACGGGAGACGTACTCTGAGTGATGAGACCATTAATAATGCGTGATCCATCGATAGCAGTCACAGTAATGGGTGTCTTCAAAGTAATCACTGGTAGAGACCATTGATTCACGAGGGATTTCGAAATAAAGTTTCCCGCAGCTCCAGAGTCAATAGGTGCTTGGGACTTAAAGGATTTGGTAGCAAAGGAAACTATAACATCAAAAGCACAAACTTTTAATTTCGTAGAACATGGAGAGGACTCCAGGGACCCTAACTTCACCTCTCCAGAACTGGTTAGGGCCTGGCATTTCCCGATTTTTTAGGGCATGAATTGAGCATATGTGTGGAATCAGCACAATAGATACAAAGTCTATTTTTTACTCTTCGGTCCCTCTCCTCTGAAGTTAATTTGGAGCGACCTATCTCCATGGGTATCACCGGAGATGAAGCTGGGCAAAGTTGAGGACTTGAGCGAAGAGGTGCTTTAACTGAAGTTGTTTTTTCAGACTCTCTTTCACGAAATCTCATGTCTACACGGTGGCAAAGAGAAATCAAATCTTCTAAAGAAGTAGGTAATTCTTGAGTAGTCAGTGCATCTTTAATTTTATCAGAAAGCCCCTGCCAGAAGGCGGCAATTAACGCTTCAGTGTTCCACTGAAGTTCAGATGCTAATATCCTAAATTGAATGACGTACTGGCCTACTGTACGAGAACCCTGACGTAGACAGAGGATGCTGGATGCAGCGGAAATAACACGACCTGGTTCATCAAATACACTTCGGAACGTGGAAATAAATTTGGCACTATCCTGTAATAATGGATCATTTCTTTCCCACAGAGGGGAAGCCCATGCGAGAGCTTGTCCGGAAAACAAGGAAATGAGATAGGCCACTCTGGAACGATGAGTAGAGAAATTTTGAGGTTGGAGCTCAAAATTAACTGAGCATTGATTTAGAAAACCCCTGCATGTTTTGGGGTCTCCAGCATATTTTGACGGAGTAGGCAGGTGAAGCGTGGAAGCCGTAGACACCTGGGATGGCACTGGGGAAACGGAGGAAAGCACAGGAGCATCAATAGTAGCTGTGATATTTTGCACAGACGTTCCTTGGGAGGCTAACGCCTGGAAACATTGCAGCAACAGTTGTTGGCGAGCATCCTGTTGTTCCATACGGGTAACCAGATGCTGCAGCATCTCTTTAGCTGTAGGTTCCGCATCTGGGTCTGTCATGGCCTGATCTTACTGTCACGGGCACTAGGAGTCTTTGCCCAGGAAATCACCAGATGTTGGCTTACCAGAGTAATATAGATGGTAATAGGTACTCTGGTAGCAGGGTGACAACGGAACTGGAGGAACAGCAGATGGTGAGAGAATGCTCGAGGAAAGTCTATGACTAGCAGCACTGGTAGAGAGTATATAATTGAACACGAGGAACTGGATGGACAAGGAAACGTGAGGGTAGTCAGTGGTCTGCGTATAGCAAGTTGTACCACTGCTATAGTGAGGAGGAATGTCCAGAGGTAGCGAGGAGGTAGTGAGAGTCAGCGGTCTGCATATAGGTAAAGGAATGGAATCCAGGTGAAGGTAGATAACAGGGAAGTCAGTGGTCTGCGTATAGCAAGTTGTACCACTGCTATGTGAGAGGATACTTGAAACTGGTGTCACAGGGAACTGGAATCAGTGGTCTGCATATAGCAAGTTGTACCACTGCAATATATATGTGAGGAGGGCACGAGGAGATGAATGCTATGTAGAGTATACACGGGTACACAGAACTTGATCCCACAATGATATCACAATACAATGATAACAGAGCAGCACTGCTAAAGTATACAAAGTCACAATATAAATCCAGGCAAATAGGAGACAAAGTCAATGATAGCAATAGTCTCAGTGGATAGAGGACTCCGGAGGAGAACACAACACAGTCCAGCTAGATATGCAATACACCAGCAAAGTCAATGAGAAGTATGCATACCACGGTTCAGGAGAGCAGGCTGTCAGAGAGGCGTGCAGGGATACCTGAACGGCTGGAGGCCGGCAGGAGGAGAGATCACTGGAAGGTGGAAGCGGTAATCAAGTTGGTGCAGCGCACGGCAGGTGAACCATCATGAACGAGGCAATACTCTGGAAGCAGTAGTAAATGGAACTGGAACTTGAAGAACACGGGAGAGTTGAGGCGGTCTGAACTCCAGTAGCAGAGATGGAAGCAGCGGAGCGCTGACCCGATGAACACAGGAGAGTTGAGATGAGCTGGAACTCTGTAGAAGCAACGGAGGCAGCGGATAGGAATCAGCTGGCTGCAGACACGATGAAAACCGGGGAGTTGAGGTGAGCAGGAACTCTGTAGAAGCAGCGGAGGCAGCGGATAGGAGTCAGCTGGCTGCAGACACGATGAACACCGGGGAGTTGAGGTGAGCAGGAACTCTGTAGAAGCAACGGAGGCAGCGGATAGGAATCAGCTGAGTGCAGACACGATGAACACAGGAGAGTTGAAGTGAGTAGGAACTCTGTAGAAACAACGGAGGCAGCGGATAGGAATCAGCTGGTGTAGACACGATGAACACAGGAGAGTTGAAGTGGTCTGGAAACCACAATAGAAATAACAGGAATCAGCAGGAGCTGAATACACGAGGAAACACAGGAACACCTTCAGAGGCTCATGGGAATGAGACTCCAAGATCAGGCAACGAGGTATTGACCACAGGTGCTTTAAATAGGGAGTGTTGCCTGATCAGCCAATTAATGAAAAGTAACAGATACTGAAGGCTTGAAAGGGCTGCACATGCGCAGACCCTCAGGATGGCGGACGGCCACGGTTCCTAAACACACGAGAAGTAGCACTCACAGTCCGGTGAGTGACACAACATGCCTCAGGGGAAAATGGTAGATTGTAGCGCTGGAGCCTTGTCCTGCAAATTTATGACCTTCACATATTTCACAAGCCAGGAAAGGTTCACAGCAATGCGGATGAACCCTAAGCATAGCCGGATTAAGGGGGGGGCTCAGGGGGCACGTGCCCCGGGCCCCCCTCTCTCCGAGGGCCCCCCGCCGCCTGCATTAACTCGCCAGCTGTCAGTTGCTGTCTGACAGCAACTGACAGCATCTGCTCCGGGCCCCCCTTACTCCGCGGAACCCCCCGTCGCCCGTATGCTCTAACCTGTCTGTTGCTGTCTGACAGCACTGCCCGTGATTTTTATTTTTTTGCGGCGGGAGGGGGGGGGGTGCGGGCGGTGTCGGGGCTGCTCCTCTTCGTTGGTGGGGGAGCAGGGTAGCAAAAAAAATAATTAGAGAATTACTCACCTGTTCGCGGTGCCGGCGTCCTTCCTCTCTGCTCTGTTAACACTGAATGACAGGCGTGACGTCATCAAGTCACGCCTGTCATTCAGTGATGAGCAGCACAGAAAGGAAGCAAGAAGAGAGAAGACAGAAGAGAAGAAAAGAAAGAAACTAATAGAAAGGTAAGTAAAAAAAGGGAATTAAGCAGAAAGGCACACTATGAAGAAAAAGGAAAGAAGAGAGGCACAGTAAGGAAAATGGGAAGGAGAGAGGCACAGTAAGGGAAAATGGGAAAGAGAGAGGCATAGTAAGGAAAATGGGAAGGAGAGAGGCACAGTAAGGGAAAATGGGAAGGAGAGAGGCACAGTAAGGGAAAAGGGGAAGGAGAGAGGCAAAGTAAGGGAAAGGGAAGGATAGAGGCACAGAAAGGGAAAAGGGGAGGAGAGAGGCACAGAAAGGGAAAATGGGAAGGAGAGAGGCACAGTAAGGGAAAAGGGGAGGAGAGAGGCACAGAAAGGGAAAAGGGGAGGAGAGAGGCACAGAAAGGGAAAAGGGGAGGAGAGAGGCACAGTACGGAAAATGGGAAGGAGAGAGGCACAGTAAGGGAAAAGGGGGGAAAGAGGCACAGTAAGGAAAAAGGGGGGGGGAGATGCACAGTATGAGAAAAAAGGGTGAGAGACACAGCATGAGAAAAAAGTGGAGAGAGGCACAGCATGAGAAAAAAGGGGGGGAGAGGCACAGATTGAGGAAAAAGGGGGGAGAGAGGCATAGTATAAGAGAAAAAGGGGGGGAGAGAGGCACAGTATCAGGAAAAAAGGGGGGAGAGAGGCACAATAGTGGGGACTATTAATTTAAGATGGGGTGGTTTCGGCGCTACTGAATGTGGGGGTGAGTTAGGGGAGAATGAGGTCTCTTTATTAAATGTGCCTATGCATTATTTAATGGCAGTGACGGGTTCAGGAAATAGGTATATTTCTGAAATGTAAATACTATTAATTTATTGCTGGTGCTGTTTGTAGGGAGGGAAATAGGTTTATTTATTAAATGTGAATACTATTATTTTAATGTAGTATTAGATATAATAAATACTGGCGCTCAAACTCGAAATAAGTGAGTAAATAATAATATAAATCACCAATCTTGGTGTACACTATTCTTCATAAGAGTAGGCAGCCTCCCTCTTAATTTTCGGATGGTACTCCGATCGAAAAATAAGTATTGTTAATGTAGAAAGAGGGAAGATGGCGCCAAATCTAGTAGTGTTAACTGGTACAGATCGTCCAGACAGTCAATATTACTGTATATAGAAATGCAAATACAAAGTGTTCATCATGTCAGGCTGGTATAAGCAGTATTAACCAATGTTCATAATTCCTGATCATATGCCGAAATACAGACAGAAGTAAGCAGAAAGCAACGTTTCAGATGTATCCGTGACAATCAGTGACAAGTGATAGGTGGCAACGTACCAAAAATATATAAATAAACAGCTTATCTGTATCAGAGGTGCTTGGAAGTGAACTCCAGTCAGCTTCAAGAGGTCAGGAATAGGCGTGTAGATATCTTATGTAGGTATATGGTAACTGGATCATCAGCCACAGCATAGTCACTGCTCACAAACTCCACTCATACGGTGTATTAAGAGAGGAAAAAGCCATATAGTGTAGTACTTATGTGCAATAATTTATTCAGCATGTATCATAATAAAACACTCTCACAATGTAAAAAAGGTTTAAAAGCTTATCTGTTAATCCTGTGGACATAGGATACTGCTACACGTTGTAGATCACTGGGATATATAGGAAGTAGACACCAATGGGCTCTGCACAGAAGTTCTCAATGGGGTAACTTTTCAGGGATCAAGTAGACAGTACAGCCTTATGTTTACCAGGAATAGTATATGGAGAACAGCCTCAATGCGTTTCGTCGTATAGACTTCGTCAGGAGGAGTATTTTAGAACAGCACTTATTGCTGTCTTAAATAGCGATGGCGGGCGCCATTTTGCGCATGCGCAGTACAGCGCGATTTTCGCGCATGCGCAGAACACACTTCCGGTTCGGCGCTTACACTGTATGTGTAAGAGGGACGTGTGTTGCCTGTTATAAGCAGTATTTGGCCATAGAGGACTCAGAAATAGTATGGGCATAGGATATCTAAAGGTTAATGCCCAAAAGAATGTATGGGCTGGATAGAGCTCTTGCAATCGATGGCGGTGGCCATCTTGGAATGGGGCAAAGTGTATAGCAGTGGAGGGATAGTGGATTATCACAGGTCAGCATGTGATACTGAAGTAAATGGCGGTGGCCATATTAAGTCAGGGCTGTGGAGTGAACTATAATAGAGAACTCCTGGCAAATAGCCCATAGTGCATACATATAAATATGGATAACAATAAATATCAAACGTGCAGTATGGCTAGGAAATATTCCTCTGAGTACTAAATATAACATACTTAAAAATCTATTTATATCAAAATAGAGATTTTGCAGGATATCCTGTAACTAGACAGGCATAGCTGTGTGGTTATGTAAAAATATATATGAGGTAAATACAATCCTTTTAGGCAGAACATATAAACAGCAGAAACACATACATAAAATCAGCTGATAAAATGTAGATAAATATATATATATATATATAAAATAGAGATAAGAAATAAAGTAAAATAAATAACAATAGTGTATAGACATACAGATATATATTATTATACAATCACAAATGTGTCAGTATGATATTTCATAAAACGATGTATAAAAGTATCAGTCGTTAATAAATATGTCAATACAGTAGATTAAGAACTTATATAGTATAAGTCTGAGAGAATTATAAAAAAAGGTGCTATCTCATAACCTTCATTTAGCCCAGAGGGGCTCAATGTATTTAACTGTAAAATCCAGAACATTTCCCGTTTAGAGAGTTTGCCTTGGATGTCTCCACCACGTGGTCCCAATTGGACATGTTCGATAGCTTTGAATGAAATAAATCGTGGATCTGAGTTATGTTTTGTGAGAAAATGTCTGGATACTGAGTGGCTTTGAACTTTGTTTTTTATATTGCGTACATGCTCTTGTATTCTAAGTTTGAGAGGCCGTTTTGTTTTGCCTATATATGTCAGACCACAGGGGCATTCCAGTAGGTATATCACGGATGTTGTGACGCAATTTATATAATTTTTGATATTAAATTTCTTGCTATTGTCATGATTATAAAAAATCTTTCGGTCTTTGTGTGCAAATTGACAAACATTACAATGGTTGCATTTGTGAAACCCTGTAGGAGCAGGAAAGGTTGTTGTGGTGGTAGCTTGATTTTCTCTTAACATACTGGGCGCTAGGATATCTTTAAGGTTTCTATTTTTTCTGAAGATAATATCAGGTCTTTCTGGTAAAATGTCTCTTAATACAGGATACATTTTTAGGATACCCCAATGTTTGGTAATAGAGGTTTGGATTCTTTTTTCTTCACAGTTGTAGTTCGTAATAAATGGGATTTTGTCAATCTTATCTGTCTTGTTCTTATACTTTAGTAACTCGGTTCTTTCTACCTGTGAGATTTTGTCGCTAGCCTTGTTAATAAGTGAATCAGGGTAACCTCGGTTTCTGAATCTTTCAGCATATATAGAGAGTTGTTCTTGGCATTGAAGTTCGTTACTGCAATTTCTTTTAATCCTGTGGAATTGTGAGTAGGGAATATTGTCTTTTCACCTTTTTACATGTCTGCTTTTGTAATGAAGATAACTGTTGGTATCTACAGTTTTAATGTAATTCTTAGTTTCTACTTTGGTATCTGTCCATGATAATACTAAATCCAGAAACTCGATGTGTTTTGTATGGTGGTTTGCAGTGAACTTGAGATTATACTCATTTATACTGATATATGATAAAAAATTATTGATTGACAACTCGTCACCTTCCCATACTATTAAAATGTCATCAATGTATCTTTTATATTTATATTTCCTAGCCATACTGCACTTTTGATATTTATTGTTATCCATATTTATATGTATGCACTATGGGCTATTTGCCAGGAGTTCTCTATTATAGTTCACTGCACAGCCCTGACTTAATATGGCCACCGCCATTTACTTCAGTATCACATGCTGACCTGTGATAATCCACTATCCCTCCACTGCTATACACTTTGCCCCATTCCAAGATGGCCACCGCCATCGATTACAAGAGCTCTATCCAGCCCATACATTCTTTTGGGCATTAACCTTTAGATATCCTATGCCCATACTATTTCTGAGTCCTCTATGGCCAAATACCTGCTTCTAACAGGCAACACACGTCTCTCTTACACATACAGTGTAAGCGCCGAACCGGAAGTGTGTTCTGCGCATGCGCGAAAATCGCGCTGTACTGCACATACGCAAAATGGCGCCCGCCATCGCTATTTAAGATAGCAATAAGTGCTGTTCTAAAATACTCCTCCTGACGAAGTCTATACGATGAAACACTTTGAGGCTGTTCTCCATATACTATTCCTGGTAAACATAAGGCTGTACTGTCTACCTGGTCCCTGAAAAGTTACCCCATTGAGAACTTCTGTGCGGAGCCCATTGGTGTCTACTTCCTATATATCCCAGTGATCTACAACGTGTAGCAGTATCCTATGTCCACAGGATTAACAGATAGGCTTTTAAACCTTTTTTACATTGTGAGTGTGTTTTATTATGATACATGCTGAATAAATTATTGCACATAAGTACTACACTATATGGCTTTTTCCTCTCTTAATACACCGTATGAGTGGAGTTTGTGAGCAGTGACTGTGCTGTGGCTGATGATCCAGTTACCATATACCTACATAAGATATCTACACGCCTGTTCCTGACCTCTTGAAGCTGACTGGAGTTCACTTCCAAGCACCTCTGATACAGATAAGCTGTTTATTTATATATTTTTGGTACGTTGCCACCTATCACTTGTCACTGATTGTCACGGATACATCTGAACTGCTGCTTTCTGCTTTCTTCTGTCTGTATTTCGGCATATGATCAGGAATTATGAACATTGGTTAATACTGCTTATACCAGCCTGACATGATGAACACTTTGTATTTGCATTTCTATATACAGTAATATTGACTGTCTGGACGATCTGTACCAGTTAACACTACTATTATTTTAATGTTGGAGCTGGAGGAATGCCTAATTATTAATCATGGGTAGTATTGATTTAACGCCGGGGCTGGCTGTAATTTTCTAAATGTACCCATATTTTTTTCCAAAAAGGGCCCCCAACATTCCAGGATCCAGACAAGCCGCAACTAAAGAAACCTGCAGCACAGGTGGTGAAAGTGAGAAGAACAGGTAGGAGAGAGCAGCAGAGTCTTTGAAATGTTGTGATTCTAGTGGGACAATCCTAATTTTTGGTGATCGTTCAATGGTGTACACAACAATGCAGGTTTGTTTTGTCTGTAGGAGGGTGGCCTGGCCACGCCCAATGATGCATAGCCACACCCCCAATTGCATCAACACACCCATTAGCAATTTTGAATAAAAATTTAATAAAATTGTAGTACATATATATATTGTGGCAAGAGCCCGCTACTGCAGAAGCACACGCGTACAACTTCTTCCTTTTTATGGTTCTTTATTGTCAGGATGGTAATAATGTTTTGACACCGTATACTTGCACAGCAATTATGGAGACCCTCAACGCTTACTATACATAGTCCAGCTCTCTGTCCAGATCAGCCAGCTAGCCCAGCGTTGATCTCCCTGAACAATGAAACAAGCAGGGTTTTATACCTGACACTCCTCCCACAGGTGACACACCCACCTTCTCCTTAAAAGGAAACGCCCATCCCTGGCTCTGTTTAGACTATCAGACCCACCCTGTCTGTCTGCTGAGAGGAAGCAGCTTTTAAATCATGTAAGTAAACCAATTTTAAACTACACATATGTTTTCACCTGGTTTAATCTCCACCTAGGTACATAACTGTGCCAATGTTTTACTCTACTTCCCTGCTTTCTCTGCATATTGCCAGCTAAATGCCTCCTTTTGTTACAATATATATATGACATATATAGTCAAAATTGCCGTTATGTTATCAATGTCTATTTTTTATGTTAGTTTTAATGTGCGGTATCATTGCTAGTTTTAATGTGCATTATCAATGGTATTTTTAATGTGCGGTATCATTGCTAGTTTTAGCGTGCGGTATCATTGCTAGTTTTAGCGTGCGGTATCATTGTTAGTTTTAGTGTACGTTATCAATGGTATGTTTAATGTGCGGTATTAATGATAGTTTTAAGGTGTGGTATCATTGCTAGTTTTAATGTGTGGTGTCAATACCCATTTTAATGTGGTGTCTTGATGATTGTTTTAATGTACAGTATTTTAGTTTGTGGAAGCAATGATTTTTCTTATGCAGACAACCTAGGCGAGCCCTCTGGGAGAGCTGTAAGTGTCATACTGTGGGCTGTAGGTGATGTAATGCAGGATGTGTCACTATGCCCTTAATTTTAGATCTTAGGGGCCCCCCTGTCTTAAGTGCCCCGGGCCCCCCAAAGCCTTAATCCAGCTCTGACCCTAAGAACTGCGGGACCAGAAGCCAAATCGTTGAGACATGTCACGCTGGTTGCCCGCATGGACAAGGGGGGGGGAAGAGTATGACTGGCTCACTTATAAATAACTTATGGTATAAATTTATTTAAAGGAAATAGCGTAGGGTGCTTATTTATATAATTGCAAATGTACTTATGTTTGATATTGTGGGTATGTTGGTAAAAGAGATATCTTAGACCAGGGGAAGAAATTTCTTTGTTTTATCTTTGCTAGAGGAAATGCATTATTTCTGAGGTATATATCTGATGCAATAAGTCTTTGTGGAGGAAGTCTTTTGTGTATCGTGATGTGGGG
Organism: Mixophyes fleayi; assembly: GCF_038048845.1. NCBI lineage: Eukaryota > Metazoa > Chordata > Amphibia > Anura > Limnodynastidae > Mixophyes > Mixophyes fleayi. Next base: position 65,635,867 of record NC_134403.1, on the reverse strand, counting down.
ACATGACTTGTTTGGGGTTTTGTACCTTTCTTTGGGAATGTGTATTCTGCGACTGTCTGAAGAAAGGACCCATGTTAATTTCATGTTAAATAAACTTTTTCATGTGTGAGGGTCTTGCACCTGAAGACACATGAAGGTTTAATTAGACTGCAGTTAGATTTCCTGTGGCCAAAATAAGATGCAGGAAATCACAGCAAAGTTTTAGAATATCACAGATAAGAGTAAATATTGTTAGCTTTGCATTGCATGTAAATCCATGTTTGGGCAAACAGATTGCATCCTGATTCTAAAAATAGCTCAGACCTCAGTGGGCTGGCTTATCCAGTGAGGCTGTGTTCAAAACTGTATAAAAAGCACTCTCTTCTATTGAAAATAGTTCTTCATGTTCCATTTGACCTGCTCCCCGGTACCTTCAACCAGGGTGAGCAAATAAACATCACTTGCTTCAAAGACCTGCTTGGAAACTTATCTATCCCTGTGACCGACAGATTAGACCCAAAATCTAATCCGTTCCCGGCTGTTTCTGAGGTTTTAACCCAGCATCCCGTACCACCACTCTGCCACTACCCAGCAGCTCTGGCCAGTGTGATAGGCCAGGTGGATCAATCCACAGCAAAACTGATCCATAGGAAGAGGTCAGGAGTACCAGCCCAGGTACACCATTAACGGGGTACACTCGCACCATCAGTTACCCATAGGAAACCCGGTACTGGATGCTGGTAAGGAGACCAGTGGTGGCAGTATTTGTAAGGCCCTCCAACTGCGGTAAGAGGGCGCATTTGGGATACCGAAAGGGAACGGTGGCAAAGTAAGCCCAGCCGGTTGCCAGCAGCAACAGACAGGGTGGCATAGGCGGTCCATTCTGTTACACTATCTATCTCATATCTATCTATCTATCTATCTATCTATCTATCTATCTATCTCATATCTATCTATCTATGTCATATCTATCTATCTATCTATGTCATATCTATCTATCCATCTATCTATCTATCTATCTATCTCATATCTATCTATCTATCTATCTATCTATCTATCTATCTATCTATCTATTTATCTATTTCATATCTATTTATCTATCTATCTATCCATCTATCTATCTCATATCTATCTATCTATCTATCTATCTATGTATCTCATATCTATCTATCTATCTATCTATCTATCTATCTATCTATCTATCTCATATCTATCTATCTATCTATATATCTATCTATCTATCTATCTATCTATCTATCTATCTATCTATCTCATATCTATCTATCTATCTATCTATCTATCTATCTATCTATATATCTCATATCTATCTATCTATCTATCTATCTATATATCTATCTATCTATCTACCTCATATCTATCTATCTATCTCATATTTATCTATCTATCTATCTATCTATCTATCTATCTATCTATCTATCTATCTATTTATATATATATATCTATCTATCTCATATCTATCTATATATCTCATATCTATCTATCTATCTATCTATCTATCTATCTCATAGCTATCTATTTAGCTTGAATATCCTAGTACGTTTTTTTCATTTCTCTGCAGCTGTTTTCAACAGTGGTGGAAAGACTGTCAGTTCTGGTTTTCTGATTGCAGAACAGGCTCATGGAACACCAAGAGTAATGTGGGCAGTGCAGCAGGACATAACTGGAGTAGGAAGACAGCATAGAACACTCAGACCTCTTCATATCTATGTACTGTAGTAGGAAACGCTATTAAGTCACAATGTTGTGAGGTGTCATATCAGATGTATTTTACAATGATGCCAAACTTCTGTTCAGATGTTCAATTATACCAATATAATAGATGGGCTCAATTTTAAGTTTTCACAATTTCAATTGGAAAAACGCAAAGCTAATGTTTGCAGTTTAGGGAATACTTCAATTTGAAGGTGTCTGTTTTTAATCTTTCTAAAAAACAAAACACCTATTTAGTTCTTTTTCTTAGCTACATAGGCTTATGCATACTTTAATCTCATCAGCATCCTATAAAGCATGCAACAATCTTCTTTCAAACTTGTTTTTCCAAGCCATCGCCGCTTTAAATTACTCCTGCAAAATCGTTGATTTCCAGCGACTTGCAGAAATCGGAGCTTCATACATTTACCCCTAGGAGTGGCAATTTATTTAGGGGCTATATATAAGGGGAGTTAGTCTACAACTGAAATGTTTGATTTAATGGGGCAAATTCTTTTATCAATATGCAGGCCATGAAAATAGAGGGACTGCCACTAGACTTATCTGCCTGAGGCAGTTGGAATAGAACATTACACCACCTCCTTCATTTCCAAGCAGTCCCAGGATTCAGAGAACTAAACAATTTTATCCTGGCTTCTAGAAGGGCAGTTGAAGAAAATAGACCAATCACCTATTGCTCTGAATGTTTACAGGCCTCTGACCTCTGACCTCTCAAAGAACTAGACCAATCCTGTCGCTGAAAATGCAAAATTCAATGTGATAGGTCACTGACCTTCTTGGGGGCCCGGGGCCCCACTAAAGCTCTATAGTTAATACATTTTTTATTTATTTATTTTTTAAAAAGTACTTTTACATTTTTGTTCGCGGGTGGAGGTGGGGGGCTGTATGCATAGCCGGACTGGACACTATCAGAGCAACGGTTGCATCATACAGAATACGGGCGGGCTGCTGGAAATCTTCCTGTGCTGTACAGTGGAGAAAATGGTAAGAAGATGTGATGAGGAGGGGGCATGTGTGACTAAAGGTGCTGGGCAGAGATGGGGCATGTGTGACTAAAGGTGCTGGGCAGAGAGGGGGCATGTGTGACTAAAGGTGCTGGGCAGAGAGAGAGGACATGTGTGACTAAAGGTGCTGGGCAGAGAGAGGACATGTGTGACTAAAGGTGCTGGGCAGAGAGGGGGATATGTGTGCTGTGCAGAGAGAGGACATGTGCGACTAAATGTACTGGGCACAGAGAGGAAATGTGTGACTAAAGGTGTTGGGCACAGAGGGGGCATGTGTGACTAAAGGTGCTGGGCAGAGATGACATGTGTGACTAAAGGTGTTGGGCAGAGAGGACATGTGTGTCTAAAGGTGCTGGGCACAGAGTGGACATGTTTGACTATAGCTGATAGCTGTTGAGCAGTGAGGGGACATGTGTGACTCTGTGCTGGGCATAGAGTGGACATGTGTGACTAAAGGTGCTTTGCACAGAGGGGGCATGTGTGACTAAAGGTGTTGGGCACAGAGGGGGCATGTGTGACTAAAGGTTCTCGCCACAGAGAGGACAAGTGTGACTAAAGGTGCTGGGCACAGAGTGGACATGTTCGACTAAAGGTGCTGGGCATAAAGGGGCTTCTGTCACTAAAGGAGCTGGGCAGAGAGGGGGCATGTGTGACTAAAGGTGCTGGGCTGAGAGGAGGCATGTGTGATTAAAAGTTCTCGCCACAGAGGGGGCATGTGTGACTATAGCTGATAGCTGTTAAGCAGTGAGGGGACATGTGTGACTAATGGTGCTGGGCACAGAGTCGACATGTGTGACTAAAGGTGCTGGGCAGAGAGGGGGCATATGTGACTATAGCTGATAGCTGTTAAGCAGTGAGGGGACATGTGTGACTAATGGTGCTGGGTACAGAGGGGGCATGTGTGACTAAAGGTGCTGGGCACAGAGGGGCCATGTGTGACTAAAGGTGCTGGGCACAGTGGGGCCATGTGTGACTAAAGGATGCTTGGCAGAGAGGGGGCATGTGTGACTATAGCTGAAAGCTGTTAAGCAGTGAGGGGACATGTGTGACTAATGGTGCTGGGCACAGAGTCGACATGTGTGACTAAAGGTGCTGGGCAGAGAGGGGGCATGTGTGACTATAGCTGATAGCTGTTAAGCAGTGAGGGGACATGTGTGACTAATGGTGCTGGGTACAGAGGGGGCATGTGTGACTAAAGGTGCTGGGCACAGAGGGGCCATGTGTGACTAAAGGTGCTGGGCACAGTGGGGCCATGTGTGACTAAAGGATGCTTGGCAGAGAGGGGGCATGTGTGACTATAGCTGATAGCTGTTAAGCAGTGAGGGGACATGTGTGACTAATGGTGCTGGGTACAGAGGGGCCATGTGTGACTAAAGGTGCTGGGCACAGTGGGGCCATGTGTGACTAAAGGATGCTTGGCAGAGAGGAGGCATGTGTGATTAAAAGTTCTCACCACAGAGGGGGCATGTGTGACTATAGCTGATAGCTGTTGAGCAGTGAGGGGACATGTGTGACTAAAGGTGCTAGGCACAGAAGGGGCATGTGTGACTAAAGGTGCTGGGCACAGAGGGGGCATGTGCAACTAAAGGTGCTGGGCACAGAGAGGACATGTGTGACTAAAGGTGCTGGGCACAGAGGGGGCATGTGTGACTAAAGGTGTTGGGCACAGAGGGGGCATGTGTGACTAAAGGTGCTGGGCTAAGAGGGGGCATGTGTGACTAAAGGTTCTCACCACAGAGGGGGCATGTGTGACTAAAGGTGCTGGGCAGAGAGGACATGTGTGACTAAAGGTGCTGGGCAGACAGAGGACATGTGTGACTAAAGGTGCTGGGCAGAGAAAGGACATGTGTGACTATAGCTGATAGCTGTTGAGCAGTGAGGGGACATATGTGACTCTGTGCTGGGCACAGAGCGGACACGTGTGACTAATGGTGCTGGGTACAGAGGGGGTATGTGTGACTAAAGGTGCTGGGCACAGAGGGGCCATGTGTGACTAAAGGTGCTGGGCACAGTGGGGCCATGTGTGACTAAAGGATGCTTGGCAGAGAGGGGGCATGTGTGATTAAAAGTTCTCACCACAGAGGGGGCATGTGTGACTATAGCTGATAGCTGTTGAGCAGTGAGGGGACATGTGTGACTAATGGTGCTGGGTACAGAGGGGGCATGTGTGACTAAAGGTGCTGGGCACAGAGGGGCCATGTGTGACTAAAGGTGCTGGGCACAGTGGGGCCATGTGTGACTAAAGGATGCTTGGCAGAGAGGGGGCATGTGTGACTATAGCTGATAGCTGTTAAGCAGTGAGGGGACATGTGTGACTAATGGTACTGGGTACAGAGGGGGCATGTGTGACTAAAGGTGCTGGGCACAGAGGGGCCATGTGTGACTAAAGGTGCTGGGCACAGTGGGGCCATGTGTGACTAAAGGATGCTTGGCAGAGAGGAGGCATGTGTGATTAAAAGTTCTCACCACAGGGGGGGCATGTGTGACTATAGCTGATAGCTGTTGAGCAGTGAGGGGACATGTGTGACTAAAGGTGCTAGGCACAGAAGGGGCATGTGTGACTAAAGGTGCTGGGCACAGAGGGGGCATGTGCAACTAAAGGTGCTGGGCACAGAGAGGACATGTGTGACTAAAGGTGCTGGGCACAGAGGGGGCATGTGTGACTAAAGGTGTTGGGCACAGAGGGGGCATGTGTGACTAAAGGTGCTGGGCTGAGAGGGGGCATGTGTGACTATAGCTGATAGCTGTTGAGCAGTGAGGGGACATATGTGACTCTGTACTGGGCATAGAGGGGGCATGTATGACTAAAGGTGCTGGGCACAGAGGGGGCATGTGCGACTAAAGGTGCTGGGCACAGAGGGGGCATGTGCAACTAAAGGTGCTGGGCACAGAGAGGACATGTGTGACTAAAGGTGCTGGGCACAGAGGGGGCATGTGTGACTAAAGGTGTTGGGCACAGAGGGGGCATGTGTGACTAAAGGTGCTGGGCTGAGAGGGGGCATGTGTGACTAAAGGTTCTCGCCACAGAGGGGGCATGTGTGACTAAAGGTGCTGTACAGAGAGGACATGTGTGACTAAAGGTGCGGGGCACAGAGTGGACATGTTCGACTAAAGGTGCTGGGCATAAAGGGGGCATTTGTCACTAAAGGTGCTGGGCACAAAGGGGGCATGTGTGACTAAAGGTGCTGGGAAAAGAGGGGGTATGTGTAACTATAGCTGCTTGGCAGAGAGGTGCATGTGTGATTAAAGCAAGTGAGCAGAAGGGGGTAAGTGTGATTAAACCAAGTGGGCAGAGTGGGGCAAGTGTGATTAAAGCATGTGGGCAGAGGGACACACATGTGATTAAAGCTTGTGGGCAGAGGTGGGCACATGTGATTAAAGCTGCTGGGCAGTGTATAATGCATTTTGCTGTAGGAGGGTGGCCTAGTGCTTTTCACCTGCTAGACACGCCCACAATGATGCACAACCACGCCCCAATGGTATGGTCATACCCCCTTTGACAGCACGCTGCCACGCAGCCGTAGTGCATAATTTTACATGCTAATCACATATAGGGGGCCCCATGATGTTGCTGTACCGGGGCCAAAATTCCTCTAGTAGTGTATATGTAACAATAATTATTTATCAGAATTCACAGTTTGTATATGTTTAGAATTTAATATTCCATAATTAGGCAAGTGCATTGAAATGTATATTGCTTTTCAGCCCCTAGCTGATCACTAACCTTCAGGTTTTATGAAATGACAATGTAGGGACAAAACTGCCAGCAGCCGCTGACTTTACCAACTAGTCGCCTCCAGAGTTCTCTGATTGGGTGATACCATCATGCATTACTACACAAATGGACACCACATTATCAGGAATTCATACAGGTTAGACGTAAATAATATTCTTCAGCTATGCCAGTTTAAAGGACTAAATGACTACATGTTTACTTATGTCTGTTGATTAATATCCATCATAATATTTTTCGTCCATTTTTTGGCATGGTACAAGAAGTACCAGTGAAACAGCCACCAGCTTCTTACCTGTAAAGCTGTTGCTACTCCTGGGGGGTAAATGTATGAACTTTGGCTTTTTTCAACTAGCCGCTATCTGGTGAGTTTGCATTGAAAATTTAAAGCGGCAATGTCTTTAAAGGCTTTATTTTGCTTTTAAAGCCATTGCCGCTTTAAAATTTCACTGCAAACTTGCCGAATAGTGGAGAGTTTAAAAAATCGGAAGTTCATACCTTTGCCCCCTGGACTGGGAGTGTGGCACTTGGCAATGGTGTCACAGCCAAAATTGACACTCCCACTCTGAGGAGCAGAGGATGCTGCCCCATCTCCCCTTGCTAAGGTAAGGAGTGGGGCTGGGGGCCCAGCCCCTGAGGGAAAGGCACAATTTCTTTGGGGGGAGGTGTGCTGTCTAGGCTGCCCCCATATAAAATGTAATCAAATAACAACACCTGCACAGTACAGAACAACTCTAAATGTATCAACCACATGCAAAAATATCCTGCATATAAAAAATATATAATTTGCATCCATTTTAGTGTAACATGACTTACTACAGCCACTGCCTCAAATATTTATCGAAATTAATGAATACACATATAGATAACTCTAGTAAGAAATCACCAGAATCCTCAATCTGATTTTTGTTTTGTTCAAACTTCTCTATTTATATGTCCAAATTTTGAAACCTGCTAATATGTCTTAATGAAGGGTTTGTAATATTTATTTTGTGAGTTGGACAATAATATCCACAGTGATAATCATCTCTGTAGAAGACAGGAGCAGGATTATATTCCTATTTTTGTCATACTATAAGTAACGTCACAGATATTGGAAAGAATGCTAATGATACACTTCACTAAACACCACTGTCATACATCAAGAGATGTTACTGTCTTACTGTGCATCTTGACAGCTCTATGAGTGATTATTCGAGAGTGACTGCCAATTACTTTATTTTATGCATTCTTGGTATGCTTTCATGTTGTTTTCTCCCATCATGACCTACTAATGTGTAAAGTTGAAAAGGAACAGAGAAAGTTCTTCCAGGTGTAATAATGTTTATTAGACATGGTTGCACAGACACAATAGGGGTAATTTATGAATGAAACCAAAATGTAACAGTGCGGCTGTTACTTTTTGCTTTGTGACATCATGCATCTATTTCTACACCTATTATCCTGGAAATGTGTATAGATTAGAGCAGGAAGATGAAGAAATTGTGGATGAGCAGATATGACTGCCTGACCTTGCTAGACATGGGCGTTCGATATCGAGTGAGGAATACAGTGATCCTGAAAATGCTGATATAAACAAAAATGAGATGTTGCTTTTCCAGGTGGGGATATTATAACGAAATTCTAGGTTCAGACACTGTGTTTATTTGAAGGCACTCCTAATTAATGAGCCCCCATTGAGCTATTTATCAGATTTTTATACCTCCTTAAAGTTGCAGCAGTTTGCACTCAGCCACTACTTACAAAGGCTTTTATTTAAGCCAGATTAATTTTAAAGATAAATCACATTAATATCATAGATGTCTACTCTCCCGGAATGTCCTAGAGACTCCCTGATTTCTGGGAGTCCTCCCGGACTCCCGGGAGAACAGGGCAACATGGTTCCTGGCCACATCATTAGTTAAGTGTACTGTAATAGGTTAGAAATTGTGATGTCAGTTGAGGGGGTGGGGCCAAATGAAGCAATTAGTCGAGCCCTGCCCATACACTCCCACCACCCCCCGGATCTCTAGGAGACTAACTTGCTAAATTTGGCAAGTATGATTAATATATGAATATATTTTTTACAAAATAAAACACACTAACTTGACATTTAATATATAATAAGCTCTGATTTTCTCTTACAGACATTAGTTACATACCTATCTCATATCTGGCAGCACGGTGGCTTAGTTCTCTGTACAGCGCTGCGGAATCAGTGGCGCTATATAAATAAATGATGATGATGATGATGATGATGATGATGATGATATCTAAATAACACATAAATGTATGTGTGTTGGGTTTGAACCTTGTTCAGGCAAAGTATTCCTCCATAAATGCGTTTGCAGTCCGTTTTCAATTAAACCTAAGGCAGAGTAAATGTATAGTTTCCCAAAACTTCTCCAGTAAAAAGTATAGCAATAGACAATAAGAGGCAATGGGCCTCATTCATAGGTATAAATGATAAAACATTAAAATTTTTTAAAAAAGTGTTTATTTTTCAATCTCCCCATTAAATACATTTGTTATGAATTGATGAATTTATACTGTGCATAAAACACATTTTTACTGTTGCACCTTATTGAAAACACATGTCCTAGCTTTCATGCACAGCCATCATCACTAGTAATCGACACTTAGATGAGACCTGTAACTGGAGCAAGAGATACAGTTAAAAAAACAAGTATATGAGAGATGCCCAGAGGTTGAATTAGGCGCTGCTACGTGCGCTCAAGTTTGGCATGCCCTAAATGTACATTGACTATGGGCATTAACCCATTCTCGGCTCCGTTCCCTCCCTGAAATCATAGACTGTCACTTGTGCTTGAATTTGAATGTAATGTTGCTGTGTGGTGTATGGTCCGGTTCTGGGTATGAGCAGAGTAAATGTGAGCATTATACGCACAAGATTGCCAGATACGCTCCTTAATGAATCAGGCTCAATGTGCTTTTCAAGGTGGAAAGTATTCAGATTACATTATCAGAGCACTTTGTACAAGCCCATTGTGATAGTGTGCATGCTATACATTTCTGTGCTTGTTTTTTATTGCTTATATGTCTTCATTTTTAAATATTGTTTGCCAACTAGGCTTTAAGTTTCATTCGCGACAAAGTAGTTTTCGTGCCTTTTAAATGCCATTTAGTGCTGAGAAATTGAAATATATTGCTGTGCTATTGTAGGGATGGACATTCTACAACACACACACACCAGTAGGGAGGAATGCTTTTGGGGTAAAGGTTATTTAAGTAGTTAAGGAGGTAGAGATCCGTTACTCAATTTCACACAAGACAACTACCCCCTGACCTTTATTGTTGTGTGACAGGATCATTTAGCTTATGAGTCACTTTTACCTTTGCAGTCTGGCTGGGCCGAAATGCAAAATGTAGACTAAACCTCATGTATCAAACTCCCATTGTCCCATAGATTGTAAGCTTGCGAGCAGGGCCGTCTCACCTCTTTGTCTTTTTACCCAGTTTGTTCATTAGTTTACTGTGTTTGTCCCCAATTGTAAAGCGCTATGGAATATGTTGGTGCTATATAAATAAATGATGATGATGATGATGATGATAGTAAATAATATTTTCATCACAAAAGAGAAAAGTTTTCTTTCTAAAATGTTTTTATCTTTGTTGATAATTTATTACAAATCTATTATCCCTAATTGTTGTAACAGCAGCTACATAAATTCAGACAAATCATAAGAAATAGATTGTAAGCTTGCGAACAGGGTTCTCTTACCTCTCTGTGTGTATGTATTACCCAGTATTGTTTTATTAATGTTTGTTTCCAATTGTAAAGCGCTACGGAATTTGCTGGTGCTATATAAATAAATGTTGATGATGATGATGATGATGATGATAGAGAGGTCGTGCCAAATGAACACCAGTATACATACTACCTACTGACAACCCTGTGAACTTGAAACAATACAGCATACCTGGAGGGCACAAAGAGGTATCAGAGACTATTCAATCATTGTTGAAGCAGGGGTATTTAGACACGCTATCAGCCCATTTGAAGCTCCGGTCTGGTCCATAAAAAAGATGGATCGTGGCAGTTTAGAAATTAGTGAAAAAAAGAAAGGAAAACGCGCATCTTTAAATGAATGAAATGTGTACAAGTGAATAAAATCATTTGAGGAGGCCACTAAGGACAATCAAAACCACTGTGTGTGTGTGTGAGAACAAAAGAAAAGATTGTCCTGTAGTCTAAAACAAACAATATACAAATCAGTATGTGCCAGCATATGCATAAATAGGAGAATTGTGTGCACAATATAACTATATTGGGATAAGCTCACCTGCCAACATCAAGACATCTCCTTTAGGTGAGTCCCTAGCCAGTGAAACAAGTATATATTCCAAGTGTCACATTTAAAACCTTCCACGGACCTCCATTGTAAAGCATGCAGCACCTGGATAGAGTGGTCAACTCCCAAAAAAACAAACTAAAAATGAGTGAAAATAAGAAAGGGAGGGCACTTCTTTAATTTAATGACATGTGTACATGGCAGATTGCAATCGTCTACAAGCGGTTAAATAAAGTGGCCCTACCTCTGGCTGCTGCAGATCCAGATATGATCTCTATTGTTGTGTCAATGGTACAAACTACTAGTGAATGGCATGCTGTCCTGGATTTAGCATGTGCTTTCTTTCCCATTCTCATTGCAGTTGCAGATAGTTGCAGGATCAGTTTACTTTCACCTTTCCATAGAAAATACATGGCCCGGCAGAGACTGTGACATTCCTGGGTATGTGGTTGTGGTCTGCTCCATCAAAGGTTATTCCACAAACTGATAGAGACTCTTTTGAAGCACTTACTTCCCCTGCAGATACAAAGGGGGCATAGTACATTTTGGGGTTGTTTGGATTTTGGAGACCAATTTATACCACATCTTGAGCCCAATCTACAATGTCTCCAGGAATAAAAGTGTGTTTTTTTAGACTGAGGAACAGTAGCATGTTCAGCAAGCAGCAAAGGCTGCTGTGGCCTAATATTACACACTGGGGATTTCGCAGTCTGACCAGCTGTTCATGTTAGAGGCTGTGGTAACTGATCACCAGGGCCGGACTGGCCATCTGGCACTTCTGGCATTTGCCAGAAGGGCCGATGGCTGTGTGGGCCGGTCCCCTGCGCAGCGATCATCGCATCCAGGACAGTCAGTGTCGGTGCACACACCGACACTGACAGCCTGGCAGTCAGAGGCTTCCTGGTGACTGGCTCCTCCCCAGGAACCAGTCACCAGATCACATGTGCCGAGCGGACAGCAGAAGACAAGCAGAAACAACTAGAGAAATTAGAAGGTAAGTACACTAAAATGGGGAAGGGGGGGTGGGGGGTGAAAGAATGCCACACAAGGGGGTCAGAAGTAAAAAAAGATGCCACACAAGGGGGGGCAGAAGTGTAAAGATGCCACACAAGGGGGGGGGCAGAGGTGACCGGATGCCACACAAGGGGGGGGGGGCAGAAGTGACAGGATGCCACACAAAGTGGAGCAGAAGTGAAAATATGCCACACAAGGGGGGCAGAAGTGACAGGATGCCACACAAGGGGGGGGGGCAGAAGTGAAAGGATGCCACACAAGGGGGGGGCAGAAGTCAAAGGATGCCACATGGGTGGGGGGCAGAAGTGAAAGGATGCCACACAGGTGGGGGGGGGCAGAAGTGAAAGGATGCTACACTGCTGTATGGTATAATATGATTGTGATACTACTGTATGGCATAATATGATTGGGGGCACTACTGTATGGCATAATATGATTGGGGGCACTATTGTATGGCATAATATCATTGGGACACTACTGTATCGCATAATATGATTGGGGCACTACTGTATGGCATATTATGATTTGGGGTACTACTGTATGGCATAATATGATTGGGGCACTACTGTATGGCATAATATGATTGGGGGCACTACTGTATGGCATAATATGATTGGAGGGAACACTGTATGGCATAATATGATTTTGGGACACTATTGTGACATAATATCAACTGGGGGCAGTATTGTGGTATAATATGATTTGTAGGCTCTATGTTGGCTTAATATCAATTGGGGACACTTACTCGGACATGAGGGAAGGGAGAGAGTGTTAATATAAAGTGGGAGGTAGGCTATTAATTTAATGGTGGAGTTTAGGAGGGGGCTAATTATTTAATTGGTGCTATTTTATTTGTGGGGAGATGTAGGTCACTTTAATTTAATATTGGGGCCTAGCAAGTTAAGAAAGTATGATTGGACCTTTAATTTAATGTTGGGGTGGTTTGGGGGCTATTAATTGAAAGTGGGGCTCTGGGGAAAAAAAAAAGTCTATTTATTAAATGTGAATATGAATTATTTAATGGTAGTGATGGCTGTGGGAAATAGATAAATTTCTTAAACGTAAATGCTATTTAATTTGTTGCTGGGGTGTTTTGGAGGGAGAGAAATAGATTTATTTATTAAATGTGAATACTAGTATTTTAATGTTGAGGCTGGCGGAGGCTTAATTATAAAACATGGGTTGTATTGATTAAACACCAGGGCTGGTTGGAGTTTTTTAAATAACATGTAACCATTTTTTTCCCCAAATAGGGCCTCCAGCATTCCAGGATCCAGACAAGCAGCAACTAAAGACACCAGCAACCACAGGTCGTGATAGTGACAAGAACAGGTAGGAGAGAGCAGGACTGTCTGCCAACTGTCCTGAATTTTGGTGACTGTCTCGTTTAGTGAGATTTGGTCCGACTACAAGGACAGTTGGGAGGTATGTCCCACTTCACACTGTACTGATTGTGAAGGCAGAGCTGCGTGCATATAACAGTAAAGCACACAGTATTGCCTCTGTATTTGTCTAACATTTGTCAAAAATGATAACGATGTTACATAATAGGGGCCCCCTGTCTTATATTCCCCGGGCCCTCCGAGCGTTAATCCAGCTCTGGTGAGCAGGAGGGAGCTGATAGCTGCTCCCAGTCCCTGGACAGGACACAGCCTGCAGAGCAAGCCGAGGAGCTCTAAGATTTGGTAATCTCGTGAGACTAAGAGCTTCCCTGCTCACTCTACAGGAAGTTTCCACCCTAATGGATGTCAGCAGTACCAGAAGCATAGATAAATATAGTGGGCTGGGGGTGTCATAATGTGTCTGGGGGCATGGTGTGATGTGACTGGGAGGGCGTGATAAAGGTAATGTTTTATTATAATGTATGTAACAATGCCCCATGTTGGCCACACCCACAGCACAGTGTTGCCACGCACTTCTCGGTGCCGCGGCACACAGTTTCTTTCCTGTGGGAACTGAGGTGGGCCTGTGTACTTTAAATGCCAGGGCTGATTTTTAGTCCCAGTCCGGACTTGCTGATCACGGAATGTTATGGGGACTATGGAAGAAATCTGTCCAACCTGAGTGCAGGAAAACACCATTTGGGGTTTGGTCCAAGCAGTTCTCCAAAGCTCAACACAAGTACAGTGCATTTGAAAGAGCAACTGTTAACAACATACACTGCTGTAAGACATGTTGAGGCTATTACTGGAAGAGCTCCTGTCACCATACACATAGATCTTCTTATTGCTAGTTGGGTGATGCGGAAGGGTTGGGAATCAAAACCCATGTAATGCAGAAGCAGACTCTTTAAACATGTACAGATGGAAAACAGTTGTACAAGTTTAACAAGCAGATTGCATTGGGACATTGCCCATCGGCAGAGGAGGTTTGAAGTATTACTGGAAAAGGGGTGTGTCACTCACCGGACTGTGAGTGCTCCTTCTAAGGTAGCTAGGAACCGTGTCCGTCCATTATAATGAGGTACTGCACATGTGCAGTCCCTTTTAACCTTCAGTTCTGTTCCTTTAACTTAATTGGCTGATCAGGCAACACTCCCTATATTAAGCACCTGTGGTCAATACCACGGGGCCTGATCTTGGAGTCTCATTCCTCATGAGTCTCTGAAGGTGTTCCAGTGCCTGCTCGTGTGTTCAGCTGATGCTGATTCCTGTTTGCCGTTTGTGGTTTCCAGACCACTTCTATTCCTCGTGTTCCTAGTGTCTTCAGCAGCTGATTCCTATCCGCTGCCTCCGTGTATCTACAGTTACAGATTACTGCAAACTCCCCTGTGTGTCATCGTGACTCCAGCAGCTGATTCCTATCCGCTGCCTCTGTGTATCTACAGTTACAGATTACTTCAAACTCTCCTGTGTTTCATCGTGACTCCAGCAGCTGATTCCTATCCGCTGCCTCCGTGTATCTACAGTTGCAGATTACTGCAAACTCTCCTGTATTTCATCGTGACTCCAGCAGCTGATTCCTATCCGCTGCCTCCGTGTATCTACAGTTACAGATTATTGCATATATCCTCTCACATAAGCAGTGGTACAACTTGCTACACGCAAACCACTGACTTCCCCGTTACCTTCACCTGGATTCCATTCCTTCACTACAGACAGCGGTACAACTTGCTATACGCAGACCGCTGACTTCCACCTCCTTATTACTCCTGGACATTCTTCTCACTATAGCAGTGGTACAACTTGCCGTGCGCAGACCACTGACTACCCTCACGTGTCCTTGTCCATCCAGATCCTCGTGTTCAGTTACCTATTGTTTACCAGTGCTGCTAGTCATAGACTTTCTGAGCATTCTCTAACCATCTGCTGTTTCCAGTTCCATTATCACCCTGCCATCAGAGTATCATATACCAACTCAACTGCTCTGATAAGACCATCAGCGGGTGATACTGGGTAAAGACTCCTAGTGCCCGTGACAAAGTGCAGGATTAGGCAATGTCACATGAGGTCCATTGATTACTACCCTATAGTCTATGACTCACAAGCAGCGGGTTTCATTGAAATGAAGAATGAACTTCTTAAAAAACAAATACTGTATATTCTGCTTTGGATTATACACATACAAGCTATTTTCACATAATACTTACCATGGCATCATCAAGCAGACTGTTATTGTATTTAATGCCACAAACTGTTGGGCCTATGCAGCCACTCCCAGATACCTGGATGAAGGATTCCTATTGACAGCAACAAATCTCATTCATGGTCTTGTTTGGTTATGGAGAACAGTAACTATGCTAATAATAGCAGTGTAAGTGTTATCCAATGACGAGTGCAAGTGCCATCCATGTCTCGCAGATCCTGGGGAGCACGATGATAGTGACTATATAGGTGGAACAGTCTAAATGTAATTACAATATTGTAGTAAATAACTAAAAAAAATTAATAACCATTTCAAAATGTCGTTACTAATTTTACATTTAGGAAGTATACTGTGTTAAATGGAACAGCAGTAATCAAACATGATGGGGCAATAACACCTGGGGGTAAATGTATCAAGCTGCGAGTTTGCAACTCCAGCGATTTTCTCGGGAGAGTTGAAACTCGCCGATGTATGAAGCTGAGTTTTCATACAAAATCGCCAGAGTTCTGCTTCTGTCAAAATCGCTACTTGCAAAATCGCCAGAGATCAAACTCACCCCTGTTTGCCACTGCAGCTATACAAGTCTCCAATGTATGAAGCTGCGAGTTAGCAAACTCAGGAGAGTTTGCTTCTAAACACGTCAGATACAACACGCTGCTTGATAGCAGCGTGTTGTATAAACACATTACTGTTACACTGCCCTGGCAGTGTTAAAAAGTGAAAGAACAGATAAAAGTAAAAATAAAAAAATAAAAGCGTGAGGTCCCCCCACTATTTATGCTTAACCCTAGTGCTGCCTGACTAGTGCTGGTCCCGTGAAAATCGGGGAAAAATTTTGCGTGGGGTCCCCCCGATTTTCACTTTACCAGCAGTAGGCAAACCAGCCAGGGTTGGCGGCACTATAGCAGGGCAACGCACGGCAGGGGTCCCCCTGCCATAATGACTAACCAACCCTAGACTGTTCAGCGATGGGCTGGATTCCCTAGGGAGTGGGGTCCGCTGAAAAAAACGAGCGGGTTCCCCCCCTAGAAAGAACCAGCCCAGTCCTGATAGCACTAGGGCTCTTCCTACTACCCCTGGGCTGTGGGTAGTAGGGTAATACGGAGCTAAATGGTTAAAAAAAAAAACTGACACCAATTTTGTTTGTGGAACTACAAGTCCCAGCCAGCCAGGTTGCCAAAAACAGTGTGGCCATGCTGGTGCTTGTATAACTACAAGCACCAGCATACCCACGGCATTCAACAGCGATTTTGAACATGAGTCTCAAAATCGCAGCTTGATACATTTCCAGTTTTTTTTTTTAAAAATCGCAGGTAAACCCGCGATTTGCCGCGATTTCAACACGCTGGCAAACTCGCAGTTTGATACATTTACCCCCTGGTCATTCAAACGTTTGTTTATAGTGAATATTGTATCTCAATTGCTGATTGAAATGTTACCACTGGACTGGCTTGTTATATGAATTCCTGTGTCACTGTGTGTGGTCCTGGGGTATATAGGAATATTCAGTATATTTCCCTCTCACTAAGTTCATCTCTCTATGATATAGTTTATAGGAAATTCAGTATGGTGACATAGTGGTTAGCACCTCTGCCTCACAGTCATGAGTTTGATTCCTGATCAAGGCCTTATCTGTGTGGAGTTTGTATGTTCTCTCTGTGTTTGCGTGGGTTTCCCCTGGGTACTCCAGTTCCCTCTCACACTCCAAAAACATGCTAGTAGGTTAATTAGCTGCTGACAAATTGACCCAAGACTTTGTGTCTGTCTGTGTGTGTGTTACGGAATGTAGACTGTAAGCGTCCAATGGGGCAGGGACTGATTTGAGTCACATATACTGCATTGATGAAAGTCATGTTTAGGGCTTTAGAAATCTTGTTTATTAATTCCCTTCACAACATGCCTCTTGCCAAAATAACGCCACTGGTTACTAATGAATTGATTGTCTGCTTTCTCATGAACATTGGTTCAGTGCAGAAAATAATCATCATCATCATCATCATCATCACCATTTATTTATATAGCGCCACTGAATCCGCAGCGCTGTACTGAGAACTCATTCACATCAGTCCCTGCACCATTGGAGCTTACAGTCTAAATTCCCTAACATACACACATACAGAGAGAGAGAGAGAGAGAGAGAGAGAGAGAGAGACTAGGGTAAATTTTGATAGCAACCAATTAACCTATCAGTATGTTTTTGGAGTGTGGGAGGAAACAGGAGCACTCGGAGGAAATACAAAAGTGCAAAAACAGGGAGAACATACAAATTCCACACAGATAAGGCCATGGTCAGGGAATTGAACTCAGGACCCCAGTGCTGTGAGGCAGAAGTGCTAACCCCTTAGCCACAGTGCAACTGCCCCTTGAAAGGGTGAAAGGTACACTTCAGTAAAGCGCTACAAAATGTATTGGCGAGATATAAATAAATAAATGATGATGATAGTAAAAAGTGTTTCAGATTTGCCTAAATTACTAATCCAATAGAAGCCTGATCTTCCATGAGTATGGCAGCTAATAAAATCAAATTCATTTTCATATTATTTAAGATAAATATTGTTTCTTCTCTAATTATTAGCTTTTGGCAAGGTTGATAGATCAATATTAGTCATAACATTAATTATATGTTTCTTCTTAACTGTTGTGCCAAAAGGTGTAACTGTGACATTATTTCATGTGCACTAGTGGGCAGGTTATGACTTTTAGGCTATGATTCATGATAGGTAATAGTAAAAGTTCTCTGATATTGCTGATCAGTGCACTATCCCACGTCCATTTTAACAGACTGTATGTTCAACACAAGTTTCATTCCCACAAGGTAGTGTACAATGCTGAACAAAGCTTTTTTAAGAGGATAGTTTAGTCAGTCTAAAAATCACTATTATAAAAAAAAGTAGAATGTTTTATAATTTTAATATTACATTCTAAATTGTTTGAGATTTCGCTTCTCAAACTGATTTTAAAAAAAATTATTGAGAGATAATTGAGAGAGAATCACATGGAAAGATAATGTTGTTCCAGAACTTCTAACCATAAGAATACTCTGTCAATGATGTAGAATCACGAGATAGGGTCCCCGGTCCGTCTGCTTTCCACTTCACCAACGCGTTTCAACTGAAATCAGTCTTTCTCAAGGTAACCGCATCTCCTGCTGTATGTGGATGTTTTTACAAATAAATGTTTTAAACATATTACACTAGATATTGTTTTTTCTTTTTTACGATTTTGATCATTGGTATCCGTAAATTTATGGGAGGCCTTTGAAGTACTCTGATTGTTGCCTTATGAGAAAAGTGGGCGGACAAGTTCAGGATCTTCGTTACAAGTACCTGCTACATGAACACGAGTATATACGAATTGTAAGTTTATTTTTTATTGTGGGGATTAAAGATCCTGAAGTAACGAAGCTTTTACATTTCATTATGGTACCGTGACACTATCTATAAAGGATTGATTCATTTAGTGTCCCAATATACTGTTTGGATGATCGGGAACTAATAGCGCAGAAAGTGTCTTTCTTCCCTTTTATTCTATTTTATCTATTCAAAACTCCTCTTCAGTTTTTGAAGGTCACTCTCTAGCTGCAATTATATTGAGCACTGTATATGATCAATTTTTTATAATTTTATATTACACAAATCTTATGGACTATGTAGAGTAGGAAGCAGCCGCAGATAGGCCTGTCAGGAGGCGTATCTGTTGCGGCTGCTCCCCCCTTTCCCCGATTTAAGTTAATGATAACATCAGCACAGATTCTGCATCGGGCTTGAAAAATAATAAATAAATGAAAAGAAAACAGAGGTTCTTCAAAAAAGTTAAACCAGCTCTAGAGCTGCCAGCTAGGCTGGTTTTGGCAAAATTGTGATCACAAAAAGCATAGGGTCCCCCCAAAAATAGAGCCTATGCCAGCCAGGGCTGGTGGTGCTACAGCAGCTCTGGCTGAACAGGGGCCCCCAGCCACAGTACCATAGAGCCATAGGTCGGTCAGTGCTACTCTGACCAGAGCTGCGAGGGCAATGAACATTACAGTGCATTGCATTCATTTATATAGGCTGGGACTTTCCCATGCTTTTAATTTTGAGCAGATATAAAGTCTGTAACATTAAATCTAGTGGATGTGCACACAGACAGACATAAATGGCATTTAAATACAGAAATGGAAGATGCTCAATCAATTTATATGGAGGGATTTTCTAGAACATTGCATTTTCACTACAGGAGGAACATTTTTTTCCGTGTTCCCAAGTGATTCTGAAAAAGTTTTGTAATTAAGAGGTGTTTTAAGGCAATACAAAACCATGCACATTGAACTGTAAGCTGAGAGTCACCTGAGAGTCATAACACAGTCAGACATAGTATCTCAAATTGAAATGACAAATTTATTTTCTCTTTATGTGACCTTAGGTAGCTTTATATGTACATATGTTTATGTACCTATAACATGTCATAGTTATTTTCAGTCTACATTTTTGTTCTGTGGTTTGAATGTAGTTTTGATAATGTACACACCAGTCACTTAGATCAGATAAGCTCCCTTTGTTTTTTTAATCAAAGTGTAATTTCCATATTAATGTGTTGGCACAGAGAATAGGATGACACAAAAAGGCGGAACATAGCTTTAAAATATGCTTATTCTGCACATTGATTGCAAAGAGAAAAAAAACAGTAGCCTGGAGATCTCTTCTGGGATATGTTCACTAACTTAGCAGACAAAAAGATTTCATAACCCCCAAAGCCATGAAGTGAAGTAATATCTCATACCATTCTTTTTTTCTCTTGATTTAGAGGTGTGTCCCAATTTATCAATCCAATAAGCAGCTAAAATAAAAGATGTGCTGCCAGGCATGCCAAACTTGCCAAGCCTATGATTACAGTAAATTGATCTTCTAATTCCAAAGGCAGCCAAACCCACTTATAAGATAATATAAAAGGTGAAAGAACAATCTCTCCGTACAGAGGGGCTCAGACTCCTTCCCTCTGACACCTATTTCTGTAGCTCAGCTTATTCATTGCTCATATACATTTGTAACTCTGCCTTTGCAATAATGAGTAGGAACCAGTCATTGGGCAGTAGGTCTGTATCAGGGAGCAGGAACTTCACTGCTTCCTCAGTTGGAGGTGGAGGTGGTGGTGGTGGTGTAAGAACCAGCTTCAGTTCAGTTTCTGTGTCTAAAGCTGGAGGAGGTGGAGGTGGTGGAGGTGGTGGAAGCTTTGGACGCACTGGAGGGTTTGGCTCCAGAAGCCTTTTTTCCCTTGGAGGAACCAAGAGATTATCAATTCCTACTGGTTCCCGTGGGGGTGGGTTAGGTAGTGGTGGTGGTGGTGGTGGTGGTGGCTATGGCTTTGGTGGTGGAGCAGGGGGTGGTGGACTAGGCGCAGGCTTTGGTGGAGGAGCATCAGGTGGAGGATTTGGTGGTGGAATAGGTGGTGGTGGAGGATTTGGTGGTGGGATTGGAGGTGGGGGATTTGGTGGATCTGGAGGATTTGGTGGAGGAGGCTTTCCTGATGGAGGTTTTGGTGGTCCCAATTTTCCTGTGTGCCCACCTGGTGGAATTCAACAAGTGACCATTAACCAGAGCCTATTAGCACCACTTAATCTACAAATTGATCCAACTATTCAAAAAGTGAGAACAGAAGAAAGGGAGCAAATCAAGACCCTCAACAACAAATTTGCATCTTTTATTGACAAGGTAAAAAGCCAATTTAATAAGAATTCTTTATAATTTTGTTTTGTTTTTTTGTTCTATTTATATCAAACTATTACCTTTGTACTTTGCGTTCACTGTTTTATATTTTGTCTTTTAGGTCAGATTTTTAGAGCAACAAAATCAGGTATTGAAGACAAAGTGGAGCTTTTTGCAGGAGCAAGGACAAAAAGGTGGAACAAAAAGAAACAACATTGAGCCTCTTTTTGAGGCTTACATCAGTAACCTTAGACGACGACTAGATCAATTAGTTAATGACAAAACTCGTCTGGATGGAGAACTGAGGAACATGCAAGACCTTGTGGAAGATTACAAAAACAAGTATGCTTCTTCTGATTTTAACATTCATATTGACTGGTCTATCATTAGAAAACATATCCCAACTTGTTATAATTCTATATAGCAGAGTATTGGAAATGTACGACTTGACAGTAATTACTAAGTAGAGATGTACTGATATTTAATTGGTATTCTTTAGTGGTTTAGGCCTGAAAAGCATGATCTGAACATGTATCCAGATAAATTTATCACTCTGAGATCTTCTAATGCATATAGACCTTATCATCACATGGTTAATATAAATGATATATATGGTCATTTTAATTGTTATAATAGACAAAGTTTTTTTGGTACAATCATATTTTGGTGGCAGTACTTTATATTCTTAAGGCCACACATTTGCTTTATGTTGGTGCTTGAATTTAGTAATATGTATTTGTGCATCTGCTCTCTAAATAGTAGGGTTTTAAACTTTATATTGCTTGTTAAATAACTGAGGTATATGTGTATTGGAAAGAACAGGACATGCTAGTCTAAGCAGCAGTCACAGATATGTTCTGATACTGCAATTTTTATACATCTGTTAGTTCCAACACAAGCACATCAGTCTAGAATCAAATACAGTGTAATATAGTATAAGATTCTGTGTTAAATCAATGTTATAGTGTAATATATATTGTAGTATACTGTATAGTTTGAAGCAATGGTACTCCCATGTCTAAGCAATATTTTGTTCAAATGTACTGCTTGACAATTAAAAAAATAATTATCACCTAGTCATTAGAAACCATGTCTTTATAGTAATAAAATACTTAGTTTTTACCATAAAATATATTGTTCCAATAACTTAATCGAAAAAAATCAAATATACTCAATATAACACATGATTTTTAATCCAAAATCTACTTTTCAATCTTTTTATTCATTTTGGTAGGTATGAGGATGAAATTAACAAGCGGACAGCAGCAGAGAATGAATTTGTAGTACTCAAAAAGGTGAGCAAGTTAAAAGTTGCATTACCTAAACTTATAAATGGAGAGGACTAATTATACTACTGTTGTGTGACTTACTTAAAATTGTGGTGCAGGTGTATTGCTGTTACAATAGAGCCCCACCTACGATAAAGGAATGTGTCATAGACTGTTATTGATTTATTACTAGAACTTTTAGCACTTTATAGCTTGACAACATTTGGGTTTTTTTTGTCACTTCTAGATCATATACCACTAACATCTTACTACTAATGAATACTGTTTTGTTTCCTAATGCTTTAAAAGCTGTCTGTGATTTGCAAAATGTGCAAGCTATTAACAACCATTATAGCACATATAGATTGCAGTATAAGACTGATTGATCTCACAGGTTCATTGTGCATGGAATGTCTTAACTTGTTGAATTTTCTCTAGGATGTGGATGCTGCATACATGAACAAAGTGGAGCTAGAGGGTAGAGCAGATGCCCTGACTGATGAGATCGACTTCATAAGAACATTGTATCAAATGGTAAAATTATCTCACTTTCTCCAGCTGGCATCTTTTCAATGCAACATCCTTGCATCATAAACAAAGACAACATATTTAATTCTAAAAAAAGTCTACTTTCTTCATTAATACTTTGTGTAGGGTCACAGCATGCAATGCCTGCATTTCACAGAATTCTTTACTAATCATCAACTTAGCTTCCCCACAGAGGGCTGTCCTTAGAGTACTATGCTGAGAACTAAGTAATCATTCCTGCGTCACTAATCTGCTACAATGAACCCCACCTCTTCCTGCACTAGGATTATTCACTAACACCTTGTGTCACAGAGAAAACTCAGCAACTGCATCCTGTTAGCACAGATTGCTACACTGCAGCCTAGATCTTGCAAAATGTACTCCTAATCCTATTCACTGCTACACATACTGTGCAGGGTGATCATGAAACATTCCGGTTTCTGTTTAAATCAGCAGAAATTTAATGTAATGTAATGACAAAGCAACACTGCTTAGTTAGATGTACAAAAATGACAATACAGTATAGGCATAAAATAAAGATTTCTTTGCTAAAATCAAACAAACTCACTTTCCTTAGGATTAGATATATTTCAAATTTGCCCAGTTGCCAGGTGAGCTTGGTGTTTATGCAAACTCTTGGCGCAGGGGCAGTCTTAAACAGCAGGGTCATCTAAACAGCATTATAAGCCCCCTGGCAAAGCAGTGCACTGGGGCCCTACACATACTAATTGTACAGTACAATTAGTATGTGTACGTTGTTTTTCGTCAACGTCAAGATATGTATTCCCAAAAACAAGATCGCATGTACAGATAACAGCTGATACCGATGTGATTAGTCCACTTTTTACTAAAGAGGGTTTCAAGGTTCTGAATAAATCTCCTGAAATAATATGCTAAAAAGTTGGCAAGCCTATGGGGCCCCTATGCTCGTGGGGACCCCGGGCAGCTGCCCAGCATGCCCATGCATTAAGATGGCCCTGTAAAACGGTCTCTGTCACTATGGAGTCTGAGATCTGAGAAGTGATGTCAGAACCCACACACATTCTGCCAGGTGCACGATCAGTCAAAGATTGTTTAAAGTTTAATTTCCAGGAATGACCTATACTTCTTCTAACATATCAATCCGAGTGTGTGCAAGTCCCACAAGCAGAGCTTGTCATTCTATACTTCAACCTCCAGCCAGTCCACTCATCATCATCATCTATTTATACACTCAGTAGCCAGAGCAAGGTGGACACATCCGGAACAAAGGGAACATGAATCTTTATGAGCTCAGAATTCTTTACCCATATTTCAGTCTCACCATTATCATTCAATTTGGCCATTCACCTTGCATTGCAACCTGACAGTGTAGATGGAAGATGACCGCTATTGGCCATTGTGTGTGGTCATCTTCTGACATACCCAATAATGATTAGGCTGATTATTAGAAGGAAATTATGGGGTTTCATATTTGTTTTCAGTTCTCAGACAGTACAGTATTGGGAGAATGTAGGCTGTGATATTACAGCATCTGTAGGCATCTAAAGGATGAAAGGACCATAAAGTGAGCAGCATGTCAGTGGCCTGAACGTGCATCTCTGTCACAGACCACATTCTCTCAAAATGAATGAATCAAACCAAACACATTGGCCACTCTAAACTGTCCAGGTGGTAAACTTGCATAGTTATGGTAAAAGAGGCATATAAATAATAAAGCAAAATTCAAACATTAATAGTGATACAGCATAACTTTATATTTTGCTTGCAATTATGTATATAAAGGTCACATCCAGATTACTGAGGAAACGTTAGTCATTATTCTGTAGATGTTCTCATGTAGCATATTGTAAAGAAATACACTGTATGCAGTTTGTAAAAGCAATATTTCAGGGTGTTTATTTAAAGAAAATGTATTTTTTGCCCATTTAATGCCATATTGTTAATGTTATCTAAGAGGCATAGACAGAGCTACTCTTGCATAAATGTAAGTGCTCATTAAGCCACTTAATGCAAGTTGTAAATTATACATGTAATGTAATGTAATGACAAAGCAACACTGCATAGTTAATTGGATTCCCATTACATGTAAAATCTGCAATTGTACATTTGTACATCTGTTACATAGCTTAATGCCCATCTAAAGCATTCCAGTTTGCCCCAGTGGTTCAGCTTTTGCCACTTAATGATTTATGTATAAATGACACTAGATACAATTATTTAAAGATTACAGCTTTGGTTCTTTGGGGAGCTTTGTTCCAGTCTAGTTACTGTTAGGTGGTATAATGGTCTCCTAATGCCTTATACTCATTTAATTAGTACCATTGTTCTTTGTGTCTGGTACCAAATCCTTACTATGTTTTTAATCTTTGTCATTCACTAGCCTATTTCCAAAGAACATTTCTAATAAAAACTATTTTTATGACCTTTGTATACTATTGTGCTTAACTTATAGGAAATGAATGATCTTCAAGGTCAGCTCTCTGACACTTCAGTCATTCTGTCCATGGACAACAACAGATCTCTGGATCTCAATGGAATTATTGCTGAGGTTAAGGCTTCATATGAGGAAATTGCACAAAGAAGCAGAGCTGAAGCTGAAGCAGCTTACGCTATGAAGGTACAAAGATACAAAGCCAAAACAAATGTGTAATGATCAATAAGAAGCTATTGTATGGTATTTTAAGACAAATATACTGTATGTTAAGTGTTATGAGCTAAGACCAGTATCCACTCATCATGGTGCTAGAGTCCTTTTTCAGAAAGATACATCCCATGATGACTTATGGAGGGGGTGTGGTGGTATTACCAATTCTGGAAATTGAAAATATTTATAGTTATTGTAGAATAAAGCAGGCCATACACGAGGTTGGCAAATGTGATTGTATTAGTGATGTGATTCTTCTCTACTTCTTAATCCACAGTTCCAGCAACTACAAGAAACAGCTGGTCAACAAGGTAGTAATCTAAAGAGCACCAAGAGTGAGATTGCTGATCTGAACCGAATGATCCAAAGACTGAAGGCTGAAATCGAAAACTTGAAGAAACAGGTAAGCTATGCACTGTTCACATTAAATTGTCTTAAGAATCCCTTTAATCAGTGTTCTTAGTGCAGACACATGTAGTAAACTATGCTTTAAGACTATGACATAGGACCTGTGCACTTACTACAATACTGAACTCCCAACACAACTGCCTCAGAAGAGCGTGGTAGTCACAGTGCTCAAATCTCTGTTTTCTGAATTAACAATCCCCCATCCCCAGGGAACACTATTGGAATGCAAGAATCCTAACATTATTCAGAACATAATAGTATGGCTGGTATACATTTCAGAACCGAAGAATGGACCACCTTCCCATGGAGAGCCTTTACATTGATCAAGCTTATTCAGTTGTACCCCCAGTTCAAGCTAGTTACTGTTATTTTGAACTACTCAGTTACCAAGTTTGATTATTTTTATTTTTTATTTTTATGAATACCTACTTGCCTTCACCAACCTCAACCACACAATGAAATGAGTTCACCTATTTTAGTTCAAATA
The DNA here is from genome assembly GCF_038048845.1 of Mixophyes fleayi. NCBI lineage: Eukaryota > Metazoa > Chordata > Amphibia > Anura > Limnodynastidae > Mixophyes > Mixophyes fleayi. The sequence goes on along the minus strand of NC_134403.1, from coordinate 65,609,531 downwards.
CCAACAGTGGTGAATTACAATTACCATTGGCCCTGGGCAGTGCTACCACTTCTTAGTTTAAATTGTCAAATATTCATCAAAAACATGGAAAACCTCTGACACCAATATATTTATATATATATACAGGAGGCCTCAAACTCCAAATATTGTACAATAAACAGCAAATGTATCTCCCAAGTTGTTTTGGACATGCAGAAAGCTTCTTGATTTAATATAACCCCTATATTATCTGTGTTTTCTATCCATGTCAAGTACTATATACTTTCTACTAGGGAGTGTATATAGAAACCATTTACAGAGACCATGGTGTAACATTTGTAAAATAGACCATCTGGGCCTATTTTGTACAATTAACCCCTAAAAAAACACCAACTCTATGAAAGAGTTAGCCTTTAATTGATTTGCTTTAGATCACATACAATGGTATTCTTAAAGCATGAGTAGTTTTAGACTTATACAATTCAGTAACCCATAGCAACCAATCCAGAATCGCCTTTGATCTAGCTAGTGCAAGATAAGCTAATGGAAATAAGTGCTTGATATAGGTTAGTTAGTTAGTACCTACTTTAGTAAATAAACCACTTTATATGCTTCATGAATGTTTTATCCGTAGTCTTGTCATGTGTTTGGAGTTAAACTATTTCTATTCTTGGTTTGTTAGTGTGCTAATCTGCAGTCAGCTATCACAGAAGCCGAAGAACGTGGTGAACTTGCTCTAAAAGATGCCCAGAAGAAGCTTGATGAACTTCACGCTGCCCTGAAAAAGGCAAAGGAAGATCTGGCCAAGCAATTGCGTGAGTACCAGGAGTTGATGAACGCGAAGATGGCCCTGGATGTTGAGATTGCCACCTATAGAACTTTGCTGGAAGGAGAAGAATGCAGGTATGTTCTGAGTATCAATTAATAAAATGGACCTCCATAGTGGTCTCCTTTATAGTGCACTGACTAATAAAAGCTATACTATATATACATTACAACAAGTTATGTGTATGCATGTTGTTTCATAAAGAGCTACGTGACACCAGTTTACCTGAACCAGTTGGATAGAATCCTCTCATCACTATTCTACACTGTTGGGGACCCTGCTCATTTTGCTACCTAACTCTCAGTCTATACTTCCCAAATTCCTCCATTTTTTTCCTCATATCCCAAACCTTGCTTGTCAAATGCAGCTCTGTCTCCACTAACACAATCACACAAGTGGGCAGGTTACTGCCTCCCACAAGATTAACAGAGTAATCTACTGCTGCTGTCTGTTGAGAACATTCCAATAATCTGATTAGCTATAGCGTGTTATTTTCACCCACTTCACAAATGAAGATATCCAAGATTAGTAGAAGAGGCCACTTTACCACAATAATGTGCTCAGACCGAAGTCAATACACACCCAGGGGCGGGCTGGCCCGGGGGTCAGGGGGGCATCGGTACCCCGCGCCGCTCAGTTTCAGCGCTGTCAGGGCCTGCCGGAAGGCCGGCCACCCCTCGGATGCAAAATCTTCTGATTTTTGACCGGAGGCCGCATCTCATGACACGGGATGCGGCCGCGTCAGCGCACAGGTGGCTGCATCACATGACACGCGATGCGGCCGCGTCATGACACGTCATGTGATGCGGCCGCCTGTGCGCCCCCCGGGCTGAAATATGCCAGCCCGCGCCTGTACACACCTTAATAAATATAACACATCTGTCAGCGGTTGGACTACAAGATTTATTTTCCATTTTATTATCTTATTTTCCTTATAGTTTCCTTAAAACATTTTTCTTCTTTTTCCATCTTAATAATTCACAGAACTCAAAGTAGATCTTCAATATCAAAAATGTTTATGGTGCTTCATTCTTAAATACGTTGCAAAAATGTCTTCAAGTGAGCTCTATACATTCACATCGGAAGCATCCAGCCATTTTGTCCAATACACATGAACATGCCTATGATTTCACTAGGAACTAGTTGCATTAATGATACACAACATTCCCCATGTCTTATTGATGTCAATAGCTTACTAGTTATTTGAAAGGCTGTATTCTCATGAATATTGATTAGGCCTAAACAATGGCTACCTTAACTGTATTAACTGTATATTCATAGCCAGTATGGATGCCTGATACATTGCTGATGGACAGTAGTAAGCAAGTATTGAGCACAATACACATGAAATGGATATATGCATAATCCTCTTTATGTATCTTACAAGACTTGTCCTGTGGTTGCTGTCTAAAATATAACTCGGCTGCCTACATGAAAGAGATATTTTATTTAGAACTTCTGTTTAACGTTCTCTTGAAAAGTGTTCAGAGATATTGTCCAACTTTAGACATTGGTGGACTGATTTTTCTCTTGAACCGCAAAGATCATACATTGTATCTATTCTAACAGTCCAGAGTTATGAATGTGTCATTTCCTGTTTCAAATGAACAATACAATACACACAATTTATTGACAATATTTGAAACAAACATAATTTTCCCCCATTTGAAACAAGTCCTTGCTTTCAAAACAAGATGTGTCTAGATTTGCTGATCATATAATAGCACAAAACTTACTTTGTTTCATTTGCTTAAATTACAGAATGACAGGAGAAATCACAAATAAAGTGAACATCTGTAAGTATATATGAATTGGTTGTATAAATTTTGTTAATGTGGGGGAATTTTTAACACATCACTTCTAACACATTTGCCTCAAATTGCAGCTGTGGTCAGTGGTTCCACTTCATACAATATTGGAGGAGGAGGTGGTGGATTCGGAGCAGGAGGTGGAGGAGGTGGATTTGGTGGTGGAGGAGGCGGATATGGTGCTGGAGGAGGTGGATTTGGCGCCGGAGGAGGTGGATTCGGAGCAGGCGGTGGTGGATATGGAGCAGGAGGTGGTGGATATGGAGCAGGTGGTGGAGAATTCGGAGGTGGAGGAGGCGGATATGGAGCAGGAGGAGGTGGATTTGGAGGAGGTGGAGGTGATTTTGGAGCTGGAGGTGGCAGTGGAGGGGGATATTATGGAGGGGGTGGAGGAGGCGGAGGAGATTATGGTATTGGAGGTGGCTTTAGCTCTCCTAGCAGACAAGGCATGAAAATTATCTCCAAAACTTCTTCTTCCTCCTCAGTCAAAAAGATACATTAAGTTCCATTTCTATTTGCTAGGATTATTTCTCCACCTCTTTGATAGCTCACCAATTCAAAACCAGAATGCCATGCATTTTATTTTAGACTATAGTATGGTAGAGGTGCCTGGTAACAAAATATTGCCAGTTTTCTGGAACAGTGGGTCTCCAACTCTCCTAGATCCATTCTACCACACAGTCCAATTACATCCTTCTATCATATTCTCCTATCAGCTTCTCTTTCCTGCCAAAGTCTTAAGTTGTATTCCCGAGTAAATGCTACTACTGTAGTTTTAATGTGAGCGCTATTAACTTGTAGCTCAACCACTACTCAGGGTTATGACTAAGTAAAGGGAATGTACAGAAATTATTATCACAAAGGGAAATCTTCGCTTGGTCTCTAGTGCAGAATGCTTTAAGCTCGTGGAAAAGGAGTTATCATAAATATGTCACCATACTACATGTTTGCAGAAAGAATGGCAGTCAGTATTGCATACCTGTAATATTATCACTCAGTCTGAGATATATGAGAGGGGCAGAAATATTCCTGTTTTAAGAACTGTTCTCCATTTTCAAAACTGTTTCATAATCATTATATGAGCTGCAGGATCCATTGTCTTGTTTTAATATGTACTGTTTACATCATATCAATGCTGTAACTTCCTAATATGTGTATCCAGCAAGCTGAGGTGTGTCCCAATGCAAAGCAACACTGCAAAACATCTAGAACTTGATGTTCAATGAATACTTGATTCCTTGTTCTAAGTAATAATAACAATATATAAACAGCTGCAGTTTTCATGTATTGCACCTTATGCTTTTTTCACTGTACTATTTTTTACAAACAGATGCTCACTCTAAATAGAACATTCATTTAATTGTTAAAACCTTTTCAACAGTCTGTTTTGTTTGTCTAATAAACTGCATGTAAAACACACATGTGAGATCTTGTGTCTTTTTAACTGTTTATTGCGAAAGGATTTTCACAGCAATGAAGTATTGTATTAGAATCGCAACATGAATTGTTTCATTAATGTTGCTTTGAGACAACAGTACAAGTATAAATAGGGAATGGAAAGGGTGACTTAGTTTCTAATCATCTGTCAGATAATTATTAAATATCTTAGTATGGGTGGATGCTGTATTCCTGTTATATGCACTAATTTCCTGCTTTGACCAATGTGAGTATGGAAGCTCTAGTATTTTACATTGGAGGAATTGGCTAAATTGGGAGTTATTGATTACTTTCACACTTCCATTTAATCCAGGCACTAATGAATTGTATATCGACTCACAACAGTTATTAATGACAAGATATTCCTGATGATTTCATCTTATCCTGGCGGTTCTTCATTCATTTTAGGAATAGAGTTTAGAGCTTAGCTAAAGGTTCCATTTCTTGCGGAGTGGTAAAAATAGGTTTGGAATAACTACTACTAGATATCATGGGATAACGTATGCTCGATCTGTGAACTACTGATCCTTGTAATCTGTGCACTTTGTAAATGAAAAAGTCTAAACATAATCTAACAATGACTTTACCTGGAACATTTGCCTTGAGCATCTTCTGACTAGTGGAACCCTACATAACAGACCTTTCCTAGCAAGTTAATTTGTAGAGAAGGCAGCCTAGATGGAACAGTGCAGAGGACAGTTTTCCTTCAAAACGTGATCTGATTCTTCTGTTAAGAAAGTTGGGTAAACAGCAGAGAAGTAACTTGTGTGTTAGTGAGTGTTCTGTCTGCATTTACAATTTTATGTGTAAATGAGGGAATAACCTGTAAATGGCGCTGTGGTGTATCCTGCCTGCTTTTGTAAGTTCTTTACGTAAATGGTGGTATAATACTGATAGGTATATTAGTGTCATTACTACTAAGTGTCATATTAATGTCACTACAACTGATGGGCATACTGGCAGCACATTATTGTTGGTAATATTAGTGTCATGTGATGGACATCAATATTGTTCATATATTGTCATTATTGGGTATACTGGTGACATATCATTATTATTATTTATTTATACAGTGCCAATTATATTATGCAGAGCTGTACAGAGAATATATAATCATTCACATTCGTATCTGCCCCATTGGTGCTTACAATCTAAATCTCTTACAAAACAGTGGGGTCCATTTTGCCAAAACCAACTTAACAGTATGTTTTTGTACTGGGGCATACCCACGCAAATACGGGAACATATTACTTGTTATTGGCATAGCACTGGGCATTACTATTAGTGCTATTACTTATGTGCATACTGGTGGCATTACTACGGATCAGAATTTTGTATTAGTATTGTGTTGTATTACAGTTTGTGCTGCTGCATAATATTACTGATGGACATTTTTGTGGCATGCTACTACTGCTTTGCATAGCACAGGACATTACTATTAGTGCTCCTGCATTTTATTCCTGATGGGCATACTGGTGGAATACTACTACTGCTGTGCATAGCACAGGACATTACTATTAGTGTTCCTGCATATTATTCCTGATGGGCATACTAGTGGAAAACTACCACTGCTGTGCATAGCCCAGGACATTACTATTAGTGTCCCTGCATATTATTCCTGATGGGCATAGTGGTGGAATACTACTGCTGTGCATAGCACAGGACATTACTATTAGTGTTCCTGCATATTATTCCTGATGGGCATACTGGTGGAATACTACTGCTGTGCATAGCACAGGACATTACTATTAGTGCTCCTGCATATTATTCCTGATGGGCATACTGGTGGAATACTACTACTGCTGTGCATAGCACAGGACATTACTATTAGTGCTCCTGCATAATATTCCTGATGGGCATACTGGTGGAATACTACTGCTGATATGTATAGCACAGGACATTACTAATAGAGTTCCTGCATATTATTCCTGTCATTAAGGAGTGCAAAGAGTAAAAAAGAAGTAACTTTGCACCTGGGCAAAACCATGTTGCATTGGAGGGGGAGGTAAATTTAAAATGTGGGGACAGATTTATAGTTGGGATAAGGCATGTCCTAGATCAACTTTAAATTTAAGTGTAAAAATAAAGTTATCAAGTATTTGTGTGCTAAATGAAAAAAACAGTCAGTATTTAACTTATGTGAAAAAATAAGAAAAAAATGTTCACCTTTTGCATTGTAACATGGTTTATCCATTTACTATTTTTATTTGCCTTACTTTCCTTAATGACTCAGGCCCACATTCTGTGGTTTTGAGAAAGTGAGAAGGCTAGCGTTGGGAGCAGGCAAGGGGTGTGTAAGCAGGTTACAGTTATATGAAGTGTGCATGATGTGTCCTTATTTAGATGGGACAGACCCTATTTGAAGGGACAGTCCCACCAGCCCAAGAAAAGTTCCAGAACAGTTGGAAGATGTATGGTGCTAATTAGAGATGCTCAGGCTTAGTTCCCCGAGAACCGAACATACCCGAACTTAGCAAATCCGGCTCGGTACTTTCGCGCTTTTTCGGATTTCAAAATGAAGCAAAACGTCATTGTTACGTCGTTGGATCTCGGATCTCATGATTTTTGGATTCCTTTTTTAAGATCCAACATAACGGCGGGTGGGAGGTTGGGCCCAAGGACAATTCCATCTTGCACCATTTTTCTTTTCTGCCACTGCTGTGTGCCAATGTGCCCTAGATGTGCTAGGAACTGCCATGTGTTTGTGTCCTTGCTCTGTCGCTTAGCATCCAGCCAGATCGCTACAGTATTTGTCCGAAAGTGTATGAAAAAAATATTGTGATCTGGGAGGTGATCACAATTGACTGCAAATGACTTGAAATTAGTGTTATTGAGATTAATAATAATGTAGGAACAAAAAAAAAAAAAGCAAAATTATGTGATTTTAGCATATTTTAGAATTTTTTGAAAAAAATCCAAAACCAAAACCAAACCCAAACACAAAGCTAATCCAGATCCAAAACCAAAACCAGTTCACGGGGGTCAGTGAGCATCTCTATTGCTAATAAGTTTACCTTCAATCCTGCCCATACCAGAGCCTACCAAAGCATTGAGCATGCTGCCAGGGAGACGTGACATGCCCTAACGTTATCTCGCCACATCCCTGTGTGGTGCGACTATGCCCCCATCTTGTGCATTCACCACAGCAAAGCAGCGTTGCACATACACAAACACACTGTCCTGTGACTTGGAATAACCAAATGTTGGGAAGTATGCATCCGCCTGCTCTCAATCTGCTATCCTGTAGAGCAAATATGGCTTTAATTTGCCTTCTCTTAATGTTGTATTTGTATGTACCAGAGCTGACTTAAGTCTGATGTCTCTTAAGGTTCGTTCCTTAACCAGTTTGTCTCTGATTCCACCCTGGTCATTAGACTGCTGCCTGTTTAACCAGTTCTCGTCACAGTAAGTACAAGTCTAGTCTGAATTTGTTAGTGTGCTTTGTCCGCATTAGTTAGAATGGGTCTGTCTAGCTGTCTGTCTAGTTTGTTAGTGTTTGCCTTGTTTGCATTTACAATAAATGTCTAGTTTGTATTAGTTAGTGTGTGTGTTATATATATTTGACCAAATGTGTCTGTGGACCTTATTTACTGCATGGTGATGTTACTTTCCTCGATTTACGCTAATGCATCTAGATTTCCACCAAAGAGCATGGGATTGTGGAGAAAGAAATCTGGTGAGGTTACTGAAATGTGATAAAGGGTGGAAAGGTCACATCTGTAGGGGCATTGCTTGCTGTAAGGAAGGGTGAACAGCCATTTCCACTCTGTAAAACGACTTCAATGTCCCCTCGATCTCATGACTAATTTAATTGATAAATAGGGATTAGAAAAGTAGCATTTTAAGATAAAAATGTAAACATTGTTTGTCATGAGAAATGAGGTGTAATGAGGTGGTTGAACTTTGCTGTGATTTTACACTTTTGCACAGAGCGCATCTTCATCTTTTTCCACCTCCTAAGACACTTAGGGGTATATTATTTACTAAACTGCGAGTTTGAAAAAGTAGAGATGTTCTATAGCAACCAATCCGATTCTAGTCATCATTGATTTAGAACAATCTACAAAATGACAGGTGGAATGTGATTGGTTGCTATAGGCAACATCTCCAATTTTTCAAACCAGCAGTTTAGTAAATATACCCCCTAGACCCTTTTAGTTTGCATTAGAATGAATGCTTCATAAAGTGTTCTAGACGGGTTTCTAGGTGCTAAACAAATGTGATTTCCAGTGCATATCCAGTGTGCATCATAAATGTGGATGCGCATTCTCTGGAATTGTCAGAATGTCTGTGTTTCTATATTTGTCAGTGTGTGTCTTGTGCCAACTATTTGTTTCTCATTGACACCTAAGGCAGCCCCACAAGCAATCTATAAATACTGAAGTTTTTAGAAGAGGAAGCGAAGATCTGTCTGTAATTTCCCATATTCCCTTGAGGCTCATAGTCTCACCAGCCTGAGAGTACCTGGAATTGTATATTGTCATGGATTATCTTTTTTGAGAACTTGGGATAATATAGCGCAAGAGGTATTTTTCAAGAGCCACATTCTGATCTACAAATAAGAGCTGTCAAACTATGAAAGAAAGAAAGCACAAGAAAGAAAGCACAATAAAAAGGGGCACTTGATATCATAGGACCACATTTTTACAATAACAAGCCATAAAGTGAAGGAATTATGATGCAGTGACCACAATGGTCTGGAAGCTGCGTCTGCCTTTACAAAAATGAGATATATGATCACTTTCCCTACTGAAGCCTTGGGGGAAATTCTACTGTGAGTCTAATTTATGTTGAGCAATGACAATCAGTAACCAGCCCTATGGGTATATTGCTACCTGCACTAAATGCAGCCTTGAAGGAAGCTCTGTGCAGCTTTCAGTGCTGGCAGTTATATGTAGAAAGAACAACAACCTGTAATCAATTCTCCTCTTGCCAGCTCAACTCTTGTCTTCCATTTGAGTTAAATCTCAGGAACAGTGAGAGAGGTTGAAGCTCAGTCCGAGTGTTAGAGAATATTTGTTTTGTGGTAGAGTAGAGTAGATGATTCAAACAAACCTAAGGTAGATGAGTAAAAAGTAAACTGACTTAACCAGAACTTGCAAATGTATGTTTATAAATGGAACACTGGAGAGATATCAGCTGCAGCATGACATTGCTGGGCTTCTGTTGTCAATGACACACTGGTGGTCAAATAATGGAGATGAAGGTGAACTATTTTTAAACAGATTGCTGCCACCCCCAATTCCTGTAAACAGCATTTAAAATTTAATAATTTTCACTTAATGTGGAACAAAGGCGGAGATGTCACCATGTATAGTTGTTAACACTTTAAAATATTTCCAGGGATACTGTGCTGCTGAGCCAATGTCTCCATGCTGGTAACACACAAAACCGTCTCAAGCTCATAGGAAAACACCCAGTTATATATATTACTATACTGGCGCTAAGAGCTCATTCATGGATGGAGCTCTTAGCGAGCTAGTACTGGGTCATTGTCACAATTAGAGGGATACTGTAGGATGCTCAGGGCCTTCCTGGTTTAGTACCATCTTGAGAGAGGCACAGAGTCTAACGGAACAGAAGGTATTCACCAGTGACCCCCGCAAGGAAGCATGGACTTTGTGGCATCTGTCATGCAGGTCGCAGTTCTTCAAGTGGATACCAAGCGAGAACCAGTGGAGAGTACTGGATGGAAGGGGATGCAATAGGAGGTGTAATGGTCTGCAGGCAGGACTACACGGAGGTCCAGGTATGCTGGTAGCTAGGAGACTGGATCAGCAGAGGGGTAGTGATCTGCGAGCCAGAGTACATGTAAGTGCACGTATGCTAGAAGCAAGGGGACTGGATTAGCAGAGCAAATTAAATCAACAAGAGGGACAATAAATACAAAATAGTGTTACTCTAATGCAGCTATACATTGACCTTCGACTTCCTATCTATGGGGTAGATTTATCATACCTTCCAGAAATGAAAATTGAAGGTGTTGCCCATAGCAACCAATCATGTTCTAGACTGTACTACATAAATGATCTAGATCTAGAATCTGATTGGTTGCTATGGGCAACACCTTCAATTTTCATTTGTAGGAGGTTTGATAATGCTACCCCCATTAGTCATCCTGCTTGCTGAGCTTTGATTGACTAATCTAGCTGTTGTTGTCCTGACCACTTACTGTATTGTAGTTTGTGTTCTATATATTGTGTTCTATATTTTTCAGAATATAAAATCAAAACACATTGAGCATTAAAGAGAGTTGTCCAAGTGCCAAACAACTGGACATTCCAGCTTGACCACCAATTGACACGCAACTCTGTAAAAAAAAAAAAAAAAACACAGTGAAAAAGAGGTAAAACTGCTTGGTCTGGTTGAGGCTAAGTATAACCAGTATAAATTTTGTATTGTTACTACATCCCCGCAAGTCAGTATGTGCACATTCCACTGAGGTTGAAAAGATGGTTTTACTATATTGCATATTTGTTTTGTAAAGGAATTTCAATCTGCTATCTTCCGCTGTGTGTTAAATCGCTGAAATATTTTCACATTCAGCCTGGGAGATAAAGCAGATTGTAGAAATTACTTTCAGAAAGGTGTGGTCTTGTAGTTTAAGCTTGTTATGTAAAACCAAATTATATGTACAGTATATGAATATAGGCACTTTTCTGACCATTTGTAGTGTGGGTAATTTAAGTGGCAAAAAGTAACACGGCTGCACACTAGTTCTATTTCTTTCTTCCTCTATTGAGAGTAGATGAGTTGAAGGAGGAGCCCTGTATATGGGTTGTGTGAAGGCTCATCAAGACAGGCCCAGAGGAAACATATTGAAAACTGAGGACTCAGTTCCCATTGGCAAACATAATAGTCTAGCTGTAAAGGGGGCTTTCTGTATCTTGAGAAGGAAAAACTCTATATTTTAAGAATTAATTTTCACACCAGGTCATCACCCCTTTTCTACATCACCAGCAGTGAGCCATAGGAATATGTGAATATAGATTTTATGATCATTAAAGCTGATGAGGGGAACACCAGCAATGTCCATGTAATCTCAGAACAACATGCGAGCCTTTCGCACCTTATTAGAGAGCCTCTAAATTTGCCAAAGTCCTGTGGGAAAGATTCTTTGTACACTTTGATGAACCAGTTAAAATCCATTATAATCAAAGAAGATACATTTAAAATATATTGATTAAAGAACTATGTGATGTCTGTGGAATCTGAAAGTCTTGAATCATTCCCTAGTGTCCATAGGGAGAGCCGCCGCCTGAGATGTTCAACCATGCTCTCCTTGGAATGTTGGGCACCCTTAATTCAAAGAGGAAAAAGGCAAATAATACACCTTTGTGGACTTGTGCATGCTTATAAGTTCACCAAGAATGACTAAACTTGCTTTTTTCCTTCCCTTTTAAAATCTGGCTGTGAGACCTGATTCCAATTGACATATCATCATCATCATCATCACCATTTATTTATATAGCGCCACTAATTCCGCAGCGCTGTACAGAGAACTCACTAACATGGGGCTTACAGTCTAAATTCCCTAACACACACACACACACACAGAAATGCGCACAGACTAGGGTCAATTTTTGTAAGCAACCAATTAACCTACTAGTATGTTTTTTGGAGTGTGGGAGGAAACTGGAGCACTCGGAGGTAATCCCGCAAACACCGGGAGAACATACAAACTCCTCACAGATAAGTGAAGTGCTAACAACTAAGCCACCATGCTGCCCACTATATGTACCATATATGCTTTGAAGTCTCCTCTGAAGATGTACCAGTTAAGTCTTACCTACAACATGATGGGAGATTGAAAAAGACATTGTGATAGGTACATATAGTGGCTGAAGATGCCAAGGTATCACAAACCAGGAATAGTAGAGCATGTACCAGGAATGAAGAGCATGTACTTCAGCCTGGTGATTGAGTACTGATGTGACATTTGGCTTACAGAGTAAAGCCAGAGAAAAGGGTAAAACCTTCCAACGTTTTCCTCATTTTACACCCTTAGTGCTTAGTGGGCTATATGACCCAGGCTCACAGCAATGTTGGTCAAAAGGTTGTCTTGTGTGAACTGTGTAAAGGGTTGTAACCTAGGGAGGTTGAGAGAGTGGCTGAGGAATATTATAAGCTTGCCTGAAGATGTTGGTTTTCAGAGAACACTTGAAGGTTTGAAGACTAGAGGAAAGTCTTATTTGTAAGGGAGGTATTCCACAAAGTAGGTGCAGCTCAGGAAAAGTCCTGTAACTGGGAATTAGTGCGGAGCTATATATTGCTACATTAATATATGCAGCAATCTTTACATACACTGAAAGTGTCACATAGCAATTATTATCGACTGAAACAAAACTGCCACAGAAACTGATTGTATTTACCATCAATTATTGTTAACCAGATTACCCTAGGAGAATACAGAGAGGCATATATTTTTATTTATTCTTCTTCCCAGATACAATCAGATAAGAGACTGAGAGGTGTATTTAATGAGCCAGAAATCTGGAAAAAAGAACAACTGCTTTGTCCAGAGAATGGTCATCATAACTCTTCTTTTATTTTATTAAGGGTCTAAATCAGGAGAAATCAGAAGTTTCACCAATAAGCCCCGGCTTCATAAATACCAACGGCAGGACATGTTGTATCGCTGAAATAAAAATGCAGCAATATAAAATGATTCTTACAGCCGGCCACTAGCCCACAAGCATAAATAGACCCTTTAGCATAACTATCCATAGCTGTGAGAGCTGCCACAAACACTTGTTCTAACCCTAACAAAGTGCACAACATACAAAGAAAGCAGCGCCCTGGCTATCGTTTTATATTGCTACATTCATTGAATATACGCATATGAAGTTCTTGTCTTATTATCATTAATTAGATTGTAATTAATTTGCTATTTTATGTCACACATCATTTGGGTTTGCTCGTCTTGCACTGTCTGTCTTTTCCATGTTTTAACATTGTTAACTTTACATTTTTCTATTAAACAACCAGGAGGAAATTAACCAGTGACCTTCAGCAACTAATACATTTTGTGCGCTCAAAATGATTATATTAAAACAGGGCCAAACACAGCTGACGCGCTGTACTTCACCACATCAGTAGATAAGCACTTAATGAAGCCTAATTACTTAGAGCTCTCCTCAAAGGCTTGCTTAAAACACAAGCTGAACCTTTCATTGTAGAGAGGTTGGCGCTATAAAAACAATACCAACAGACAATAATCAAGTCACAGTACACACCAATATATTTTAAGAGAGGACACAATTCATTCGACCCGGTGTCAATCCCCTTGTGGATCCATGGACAACTTTAACGAAAAAAGTCAAGAAACTTACACAGCCCCTGTATGTCCCTTGGATTCTTTTTGATGTACCTATAAAGAAGCTATAAAGAGGGGGACATACAATGGGATTAAGGCATTGGTATGTGCAGAGAATATATCTGGATGTAAGTGAGAGTAGTGTTAAAGTGAATCTTATAAAGAATTTTTTATCTTGCTAATTAACGATCAGTGTGTGTATATACAGATGCAGGGAGTTTGCATGACAAAAACATGACAAGTCCACTCAGGTGTGGCACACTTGCATACATTAAACACAGTTTCAAATTATTGAAAATATTACTTCACTTATATGGAATTATCTTATAAGGTACTTCAAAAATGAAAGATAAAAGAAAAACATTTAAAATGTAAATAGAGTATACAGTCGTTATAATCATCTTTTTACATTGATTTTTACTTTCTAAAAACTTTTGTTTTCATTTTAATGCTACCTCAAAATATGATCATATTTTTTTAGCCTCTCACAGCTTACATAGAAATAATGACCTTAAGATTTTTCTCCACCACCTAGATTTTGTGAGAGGAGGTTGCATGTTTATGTACTACTGTTCAATGTGTTATTTGAAAGTGTCCTTAACACAGTCATACACAGTGGGCCTCATTCATTAAGGAAAGTAAGACAAAAAAAGGAGTACATTTTCTCCTGGACAAAACCATGTTACAATGCAAGCGATGCATATTAGTTAATTATTTTGCACATAAGATAATTACTGGCTGTTTTTTCATGTAGCACACAAATACTGGATAGCTTTATTTGTACAGTTAAAGTTGAACTAGAACATGCCCTACCCCAACTATAAATCTGCCATCACATTTTAAATTTGCCTCCCCCTCCAATGCAACATGGTTTTGCCAAGGTGCAAAGTTACTCATTTATTTTGCTTTACTTTCCTTAATGAATCAGGCCCAGTGTCTTTACTTTGATGCATTAATGATCGTAAATCATAAGCAAACTCATGTCTTCACCAAAGAGCCTTACAGTGTGTGTGACAATCAAATATAAGCATGGGGACATTGCTAAAGATAAATAAAGTTTTTTTAGTGGTGACCTGGTCCTCATGAGTAAAACCAAACATGTCCTATTTTGATTCTGTCAACAGGTATAGTTGAGAAAAGTACCTGTAGACAGAATCATATCACAGCTTTCTTTATTTACCATTTTACCTTATTTCCTGGCACCTACGTATACCAATATAATTTGGGAGAATAAGGAATATATCCTAAGGTAGATTGCACTTGAGTGACTTCTACATCTCACCAAACAACATATGGACAAATCTTTGGAGGTTTCAAAACTATATTAAATCATACTTGCCAACTCTCCCGGAATGTCCAGGAGACTCCCGCATTTTGCGAGAGTCTCCCGGACTCCCGGGCGAGTGTGGCAAAATCCCGGATCTGCCCACTTCCTAGTGAAGTGGGCAGAATTAGGTCACAAACGCCGCGATTCCTGGTGAATCGCGGCGTTTGGCCCCGCCCCCCGCTGTCAAATGACGCGTTTTGCGTCATGATGTCACGGAGGCGGGTCCAAAATGACGCCGATTTTGGAGGCCCGCCCCCCATGACGTCCACCTCCCCCGCAGCCCCCCGGATACCAACATTGTAAAGTTGGTAAGTATGTATTAAATAACATTTGACAGTTGAACAGATCTTAGAATTCCTTTAGTTCTGGAATCCCTGTCTGTACTAGGTGGACTTAAGCTCCCAGGTGTATCAAGCCCAGTTAAAGTAGTGGTCTGTAATCACAATCAACAATGTGAAACTGCAATGGCAAATTCTTTTCTCTCAGGTACGTTTATTTCAGTTGTATCTCTTGGACCAGCTACAGGTCTGATGTAAGTGTCAAATTATAGTGATGACGGCTGCATATGCACGCTAGAACATGTGAATCAAGAGCAATTGTAAAAATTCATTTTATGTACAGTAGACATTAATAGCATCATGAAAAATGTATTTCATGGGAAAAAAATATATAACACTTTTATGTACCTAGACCTATATCCAACAAGAGATGTTTCTTCAGATATGGATGTGCATATGCCCAATTTAAGTGCATTAAAAAAAAAAAAAAAGTACATTACATTAGTTTTTCATTCCTTGAAGAAACAGGTCCATATTGTCTGGCACACAGATGTTAAATTAGATCTATTTCTTCTCTGTGTACCATATTAGTGACTCCCTTTTCCTGCTGTTTATTGAATTGTTGGAGAAATCTACAGTAGCTGTATGGGTGGAGATGGAGTACTATAGCTGCAATTAGCTGCAAACCACAAGCAAAACTGGATTTACTCACTAAAAATAGTCATTTGTGTTTTTAATAAGGTCATCGCTGAGGCAGGTGGTATTCCTGCTTTGAAAAATACATCAATATATTACATTTGTTGCCCCACCAACAAACATGCAGTTATCCAGACAGATCACTCCATCAGACCAACAAAGAACTAAAAGTGGTCCAAAAACTGACAGGCGGTAAGTTATTAAATTTAATATGTAAAAATAATAGTATGTGAATATCATTCATACTTATGCTTAGATGCTTCATTTTCTTTCTTGCTCATTTTGAAAGGGATCTGTCTCAACCCCAAATATTTGCAGCAGAAATGTTTGTAGTCTCCAGCTCAGGAAGCAAAGATGAAAGCTGTGTAATGTACTATGCTATGATCCTTGCAGCTGCCTTTTATAAGTATGGGCAGCACGGTGGCGAAGTGGTAGCACTTCTGCCTTACAGCGCTGGGGTCATGGGTTCAATCCCCGACCATGGCCTTATCTGTGTGGAGTTTGTATGTTCTCTCTGTGTTTGTGTCAGTTTCCTCCCACACTCCAAAAACATACTAGTAGGTTAATTGGTTGCTATCAAAATTGACCCTAGTCCCTACCTGTATGTGTGTGTCTATATTAGGGAATTTAGACTGTAAGGGGCAGGGGCAGATGTGAATGAGTTCTCTGTACAGCGCTGCGGAATCAGTGGCGCTATATAAATGATGATGATGATAAGTACAATATTCACTATGACCATGATTGTATGTGCCATATACTAGTTGGATGTGGGCAGTGGTCAAAGTGGGATGGTATAGGATGGTATGCCATATAGACACTTTTCCTACTTTTCCTACTGGCTTCATTGCAAAACTATCAAATTCCATTCACTGGAATTTTCTATGCGTCCACTTCTAAATTTCCACTTCAACCACTGGTTGTGGATAAAGGAGGAATGCGGGGATAGTTCTAAAAGGAGGTAGGCTGTCTACAGTGCCACAAAGTATAAATATACATTTTTAAGTTCATGACATGAGTTCATTTCACTCATTGAATTTCTTATTCATTTTCTCTTCAGATGAACTCATTTACCCTGTATCTTGATACCATCATACCGTGTCCCATCTGGATTCATGACCAGAAGTCTTAATGCTGACTGAATCGACTGGGCTGATAATATAAGAGGAGGAGGAAGTGCCGGACAGTAGAAAATATTCCTGTCCATAAAGGGACAAGAGGCAGAACTACAGGCATGGTCAAGGAGGTGTGGAGGTTCTAAAAGGGGAAGCATAAAGAAGTTATGACAGAGCTTAAAAAAGTAAGAGTGAGAGGTAGCTACTAGAGATGAGGCACAGGTTCGAGGTAAATCTAAGATGGCATAAGGAAGAGGATTTTGAGATGAGATTTGAGCTGTATGAAGTGGTGGTATTTTTGACGGCTCTGATGTTTTGGACATGTTGAGCTTTAGATAGCAATAGGACATCCATGTGGAGATAGCAGAGAGACAGTTGGTAACATGAGATAGTACAGAAGGGGAGAAGTTTGGGGAGGAGAGGTAGATTTGGATGTCATCAGCATAGAGGTTGTACTGGAGGCTATATGTTGAGCTTTAGATAGCAATAGGACATCCATGTGGAGATAGCAGAGAGACAGTTGGTAACATGGGATAGTACAGAATGGGAGAAGTTTGGGGAGGAGAGGTAGATTTGGATGTCATCAGCATAGAGGTTGTACTGGAGGCTATATGTTGAGCTTTAGATAGCAATAGGACATCCATGTGGAGATAGCAGAGAGACAGTTGGTAACATGAGATAGTACAGAATGGGAGAAGTTTGGGGAGGAGAGGTAGATTTGGATGTCATCAGCATAGAGGTTGTACTGGAGGCTATATGAGGAAATTAGTTCCTCAAGACACTATATGTACAGTGGGAAAAGAAGAGGGCTGAGAACAGAGTCTTGTGGGAACCCAACAGATAGTGGTAGTGGAGGCGAGGATCTGCCAGGTGTAGAGACATTAGAAGAGGTGTGTAATTGGTGTCCGGTACTGTGCCTCTTCCGCTCAGCAATGGGTGCCTTCTGCCCATTCTGCCGTGTCTGGTTTCTTACCTACCGGCAGAAAATTCTAAGGAACACTTCTCCATATTCATCCTTCTGAACATCTCTGTTGCTCTTGATACTGTTGATCACGCTCATGTCCTGCACACCCTTCACTCCATTGGCCTATGTGACACAGTTCTTTCCTGGTTCACATCCAACCTATTGTCATGAGGTATCAATGCTGATAATTACGTGCTGGTGTTGGCACTACTCTTGAAGCTTCCTATAGTGTCCCGTTGCCTAGTCTCCAAACCTCCAAACATATAGTAACTTATAATCTTTTCTGTATCTTTGTTTATTCATTGTGCAACCTTACCCGATTTAATTAAATGTGATGTGCCATGGATTGTCTCTGGAATGGTCACAAAGGCCCTCCACAGCTAAGCAACATTGAGGATTTTACCTCGCACGACATAGAGATGTTGAGATTCCATAGTACCTGGAAATGTTCACAGCTAGACATTATGGCGTATGGAAGTGGCCCCCATGTGATTAAATTCCCAGGCAATACATTGCTTGCTATCTTAACTGCTGTACTTTTTTACAACATCCAAACTAGCACAAAGTCCTCTATTTTTCTCTTGTGTCATTAGTGCTATTTGCTATTTAACTGTACAAAAACCTAACAAATATATCAGCAACTCATCTGGTGACTTTTTTGACAATGTACTGACTAATGCAAAAAATCCAATTTTTCTCATGAAAACTAAGTTATGTATTTTACATCAGCCTTTATCTATAAGCCTTCAAGCAAAACAACATATTTCCTTTAAGTATATATAGCAGGTTGAAAACAACATATTGCCTCAAGGCAAGACAGAGGGACACATGTAAATTGATCACTTAAAGAAAGTGACCAAGCCCAGTATTTTGCGAAGCTAAGAGTATATAAGAGCAATAAACAGAGTACACTTGTCACCATTTGAACCTGTCCCCATCTTATCACCAGTTGTACTGAAGAACCTGTAGCTACAATGAGCCGGAGTCAACGTTTTTCATCCTCTGGAGGAGCATCTTCTAGAGGCTTTAGCTCATCTTCAGTAGGAGGCAGCAACAGAAACGCCGTCAGCTCATCCTCTCAATGGGGTCTTCGCTCTGCTGCACCCAGTGCACCCAGTGCTGGCTTTGGGAGCAGAAGCCTCCTTAATCAGCGAGCTGGTAGTAGGATTTCCTCATCAGCCGGTGGATTCGGATTCGGTAGCTCAGATGGTGGGTTCTCTGGTGCAAGGGGGTTTGGGGGCTCTCAGTCTGCCGCTCCTTCTGCAGGTATCGTAAATGTGACCGTTAACAAAAGCCTCCTGACACCACTCTCCTTGGAAATTGATCCAAACATTTCAACATTTAAGAAAGAGGAAAGAGAGCAGATCAAGACCCTAAATAACAAATTTGCATCATTCATTGACAAGGTATAACACTATATATATATATATATATATATATATATATATATATATATATTTTTTGTTATGGTATGATTGCTTAACTTGTAATTAGATCTAATAAGCAATATATTGCATTGTTTTTATAGTTACCATTACAATTGCATTTATGTTAACATTTATATTTGCAACAAATTCATGGCATATTTTAAATATACAATTTCTGCATGCATGGCATTTATTAGCTGTACTACACTGCATCTCACTCTGTGACTTCTACCAGTTTGCTTGATCTTTATGTTGTGGAAGAACCTTGAACTTAATAAGTGTCATTTAGATTTAGGAGAAAAGCAAAAAACGTGCATGTTTTCTCTGAGACAAACCATGTTGCAATGCAAGGGTTGCAAATGTAAATATTTATGTTTTGTATACAGGGAAAATACTGTCTGTCTTTGCATGTAGCACACAATACTGGACAGGTTTATTTTACACTGCAGTTTAGAGTTGAACTAGGACACTCCCCCTTCCATCTCAAAATATGTCTGCATATTTTAAATGTGTGATGTTCCCCCCCTTCGACATGGTTTTGCCAAGGTGCAAATTTGTACCTTTTTATTCTCTTGCTCCTATCTCTAAATGAGGCCATATATGTTTAATGTGCTTATTGCTTATTGTTTATTCTTATCTTTTGCCAGGTTCGATTCCTTGAGCAACAGAATAAAGTACTTGAGACTAAATGGAGCCTGTTGCAACAACAAGGAGGTGGTCAATCCGGCCAAAAAAGTAACATTGAGCCTCTTTTTATTGCTTACATTAATAACCTGAAGAGTCAGCTGGACAGCATAGTGAACAATAGAAGTCGCCTTGAGGGAGAGCTACGTAATGAACAGGATCGTGTTGAGGACTTTAAACGCAGGTATGTTGATATGACACTTTTCACAGGGCTGTAAACTCTCAAATCAATTCCCTCCCACAAAAGGTCAGAAAAAAAAAACTTGTTGAAACTAAGGGGTAGATTTACTACAACTTAAATGGAAAAGTGGAGGTGTTGCCCGCAGCAACCAATCACGTTCTAATTAACATCTATGTAGTACATTCTAGAAAATGGGATTGGCTACTATGGGCAACACCTCCGCTTTTCCTTTCCTAGAAGTTTAAGTAAATCTAAGTCTAATGGGCAGTATGTGCTCAGCTAAAAGCTATAGTCACTGACAGCTTGCAGTTCTAGAACCTCATGAATGTGGTCTTTTTGATGCAGAGTGACATTTATTTACCAAATGAAGCAATGTACACTAATATAACTCTATCATTTTTCTATATCAACACCTCACTGAAAAATGCAAGTTCCCATGCTGTCAATTAATAATTCCTATTTTGCTTATTGATTTAAGTAGCAAAACTTGTTAGTGTAGACCATATACTAATGTCTTTGGTAGTTTGTGCAATTGGTGAGTGGGCACCACTGGGGGTCCACATCTGAATGCCATTATTTATTATAACATATGTAAGTTTACTGTGAGGCCCTTCATCCCCCAATCCAACACATATAATTATAGCAGCTATTTGCTGATCAGATTTTGCATAGTCACAAAATGAAAAGGAGTTTCAAAAGTTTACTGAATGAATCAAAGTATTTAAGTTGCATTTTATATAAATTACATATATGTACCAACAGGTATGAAGATGAAATTAACCAGAGAGCTTCAGCAGAGAATGAATTTGTGCTGCTCAAAAAGGTTAGATTCAAAACTATTCCATTTACAGCTGATGTCTTTTACTTCAACAGGAGACGATTATTATTAAAAAAAAACCTAAAAAGAAATACAGACCTCCCACATAAACTACCTGCTTAAAACACGGTCTAAAAACTGGCATTATAGTGGGGCACTATGAAAAGCCTCCCCTTGGGCTTTGCACCCATAGTCCTTTTGCTTCGTACCCTGCCAGCTGAAGTGTGGTGCTTGGCTGTAACATTATAGCCAAGGGCCACGCTTCACATGTAAGAAGCTGTTGGTTATTTTTCCATCATGTCAGTGACCAGCACTCCATGTGGGGGCACAGCGGGGGCATTGTTTTAGGCACTACCCAATCATCTGCTCTCTAGACATCCACATGGGTGTGTCTAATGGTAGCACTGGCTGGGGTGCACAAGGATAATGTGCACACAGTATGACAGAGGGTGAAACCGATGCCCAATGTGGAGGGATTAATTATTCACAGAGGCAGAAATAGATGACAGAGAGCCACTGTGCTGAAAAAGTCTTTGAGCCGACTTCAGCACCCACATTTTAACCGCCAATGTGTGCAGGTTCATAGGAGCAGCTTGGTAATAGAATATAGAATGTAGAGTGGGTTCTACATTCTTAACAAGTGTGTGTGCAAAATGATTAACATTATTTAAAATACCTTCTCTAGGTTCTAGAAATTTCTACATATATAGTGTTTTCTCTTATCATCAGCTTAGTTTTTAGGTTTAGTGGTCTTTCTAAGACCATGGCATCATGTGAAAAAAAAATCAATAGGCACATTTACTGAATGAATAAATATCTTTACTTAATTTACAGGATGTTGATGCAGATTATCTAGTCAAGGTGGAACTGGAAGGGAAACTGAATGCCCTCAATGAAGAGATTGCCTTCTTGAAAGCTCTTTATGAACAGGTAATGACTATTCAGCAATGTAGCAAAAGTGTCTCCACAAAGAATTGTTGATATAGAACCAATTAATAATCAAGAAAGATGAAGTATCTATCTATCTATCTATCTATCTATCTATCTATCTATCTATCTATCTATCTATCTATCTATCTTCCCAGATTACAGATATTTCTTGTTTGAAGAAATATAATTACAGAACTTTGTATCTCTGATGCAATAATATATGTATTGATTTAACTAGTGTTCATTGGGCCCTAGTGAAAAACTTGCACTATGATTTTATTCCCTATCTGTACACCATGGAGCAGGACCTTAGATGTCAGTATATGGTATCACAGACAGAATATAATGGCACAAGGTATTAATAAGCAGTACAGCCTTAATTATTTTAGCATACTACATGTCACCTGGTTGCCAGCAGCAATCACAGCACTTATCATCGTTACTGCCTTTACTCTATGAACAATTGAAAAGTTGGGTCAGGCTTTTGCTGGACCCTTATTATCACTGTAACTACACTTAATATGAACACTTCACCTTGAAATCTTCTTAACAGAATCAATGAATTAATTACATTCTGCATCTCAGAACGCTGTTATTCCCTAGCATCCATGCAATGTCCTTCCTGATTTGAAATGGAGTTTTTAACACTATATTTCAGTCTTATCAGTTCTAAGTAAACTTTTGCATGATTAACATCCAAACGACTATAATATGAAACAGAAATCTCCTATTGCCCATAATGACTATACATTGTCTTAGTGTCGCTATACATTGTACATGGTAGGATTGACTAAGATTGGATGTGGCAAGCTTGCTATGGCCCCAGAACCTAGCGATGACAATTGCCCAATGAAAATCATTTATGGCGACTTGTACCACAGTAGTATTACATCTCAGTGTGTTCACTAAAGATTTTAATACCTAAACGAACAAAAGCAGTGCATTCAATACACTCATTAGATCTATCAATATGTATATTTACTAAACAACTTATTCATAATAATTACATCATTCTTTCTTCCCATTCCCAAATGAGGTTGTTTTCTGTCTTGCATTGTGGCAGCATTCTGTGCTTGTTTTCCTCTCTTACCGACTGTGTTCTTTACAAATATTCTGAAATTGCAGGAGCTTGGTGAGATCAGCCAACAGGTGTCTGACACTTCCGTTCTTCTGACAATGGACAACAACAGATCACTGAACCTAGATGATATCATCGCTGAAGTAAAGGGTCAATATGAGGACATCGCCAACAAGAGCAGAGCCGAGGCAGAAGATGCATACAAGAACAAGGTTAGAAATGCCTTCACACTGCCATAAAATGTCTTCACACTACTGATCAGCAAACTAAAAAGTCTAAATCTAACGGTTTCAACAATTCAGTTACTCTTCTTAATACATTCTGTATAAACATGGTTATGGCAAAGGAATAAATAATGAGTCTTAGAACAATCTGCATATTGGGACAGTAGAAAATAGTCCACTAGTAAAAGTCACCATACGCTGGTGGCCAAATAAGACAGATCCATAGATTTAGTAATTGAGTTTAACAGTCAGATATTATGGTGCACAGTTAAGGCCTCATTTATAGATGAATCACATGTACTCAGAACATACGTAGGGAAAACACGCACACAAAGAACACACACATTCGGACGCATCTCAAGATGTATAAAAACAGTATAATTTGCACCAGGCATGCATCAGTGGTACATTTATTCATACATATGCCGCATGATAGGGTACAAATGGAGCAAAGAAGTCACATTGCCCTATTTGTACACAATATTATAATGTAATGAAGAGTGTTATATTCTTTTGACAGTTAAAAAATGCAAAAGTTGCATGTTCCATATAAAATATAATTAAATAAAAACACAAATACAAAATATAATACAAATTAGATTCAAACATCTGGGGGTAAATGTATGAACATCCGATTTTTTCAACTCGCTGGAAATCGGCGGCTTTGTAGTGAAAATTTAAAGCGGCGATGGCTTGTAAAGGCAAACCTGCCTTTACAAGCCATCGCTGCTTTAAATTTTACCTGCAAAGTCGCCGATTTCCAGCGAGTTGAAAAAATCGGATATTCATACATTTATCCCCTGATGTTTACACTTTTAAAAATCAAATGGGAATTGTCTTGCCTGAGGTTGTCCAAATGGGAATGTCAATGCCAATGAATTAAGTACTATCAGCTGGAGTGGTCAGCATACAACCATACAATCAGAAACAGCTAGCTAGTGCTGTTGTAATCCTCAACGTTGCATATTGTTGCACACGCAAGAAATACACCACCTAAACCCTGTATCTGCGGATGCGTTAACGTCCATGCTTGTCAACCCCTCCTGCCTAATCAGTTGTAAAGAGACACAATTCAACAAAAAGCAACAGTCTATATGTGGATGTATGCGTGTGCATTTTTGGTGCCAATGAGCAGTATGGAAATGAAATTCTTACACGAAAAAAATGATGTGCTCTACATTAGCCTCTTAGTTTAGCTGGTTGCATGATGAACACACACTGTCAGATCATAACAATCATCCAACCCCACTTTACTCAAGTCCCATCGACACTGAGATCCCAGTCAAACAACGGCCAAGATTAATGACTGCTTCAGCCCATACAGTGGGATTGGTGGACAATTTGCTCTAAAAATGTCTGCCAGAATCATGGTGTGTATGGGTATTTTAACAATTGCAATGTTGAATGCGTTCTTGGATATAACAAGCTTTTCTAGTTTTTTTGATCTATTGTTCTGTCAACAGTTCCAGCAGTTGCAGAATGCTGCCGGCCAGCAGGGGGATGAGGTGAAAAACACCAAGAACGAGATATCACAACTTAACAGAGCCATCCAGAGACTCAAAGCTGAGATTGAGAATGTTAAGAAACAGGTAAAATTCCCCTATAACTCAAATATCTTTAGCAATATCTTCAATTCCGACTAATACTGACTATGGCACTTCCTTTGGTTAATTAATACAAATTAATACTTATGTTATTACCGCACTCTGTGTTGCATCACAGGTGTTATAAACAGGCACTTTTACAAAATGGTTATTTATAGTGATAGGTCAAATATGTACCAGAAATGTATTGTTTTATTAGTCTTTTTATTTGCCTGTGCTCTCTATAGAAAGAGGTCTCCTGCCTCTATAGCACCGGGGACAAGTATAATATTTTATTTCTATTAACACATACTCAGTTAGACAATTCCTTGTTTAATGCTTTCCCCATATTATCATAAAGCTGACCTATCATAAACCTCCAAATGTTCAATGTGAACTTAAAACATCTGCAAAATTATTACATCTCTATTTTATTACTAGTTATTCCATACCCTGCTATATCTATAAGTGTAAGCTATCCGTCTTAATATTGTTTTATACATTAATCATTTCCAGATTGCCAGCCTTGAGTTATCCATTGCAGAGGCCGAGGAACGCGGAGATGCCGCTCTAGCAAATGCCCGGTCTAAGGTGGCTGAATTGGAAGCTGCACTGCAGAGGCAGAAGCAGGACATGGCTCGCCTACTGAAAGACTACCAGGAGCTGATGAATGTGAAACTGTACCTGGATATTGAAATTGCCACTTACAGGACACTGCTAGAGGGAGAGGAGAGCAGGCAAGTTTCAGCAAATCTATAGTTATCCGTACACGATATCAAGATAAAAGGACTTAAGTTTTAGAAAATCATTCTTCTAAAAACTGTGCTATATGTTCTTTATTGACAAAAAGTAGGGTAAAGGAGTCTTGGTAACCTGAAACTTCTGTAAATGAAGTGATAATGTCATAACAACTAAATTTAGTAGTTATATGAGTTTAGTAAATCCATCAAAAGCAGGGTTACTTAACTTAATTTTGTGCCATCTAACAGTAGGAGTAAATGCATTTTCTATTTGACTTCATTTTTTCCATCTTTCATTTATTTTATGCTTTTATTTTCTACAGAATATCGGGAGAGGTCACAAACACAGTCAATGTCTGTAAGTATTACTGTACCATCTTCTTATTATGCTGAATTGTTTTTATGAGATGCACATTAGAGAGAGCTGTGATGTGGGTTAACAAGTGGCAAATTTTCATGAAACAATAATATGTAATGAATGCAAACCTCCAAACTCTCAACTCCTGCATAATACCACTGAGTAGTACACAAGGACAGGGTATCAAATGATCACTGTACAATACATAATAGTATACAATAAGAAATAGCAACTCAGGATTAATCATTATTGAACAAGTAGGATCCCCTAGGGTATACAAGCTAAACACAAAGGTTAATATTATAGAGAATATTCATGATAATGGTCCCTATCCATTCGCTAGGGAGAGTACTGACTTTGAGACCTCATTTACTAGAAAGACAAAACAAAATACCTCAACCTCACTGACATCATTTTTGTTCTCCATGTCCTTGTGACTTAGTTGCTTCAAGTTCTATGTATATTGGTTCAGCTTACAAATTGGATGCCTCCACCTTGTGTAGGTGATGGGCACATGTTAAAGTTTGGGATTTAAGCAATACACATTATGATATGCATGACATGTATAAATATTTCATGTAATTTTGTCTTGCAGCTTATCTAAGTGGCTCTAGCTCCGGTGCTGGTGCTGGTAGTGGTGGTGGTGGTGGCTACAGCTCTGGGTTTGGTGGCAACACCTCAAGTTCATCCGCCAGCTTCTCCAGAGGTGGACAGAAAGACAAAAGACGTCCGGTGAAGATCATTTCCACAACTGAAAGCCTGAATTCCATTTATGCTTCTTAACAAAATGTATTGTGTAAAAATGCGGCAATTAAAACAAATGCATTCGCATTTATGAAATGTTCTGCAATCATTATCATGCTTGGCAAGTGAACAAAACCATTTTGAGGGATAGTCTATGAAAGTGGAGTAAACATAAGATGCCATTCAACTGCCCTTAAAAATTATTATAATAAAAAAATAACTTGATATACTACCATTATAATGAGTTTTTTTAGATTTATATTAGATTTAACCCGATTTCAACTTACGACCATCACTTTTACACTGCTTTTATATCTATTCATGTTTTAAGCCCCTTTCAGCTAACTCAACTATCATTACCCCCTCAGAGTTGTTTTCCACCATCTAGATCTTGCGAGAAGAGGTTCCAGGTTTATATACTACTATTCTAGGTCTTCTCCTAAAGTGGACTTAATTAGAACATTCATGCACAATGCCTTTTGTTTGATGTAAAAATGATAATAAATCATAAGCAAATTTATATCTTCACCAAATAGCCTCACTGTGTGTTCTGTGTGTCAAACAAATATGTGCATGGGAAATCCAATATTTCCTACATGTTACTATGTGGATATTGCTACTGGTCCTTATGACTAAAACCATTTTGTAGTATTATACAAACAATTATGAGCTATTTCTATAGAAGAACATATGTAGATCAATCATGGGGGTAAATGTATGAACCTCCGGATTCTTCAACTCCGGCGAGTTCAGCGTCTTCAGCGCTTAAATTTAAAGCGGCGCTGCCTTGTAAAGGGAAGTCTCCCTTTACAAGGCAGCGCCGCTTTAAATTTAAGCGCTGAAGACGCTGAACTCGCCGGAGTTGAAGAATCTGGAGGTTCATACATTTACCCCATGGACTCCAAAGTTCCACTTTGACACTCATAGTTTTTGTAACTAAATCTTTTTCATATGTTATCTATATTTGTAGTTATTTAGCCATCTTTGCCAATTTGGCTGGTATGTTAAATAAACTATGTGGAGGAATTGAGGGGAACCAGCTCAGATCTCATCGAAAAGAATTGTCTTGTTCTCGATTTCATAAAAACTATTAATTCAAATGGTTAAGTTGGACTCAAGAGTATATTAAATAGGCACACATATTATTTATTTAAATATCACCTACTTATTATACGGCAGCCTACAAAGAATGTTTTTTAATCATTCACATCAGTCCTTACATCAGTGGAGCTTAGAGTCTTCTCTATCACAAAAATGCACATATAATAACAGTAACTTGTAGCGGCAGTATGTCCTTGGGATGTGGGAAGATACTGAAGCATTATCACAAGAGAGAGGATATAGTTACACACAGGTGTGGGACTATTTATCTATTCCTTATAATTCATAGTCCATTCTAGAAATAGATAGGGTGCACTCTAAAGTGTTAGTAGTTCGAAACAAAATAGAGATATAGATTATATAAAACTTCACTTTTATTAGTTCATGTTTAAAATGATAAACAAAGGTTAATATGATCGAGAATATTCATGATAATGGTCCCTATCCATTCACTAGGGACAGTACTGACTTTGAGACCTCATTTACTAGAAAGACAAAACAAAATACCTCTACCTTACTAACATCATGTTTGTTCTCCATGTCCTTGTGACTTAGTTGCTTCAAGTTCTATGTATATTGGTTCAGCTTACAAATTGGATGCCTCCACTTTGTGTAGGTGATGGGCACATGTTAAAGTTTGGATTTTAAGCAGTACACATTATGATATGCATGATATGTATAAATATTTCATGTAATTTTGTCTTGCAGCTTATCTAAGTGGCTCTAGCTCCGGTGCTGGTGCTGGGAGTGGTGGTGGTGGTGGCTACAGCTCTGGGTTTGGTGGCAACACCTCAAGTTCATCCGCCAGCTTCTCCAGAGGTGGACAGCAAGACAAAAGACGTCCGGCGGTGAAGATCATTTCCACAACTGAAAGCCTGAATTCCATTTATGCTTCTTAACAAAATGTATTGTGTAAAAATGCGGCAATTAAAACAAATTTATTCGCATTAATGAATTGTTCTGCAATCATTATCATGCTTGGCAAGTGAACAAAACCATTTGAGGATTAGTCTATAAAAGCATTATCACAAGAGAGAGGATATAGTTGCACACATGTGTGGGACTATTTATCTATTCCTTATGATTCATAGTCCATTCTAAAAATAGATAGGGTGCACTCTAAAGCGTAAGTAGTTTGAAACAAAACAAAAAGAAAAAAAGAACAGAAGAGGCACTCCAGCCCCCAAAATAAATATATAGATTATATAAAACTTCACTTTTATTAGTTCATGTATAAAATGATAAACAAAGCAGCAAGATATTTATTAAAAAACATGTGTTTTATATGTTCTGTGTTAAAATCCATTAAACATCCGACAGCGGCATAAGGTATATTTCCAAATAAAAGTATGAGAGAAAGTCCAATGACCTATAGTTTATATTGTTCCAATCAAGCTAATAAACCTACTCATACGTGATTACATACAAGGTCCCTATCTGGATCAGAGATACTAAAGCACCCAGAGGAAGCCACTCACACACAGGGAGATCATGCAAATTCCACACAGATTGATCTATTCCTCACCTGTGCTCTATACTGTGAGGATATTGGGTACTTAGATCACTGGAGCCGACGACATATGACTTCACAATGGTACTTTATTAAGTAACAATGTATGGCAGTCTTTAACAGGCAATGTTCTCTTTACCAGGTGGGTAACAATAGTCCAGCAATAGTTTCCAAGTTGGTAGCCAGGTGGCAAAAGTCACAGTACAAAGTCACAGTATAGTAACAAGATAGCCAAATGCCAGACAACATTAGTTCACCGCTGTTCCCAGATTTTTAGATTACTCAGACCAGAGTATGACCTCTTCAATCCATCATTCCAAACTAGCATGCCATTGGATTTGTGAGCTTTGTAGACAAAGCCTCAGCTTCCAATAACAACAATAGATCACATCCATAGACAACCCCCCCCCCCCCCATACTCTGGCATGCATATCTTTAAAGGCAAAGAAATTGCCTCCTCCATTTGAATAATCCAACACTCCTTTACTCCAAAGATCTACATTTACTATCAATGTGTATTTAAAGGACTAAACTACCATATCAAGGACTCACACTATTATTTAACCTATTCAATTAGTAAAGGTCTGCTAGACATGCTGGCATTACAGGCATGCAATATAATGTCCCTTCCATATACAACACTACACAATACCCTCTTAGCTTACAGTTCATTATTAATTACCCTGATGCAGAGAGTTTTCTATTCAATTGACATCAGGACTTGCAGAACCTCCTATGGTCATATTTACTGATCACACAATATCCAGGCTGCAGACTACACAACAGAATGTTGACCAAGGCCTGGCTGAATATGTGGATTAAGATTTAAGGTTGCTAGAAACACAGTCTTAGAATATTAACCTAATTGTAACAGTATGTATACATTATCTATAAACTATGTACATTTTGCATCTACGTGACATCACAAAACTAATAACTATACTCAAAGTCTGCCATTTACCTTACACAGAACACTTATTGAATATACATTACCAATTTGTTACTTGTCACCCACCTGAAGTAATCTAAACATTATGTCCCAGTGTACCATAATTCACCAATACCATCAGAACATATGAAATATGACGACACACTATGTATATTAATAATGTTTTACCCTTGAAAACGCACCAGTCGCATAAAGATCAGAGGTATATTGATGCAGGAGACTTACACAGGATAATGTTCATAGCAGTTGCTTTAAGATTTTTAATATTGTGTACATAGCATCCTGCTTTCCTCAATTTCATCTCCTGTATAAATCTGGGAAGTGGTATCTTGGCTGATGTCCGGGCAAGTATCAAGGACAGGTCCTGGTTGATTGCAAGGATGGGGATCTGGTTCCTCTTGCCTAGATAAACCGTCAGAATTTCCAGACTCTTTTTAAGGTAAATTAAAAAGTTATAACTTAAGTTTGTAAGGCTAAACTCTATCTCAACAACCATCATTTGTCTCCTACATTTTGGTATTTTGGATTGTGATCAGTGTTCATGGAAAATTCATGGCCATACAAATATGGGTGCAATTTCTTTAGTGCCCAGACAGTGACCAGACACTCTTTCTTGATCGTGGCGTATGCATCTCACAAGCTAACAACTTCTGAGAGAGATAGACCATGGGATTCTCATGACCATCTTATCTGACCTGGTTCAACACAGCTCCGACTCCACAACACGATGCATAAGTTTGCACTACAAACCATTGTTGGTAGGCTTGGATGGCTAACACTGGCTGACTGGCTAAAATCTTTTTAAATTGCCTAAACGCCTTATCACATTCCTCTCTCCAGTTTATCTGCTAATTTAATTCTTGGTGGTCAGTTAAGAGTTTGGTGATTGTAATCTTATTTCGCAATTATTTACTGTAGTACTGAGAGTTTCCAAGGTAAGCCCATACTTATCTTGGTTGGTGGGTTGAGGCCACTTGGTTATGGCTTAAATGTAATTTCAAACAGCCTAAATGGAAACGTCAATCCCTAGTGCTCTTGGGCTTCCTTGATAAGGGATATCTGCCAATATCCTTTACTAAGGTCCTATGTGGACACAAAGTGAGCTGCTTTCAGGCTATAGAACAACATCTTCACCCATTACATGGGGTATGTATCTGTGACCATCACCTCATTCAACTTTCTATAGTTCATATAGAAGTGGGTACTCCTGTCCTTCTTGGGAACTAACACAACACTAGCTGCTCAAGGACCCTTGTATGGTTCAATAGCTCCTAGTTCCAGCATTTCATCAATTTCCTTTTTCATCATGCTCATCACCTCGATCCCACACTGTATGAGTGTTGTTTACTGGTTGAGGCTCACCAGAATTATGGCCTACCACATTGGGTCACCCAGGTTGCTGATGAAGTAGGCCCTCTTCACCTCCGTCACCTGATGCCTCTGCCTGTCTGTTAAATGTGTGTTACTCGGCACAAGGCCAAGAGAAATTATGCAGGAGCCTGGCACAGGTTTTGGAAACCCCTATGTGTCCTGCTAATAGAAGGGTCATGAGCCAGCACTAGAAGCTGTAAACGATACCTCCGTAGAATAAATCACTGCTTTTGGTAATTTCTTTTGTCCTTGTTTTTTATTAATTGTCCCATGGGTTTTATTATCCTAGGTCATCGGTAGTTACACAGCCATAATCCTCTTATTGATTGGCTTACTGGTGAAATAATTTGTTGAGTTATCCTGTGCAGCTTACTGTCTGTCTTTACCAATACATGTGCTTAATCCTGTTCCTTAAGGTCTTCTGCTTTTATATCATGACTTTCTGGACATATTCTCTAAAAAGGCAGACAATGCTCTACATCCACACAGAAGTTATGACAGTGCTATCGAAGTAGTTCCTGGAGCTAGGTTTCTTTAACTATCCCCAAAAACAAAGCGATGGAAAAATAAATGCAAGAAACCCACAATAAATGGATTATAGGGCCATCTAAGTTACCTGATGGAGCCAGCTTCTTTTTCATTTCAAAGAAGGATGAGAGCCTTCGACTTTGTATAGAACACATATCGGTTACCCTCATCAGAGTATTTTTTGATCAGCTTAAGGGAGCTACATTTTTTTCCAAAATAGACCTTTGTAGAACATATAACAACATTGGGTCCATGTGAGAAAGGTTCTTCAAAAGCTTTGAGAGCATCAACTATTTGTGAAATTAGAAAAATGTGAATTTAAGGTGGAAAGGTTTCATTTCTAGGATATATCATCTTTCCCAAAGGCTTTTCCATAGATCCCTGCAAGCTCCAGACAATCCTAGACTGGGTTCAACCCACCAATCTTAAAGCTATCCAAAGATTCATAGGATTCACTAACTACTACAGAAGATTTATTCGTGCCTTCTTGGTCCTGGTTACACCCATCACTGCCTTGACTAAAAAAGGTACCAACACAGCTGACTATTGTGACAAAAGCATTTACTTCTGCTCTGGAGCTTCACCATCCAGATCCTGAATTACCTTTTATCATTGAAATGGATGCTTCCGATGTGGGTGCTGGGGCTGTCCTAAATTGACAGAGCAGATAAAAGGCCCATGTGTTTGTTTTTTTTACAAATTTATGACTGCCAAGTCCAATTATGATGTTGGCAACAGAGAACTCCTTGCCACTAAATTGGCCTTTGAAGAATATCATACTATTACCATCTTAAAGATCATAAAAATGTATTATATGTTGACTGAGCAAAAATACTAAATTTGAGGCAAGCACATTGGGAACTGTTTTTTACCTGAGTTATATAATCTATAGACCTGGCTCTAAAATGCTTTATTCAGGAACGTCCTTCCAGCCAAATTTCTGAAAATTTACCAATAATTCCTGCTACATCAATCTTAGCCGGTCTCACACAGGATCTTCCTACTCAGTTATTGCGGGTTCAAGATCAAGCTCCTTCTGAAACTCTTGTTCAATTATTGTTTGTATCTAAGGACTTAGGAAAGCGGTACTGACTGAACTTCATTCTAGTAAAACCTGGTCACCCTGGTATTTTTAAGACACTTAAACTATTGTCCTGATCTGTATAGTTGCCATTAGTGGAACATAACATTAAGGGAATTGTAATATCTTGTGAGATATGTGCAATAAAAGAGTCCTAGGAATGTTCCATCTGGTCAATTGTTACCTCTGTCTGTACCCAACAAATGTTGGACTCATATTTCCATGGATTTTGCTGTCGAACTACTCACTTGTGTTTGCATATAATAATTATTGTCATTCCTCCTCTAATACCTCTTCATTCTTCTGCAAGGTCAGCAACCCAGGGCTCTTTCCTTGTCTCTTTCCATGCCCACTAATCTTCCTGATGTAGGAAATACTTACTTACCTTTAAAGTCCATATGGAAAAAGGTCCATAGAGTTTTTTTACATACTTCTTATAGCTCAAAATGTTTTTTTTCTGATCAGCACCGCTGAGCATGGACCTTTAATTGGGTGAAAGGATCTGTCTACCCACACAAAATATTAAACTCCAAGACGTCTTGAGGAAATTTGGAACCAGATATATTGGTCTGCTCAAAATAATCAAAAAAGAACCTTGTTGCCTTCCGGTTGGATCTTCCCAGGTCTTTAACAATTCCAAACATTTTGTTCTCTATTTAAACCTGTTTTCTATTCTAAACTGTTTGGGTCTCGTCTCTCTGCTAAACCTCCTCTCGTAGTTGTCAATAGGTCACAAAAGTACACAATAGAAAGAATTTTGGATTCCAAATGGGTCCACGGTCAAATTTAATACTTAGTCCATTGAAAAGGTTATGGACTTTGATTCCTGCAAAGTACTTACATGCAGAAAAACTGAGAAAAGATTTTCATAAAAATTCCCAAATAAACATGGCTATAAGGATCATTTATCCCCTCCACAAGATGGGACTATTGTTTTGCAAGCCAAAGTGGTTCTCGTGACAGCTTGCTCTGTTTCTCCATCCTGGCTGGTTACTGGGCAACTGGTACGCTTTCTATTTGTCCTCATCGCTCTGTCTCAGCTGGTTGCCTAGGGATACTTCTTATCTCTGCTACTGCAGAGGGGTTCACCTTCAGGGAAGCCCCTGATTGGCCACCAAGTGTAAACATAATAGGGAGGGCTTAGCCTCCCTGCTGGTGACAGGGCTTTTGCCCTGCATTATTCATCAAGCCTGCGGTGTTGCTGAAACCTGATATTCTGATTACCTGTTGCCTGACCCTGCTTGCTCCTGGATAAGCTTTGTCTGCTGCCTTTCTTGACCGGCGCCTTTGTTATTGGACCCTTCTTGCTTGCTGCCCACCCTGACCTTCTGGCTTGACCTTGGCATCCCTGATTGCTGCCTGCATTTGGCCTTAGTGGATGTGGGTTAATATTTAAAAAAATGTTAATTGGGACCCATGTCTTCCTGAACATGCCTACCTAGGACACTTTAGCACCCAATGAATCCTGGTAAAAAAGGGTCTGTGGTGAACTTTACTTTTTATCTATAGTTGGACTCTACTGCAAACATCCAGTGATGCAGTAGCTGGGGAAATAGCAGAAGGGAGGGTGTCCTCCATTAAGGCAGCCAAGTTTTCAGGAGCACCCACAATCAGGCTAGTTGGATCTGTGGCCCAGACATATTTCCATATGTCACAGACAATGTATTTCTGTGTGAACATTACCATTGCGATTTCACAGACTTCACATCTTGTTTTATTTCAGTGCCTTGTAAATTAGTTTCTGCCACCACCACGCATTAATACGGTTTTCAGTGAGATATACTGGAATGTAGTTGGTAACATTGACCCTCTTTTTTCTTATTTTTTATACTGCTGTAAACTTCTTATCTCCTAGCAACTATTCAATCACATCCATTGACACCTACACCAACAACACCCCCCCCCCACACACACACACACATACAATACTTTGAACACTCTTTTTTATTCTTTTTTTCTTTTTTTTTATTTGCTTTTTTCTGATTAATCACGATATTTGTTTGTCTTGGTAGAGATAGATAGATAATTTTTGATTGACATATAGCAATAGATAGATAGATAATTGGCTGGTTTTATATATAATATATAATTTACTATATCTAATTTAGCACAGTATATATATCATATTTTGTAATTTATTTAACTGTAACTTATATTTTATTTCATTTAACTATTTATTTATGTAACTTATTTAAGTCAAATAATAGTGTTTTAAGCATTGGCAAACACAGGACATTTTCCAGGACGTGGAAATGGTACAAAATCATGTGTGCGTCGAAAACTGGAGCAGTGCTAGGTCATAGAGGTGACATGCCTAATTCAACACAAGATAATGTCTGACTTTCTCCCCATTAATTCTTCTCCAGATAAAGACTAATTATATCCTTGACATCCATCTCCACACAGTATATTAGCAGGGGAAAGGCACTATCTCCTGTAATCATCTTTCTGCACTGCAGTGAATGTGTGTCGACTTAATCCAGCTTGTATGCTGGTGCTTCTAAGGAAGTGCACTGTGAGGAGTGAAACTAGTAAGGCAACTGTCTGACACTTACATAGTTTTTACTACTCAGTATTACCAGTAAAGTTTTGTTCTCAGCAGGCCCTTAGTGACTGAGTACGACCACATTTGTATACCTCTACCCATTGTCCCTCAAGATCATTTTTGATACTTACCCACACATTCTCATCCATCAAGTGTGTTTCTACTTATTCCATGGTAAAGACAAAATGGCTTCCAAGCAGTGACAGTGAAACTTAGTCTCACACAGCGACACTTATGTCTTATTCACAAGATTAAGAAATGCAGTACAGTATGCAACAGCCTTGCAGCCAGAGCGGAGTTGTTTCATTCTGAGATGCTGCCAGACAGTCTCTGACCACTCTGACGAATGACCATGTGCCTCCCAGTCCCAACCCTTAAGAGATCGGGCCAGTTAAAGACCCATGGGAAATTTAATAAAAGAGGGACACAACAGATACAGGACTAACTGTATCCCCATCAACAACATTTCCTCAACATTTATTTATATAACGCCAGCAAATTACATAGTGCTTTACATTGTGAAACCAGCACAGTAATAAAACAAAACTGAGTAGTACAGACAGAGAGGTAAGAAGGCAGTTGTCAGCGCTTATCCTTAACACCCCGTATATGTGCTTTATATAGCAATAGGAAAACATGAAGTTTTAGTTCATGTTTTGATCAAAACATGTAAGTCTGTTGTTTGAAGCATATAGGTCAGTGTAAGACCTGCATATAATGAGGTGCCCTTAACGCTGGGATGCAGGCTTAGATGTTTTGGTCAAAATATGATCTAATACCTCACGGTGGCTAAGTGGTTAGCACTTCTGCCTTAAAGCACTGGGGTCATGAATTCAATTCCCGACCATGGCCTTATCTGTGAGGAGTTTACATGTTCTCCCGCTTTTTGCGTGGGTTTCTTCCGGGTGCTCCGGTTTCCTCCCACTTTCCAAAAAAACATACTGGTAGGTTAATTGGCTCCTAACAAATTGACCCTAGTCTGCGTCTGTCTGTCTGTCTGTGTGTGTGTTAGGGAATTTAGACTGTACGCTCCAATGGGGCAGGGACTGATGTGAATGAGTTCTCTGTACAGCGCTGCGGAATTAGTGGCGCTATATAATTAAATGGTGATGATGATGATGATGTTTTCCCATTGCTAGATACATACAGATATGTAGTGTTAAGTATAAGCGCTGACAACAACTGTCTTTTTGTTTTGCATACATATTCGGGCATTTATATTGCCATGCAGCTGGTACCATGTATAATATGGGATATACCGAGCGCCGGCTTAGAGCCACGCAGCTGGTACCATATATAATATGGTATATACCAGGCGGAAGTTTTTTTTCTTCTCTAGTGAGGTAAGAAGACGCTACTCGCTAGCTTACAATCTATAGAACAGAAAAACTATTAGCTGTACAGCCGGGACAGAAATGCCACTTCCTAGTGAAGTGGGCAGAATTGGGTCCAAAACGCAGTGATTCATCGGGAATCGCGGCGTTGTAAAATGACACGTTTTGCGTCATTCCTTCACTGGGGGGGGGGGCAAAATGACGTGATTTTTGGAGCCCCGCCCTCTGCACGCCCACCTTCCCCGGCAGGCTCCCACATCATACTTGCCATAAGTTGGCAAGTATGTAAATACTAGAGTGTGTAAAACTGTAGCTCCAGGCCTCTCTCCAGGTGTGGGATCTATTATCTGGAAACCGTTTATCCTAAAAGTTCTGAAAACCAAAGAGGGAAATACATGAGTTCATTGTAATATAATTTATTTAGGGAGCAGTGCTCCATATAAGGAAAACAAATATGTATAAATTATTTTATAAGATGTTAAAGTAAGTAAAGCATTAAGCATTAAGCATTAAGTCAACAGGGCATATTTTAAAGGTAGGGCCTAGCAATAGCCGTAGCTGCAAGATACAGTGACATGAATACATCTTTGAATTCACAAAATAATTAAAAAAAATGAAAGGCAGTTACAATTCACTTCTAACAGAAAAAAACCCTGAATATTTTTAGTAGAACTGTATTATAAATTTAGTTTGCTTGAATTAATAATATTAAAGTAGATCAGCTGAAGTGTTGTAGCATGATTTTTGGCTCCAAGTCAATGAGAATCATAATGTCTTGAATTTTTTATTTTCTGTTATTTATGTCTGAGAATTTTGCATGGTGATAATAATCTATTTTTCTGTGTTTATGTGAGAATCCTGAAGCTGAAAGAAGCCGCCTGCATTCTTTTATCCCTGTAGTGGAGCCTAGCCCTTTAGAAAACACAAGCAGATAACATTTTGCAAAACACAGCAGATTTTGGCTCACACACTCCCACCTGTGACATTCTTTAATCGCTCATTTCATCTCTGATGCAATAGGGTCAGCCAAGATACAGCTGCAGGGGGATTATACTACTGGAGGGGATTATTCACCAGCTTCTCAGCTTGTGCCCCACAGCTAAAACGGCGAAAACTCGAATTTATTGGGGCTCACTTAAGGTTTGCAGTAAGTCCAGCTACAAGGTGCAGTTTTGCAGCTTGGCAAAATCATGTTGTGTGGCCGCGGGTCAAATTTAAAATGTAGAGACAGATTTTGAGTTGGGGTGGGGCATGTCCTAGCTTAACTCTAATTTGCAGTGCAAAAATAAAGCTGCACAGTATTTGTGTGCTACATGCAAAAGCAGAGAGTATTTTTCCTGTATGTATAAAAAAAATTTGCATTTGCACCCCTTGCATCACAACTAGGGATGTGCACCGGCGACTTTTGAGGTCTCGTGTTTTGTGTTTTGGATCCGGATTTTCGTTATTTTTGAGGTTCGGATTTGTCTCGCAAAACACTTGACGAAAGGTCTCGGTTCGGATTTAAGGTATTGGATTCGGATTTTTTTTGAAAAAAACATAAAAAGTTTAAAAATCAAGTTTTTGGGCTTATTTTCACTCCTAGGCTATTATTAACCTCAATAACATTCAATAACAAGCATTTCCACTAATTTACAGTGTATTCTGAACACCTCACAATATAGTTATTAGTCCAAAACGTTGCAACAAGGTATCTTTCTGGACTGCGTAGAGGAGTGGGTCACCACAATATATATTAAAAACCCTGAACTTTTATGATTCGCACCAATAATTGTACCTGGACTGCGTAGAGGAGTGGGTCACCACAATATATTAAAAACCCTGAACTTTTATGAATCGCACCAATAAATGTACCTGGACTGCGTAGAGGAGTGGGTCACCACAATATCTTAAAAACCCTGAACTTTTATGAATCGCACCAATAAATGTACCTGGACTGCGTAGAGGAGTGGGTCACCACAATATATTAAAAACCCTGAACTTTTATGAATCGCACCAATAAATGTACCTGGACTGCGTAGAGGAGTGGGTCACCACAATATCTTAAAAACCCTGAACTTTTATGAATCGCACCAATAAATGTACCTGGACTGCGTAGAGGAGTGGGTCACCACAATATATTAAAAACCCTGAACTTTTATGAATCGCACCAATAAATGTACCTGGACTGCGTAGAGGAGTGGGTCACCACAATATCTTAAAAACCCTGAACTTTTATGAATCGCACCAATAAATGTACCTGGACTGCGTAGAGGAGTGGGTCACCACAATATATATAATAAGAAAACCATCAACTTGTTTGATTCGCACCAATAAATGTACCTGGACTGCGTAGAGGAGTGGGTCACCACAATATATTAAAAACCCTGAACTTTTATGAATCGCACCAATAAATGTACCTGGACTGCGTAGAGGAGTGGGCACTGGGCACCACAATAAAATATATAAAAAACCTTCAACAGGTCTGCATTACACTACACATACGGCTGCTCCTCCATCCTCTCCATCATATACATGTTGGAGTTTTAGCGTGTGACAACCTCTTGTTTTTGATAATGTCAGTGCATTTTGAATATTTTTCAATTTGCCCCACACCACTGAATGTACTTTATCTATGATACGCATCTATCTATCTTGACTGCGTAGTGTGGTGGCCCCGGTACACAATTTGGTACCGGGGCCACAATAAAATAAATACACCCTCCACGTGTCAGAATTCCACCAAACAAGTATCTGGACTGCGTAGTGGGGTGGCCCCGGTACCCAACTTGATACCGGGGCCACAATAAAATAAATACACCCTCCACGTGTCAGAATTCCACCAAACAAGTATCTGGACTGCGTAGTGGGGTGGCCCCGGTACCCAACTTGATACCGGGGCCACAATAAAATAAATACACCCTCCACGTGTCAGAATTCCACCAAACAAGTATCTGGACTGCGTAGTGGGGTGGCCCCGGTACCCAACTTGATACCGGGGCCACAATAAAATAAATACACCCTCCACGTGTCAGAATTCCACCAAACAAGTATCTGGACTGCGTAGTGGGGTGGCCCCGGTACCCAACTTGATACCGGGGCCACAATAAAATAAATACACCCTCCACGTGTCAGAATTCCACCAAACAAGTATCTGGACTGCGTAGTGGGGTGGCCCCGGTACCCAACTTGATACCGGGGCCACAATAAAATAAATACACCCTCCACGTGTCAGAATTCCACCAAACAAGTATCTGGACTGCG
Organism: Mixophyes fleayi; assembly: GCF_038048845.1. Lineage (NCBI taxonomy): Eukaryota > Metazoa > Chordata > Amphibia > Anura > Limnodynastidae > Mixophyes > Mixophyes fleayi. The sequence continues at coordinate 65,569,360 of NC_134403.1, read as the reverse complement.
TAGTGGGGTGGCCCCGGTACCCAACTTGATACCGGGGCCACAATAAAATAAATACACCCTCCACGTGTCAGAATTCCACCAAACAAGTATCTGGACTGCGTAGTGGGGTGGCTCCGGTACCCAACTTGATACCGGGGCCACAATAAAATAAATACACCCTCCACGTGTCAGAATTCCACCAAACAAGTATCTGGACTGCGTAGTGGGGTGGCCCCGGTACCCAACTTGATACCGGGGCCACAATACCTCCTCCAAACATGCTACAGACAATTCGTCATTGAGATCCCATTAAGTATGTTAAAGACAGACAGGGTCCAAGTGTTATTAGTTGACTTTGTAAAGAAAAAAACTGTCCCTGTTGCACATAGTCGTGCAATGAAGACTTACTTTTTCATTTAAAGGCACGATCTTTCAAGTGTAGTGTTTGTAAGTCTAAGTCATATTATACTTTTGGTAAAATTGGTTTTTTTTGTTCCTCTTTATGTTAATTAATTAGTAATAGAATTAAAGTAGGAAATAGAATTAAATAGAATTAAAGTAGGAAATAGAGTGGTATAGAGTTGTAGTGTGGTATAGATAGAGTGGTCCACACAATATAATAATAAAACCCTCAACTGGTCTGAATTCCACCAAACAAGTATCTTGACTGCGTAGTGTGGTGGCCCCGGTACACAATTTGGTACCGAGGCCACAATATAATTTAAAAACCCTCCACGTGTCGGAATTCCACCAAACAAGTATCTGGACTGCATAGTGGGGTGGCCCCGGTACCCAATTTGATACCGGGGCCACAATACCTCCTCAAAACATGCTCCAGACAATTCGTCATTGACAGACCCCAGACAGACAGGGTCGTAGTGTTATTGTTTGACTTTGTAAACCCAAAAAAATGTCCCTGTTGCACTTGCACATAGTCGTGCAATGAAGACTGACTTTTTCATTTAAAGGCACGATCTTTAAAGTGTCAGAAAGAGAGAGAAGACACAGGAGAGGAGAGTTGTAGCTGGGGACCTGGGGTGGAAGCTCCCAGGCTCCCCCAGCATTGCCTGGAAGTCTGAGCGTGGTGACTGAGCCAGGGCAAGGAATGTGTGCCCTGGATGAGGGGGAGAACTCCATGCCACTATAGTGAACCCAAGAGAGAGGGGGACACTGCACATGGAAGAGGCCCTGGAGTGAGGGCTGCTACAAGAGGCATGGTAGCTGTAGTGTCAGATCCTGAGGCTGAGAGTACACAGAGTGACGTGTCAGAGCACAGGAGACATTATCCCCGCAGAGGAGGGATGAGCTGCAGTTGAGAGGTCTGCTGTTGAAATAGGACATGCACACTTTAACAAACCAATCATTTCAGCGACAGGGCCTACCAAACAACTTTGACTGAAATGATTGGTTTGTTTGGGCCCCCACACCAAAAAAGCTATTCATCTCTCCCTGTACAGACTAAACAGGCTCTACTGAGGCAAGATGTCGTCCTCATCCTCAACCTCTGATTCCTCTCCCCCTACAGTGTGTACTTCCTCCTCATCACACATTATCAATTCGTCCCCGCTGGACTCCACAACCACAGGTCCCTCTGTAGTATCTGGAGGGCAGTGCTGTACTTCATTGAGGAATTGATTATTCATTTTTATAAACATCATTTTTTCAACGTTGTGAGGAAGCAACCTCCTTCGCCGCTCACTGACCAGGTTCCCCGCTGCACTAAAAACTCTTTCCGAGTACACACTGGAGGGGGGACAACTCAGGTAAAATAGAGCCAGTTTGTACAGGGGCTTCCAAACTGCCTTTTTTTCCTGCCAGTAACAATATGGACTGTCTGACATGTCTACTTGGATGGTGTCAGCAAAGTAATCATCCACAATTTTTTCTATTGTGACAGCATCCAATGCAGCGAGAGTAGACATGTCTGCAATGGTTGGCAGGTCCTTCAGTCCGGACCAGATGTTATCAGCATCCCCGCCAGTGCCTCTTTTGGGAAAACTGAGCTTTTTCCTCGCAGCCATAGATGTGGAAGAAAATGAGGGTGGAGCTGTTGGCATGTCACGGTCCTCTTCAGAGGACAATCTCCTGACCAGCAGGTCTTTGCACCGCTGTAGATTTGTGTCCGCCGGAAACAGAGACACAACATACGCTTTAAACCGAGGATCGAGCACGGTGGCCAGAATGTATTCCTCTGACTTTAAAAGAGTGACCACCCTCGGATCCTGGCAAAGCGTACGAAGGGCTACATCCACAAGAGCTACATGCTTGCTGTAATCGCAATGGCTTACCAGCTCCTCCCTCACTTTCTCCAGCTGCTTCTGCAACAGCCTGATCAGGGGAATGACCTGACTCAAGCTGGCAGTGTCGGAACTGACTTCTCGTGTGGCAAGTTCAAATGGCTGCAGAACCTTGCACAACACGGAAATCAGTCTCCACTGCGCTTGACTCAGGCGCATCCCCACTCCTTTGCCTATGTCGTAGGTGGCTGTGTAGGCCTGAATGGCCTTTTGCTGCTCCTCCATCCTCTGCAGCATATAGAGGGTGGAGTTCCAGCGCGTCACAACCTCTTGTTTGAGGTGATGGCAGGGCAGGTTCAAGCTTTTTTGATGTGCCTCTAGTCTGCGGTAGGCACTGGCTGAATGCCGAAAGTGTCCAGCAATTTTGCGGGCCACCGCAAGCATATCCTGCACACCCCTGTCACTCTTGAGGTAATGCTGCACCACCAAATTAATGGTGTGGGCAAAACATGGGACGTGCTGGAAATTGCCCATATTTAATGCCCGCACAATGTTACTGGCATTGTCTGACACCACAAATCCCCATGAGAGTCTAAGTGGGGTAAGCCACTGGGAGATAATTTCCCTCATTTTCTCTAATATGTTGGCAGCGTTGTGCCTCTTATTAAAGCCTGTAATGCACAATGTTGCCTGCCTTTGCATGAGCAGCCATTTTGTAGATGCTGCTACTGATGCAGCTGTTGCTGTTGCTGCGGAAGGGGATGCATCTACCCAGTGGGCTGTCACAGTCATATAGTCCTTCGTTTGCCCAGAACCACTTGTCCACATGTCCGTGGTTAAGTGGACAGTGGGTACAACCGCATTTTTAAGAGCACTGAGGACACTTGATCGTACTTCTCTGTACATTTTTGGTATCGCCTGCCTAGTGAAGTGGAATCTCGAGGGGATTTGGTACCGGGGACACAATACCTCCATCAACCCTCTAAATCCCACTCCACTGATGGCGGACACCGGGCGCACGTCTAACACCAACATTGCAGTTACAGCCGCAGTTATACGCTTTGCAATAGGGTGACTACTATCGTATTTGGTGGTCATGGCAAACGACTGTTGGACGGTCAATTGTTTGGTGAAAGACTTAGCGGTCTTACGACTTCCCCTCTGGGAAGATGACCGACTAACAGCAGCAACAGCAGCAGTGGCAGTAGTAGGCGTACCGCTGCAGGATTCCTCGGATGAATCCCGTATTGAGGAGGACTCAGTCTGGCTGGTGACTTGGGCTGCAGGACTGAATCTGATGGAGATTGTGGAGGAAGTTGACGAGGAGGGTGTTGCTGGTGTGTATCCAACTGGACCACGGGATTTAGGTGTCCCTGTACCGATGAGGGTCCTAGCCCCAGTTCCTGAACTAACCACTGAACTATGAAGGTTATTCAGGTGACGTATAAGGGAGGATGTTCCTAGGTGGGTAAGATCCTTACCCCTGCTTATTTGAGCTTTACATAAGCTACATATTGCCATACATTGGTTGTCTGGATTTGGATAAAAATAACTCCAGACCGAAGAGGTGCATTTTTTGGTCTTCTGACCAGGCATGACGATGGGCTTTTTCATCCCATGGACATCAGCTGTTTCCCCCCCTGGTGCCTCATTTACAATAACCACATCACCATCCTCATCATCAAGTTCCTCCACAGCGCCAGCTACATCATCAATAGCCTCCTCCCGAGCCACCTCTTCCCGTACAGTGATGGGAAGGTCAGGCTTGACAACCACCAACACCCTTGGACTCGCCTTGGGGATTTGTGATAATTTCTCTTTAGAAGGCAGAGTTGTTTGCTGTTTTGTTGCTGACAGCATAACTCTCTTCAATTTTTTGTAGGGGGGGGGAGGAGGAGGAGGGCTAAGATCCGTGGGTGAAGCTGAACCACTAGTCATGAACACGGGCCAGGGCCTAAGCCGTTCCTTGCCACTCCGTGTCGTAAATGGCATATTGGCAACTTTACGTTTCTCCTCAGATGATTTTAAGTTTCTCTTTTTGCTACTTTTTCTTAACTTGGGCTTTTTGGATTTTACATGCCCGGTACTACGAGATTGGGCATCGGGCTTGGAAGACGACGTTGATGGCATTTCATCGTCTATGTCATGACTAGTGGCAGCAGCTTCAGCATTAGGAGGAAGTGGGTCTTGATCTTTCCCTACTTTATCCTCCAAATTTTTGGTCTCCATTATATGTAGCACAAGATACTGCAGAATGTGTGAACTTGGTAATATTGCAGTACCAATGGACTTATAATGCTGGATTGGTTTTGCAAATTTGGTTATAATTATTATATATTTTTTTTTTTTTTTTAATTTTTTTTTTTTTTTTACTTTTTTTTTATTTTTTACAAACTTGGGAATAATGGGGAAATAACTATGCCCTTAGAAGCACAGAGCACAGGACACAGCACCACTGGACTGAACAGGACACGGCACAGGACCCAGCAGCACTACGGAACTCAGCAGGACAGAGCACAGGACACAGCACCACTGGACTGATACTGCAGAATGTGTAAACTTTGTAATATTGCAGTACCACTGGACTTTTACTGCTGAATGTGTGAACTTGGTAATATTGCAGTACCAATGGGCTTATACTGCAGGATTGGTTGTGAAAATTTTGTGGTAATTAAAAAATATTAAAGTAGTTTTTGGTATTTTATAAAAAAAAATTTTTTTTATTTTTTTAAACACAGGGGAATATTGGGGAAATAACTATGCCCTTAGAAGCACAGAGCACAGGACACAGCACCACTGGACTGAACAGGACACAGCACAGGACCCAGCAGCACCACTGACCTCAGAAGGACAGAGCACAGCACACAGCACCACTGGACTGATACTGCAGAACACAGCACAGCACAGCACAGCACAGCACAGCACAGAACTAAACAGCACAGAACTAAACAGCACAGAGGACCACCTAACACACCCTCCCTCTACCCTGATCAATGCCCGAGTGAAGATGGCGGCGACTAGCGGGGAATTTATAGGATCCGAGTATCGCGAGATCCGACAACGGGATTATGAGTCAGAGCCTCAGTTTCACTTTTGAATTTGGCGCCAATACCCGGATCTGTCTCGGATCCGACTCGGATCCGCAACGTTCGGGTGGGCTCGGATTTCAGAAATCCGAGCGCGCTCATCCCTAATCACAACATGATCTGTTCGGGTGCAAATTTGAACCTTTTAGCTGGATTTGCTCCTAACTCTAAACAAGGCCTATTATACAAAATTAAACTAAAGTCAATGACCTTTTTGTTAAATGTATGCAATATTCATAAATAGTTTTCTGATTTCAGCACATTTAAACAGGAACTCCTGTCAAAATACTTCTATAGCCATATCCCAGAGCCGTAACTTAAACTTTTAGCACCTGGGGAGAGAGAGAAAAATACTGCCCCCCTAGCCCTCAATTTTAACCAAATGAAACCTAAAATCTTCACAAACTGCACCCTGCTTCAGCATTGCGCCGTGACCGGTCGCCTCTATTGCACAGCCTTAGCTAAGGCCCTGCTATATCCACATATGTATAATAATGTGATTGGCGAAACATTTTTAATTGTTCTACTGTTTTTGCTGAACAAATAAGTGAATACTTAAGTTGATAAATTGACCTGCTTGCAGAAAATTTTAACAGTCATACGCCATATGAACAGAAGTATTTGGTCCCACCTGTTAATTATTGAATTGAGGTGTTTCAATCAGACCCGTTGCCAGAGGTGTATAAAATCAAGCACCTAGCCACGCAGTCTCCATTTGAAACTTTTGTGATACAAAACGGGTCGTTCTGAAGAGCTCAGTGACTTCAAGCTTGGTACTGTGATATGATGCCACCTTTGCAAAAAGATGGTTCATGAAATTTCATCCCTGCTGGATATTCGACGGTCAACTGTTAGTGATATTATTAGAAAGTGGAAGTGTTTAGGAACAACAGCAATTTAGCCACGAAGCAGAAGGCCGTGTAGAATCACAGAGCAGGGTCAACTACTGCTAAGGCACATGGTGTGTAAAAATCGCCAACGTTCTGCTGATTCCATCGCTGAAGAGTTCCGAACTTCCACTAGCATTAATGTAAGCACAAAAACTGTGCAGCGGGAGCTTAATGGAATGGGTTTCCAGGGCCGAGCAGCTGAATGCAAGCCTCACATCACCAAGACCAATGGCAAGCGTTGGATGGAGTGGTGTAAAGCACACCAACACTGGACTGTAGAGAAGTGAAAATGTGTTCTGTGGAGTGATGAATCACAGTTCTCTGTTTGGTAGTCAGATGGGCGAATCTAGGTTTGGCAGACACCAGGAGAACGTTATGTGCCTGACTACATTATGCCAACTGTAAAGTTTGGTAGAGGAGGGATAATGGTTTGGGGCTGTGTGACTAGATCAATTATAAATAACTTATGGTATCAATTTATTGAAGGGAAATAGCGCAGGGCGCATATTTATATAATTGCCTAGGCACTTATTTTTTTGTATATTATGATATAGGAAATCATTATCTCTGAGACCAGGGTAGAAAAGTTGTTTTTTCTGTTTGACCTTGCTATAGGAGATGCCTATTTCTGATGTATATATCTGATACCATGAGCCTGTGTTTAACAGGCCTTTGGTGTATTGTGATGTGGGGAACTAGCTTGTTTTAGTTTTTATTGTTCTGTGTGAATATGTATTCCGAACGGTCTGATGAAAGGCCACATGTTAATTAGATCTTTTGATGTGTGAAGGTCCAACATTGAAGGCAGGAACTTTTAATTAAGGCTCCTGGTTTCTCTGCATTTGAAAACCAGGTGTAGGACAACACAGCTTCTAGAATTTCACAGATAAATGTAAATATCGTTAGCTTTGCAATGCATGTAAATTTATGTTTTGCTAAGCAGGGTTACATCCTGATTCTAAAAATAGACCATTTCTGAACTGTATAAAATATGAGCTGTGTGAGCATGTAAGTGTTCTTCTGAGTTCAACATCTGACTTGATCACTGATACCTCTAATCAGTGAGAGCTAATAAACATCTTGCTTCAAAGACCTGCTTGGAACCATCTTCAAAATCGTTATATTCCTGTGATCTACAGATTAGACCCTTAACCTAATCCGTTCTCTGGCTTTCTCTGAGGTTTTGGACCTAAGCGTTTCCAGTACCACCGCTCTGCCTGCTACCCAGCAGCCCTGGTCTATGTGATAGGCCAGGGGGGATCCATTTACAGCAACCCGGATCCATAATAAGAGGTTGGAGTAATCAGCCCAGCTACACCAGCAACAAGACACGCTAGCAATGTCAGTGACCCAGAAGAAACCCGGTTCTGGATGTCGGTATAGGAGTCCAGTGGTGGCAGCATTAAAGGCCCCTCCTACTGCAGCAAGAGGGTGCATTTGGGATAATACGTCAGCTTTTTCATTCTTGGAACCTGGCCTGAATGTGATGATCATGTTGAAATGAGATAAAAACAACGATCACCTGGCCTGACGAGGGTCGAGACAAGATGCTGTTTGAAGGTAAAGGAGATTAGCTCCCTCCAAGTGATGCCTCCACTCCTCCAGAGCTAACTTAATGGCAAGAAGCTCCTTGTTCCTAATGCCATAATTCTTTTCAGAGGCAGAGATTTTTCGGGAAAAGAAGCCACGCAGAGAGAGTTTCCCCGAGGAGTCCCTTTGAGATAATATGGCTCCTACGCCAACCAAAGATGCATCGACTTCCAGGAAAAAAGGAAATGTAGGATCAGCCTGAGAAAGAATGAGGGCAGAAGTAAAGGTTCTTTTCAGTGAAGAAAAAGCCTTGACCGCTTCTGGAGGCCAGGACTTAGAATTGGCGGATTTCCTGATTAGAGCGGTGATGGGTGCTATTAAAGATGAGAAGCCCTTGATAAATTGTCTGTAGAATTGGCGAAGCCTATGAACCTTTGCACTGCCTTAAGTCCAACTGGCTGAGGCCATTCCAACACTGCCTTCAGTTTCTCTGGATCCATGAGCGGACCAGAGCCGGACACCACATAGCCTAAGAAATGGAAGGGAATCTTTTTCGAAGAGACATTTCTCTAGCTTACAATATAATTGGTGCTGACGTAAGCGGCCAAGTACTAAGGAGACATGTCTACAATGAGATGATATATCGGAAGAAAATATAAGAACATCATGCAGGTAGATGACTACAAAGTAGTACAGAAAATCCTGAAAAATGTCATTAAAAAAAACGGCAGGGGCATTACTCAAGCCAAAAGGCATGACGAGGTATTCAAAGTGTCCATCATGGGTATTGAATGCCGTTTTCCACTCTTCTCCTTGTTTAATACGAATGACATTATAACGCCTCTGAGGTCCAATTTGGAGAACACTGAAGATCCCTTAATCCTGCCAAATAACTCGGAGATCAAGAGTAGGGGAAATTTATTTTTCACCGTTATGGCATTGAGACCCCGGTAATCGATACAAGGACGAAGACCACCATCCTTTTTCTTTACGAAGAAGAACCCAGCCCCTGCCGAGGAGGTAGGTTTCCTAATAAATCCTCGTTTCAGATTTTCTTCAATATACATAGACGTGGAGATAGATTCTGGCATGGATAATGGATAGACCCGGCCTCTGGGTGGCACTTTATTCGGTAGGAGTTCAATACTACAATCCCAGGGTCGGTGGGGAGGTAATTTAGAAGCCTCTTTCTCACTGAACACGTCAGAGAAGAAATGGTATTGGGGAGGAATGCCCATAGAGATATGAGAGGAAGAAGCGCCCTTGGGTGGAGATCTCTTTACCTTCAGGAAACAACGAGAATGGCAGGCCGGGTCCCAAGCAAGATTTTCTGCTTTCTGCTTTATGCAAATTCAGAGTAGGAGAATGAAGTTTGAGCCAGGCAAGACCCAACACTAAAGGGAATGACAAGGAAGGAAATGACTTCAGTGTGCAATGCTCCAATCTGCAGAGAAAGGTTCACAGTACGTTCCTTAATAGATCCCCCTACAATACGACTGTCATCTGTAGTAGTGAGGACCATGGGAGGATAAAGGAGAAATGGTAGGTACCCCTAATCTTCGGACAATGGCGGCACTTAAGAAATTCCCTGCAGCCCCGGAATCAATAAGAGCTTAAAGAGAAAGTGGAATATCTTTGAAAAGTAGAAGGGCCTGGATAGAAAAACAGGAATCGACAGGAGATGTAGAGGAAACACCTAACCTGGCCCCTCCGGAACCGGTTAAGCTCTGTCGTTTCCCGGCCGCTTGGCACAAGTACTCAGCAGATGCCCAGGTTCTCCTCAGTATAAACATAGGCGGTTCTTGAAACGTCTCTCTCTCTCCTCCTGAGAGTGACGTGCTCTGCCTAATTTCATAGGCTCTTCTACAGGAACCATAGGACTTTGAAAGCGCGGGATTAAACGAAATCTCGAAAGACGGGAAACCTCCTTCTCCTGGGTACGTTCACAGAAACCAAAGCGTCCAAAGAGGTAGGAAGCTCACGACCTGCTAATTCATCTTTAATCCATTCGGTAAGGGCCTGCCAACGCCTCGTCATTCCAACGAAGTTCAGCCATAAGAGTGCAAAACTGAAGAGCGTACTGTCCAAGAGGGAGTGTACCCTAGCGAAGGCGTAGAAGGTCAGTAGCAGCACTGGACACCCGTCCGGTTTCATCGAAGATGTGCCAAAAGGTCTCCAAGAAAGTGGCACAATTGTGTAACAAAAGTTCGTTATGTTCCCACATAGGAGATGCCCAGGCAAGCGCTGGTCCAGATAATAATGATATAATGTAGGCCACAAAAGTTTTTTCTGTAGGAAAGTTCCCAGGCTGCAGCTCAAACTGGATGGCACATTGTTTTAAAAATCCACAACATGCCTTGGGGTCCCCGTCAAACTTGGGAGGATTAGGAATGCAAAGCTGTAAAGATGCAGGAGTAAGGACCACAGCGCCACTAGAATGAGGACCGGCCTGCGGAGGAGAGGGAGGAAGCAGTAGTACACTCACCTGGGCCGAGAGGGTATTCTGGAGAGTATTTAAACGGGCGGTTATACTCTGAAGGAATTGCAGCAGCTGGGTTTGGTTCTTCTCTTGCTCTTCAACCCTAGCAGCCAGGTTCTCCAGCAGATCTCTAGCAGAAGGGTCCCCAGATCCATCCATAATGGGTCAGAGCAAACTGTTACATCTCACTGGAGACAGCTACCAACCGGTATTGGCACTGGCCTTTCCATGGCATGGAGTCTAACGGATCCCCCGGTCTTCTCCAAGAACCGCCACAAGGCGGGATGGTTGTAGCTGCCGGGGGCCCACAGGTCGCGGCCCCTAGGTTAGCCCACCGGCGTGGTGGAGAGATAGTAGTAGGGTGAACGGTTCTGGGAGCACAGAAAAAGGCTTCGTCTAGCTGGATATTAAACAGCTTAACTCTAAGAAGTAGGAAGCCAGACGTACCTTGCTGTCTAGTAGAGAGGCACGAGGAGACAAACACGAGAGGAGTCAGGAACTGTAGCTGGTTTGGTACACAGAAGGTCAGCCAGTGCGTGTTGCCAGGGATTCAGCAGATGCAGGGTTAATCAGACAAGTCGGGTCGGTACACAGAAAGTCAGCCAGTGCATGTTGCCAGGGATTCAGCAGATGCAGAGTTAAATAGACAAGCCGGGTTGGTACACAGAAAGTCAGCCGGTGCATGGTGCCAGGGATTCAGCAGGTGCAGGGTTAAATAGACAAGCCGGGTCGGTACACAGAAAGTCAGCCAGTATTCACAGGGAAAAGTGAACAGGGAAAGCACAGGGATCAGGAGCAGCCAGACACTAAGTACACTTGTTGCTCTGACACAGGAGAGTGTCAGAGTGAAGACTAAATAGTGGGGAAGTTTGAATTCTCTGCCTCTCAGGTCACGTGATCAGACGGAACTAACATAAAGGAAGAAACTGGAGGTTGTTCTACAGAAATTACACTGAAAGAGTGATTAGATAGGTAGGATGAGAACTAGAATAATACAGTATCTTGAATACCTAGGGATTGTAGCGTCTTTATAAGGAGAGAGTGGCCAATGCAGCAGAGAGATCCAAGAGAATTAGAAGAGAGTAATCACCTTTATTTTTAGCTGTGATCAGATCATTGACAATCTTGGTCAGCACAGTCTCTGTGGAGTGTTTAGAGCGAAAGCCTGACTGAAGAGGATCCAATAGGTTGTTTGCAGAAAGGAAATGTGTGAGGCAAGTGTAGTCAATTCGCTCAAGAAGTTTGGAGGGGCATGGAAGCTAATAGATGGGACGGTAATTTGAGAGAGAGTATGGGTCAGAATTTAGCTTTTTTTAGAATAGGTGTAATCTCTGCGTGCTTGAATAGTGATGGAAAGATACCAGAAGAGAGAGATAGATTACTGATTTTAGTTAGAGGTGGAATGAGCACAGGAGGTAGAGTAGGAAGATAAGAAAAGAGTAGAAACTTCCTCTTCATTTGTGGAATTAAATGCAGAGAATTCTGGGAAAGAATTGAGCGGATTGCTAGCTGAGGGAGATGATACCATTTCAAGTCTGATCTTATCAATCTTGTCCTTGAAATAGGAATCAAGATTCTGGGCACTGATGGTAGTTGGAGGGTTTGGGGTCGGAGGATTGAGAAGAGCTTTAAATGTGCTAAAAAGGCGTTTGGGGACAGAAGCCTGAGCTTAGATGAGAGATTGGAAGTATGCTTGTTTAGCAGTGTCCAGAGCACTTTGATTGGAGTGGTAGATAGCAGTATATGCACTGAAATCATTAGAGGCACAAGATTTACGCCAGTGACGTTCAGCTTTATGTCACCGCTTCTAAGGAGAAGAGCAGAGGGGAAACACCCGAGGGTGGGGTGTACCTAGCTTGAGGAACAGGAAGGGATGGCAGGGCATTGGCCAGAATAGCACCGTGCAGGGCAGGAAAGGGGGGGTAACATCCACTGCTGCGACCTATCGTGAGACTGGGGACTGGAAAGGTCTAACGGCAGCTGATATGCCGCACAAGGGGAAAAGCTGCCACCCGACTCCCCCCAGGGAATTGGTGAGACAACGGGGGCAGCGGGTCAAAAATAACGGGGCCCAACCCCCTGTAAGGGGAACCGCGGCTCTGAGCCCTGACCGGGATGGGGGGAACGCCCCCAGACATGCCCCTGGAGACAGAATTGCCCTGCCCGCCATGCCCAGATATGCCCGCAGGAATAGGGGTTAACGTGGTGCCCCGAGGAAGTCCCGCAGCTGCGGGAACAGGGGAAGGAGATCCCCTTCCCCGCGCAGGGACTGCTTGTCTGTGCCGCCTCCCGGCTCCGGACACGAGCATCCTAGCCGTCCGCTCCGGAGCCCCAGCTCTCCTCACGTGACCCGGCCCAGCCCCGCGAGATCCGCTCGCGGCGGCCGAGTCACGTGCTCGCCGAAAAACCTGCCGCTCCGCCCCCCGGACGGACCCGCCTGACGCGCTCGGTGCTGCAGACTGGGCTTGAGGGGGAAGGGGAGAGGAGACCAAGGGCAGATTAAGTGGGGAATCAGCGACGACTGCCGCACGGTGAGGGGGGGGAGGGGGGAACCTGGCAGGGATGGACGTGGAACGCCTAGGACGGGTGGAGGACATGGCAAAGGGAAAGAAACAAGGGCAGGAAAAGAAAGTAAATAGCAGCAGAAGGCAAAGAAAGGAAAAGGGGGAGAAGGAAAAACAGGATAAACACAGATAAATACAATAAAGGAGAGAGATACTAAGCCTGATGCTGCTCGATATCTGGATCCAGGAAACAGGAAGCTCTCTCCTCCTCCACTGCTGGATATATTCTTTTCACGAACACTCCCACCTCATCCCAATTGGCTGAAACCATCACAGACTTAACCCCTAATGGTAAGTAACATTGTCAGCTCACAACACATGTTTTTAAACTCCCTCGGCTTCATGGCCTCTCTCATACTTCTTACACTTATTCAGGCCTGCTGCAGTATTATGACTTGGTGATTCCTCTTATGCTGCTTGGATTCCTACTTTTAAACTACACTGTTGCTCCACTTAGCTTGAACTTTGAACGTGCTCACTCTTGTCCTGTGAACTTGTATAGCCAGCTCAGTGCACCTTGTATTATGCCTTATGCTATACTATTGCCTTCCAAGCATGCTGTCACTGATGTCACTGTCTTATCTAACTGTTTTTCCAAAAACACACCCATCTGGTATCTCTGCTGTCCTTACTGCTTCCTATTCCCTGACTCATACTTTACATCTCTTCTTCCTCTTTTCTCTCCTTCTGCCTTTGCATTCTTTCATTTTACTCCCCTCTTGTGCTCTCATCATTTCCTCACTCCACTTGTTAGCCCTTACCATTTTTGATTTCTGAATTCTTTCAACTGTCTATTCCATACCTTCTCTAGCTTTATCATGATTTACTCCACTTTCACTTCTGTCCCCTCCCTCTATCCCCCTGCTTCTCATGTCCAATCTTTCCATATTCTTTCTCCTCCTCTCTGCCCCCTCTCACTTTCCATTCCCCTACCTATTTCACTCCTCTCTTCTCTTCTGTGCCTCTGGGCCCCTGATCTAACATGCTGCCCCCTCTTCCATCTTTTTCTCTCTCCTCCCTTTCCCCACTCACACCCTTTCCCTCTTGTCCCCTTCGCTGCTCTTCTCTCAGCGTCAGTCTGTTCCTACTTATCACCTCCATCTCTTTCCCCCCAGGTAATCTACTCCCTCTCGTCACTCCTAACTTCTGCCTCTCCCATTCATAAACCTCCTTATCTGCCCCATCTCCACTCCTCCCCACCTCTTGCTCCCTTGCCCCTCGTCTCCTGTCTGCTGACAAATCCCCTCTTATTACTGCTTCTCGTCCAATTCCTACCCACTCTTCCTGTCATTCCCCTCACTTCATATCATACTTTCCCTTGCAGACGAGCAACCCCAACAATCTCATCCACATCTCTCCTCTTCCCTCTCTTCCACTCTCCTGTGATCTCTGGAATGCCAGATCAGTCTGTAACAAATTTACCTCTATCCATGATCTCTTTATCTCTAGATCCTTCAACCTGCTTGCCATCACTGAAACCTGGCTATCCCCTGAGGACACTACCTCTCCAGCTGCTCTCTCTTTCGGGGGCTTGTCCTTCTCCCACACACCCAGACCTGGGGAATGGCAAGGTGGTGGCGTTGGCATACTTCTCTCCCCCTGCTGTTCTTTTTGGATTCTTCCCCCTGAACCCTCCCTCTTTTTTTCCTCCTTTGAGGTACACTCTATCTGCCTATTCCACCCAGTCCACCTCCGTGTTGCGGATATATACCCTTCTCCCGGTCCTGTCTCCCAATTTTTTGATCACTTTGCCACCTGGCTCCCTCACTTTCTCTCCTCTGACCTTCCCTCTCTCATCTTGGGGGACTTTAATATCCCTATAGACAATCCGTAAGACCCTGCTGCCACCAAACTTCTCTCCCTCTCCTCCTCCCTTGGTCTCTCTCAATGGACCTGCTCTCCAACCCACCACAGTGGCCACTCCCTAGATCTGTTTTTTTCACACCTCGGTACTGTCTCTGACCTCATTAACTCACCTTTTCCTCTCTTGGACCACCATCTCCTCTCTTTTAGCATCTCTCCACCCCTCTCATTATTCCCGTCCTCCAAGGTTACTCTCACCTGGCGTAATCTTGACACAGTTGACCCTAACAGTTTCTCCTCCTCCCTGGGCTCGCTCCTCTCCCCCCATCACCACTCTTTCTTGCCCCGATAAGGCTGCCTCCTTTTACAATCACACTCTTACCGCTGCAGTTGACTCTGTCGCCCCAGCTGTCACAGTCAAGCTTTGTCGGTCCCCGCCGCAACCGTGGCACACTAAACTTACCCGCTATCTTCAAAAATCTTCCCGCAGCGCAGAACGGCTTTGGAGAAAGTCATGCACTCATGCTGACTTCCTCCACTTCAAGTTCATACTTGCCTCTTACAGTTCGGCCCTATCGCTCTCTAACCAATCTTTCTTTAAAGCTCTCATTTCTTCCCAATCCTCCAACCCCCGTTGGCTTTTTGCCACCTTCAACTCCCTCCTCTCCCCTCCCCTCTCCCACTCCCCCCACGCTCTCTGCTGTTGACTTTGCTACCCACTTCACCTCCAAGATTGAGTCTATACGTCATGACATCTCCCAGCAGTCCCTTCTTACCCCACCCTCTCCCTCTTCCAGGCCAAATCTGTCCCCCTTCTCCCCTCCTCTGCTACTGCTATCTCCTTTCTCCCCTCCCCTCCTGCTAGCTCACCCTCCTTCTCTTCCTTCACTCCGGTATCTGCAATCTGCAGATGAAGTCCATTCCCTTCTCTTTTCCTCTCCCCCCTCCACTTGCACACAGGACCCAATCCTCTTCCACCTCTTCCGCTGCCTCTCTCCCGAAGCCTGCTCCCACCTTCCACACCTCCTCAACCTATCCCTCTCCTCTGGAATCTTCCCCTCCTCTTTTAAACATGCTCTTGTCTCCCCCATACTCAAGAAACCGTCCCTTGATCCCACCTCTCTCTCTAATTACCGCCGTATTTCGCTTCTTCCTTTTGCCTCCAAACTCCTTGAACGGGTTGTCAACAACCGTCTCACCTCCTTTCTCTCCTCTCACTGACTTCTTGACCCGCTCCAATCTGGTTTTTGCTCCCTCCACTCCACTGAATCTGCCCTCACTAAGGTCACTAATGACCTTCTCCTCGCTAAATCCAATAGACACTATTCCCTTTTTATCCTTCTTAAACTCTCTGCTGCCTTTGATAACGTTGACCACGCACTCCTTTTGCAAACTCTAAAATCTATAGGCCTATGTAACACTGTCCTCTCCTGGGTTTCCTTTTACCTCACCAACCGCTCCTTCTCAGTATCTACTCATGATTCTACATCACCCCCTCTTCCCCTATCTTTTGGCATTCCTCAAGGCTCCATTTTGGCCCCCTACTTTTCTGCCTCTACAACTCCTCTCTTGGTGTCCTCATCCGCTCCTTTGGCCTCCAGTACCACCTCTATGCTGATGATACCCAAATTTATCTTTCATCCCCTGACCTCTCCCCTTCCCTTCTGTCTCGTGTCTCCTCCTGTCTCTCGGCCATCTCATCTTGGATGTCCCAACGCTTCGTTAAATTCAATATTTCCAAGACCGAGCTTATAGTCTTCCCCCCTTCCAGGACTCTCCCAACTCCCCCCCTCTCTATTTCTGTTAATAACACTACCCTCATTTCTGTCCCCCAAGTGCGATGCCTTGGGGTCATCCTTGATTCCTCCCTCTCATTCAAACCTCACATTCTGTCCCTCTCAAAATCCTGCTACTTCCACCTTCGGAATTTATCTAAGATACGTCCCTTTCTCACCACAGAAGCCACGAAAACCCTTGTTCACTCGCTTGTTATCTCTCGCCTTGACTACTGTAACCTCCTTCTCTCTGGCCTACCTGATTCTCGCCTTGACCCTCTTAAGTCTATCTTCAATGCTGCTGCCCATCTCATTTTTCTCTCCTGCCGCTCTGTCTCTGCAGTCTCCCTCCAACAGTCACTACATTGGCCCCCCATACCCTACAGAATTGAATTTAAACTCCTCACCCTCACCTTTAAAGCCCTAAGTCAGTCTTTCCCTCCCTACATCTCCAATCTCATCTCTTCCTACACTCCTACCCGCCCCCTCCACTCCGCCTGTAACCGCCGCCTCACTACTTCACTGATCACCTCCTCTCACTCTCGTCTTCAGGACTTTGCCCGGGCTGCTCCCCTGCTGTGGAATGATCTTCCACGTTTCATCAGATTAGCATCTACTCTCAATGTGTCACGATCTGCCTGCTGCATACTGCTTTGCCTGGCAGCTCCTAACCTGGACTATCAGACTTTGCTATTTTTGTTAATTCTATGTTTTAACAGCAGTACCTCCATTCACCAGAGGTGCTGCTATTGTGCTTTATTCTTGTGCTTGAGGAGTTAAACTTTATGTTCACTAATTATCTCATGCACCTGGGTGTGTCTCATTTCCCTTATATATACCTGTCACTCCCAGCACACATTGCTGGTATTGATGTCATATCCTGTTGTTGCACCCTGTGGATTCTTCCTCCTGCCTTGCTCCTCTGGTTACATGCTGCATGGAATCTGTTCATATCTCCTGCTTCCCTGCATTAGCTGTGTAACTGCTGGTTTCTGAACATTCATATCACTTCCTGCATCAGCTTGCACCTGGTATCTATGACTACTCCTGATTACCTGTTATTTATACTTTTTCTACAAATAAACAGAGTGTTTTCACCATATTCATGGCTCCTAGCTGTACTCCTGTATGTAACGTGACAGTATAACCAGCCCAAAAAACAGCTTAGGAGTCAGGTGAAAGTTTTTTATTCTGGGACCTTTTTGTTCTGCAACTCATTTTCCGTTTACTTTTGGAACATGTCTGCCTTACCAGCTTTTGAATTGCCACAGCTACAGGCTTTACAAATGGACATAATCCTTTTACGCTCCCAGCTGGCTAAATTTTCCACTTTGCTTATGGACCTACTCAGGAGACTGTCAGATTCTGTCTCTCCTAATTCAGAAGCTGCTGATCTGTCTCAATCCACCTTCTCTGCTGATGAACCTGTGCAAATAGTACCTCTTAAAAGTGCTTCTACAAATTTTCTGTTTACTAAGAACTATGGGGTAACTAATTCCCAGTTCACAGGTGGTCCACGCCCCCATCTGACCGAAGAGGAGCGACAACGTAGAATAACAAACAAGTTGTGTCTCTACTGTGCCAGCAATGCACATTTCTTGCAGGACTGTCCTATCCGTAGACCACGTCAGCTTACTGAACCATCTCCTGTTGTTTCCTCTCTGCATTCCAAATCTGTTTATGCTCCACCATTCCTGTTCTCTGGGAAGAGACCCAATCTGCCAGCTCCAGCCGCCTGTCCTGAGGCACCAGCTCCAGCCGCCTGTCCTGAGGCGCCAGCTCCAGCCGCCTGTCCTGAGGCACCAGCTCCAGCTGCTTGTCCTGAAGCGCCAGCTCCACCCGCCTGTCCTGAGGCGCCAACTCCCTCTGTCTCCTGTTGCGAGGTGCCAGTCTCTGTCTCCTGTTGCGAGGTGCCAGCCTCTGTCTCCTGTTGCGAGGTGCCAGCCTCTGTCTCCTGTTGCGAGGTGCCAGCCTCTGTCTCCTGTTGCGAGGTGCCAGCCTCTGTCTCCTGTTGCGAGGTGCCATCCTCTGTCTCCTGTTGCGAGGTGCCAGCCTCTGTCTTCTGTGCCGAGGTGTCATCATCTGCCTCTTGCTCCAAGGTGCCATCATCTGCCTCTTGTCCTGAGTCTCCTTCCACTGTGTCCGGTCCTGAGTCTCCTGCCACTGTGTCCGGTCCTGAGTCTCCTGCCACTGTGTCCGGTCCTGAGTCTCCTGCCACTGTGTCCGGTCCTGAGTCTCCTGCCACTGTGTCCGGTCCTGAGTCTCCTGCCGCTGTGTCCGGTCCTGAGTCTCCTGCCGCTGTGTCCGGTCCTGAGTCTCCTGCCGCTGTGTGCGGTCCTGAGTCTCATGCCGCTGTGTCCGGTCCTGAGTCTCCAGTTCCGAGTCTTCAGCCGCTGTCTCCAGTTCCGAGTCTTCAGCCGCTCTCTCAAGTTCCGAGTCTTCAGCCGCTGCCTCCAGTCCCGAGTCTTCAGCCGCTGCCTCCAGTCCCGAGTCTTCAGCCGCTGCCTCCAGTCCCGAGTCTTCAGCCGCTGCCTCCAGTCCCGAGTCTTCAGCCGCTGCCTCCAGTCCCGAGTCTTTAGCCGCTGCCTCCAGTCCTGAGTCTTCAGCCGCTGTCTCTGTTCCTGAGCTGCAGTTTTCTCCAGAGGGGGCGCTGCCCTTACAGTCTTCTCCAGAGGGGGCACTGCCCTTACAGTCTTCTCCAGAGGGGGCGCTGCCCTTACAGTCTTCTCCAGAGGGGGCGCTGCCCTTACAGTCTTCTCCAGAGGGGGCGCTGCCCTTACAGTCTGCTCCAGAGGGGGTCCTGTCCCTCCAGTCTGCTCCAGAAGAGTTGCCTGTTCATGCGGTTCAGCCCGAGTTGCCTGTTCATGCGGTTCAGCCCGAGTTGCCTGTTCATGCGGTTCAGCCCGAGTTGCCAGTCTATGCGGTTCAGCCCAAGTTGCCTGTCCATGCAGTTCAGCCCGAGTTGCTACTCTATGTGGTTCAGCCCGAGTTACCACTTGGTGCCGTCTGCTCTGAGGCTTCTCACAGCGCTGTCTGCTCTGAGGCTTCTCACAGCGCGGTCTGCTCTGAGGCTTCTCACATCGCTGTCTGCTCTGAGGCTTCTCACATCGCTGTCTGCTCTGAGGCTTCTCACAGTGCTGTCTGCTCTGAGGCTTCTCACAGCGCTGTCTGCTCTGAGGCTTCTCACAGCGCTGTCTGCTCTGAGGCTTCTCACAGTGCTGTCTGCTCTGAGACTTCTCACAGCTCTGTCCCCCCCGAGGCTTCTCACAGTGCTGTCCCCTTCGAGGCTTTCACAGCGCTGTCCCCTCCGAGGCTTCTCACAGCGCTGTCCCCTCCGAGGTTTCTCACAGCGCTGCCCCCTTCGAGGCTTCTCACAGCACTGTCCCCTACAAGTCTGCCGCCCAGTCCGGGCCTGCCCCCAAGTCTGCCGCCCAGTCCGGGCCTGCCCCCAAGTCTGCCGCCCAGTCCGGGCCTGCCCCCAAGTCTGCCGCCCAGTCCGGGCCTGCTGCCAAGTCTGCCGCCCAGTCCGGGCCTGCTGCCAAGTCTGCCGCCCAGTCCGGGTCTGCTGCCAGGTCTGCCACCCAGTCCGGGTCTGCTGCCAGGTCTGCCGCCCAGTCCGAGCCATCTCTTGCTGAGGGTGCTAAGCCTGAGCCGTTGCCTTTCTTTGAAATTTGCTGCCTCTTATATGCCCTCCATACCAGAGCTTGTTAACAACCCTAAGGGACAGGTACTGTTCCTTATTTCATATTTTAAAGGAGAAGCTTTGGAATGGGCAAATCCATTTATTGAAACCCAAGATCCCATCCTGTTTGACTTACAACGGTTTGTTGAGGAAGTAATCAAAAATTAATCAAGAACTACCCTTGTGCTCCACCCAGTTGGCGCAGGTCCCAACTCTAAGGAAGTCCCGTAAGAGAGGAGGACGTAAGAAAAGAGGTGGTTCTGCAGTGCTTGAACTGGCAGCTGGCATGGCCTCCTTTGCCCTTTGCCCATGGACGAGGACTTTTCTGCCGGGCCCCCAATTCTGGACTATGATTCCGATGAATTCAGACATTTTTGGTAATTGGGCGTCTGGAATCCGCCCTTAAGGGAGGGGGTACTGTCACGATCTGCCTGCAGCATACTGCTTTGCCTGGCAGCTCCTAACCTGGACTATCAGACTTTGCTATTTTTGTTAATTCTATGTGTTAACAGCAGTACCTCCATTCACCAGAGGTGCTGCTATTGTGCTTTATTCTTGTGCTTGAGGAGTTAACCTTTATGTTCACTAATTATCTCATGCACCTGGGTGTGTTTCATTCCCCTTATATATATACCTGTCACTCCCAGCACACATTGCTGGTTATTGATGTCATATCCTGTTGTTGCACCCTGTGGATTCTTCCTCCTGCCTTGCTCCTCTGGTTACATGCTGCATGGAATCTGTTCATATCTCCTGCTTCCCTGCATTAGCTGTGTACCTGCTGGTTTCTGAACATTCATATCACTTCCTGCATCAGCTTGCACCTGGTATCTATGACTACTCTTGATTATGTGTTATTTATACTTTTTCTGCAAATAAACAGAGTGTTTTCACCATATTCGTGGCTCCTAGCTGTACTCCTGTATGTAACCGTGATACAAAGGCTTTAAGCATGCCCTTAAGACTCATTTCTTTATTCAAGACTATCAGTCTTCCTCATAACTTCCTTGTATTGACTCTCTCCCCCAGTTAGTACCACCCTATTTGTGTCACCCCCTTCCCTTTAGGATGTAAGCTCTTATGAGCAGGGCCCTCTTTCCTTGTATGCCCCTTCTACTTTTCCATCACCCTCTGTACCTCTTGGCCTGCTTCGCTAGCCCTGCTTTCCCTGTTTTCTTAACCTTTGCCCTTCTTCTCGCTGATTTCAACCTTCCCTTTCACTATCTGTCCCAGAAATAATCTGATTTGCTTTACCCTGTCACCTGTGTTTGTATATATTTTTGCATCATGTTGTGTCTTGGTTTTCTGTTTTCTGTATATGTAATGTGCGCTGCGGACCCTTTGTGGCGCCTTATAATTCAAAGATAATAATAATAATAGTCATTAGGTTTACCGGCTACAGCTGAGGGAGGCAGCTCAGCTGCTTCTAGGGCCACTGGTGGTAGAAATGCAGCATTGCACCCGTATGGACTGAGACCAGAAATGAGTTTGACCGTTTCACTTTAACAAATGGGGATTGTTCTTTATAGATAAGGTAGCCTGTTGATTTTGGAGAAGTACCCTAGAAACATCTGCAATGAGGAATGTGGCTGGCAGATTGAGCTAGGTTATCTTGTGATTGAGGGGCAGTTAAGGGGGTGTTGCTTGGTGACCTTTGGTGTCTCCAAATCTCTATAATGAATAAAAGCTGTGGCATCTACATCACATATTTGTGACAGTTTTTTTGCTGTGAGTGCTACAGGTCTGATCAATGTGTGGAGAAGTAGCAGAATAAGGTCATTCTATGCACTCATGTTGCTAAATTAACGGGTGTTTTGACCACCACCGTTTCAAGTGCTGTAGAAGCCTTTGCAGCAGATCCTATCTGGGGGAGTGTAAATTTTAGACAATTTCGGTAAGATATACTGAATATAATGATTATTTGCTAATTATGGAGTTTGCAGAATACAGTGAATACAGTGAATCTAAAACTTCTGGTGTAATGAAAAGATGTTATTTATAGTTTGCTATCTGCCAATTACAGTATGTACTACAGTTTATATATGTATTCATAATAGTACATCTGTATCTCTTTATATAATGATTGGCATCACTATAATCCTTAGTAATAACTAATTTAATCATTATCATGCATTAGCAAAATGCATAAATTAGTATGAACAACTTTTACCTGCTAGGCAAACACTCCCTTTAATTCATCAAAGTAGATTCAGCTAATATAAATAATTGCTTTTTGGCAACACAAATTCTGTATAATAAATCCTTCTTATTTGGCAAGCTCATAAATAGATGAATCTTTTAGATACTCGGGGGGGTTAATTTTTAAATCTTTTAAAAAGCAAAAATGGGTGCCCATAGCAACCATCAGATGTTAGCTGTCATTTTGCAGAATGTACTAGAGTAAATGATAGCTAGCATCTGATTGGTTGCTATGGACAACATCTCCACTTTTCCTTTATAGAAGTTTTAGTACATAATCCCTTAATATTGTATAAATATATTAAATCTTTTTCCATAGCTGGTCTTTTAGTGATGTGAGCATTTATTGTAGCAGTGCCATCAACTTGAAGAGAACTAATAAAAATATATTCTTGTTTAGTAACATAGTCCCTCTTTAGTACCTCTAGATATATTATTTACATTTTTTTTAATAGATTTACAAAAAGAGAAAGATTATTACAGCATTAACAGGTTGTCTTGTCTTATAGAAATTAAAGGGTTGATATAGAGTTGAAAATAAAAATGTGGCTCCAAATTTAGACTGAAAATTAGGGATGGACTTGGCCATGCCATGTTTCCATCTATGCAAAACATATGGAGTTTCCTGGTGCACTCTAAATCAGCTCTAAAAGGACCTCATTTAGAGTTGGATGCAAAGTCTGTTTAAGAAGTGTAGGAGTGGGTTGGTAGGGTATTACAAGGGGCAAGGAACCCCAGTCGTATCCCACTCGTAATACCCTACCGAGCTGCGAGCATTTCCTGCAGCTAGCTAACTGCTTGCGCCACCTAATTCCTGCCGCACAGCTTTAGCCCTTTTTTGACGTGTGTTGCGTCTGCGCCTCACTGCGACTAGGATTTATTTACGTGGTCACGCCTTCACAATTCCGCGTTCCTCCCATTCTCTCGTAGTGAGTCGCAGGCTGTCGCAAGTGTTAATTGCGTCGAAGATGCAGGCGGATATGGTGCTTGCTGCATATGCGTGATAGTGTTATTTTGTTCGATGCGCCTAAAGCGGACTTGCGTACGAGTCTAAATGACGTCCAAAGTGTTCATTTTAAGCCCCACAACTATGAGAACCAGTTATTTACTGGTGGAGTAGCACAAGAGGCCCCCAGTTACCATTGTGTATGAAAAAATGTTTCCATTCTGGAGTGAACAAATTTTGCAAATTATGGTAGACCGATCTGTATTGGATGTTTTATTTATCAGGAATTGATGAAATTTGCGCATACTTGAAAGTGTTTATGATTTTTTTGGTGCTACAAAGGTCCATTTAGGAAAACACAATGCACAATCCACATAGATATATGCATGTAAACAATATATTTAAAGGACCAGTAACGTCCTCAAAAATAATAAAAATAACAACTTAAATAGTATGCTGATGTCATTGTACACTGCAGCAATCCATCAATTGAGATCCACAATGCAGCAGTCACGACATTCTGAAACATTCTGAAACATTCTGAAAAGAAAACTACACTAAATTGTGGAGAACATTTGAGGTTATGTCCTGTTTCTAGCTACTGTAAATAAAGATTAGAATACATAAGAAAAGAGTGTAGCTTTTAAAATAAATCTATAGCCTGTGGTGAGGTGCCAAGTGTAAGTCGTGTACAGCGCCGGTGCTAGGGTCCTTGGTGCCCTAGGCACAGTGTGAAAATCGGCGCCCCCCCCTTTTAAAAATCGGCGCCCCCCCTGTCAAAATTGGCTCTGCGCTTCCCTCCCCCCAGCTCCCCATGTCTTTCTTTAACTTACCTGCATGAAGCTGCTCCTCTCTGCTCTGTCTTCTCCCCTCCACTCACAGACACTGTCGGGCCGTGATGATGACATCATCACGGCCTGACACTGTCAGTGAGCGGAGGGGAGGTGACAGAGCAGAGAGGAGCAGCTTCATGCAGGTAAGATTCATAGCCCCTTCCCTCCTCTCCTCCCCGTGGATTTCCGTTTTAAATGACCATAGTCATTTTTTTTTTTTAATTTCGAGGCGCCCTGCAGAGCCCGGCGCCCTAGGCAATTGCCTAACCTTGCCTAATGGGAGCGCCGGGACTGGTCGTGTACATTACAGGAGTAGTGTAAAATGCAATTTGGTGTTTCTATGAATGTTGTGTATACCCTGTTGTCCTGCAGGTGGAAGTAATAGTGTACCAAAGATCAGCGAACACTAGGACCACATGGCATCCTCCTCTATCAACCAACTGCTGGGGATGGGCCCACAAACAGTGGCACGAAGGAGAGGCCAATAAGAGATGGACAGGGAAGAATTTCAGATGATTGGAGGAGGGAGTAGGTGAGGAACCATACCAACCCAGTTCTCAGCACAGATCTTCCTGTTGTTCTGTTTCACTAGGCAACAATTAGTTGTGAATTAAAGAAATCTGCACTGTGACAAATTACAAAAATATAATACTAATTAAATATTATTAAATGAAAGGGACAGAGAGTACCTACAAAGGTTATGTTACTCACAGTTCTATTGTATTTAAGCAGTGGTGTTTGGTGGCTCTGTGGAGCTATGGAGATTAAATCTATGTGTGTTAAAGTAATGATATTATTAGTTACTGTTTATAAGGTTTTGAATTACATATTATTACAGAAACATACTTGCCTAATCAATGATTCAGATGATAGTTGTTCTTTTTTGTTGTTTAACGTTAACTACATGACCAGAGGATATATAATGAACACAAGATTTACTATATTATATTTTCAAGTAATAAATAACACAAAATTCCCTTGTGAACACAACAAGAATGAACGTGTTACAAAAACGACAGTATGTTAACAATGCAGTCATATTCTACAATGAACAGACACTTGGAATGTGATAGGAGCCACTTATCCACTTTTCCAGGGGGTAAAAACTTGACAGTCTGAAGAAGAAATTCCTGACCATGGCCTTATCTGTGTGGAGTTTGCATGCTCTCCCCGTGTTTGTGTGGTTTTCTTCTGGGTGCTCCAGTTTCCTCCCACACTCCATAAACATACTAGTAGGTTAATTGGCCCTAATCTCTCTCTCTGTCTGTCTGTCTGTGTGTGTATGTTAGGGAATTTAGATTGTAAGCTCCATTGGGGCAGGGAGTGATGTGAATGAGTTTTCTGTACAGCGCTGCAGAATTATAGCGCTATATAAATAAATAGATGATGATGATGTTGCAGAAAGGCAAGCTGCACAATTCCACATATAGCCAGGTACTCATCGTTTCACAATCTAAAAAAAATCCCAGGTATCCTCCATTGAACAAATGCTAGATTACAAAAAAATACATCTAATATAAGTAATATAACATTAAGTATGTATGTATATAAGTATTAACCAGATAAATTAGGGTAACCTGCTATGAAGACTCATTTAGGATTATATATAATCCTAAAAAGGAGAATAATCATAGTGGCTCCAGTAAATACACATCAATGAGAAAAGTCATATTATTTTGAATATATTGTAGTGCAAAATTCACCAGGAGGCTTTCCCACTTCCCCAATCCTCCCAGAATGCACGCCACAAAATCTGCAGAAAAAAAGTTGCATTGCATATAAATCATTTATAGCTAAAACAGAGTGCGCAGTATTTACAAAATTTGCAGATGTTGTCATTCATTCCATGGCCTGGATCTTCTTTTCCTAGAAAGTATTATATGTTATTGCATAAAAATTATGTATTATCCACTACTCTGTCTACCAGGCCTGGCTCTTGGGGGCGCCAATGAAATCCTTCACATTTTGAAATGCTGTGCGGCGGCCACTGAGTTTACTTTCCATGGTAGCCGCACAGCTCCAGATCCATGGTGGGGGTGGGGTGATTGATCGCCGCCCCCCCGCTTTCCCCCAGTAAAAATGGGACGCACAGTGCCTCCCGCCCCTCTCCACTGAATAACTGTCGGTAGTGACATCATCTTCACGTCCCAACAGTCAGTGAGCAGCCCGGCAGAGTAGAGCAGCAGCATGAAGAAAAGGTCCAGCTGGTAAGAACCACCCTCCCGGGTGCAAAGGAGGGCGGTGTGCTGCGTGGGGACAGGGACATTTTTAAGCAGGGTCGGGGCATTATGCTGCGGGGGGGGCATTGTTAAGCAGGCGGGGGTGGTGTGCTCTGGAGGGATCATTGTTTAGCAGGGGGGACATTTTTGAGCAGGGTGGGGGCGGTGTGCTGTGGGGGGCATTGTTTAGCAGGGAGGACATTGTTTAGCAGGGGGGATATTGTTGAGCAGGGTGGGGGTGGTGTGCTGTGGGTGGTGCATTGTTGAGCATGGTGGACATTGTTGAGCAGGGGGGGACATTGTTTAGCTGAGGGACATTGTTAAGCAGGGTGGGGGCGTTGTGCTGTGGGGGGGACATTGTTAAGCGGTGAGGGCTGGTGTGCTGTAAGGGGGGATATTGTTAAGCAGGGGAGGGCCAGTGTTCTGCAAGGGGGGATATTGTTAAGCAGGGGAGGGCCAGTGTTCTGCAAGGGGGGACATTGTTAACCAGGGGGGGCGGTGTCCCAGGTGGGGGCATTGTTAACCAGGGGGGTGCTGCGGGGGCCACTTTGTGATGTGACAAAAAATTGTCTGTTGTCGGCTGATTGTGTCAAGCTTTTTGATTTCGAAACCTAACACCAGTATACCTCTCCTCTAGAAATCCTATGCTTGCCACTGGGCAGTGGAGTCTGGACAACGTTCTGCATAAAACATCACTGCATCTGGACCGCTGCTGGAGGTAAGGCTTATATACTTTTTTTTTTTTTTTTTTTTTACAAAAATGAAGTTTGGGAGGGTGTGGGAAGTGGGTATTTGGTGTGTGCTGGGGGGCGGAGGGTAGTTTGAATCTTTCCCTAGGGCGCTGAGACACCTAGCACCGGCCCTGCTGTCTACACACTTGTAGCTATTCTTAATTTGCTGGAACATATAGAGATTATAAAGTTTTACCTCTGAAAACTTTTCTCTTGCTAATTGTTAGTTGTTACCCTGTGTTACATCCCTTCACTTACCCAGTTAAATGCACCCTGGTAACTGCAGCAATTCAAATAGAGAATGGATGCAACATAGATAATATATAAAATAATATAATACATATAACTTATAGAATGTGAGGTAGAACGTAGATGAATTCTCTTCACTGTCCCAAAAGCACACCAAATACTTTTATTTGGATTTCAAATACAGTAAATTAGTAATAGGAATGTATCAGGCCAAGCAATTGGATCACGTAGGCCAGAGCAAGTATAGTTGGCCAATGTCCGCACACAAGAGTAGGTTGTGATCATTGGTAATGAATCTTGTTTGAGTCTGATTAATCCCAATCAGATGTGGATTGGATTTGTCAGTCATTTTGGGCCAACTAACACAGTGATTTGTAGCAAAAGTGGTCTTATAAATGGCCACCTGAATGGATCGCTTAAGATAAGATTCATAGCAGTTAAGGGATAGTTTAAATTGTGTTTAACATATAATAAAGAAAAGTCAAAACTGTTTTCTGTAGACAAATCTCTGCTAGTCCATAAGACTGCTCTAGTCCATATGCCGTTCAAAGATTCCAGTTTGTTGAAACACATTTTACATTTATTGTATTGGCCAAACAACTTTCCCTCTTCTTCTTTGAAATAAGTATCTGCTCTAACTGTGGAAAAATTGTATGGTGCATATTTTCTGCATGTATGAAACCTCACATGTGCAAACAAATCCCCAGATCTTTTCAGAAAATGAGCTGCAGATGAAATGACATATTCTGAGGCACCTCCCCAGGCAACAGAGAATGCACTTAGTCAATTATGAAAAATACAAGACGGAAAATGGCTATAATTGACCATCATGTTCAACATATATCTACATTCTTTGTGAGAAAAAAAAAAAGAAAATAATTCTAAAAATGTTTTATATTTTTGTTACTTGTCATTAGCATCATTAACTATATACATGTACAAATATCCAGGCAATACACTGTGATATCAACCAGTTAATTTGTTTAAGCGTGCTGACTGGCACATAACACATTTTTTTCTGTCGCTACTGCTCTACCTATCAGGGTGTAGAAATTTCTTGTGATATGATACCATCATCTCACCTCCTATCTGCCCTCTCACTCCCATACTATTTCGGTCATACTCCACCTCAGTAAAGTATCTTAGAACTCATTTTTTTCATTGAAGCCTCCTCCTAACTCCTCTGCCTTTGCTACCATCACTACTCCACACTCAGTGTCACCCTATTCGTATTTCCCCTTCCCTCTGGAATGTAAGCTCTAGTGAGCAGGGCTCTCTTTCATTGTATTTTCTTTCCAACCTTTGCACATCTAGGCCTGTGTACCCAGCCTTATTCCTCTTGCCCATCCTCCTAGACACAGGCCTACTTCATGGGGGTATAATTCTATGCTCTCTGTTAACTGGTCATTGTATAATTTTATTTTATGTAATTATGTATTATTCATAGCTGTCTGTGCTTTGAGTATTGTTGTTAAATGTGTATTCTGTTCACCCCCTATGTATGGGGCTGTGGACCACTTATGACGCCTTATATATATATATAAAACATTATAATAATATTAACCATTGTATTTTTTAGAACAACACAGTGGAAAATTGATTTGTGATGTCATGCTCCTAAATTTGCTTCCTGTCCACCAGTTTTTTCCCCAACCATAGGGCATGGTTTTGCAGGGTAACACAAGAAGATTTGCACCTATAAGAGGAGTTGGGCAGTGCAAGGCCATTATTTACTCCTAGTTTTTCAGACGCATGCAAAAAACATTAATTTTCGGAATCAAGATTGTTAAAAAAAAAGGTACTGCAGTGTACAGTGCATATGTTTCCATCATCCTTTGTGGATGAGCACCGAGCTATTTCCACTCTACAAAATGACTTGTATTTTTTAAAACTGGGAAAGGTAAATCGCAATTCACTAATTTGGACCAGCGATTCAAAGTAAATCGTAGGTAGAAAATGGGATTCACAAAACCGTGGTTCACAACTTTGGTGAATGGTGCTACAGTTAATGGTGTTACAGTTTCATGTGAATTTTAATGAACATCAAATTATTAATCAAAGTACAATGCCAGTATTAAATTGGTTATATTACACATAATTATTCAGTAGTACAGCAGGCTTGTATTATTACGCCATCTTATTTTAAAATGACCACTAAACCTGTCTGCTGGTAATTCATGCTAAAATGTGTTTTCACCTGTTAGTGTAGAAAAAGCTATCTCTGCATCATGAAAGCCTGGGAGCAATGTCATTCCTGAAATTTTGTTTTAGAGAGTTTAAAAAAAAAAACCTTTTTCATCTCCTTGCTTCCAGGCATGTCATGTATATTAAACCTGTAAATTGATATCCTTGCACCAATACAGACCAGGCACAGAGTATATAAATGAGGTTGTTCTCAAGTCTGGACACAGAGGCGTCCTGTCTCATTCACTCTCCTCATTTTTCTGCTTCTGCACATTTTTGTCTTTTCACCTTTTCTAAGCAACAATGAATCAATTTAAGCAATTTGGTGGTGGAGCCCAAAGTAAGGGGTTCAGCTCAGTCTCTGTGTCCAGAAGCGGTGGAAGCTTTGGAGGTGGTGGTGGAGCTGGTGGCGCTGGTGGAGCTGGTGGAGGCGGCTTTGGTAGCAGAAGTCTGTATAACATAGGAGGTAGAAAGACCATTTCCATCAGTACTGCAGGTGGTCAAGGATATGGAGGTGGAGCAGGAGGTTTTGGTGTAGGAGGTGGCGGTGGTGGCTTTGGTGGTGGAGCAGGAGGATTTGGCTCCTTCGGAGGTGCTGGGTTTGGTGGAGGAGGTCAAGCTGGAATTCAAGAAGTTACAATCAACCAAAGTCTTCTGGCACCATTGAATTTGGAGATTGACCCTAACATACAGAAGGTCCGAGTCCAGGAAAGAGAACAGATCAAAACTTTGAACAACAAATTTGCTTCCTTCATTGATAAGGTAAGGTTATAATGTGGTACCCTACTACTATTGTATCTATAGTGTTATATACATATTGCTCAGACTTGCGTTGTATGTAGGGTGTGGTCCAACATATGTTAACATTGATCAATCTGTATCTTATGTCCACATAGCTTCCATTAGAGCAGCTACATTGAGAGCTTTTTGGAAAAGAAATTCACAATAAAAATGTATTTTATCCCGACATAAATCTGCATGCACCAAATATTGTAATTTTATATAGGCATACTGAATATAAGCAGTATTTATACAATTGAATAAATATATTTCAATAATTCTAGAAATATAGGTTATGTGCTTAGCTTGAAAATCTAAAAAGGGTTGCTAGGGGATGATTCTACTCGGAAATAATGATCATTATTATTTTATTTAAATGCATTAGAATCAACACATTACAATATCCACATGATAAAAACAAGTGTTTTTGTTAATACTTTTTCTTATTGTTTCTATTTATTTGATTTTGCTATGTGTACTCATTCTTGTGCTGTTGTGGTGTTAATAGAAACCGACATGACATATTTGTGTGAATTGAAAATCCTTTGTAAACTTACTGAAATAGAAAATACAATTACAATACAACTGTGTATGTTTGATGCTAGGTTCGGTTCCTTGAGCAACAAAACAAGGTACTTGAAACAAAATGGAGCCTCCTGCAAGAACAAGGAGGTCAAGTCAGAGGTGGTTCTCGTAAAAGCAACGTTGAGTCTATTTTTGAAGCATACATTAGCAACCTGAGGAAACAGCTCGATGCTCTACAAAATGATAAGTACAGACTGGATGGAGAACTTAGGAACATGCAAGATTTGGTGGATGATTTTAAAAACAAGTGAGTAATGTAAATGCTAATGTCACAGATGCACACAGTTTTATTGATGGCAGATGGGTTTGAGGTGTCAAAGAATTGCGTGTCTTGCTTTAATGTTATAAAAGGTGTCCATGCGTAATATATCCTAATTGAGATGAACTTCAAACACTGTTCATTCATTTTTCAACAATGTAAACATCTTACAGTAGTTGCCTGGCAAGTCCTATTGTACAGGGAGAGGGGTGAGGGTTAGAGCCACTTCACACATGTCAGGGAAAATATACAAAACACAAATAGATAAATTTATGCTTAAATTTTCACCAGACAGCAGCAGAAATGTTAATAATGATATTTAAAAATCCTATTTTCGGTGGGGAAACAGGAATTAAAATATATTGTGTGGTGCTTTTACTTTAATGGGCTGCTCTAAGGTAGTCTATCATTTGTTACAACTAGTCTATTATTCTGTCTCCATTCTTGCACACAGATATGAAGATGAAATTAACAAGAGGACATCAGCAGAGAATGAATTTGTTGTGATCAAAAAGGTAAGTAGAGAAAAAAATAAAGCATGTCCCAATAAAAATAGTTGGTTCTCAGGGAGTGCTAAAAGTACATATTTCCCATCTTACCCAGCTGGAGAACAGGTGAATTAATTTCTGACTGACATATTTTAAAAAATCCACTACTAATTACTTTATTTGTGATCCTTTAAGGAGACACGGTAAATATGCACTGTTAGCTCTCCCGGAGGACCGGATTTGAGAAGCATTGACATGTTGTATTCTAAAGGGAATAGATCTTAGGGGTACATTTATCAAGCTGCGGGTTTGAAAAAGTGGAGTTGTTGCCTATAGCAACCAATCCGAATTTAGCTATCATTTTGTAGAATGTACTAAATAAATGAGAGCTAGAGTCTGATTGGTTGCTATAGGCAACATCTCCACTTTTTCAAACCTGTAGCTTGATTAATTTACCCCTTGATGTGTTTGTCACCAGTTTTGCAATGAGAGACAACAACGTTCTGACCTGATCACTATAAAGTACTAACCTCTTCATACTGATGTGTTGAGCTGAACACACTGAAGTTATGAATTGATCACTCTAAAGTACTTACCTGCTCATACTGATCTACTAACCTGATCACACCAAGGTTCTAACCTGTTCATACTGAAATTGTGACCTGATTATATGGTGCTCTGCTCTGTTCAATCTTAGGTTCTGGCCTGATCACACTAATTCTGTCCTCACCCTACTGAAGTTCTCAAGTGATCCTTCTTAAAATTCTACCTTCTTTATTCTTAACTTCTGACCTGATCACACTGATTCTAATGTGATCCCTCTGAGGGTCTGATCTACTCACTGTGAGATTTTGACAGGCTCACATTGAGATTATGACCTGACTACACTGAAGATCTGAATTAATCATTCTGAAGTCCTGACTTCTTCACTCTTAACTTCTGACCTGATCATTCTAAGGTTCTGGGTTGCTCCAAACTTTGAGGTTCTGAGTAGATCATTCTGAAGTATAATGTGTTTGTAAACTTTTTATTAAAGATTCTAATCTGCAAACTAGTTTTCTCCTGACATGTAGCATATTTCAATTAAAGCAAACACATCTGTCCCATTTTAAAGAATTGACTAAAGATAACTTTTTACTGTGCTGTAGGATGTTGATGCTGCCTACATGAACAAAGTGGAGCTGGAAGGCAAGGTTGATGCCTTAACTGAAGAAATCAACTTCCTCAGGGCCGTCTATGAACAAGTAATGCATACCTTATTGTTTAATTGTGCTGGTTGGTTGTTTGCCTGCATTGTCTGCACAATATTAGAATGGCCTTATTAAGGTAATTTGAATATTACCAAAGTAATGCTACATAAATTAACTTGTGAACAAGCTGAATACAAAAGAGGGTCTATATTTAAGTTATGGTATTAGTAAAATTATGGGATCCAAGTTTTCAGAACTGCAAGGTTCTGCAGGGGATAGTTTGTACAGATAAACCTAATTTTGAAAGCATTCTTCAAAATCTATGATAAAGTGATCTTCAGGGCATTGACACACTGGAATACTTTAACAATGTTACACTTCCTAAAAAAATAATTGCAACTGTATGCTCATGGTTGAACACTATAGTAAAGGCATTGGTATACATTACAGGAAATGGCTCAAATTCAAGCTCAAGTCTCAGACACCTCAGTCGTTTTATCTATGGACAACAACAGAGCTTTTGACCTGGACAGCATCATTGCTGAGGTGAAGGCTCAGTATGAAGACATCGCCAAGAGGAGCAGATCAGAAGCTGAGGCTGGTTACCAAGGCAAGGTAAAAATAGTGGTGTAATATGTAAGTGCACTCTGGGTAATATGTTAAGTACCACATAAGAGATTGATACTGAGAAACATAAATTACCAATTATTATTGGAGTAGAATGTAAGGCGAGTTATACAATTATAGTCTTCTACAGTTAGATGTTGTATAATTATTATTATTATTATTATAATTACTTTTAATATCAGGTGAAAGAACTGCAAGCTTCTGCTGGCCAACAAGGTGATGTCCTGCGCAACACCAAGAATGAGATCTCTGAGCTCAATCGCAAACTCCAGAGGCTTCGTGCTGAAATTGAAAATGTGAAAAAACAGGTACGCTAAGAGACTGGGGAAGTCATACCAAGTTGTTAAAGAGCGTATTGCAGTTATATGTCTACTTAAATGGTTGCAAGAAGGCAACTTGCCAAATTTTAAGAATGTTAGCTTAATGCAATAATTTTTTCTCACCAATTCACGTGCTGGCTGTTTGGGCTTAACCCATAACAGTAAATTAAAGTTAAGCATTTAGTAAAACTATATTAAAATAAAAACTTAAAGAGCCCATGTTACCCATGCAATGGCGATAGCCATTTGGTACGTTGAATTAATATTCATAAGAATACAGCTTATCAATTCACAAGGAATCAGCACCTGAGGATTATTATTCATGCCTCAGGAACATTTGTGATGAAATGTCTTGGTGATATCATTGATTCCAGTAAATTCATAGGATGCACTTTTCATGAATATTGGTTCAGCTCACAATATAATATATATGAAGTTGCAAAACGGTGGCCCAAATTACGAGGAGAGATGGCCAGATTGGTGAGATGCTCGGTTAATGTGGAGAAGGTGTGGAAATGCGTCATGTGTTGCTGTCACTTGCAAAAATGAGGTTTTGTGCTGTGTGACAAGATATTCAAATAGGTTCAAGAAATGGAGATTGTACATTGAGCGGTAGGGTATGTACTCACTTTACTACCCCTGGACATGGCAAAGATCAGACATTACTTTCAGTGGGATACCATTTGCATCTTCTAGGATTAAGTACAGTTTTATGCACACAAATACCAGCGTAAAAAAAATAAAAAGGTTCAATTAATTAAGAGGGTGACCCAAATGCGATAATAGCCAGAAATTTGAATTGATGCTTTCACTTTGTTGGCATACACATTTCCATCTGAAACTGAATTCATCCAAATGGTTGTACAGAGCATTTAAACAGGGGCCCTTCCCAAAGTGGAAAGTATACGTGCACCTTGTCATGCCAAATGTTGACAAGTTGTCATGTTTGCATGAAATGAACTGCAATGTATAATGTCATATTCTTTGGCTAGTTAACAAACCTTACTTTGTTAAGCAATGGGTACACTGTAACTGATCTACAATATTCTGTAGAGCATGAATGATTTCATGAATTGAAAATATCAATGTACTCTTGCAACAATTTACTTAAACTTGCACCGTTTTGTCGTATGATCTTATCAACGTATCACACCCTGACATATACCATTGTTTAAAATCCAAGCCATAAATATGTCACAAGCATATCCAGCGAAGGTCCATAATTGAGTATTTAACCGTTTTTGTTATGTTTCATGCAGAATGCTAAACTTCAGACAGCCATTGCTGAAGCAGAAGACCGTGGTGATCTTGTGCTGAAAGATGCCCATGCGAAATTGGCTGAACTGGAAGCTGCCCTACAGAGTGCCAAACAGGAGATGGCTCGCCAATTAAGAGACTACCAGGAACTGATGAATGTCAAACTGGCTCTGGATGTTGAAATTGCCACCTACAGGAAACTGCTGGAAGGAGAGGAATTCAGGTATGTTGTCAAGTTTATTGTATTGTACTGTAATATGGCTTCTTTTATCACAAGAATGAAATTCCTCTACCGAGGCTGCACGGCAGGTCATTGGCCAGTGCTTATTATTACTTTTACAAAGGTTAAATGGAACTGAATTTCAACTACTGTACTCAATGATGAAACCACCATTACAAATGTCTAA
This sequence comes from Mixophyes fleayi, assembly GCF_038048845.1. Lineage (NCBI taxonomy): Eukaryota > Metazoa > Chordata > Amphibia > Anura > Limnodynastidae > Mixophyes > Mixophyes fleayi. The sequence continues at coordinate 65,534,061 of NC_134403.1, read as the reverse complement.
TTACATCACCAAATCAAAAAGAAAGTTGTCAGCGCTTATCCTTTAAACTGCATATCTGTGTGTGTCTAGCAAAATGAAAACATGAGGTATTAGTTTATATTTTGATCAAAAGACTTAAGCCTGCATCCCAACGTCAAGGGCACCGCATTATATGCAGGTCCTACACTGACCTATATGCTTTAAACATCATTAAAATGCAATTAAAATCAGATGCATTCATCTCCCAGATATAGGGGTTTACATCTAGCAAGGGCTGGCTTGTGAGCCACACCCAAATGTGCCTTAAATAGGCTTAATGGACAGCTGCTATGACAAAAAGGCAATATTTTAAAACAAAACCAGAGAAAAATAAGCCCGCACTCGGTATATCCCACATTATATATGGCACCAGCTGCTTGGCAATAAGCCCATGCTCGGTATATCCCATATTGTATGTGGTACCAGCTGCGTGGCAATATAAATGCCCATATATGTATACAAAATAAAAAGACAGTTGTCAGCGCTTATCATCACCAAATCAACTTACTGTATGAATCAAAATTACATTGTCACAAACGTACTCTTCATTTTCTACCTATCTACTCTATTGAAAGAAACATATTTAATTAGTATATTTGGTCATTTAAAATATATTACAATAAAATGAGATTACACTACAAGTTTATATTTCATTCACTTTGTGGGACGTTATATTTCAATCTTCAATCAAATATGCCAGTTAACTTAAAATTAATTCTATATAACCTTTACAGTAAATAGTAATGTACATATTAATCTCTTCATTGTATTTTATAACTGAGTCTTTTTTTCCCTATAAATTTCAGGTTGGGTTCAGAGAGCAATGTCAGCATCTGTAAGTATTGTGTGTTATAACACATTTTGTCATACGATTCTAGTTTTTAGATTGTAGCAGTGATGCTCAAAAAATTTCAAACCGTTTTGAAATTTGATTGAATTTCACCTGTAAAATGGACACAAACCAATTGAGTCCTCTTCAAATTAAGGGTTTTTAAATGTTCACCATTTGCAGTTTGAATTCAACGTTCACAAGTTGCATTTGCTGAGGTTTGTCGTTCACTTTCGAGAGTATTAAACACTATTTACATAATATTTTCAAAAATACAAAAGTATTTTAAAAAATTTTAATTTGAGTTGGGAACACTAAAGTGTTAAAAGTTCATTATTCACTTTCAAGATTCACTGTTCGCAATGTAAAAACATTAACATGTATCAATTTAGGATAAAATGTGGTTGAGTTGGTCGCACACATATGCACCGACTTGAACGTGTGCACACCGACTTGAACATAATTGAACATTCTTGACCATGTTTGACTTTCTTAAATGTAGCTTTATTTTTTTTAATCGAATAAGAATTTTAAAAATTTTGATGAGTTTTCAAATGTTTGTACCGAATTGACGATCAAATGGACACAGACTTGTGTCTATGTCTGAATGGTCTAGGTCTAGGTCTATAAGGCTACTGTACTGCCCTTCCTGTCACGCGTCAACTATGTATATAAGTCTGTGAACAAAACACTAAGGGGTAAATGTATCAAGCTGCGAGTTTCTGGTGGGTTTGAAAAGTGGAGATGTTGCCTATAGCAACCAATTAGATTCTAGTTATCATTTATTTAGTACATTCTACAAAATGATAGCTAGAATCTGATTGGTTGCTATAGGCAACATCTCCAATTTTCAAACCCGACTGAAATTTGCAGCTTGATACATTTACCCCTTAATGTTAACATAGGACAGGGTTGGCTAACCTGTGACATTCCAGGTGTTGTGAAACCACAAGTCCCAGCATGCTTTGGCAATATATATAGCAGATTATTGCTGGAAGGGTTTCACAACACCTGGAGTTTCACAGGTTAGCCAACACTGACATAGGATATAGCAATTAGTTATCTAAATATGTGCTTAGGGGCACTACATGAAAGATGGCATACAATAATTTGTTGTCTCAGCGCCACCAATATTTTTCAATATCTATTTATGATGTCTCATATCTGGAATAGCTACCATGTAAAATTGTCCCTCTACGTGGTTTCTGTAAATATAATAATCTGACATATTATATAATCCACTCCTGTACTGTAAATTATATTAAAAGCCTCCAAGCAGTTCTGTGATTGTATAAAAGAATGAGGCTAGTGCTCTTTCATAGAGGTCACAGAAGTAAACCTGTCTACTAATATCCATAATAATTTACAGTAAGTACATTGGGGGGGGGGTAGTTACATTATTCCCTATAATAAAAGTTATCCTAATGAACACTGACTGTGATGACATAAGAACTCACTGATTATAAGCATTGACAATCAGAGTTCCTTGTTTATATAGATGGTCTTTACAGACATTTATACAAATATTGTCATCACTTGTGTATTATACAAGACTAATCTATAGTGTTGCAGGATTGTTGTCTCTTTGCAATTACATAATAATAATGATAATAATATGGAAAAATAAACAATTCTAACACTACTTCATTTATTGATACATCAGTAGTCGCTATTTAAATTTCTGCTTTTAATTGCATGTGATGAAACATATTAAAAATGTTAATATTAATGTATTATTTGAGAACAAGTAATTAACACTTCTGTTTTTCACAGCTATAATCAGTGGAAAGACATCTATTGGAGGTGGAGGTGGAGGTGGTGGCGGAGGAAGTGGTGGAGCAGGAGGAAGCTACAGCTTTAGCTCTGGAGGAGGAGGAGGGTCTTCTGGAGGCTTCTTTGGAGGAGGAGGAGGAGGTGGTGGATTCAGCTCTTCTAGCTCCTCAGGATTTGCCATGTCATCCGGTGGTGGTGGCGGCGGTGGGAGATATGTATCCAGCCAATTAAGCTACAGAAATTAAATCTGAGATTTTTCACTTTTATAAAAACCCCTTAAACCTTCTGCTTAAAAATATACTGAATTCTAAAAATATTGTCAGAGAATTCTCTATTGGCAAATCTACTTTTATATTCATTTAAATGAATCAGTAAGGCTTATTTCAGAATGCCTCTTTAAATCTTTACTTGCTGCCAAAGCTATGTAGATCCAAACAGCTGCTCTGGAAGATAGAGCCAAGGCTATGTTTGCAGTTTAGCTTTACCCTGCATGCTTATACTATACTATCAATTACTTTGCAGATTTGACTTAAAATTTCCTTTGGAGGAAACATATTGGTTAAAACAAATTTTAAAAACCATTTCTTTGCTGGCCTCTGAATATTGCTACCTTGTGGATGGGCCTACCTAAGTCTGACAATAATTCACGCCCACTGCCCACTGAGGTTTTTAATTAGAGCTAGGAGTAAATCCAGCGAGAAGGTTACAATTTTTGCACCTTGGCAAAACCATGTTGTACTGCAGGGGGGGCACATTTAAAATATCTGGACAGATTTAGAGTTGAACTGTCCAGTATTTGCAAAAGCAGGCAGCATTTTCCCTGCATGCAATAAAAAGTAAAATTGCATTTGCACCCTTTTCAACATGATTTGTCCAGGTGAACTCTGTTGCTGGAATTGCTCTAAGTCAGGCATGATTTGTGTCATCACAACCCACCTGGACCCACCTTATGAGAGAATACCTGCTCTGTGATGTCTCCCTCTAATTCTAGTTTCTCCTCACAGATTCTGGGAGAGTAAACAAATATGAGCTAACTGGTGATAACCATTTGAATGTTTACAGCAACTATGTGTTTCTTAAAATGAATAAAGGAAGTTCTTTCATACATATAAACCTATTGATGTCTTCACTGTCTAGAAAAGCTTGACAACTTTCCAATATCGGCCTCTGAGAGATCCCAGGGGGAGGTGGGTGTATGGCTAGGGGAATAGTGTCATTTTTGGCCACGCCCCCAAAATGACGCAATTCCCATAGAATCGCGTCATAGAGGTTCCAAATCCTGCCCACTTTACTAGGAAGTGGGTAGATGCGGGAGAATGCCCTACACTTCCGGGAGTCTCACTGACATTCCTGGAGAGTGAGCAAGTATGTAAAAAAAGTAAATCTCACCAGTTATTGGTACTCAATAATCGAGTAGATAAATAGAAATTTACTGTAGGTTATACATGATTCACCAAAGTGACTGCTTTACAATCTGGTGTAGTTGTAATTAATTAAGGTTTTCCTGAAATCTGGCCTATGTTAGGACTTCAAAGCCCAGTAATATGTAGCCCTGTGCTAGATAAAATATCTGTGTTCAAATTACATGCTAATAAAGTTTGTTGTAAGAAACTACTTTGCAGCCTAGACAATGCTAGCCAAAATGTCTGAAAATATATATGGAGAATGCCTTATACCTGGAGACCTTCAATGTTACAGTTCATAATTCATATCAGAAGGAGTAGAATTACTGGCTGCAAGTTTGCAAAAACATTAATTCAAGGTGTGCACCTTTTTTTATATCCTTATGTTCTGATTTTTTCTCTCAAATAAACAACAATAGTACTATCCCTTATTTTGCTGTCTTTCCATGCTTATAATAGGTGCAATTTGCAAAACCAGGCAAAAAAAATTTTTTTTTAGAAAGTTATGTATAGGTAAGGGGTGAACACAGATTTTCTCATTTTTTGGCTAGCTGTTCTTTCATGAATTCTTTATGCTTTATTTCCTAGGCCCGTTATTTCCTATTCCTTGCAATACATAAGGCTGCAGTTTCAGTCCAAAGGGAACATTTAATATATAATGATCCGCCTTGATGTTCGTGAGGGGTTCCACAGTGGGAGGTCCACCTGGAGGCTGCAGTTATTCACGGGCTGTTGGTGGGCAAGAGAGGTAGTATTTTGTAGTAGGAAATGTGTAAATGGAGAGTAGAGATTCTTATACATATCCAGACATTTGGAGAGAAAGTGAGGTAGCTGGGCTTAAAGCAGATGGAGAAAAGAAATGTGCAGTTCAGTAGCTGGAGAATATCTGCCACTCAGCAGAGGCACAGATCAGGCAAGAATGCCACACTGGTTACCACAGATTGAGTTGGAGACTCCATTGGTATTGCTGTGGGGTTGGCGCAGGTTGAACCAGCTTGTTTGAACAGGCCGAGGATCGCGCCATAGGTGAGATGGAGCCCTGTATTGGTGAGGTTTTGATGTGTATTGCACAAGGTAGGGGTAGAAGTTAAACTAGTTTGTGGTGTAGTAGGCAGTGAGAGGTGATGGACAATGAAGACCACAAAATAGGTCAGTCATCAGCATCACACAAATGGGTTACTGTTCAATCAAGGATCTAGAGTGGTCTCCTCATCTGTCGACAGATCCGGATGTGCGGATTCAAGACAGATGAGAAGGCAGAAGGGGAGGGATCCCTGTGAGCAGTGGGGAAAGCAGACAGGCTGCAGGAAGGCAATAAGGCATGATGAAATGTAGGCTGCAAGGATAGCAGCATGTAGACACAGCCAAGTGATTACAGAGTGACCTGCCGTGAAAATCAGTCAAATGTATATGCCCAGGGAATGAGTGCAGGTGCTCCTCTCATCTTGACTCAATGGCCTAGACATCACATCTAGCCAATGGATAGATTAGCCTGAATTGACAATCGTTCTGGGCACCAACGGCAGTGGGAGAAGTGGCGATATGGCATACTGCCATATACTGGCCAACTTCGACCTCTGGTCCATAATATATGTTTTAGATGTTATGAAAATATCATTTTTAGCTTCTTTAGCTAACATAATTAAAACTGATTGCAATAAGAAACACAGTGTGGTGCATCTAGTATGGTCACCATCTATTGTTACTTTTCTTTGATGGACAGTGCATTGGATAGAAACTTATCAGACTTTGGGATGCACAGTGTGGGTGTGTGGAGGGTGGGTGAGAAGTAATAGCGCTGACTTTATGAGTACAATGTTATTTGCAGTTGTAAATGTGGAACAAGTTTATAAAATGCTTAACTTTTGATGTTTTTACCTTAAATAACCTCAATTACCCTATTAACATTCTATTAACACTCTGCTATAAATAATTGACGCCAAGACATAATTGTGGCTGTAAAAGGAGTTTATTTAGCAACAAACACTGTATGGAGGAGGAGAAAACAAAAAAATCTGAATATCCCCACACAGGATATTTGCCCTCTGGATATAAATCAATCTGGGTAACACTCATTTATCCTTAACATTACCTTAGCCACCGACTGCACAGTGTTATCCGGCAAAATAAAAACAAAACATCCTGGACATCTAAAAAACACAACCATAGAGACCAACCTATGAATCGTCTTAAAAAACAGATTGGCACTTACCAATGAAAAACCAGCATCAGGGCCTAGAAAATCAAACAGCAGCCCCATCAGACGAGCAGGGCCTGATGACCTGTGCCAATGATCCAGCAAAGACAAGGAGGGTGGAAGGGCAACTTTGAAAATGGAAGCGCTGAGTGCAAATAGATATGGCTACCAAATGATAAATATAAAAAACGTAACTATCTTATCTGTTATATAAAATACACAGTAAAAATAGCAATAATGTGCATGAATAATTCAAGGGTATTGCTCATAACCTCTCCTTAGTCACTGCTGAATTAATTCTTCAAGTATAGAATATAGCACCAATCACAATCTTATTTTTTACAGACTCACTTAGAAGCAAGAATATAACAGAAGCATACCAGTGTAAAACAGGGATTAGCTGTCAAAGTCATTGTTACTGAATACACATTAGATTTGCAGCAAAAAAGATAATAGGAGATGATGTTAGTTTGTGGTCATAATTACATCATTACCTGGAATGATTCTGTGGGTGTCCACTTTCATCTCTAGTAATGTAGTTGTATCTCTTCCAGATAGATGCACTTTTGTATAGATTCTTCTACATAAACTAATGTATACGAATATGTAATACAATGATAATGAAATTCAGAGGTAAATAAATATTTGAACATATATCTTTTTCCTGATTTAACAATACCTTTTTAATAAGCTACGTTTGCTGCAGACATTATATGCTTTTAGTGGAACCACATATGCCAGACATGCAGGTCATCGTTTTCTACCTGAAATTCTGCAAACCTGTTTTCTGTATGTGTAAAATAAATAGAGTAGTTTATTGTTTCCTTTGCGCCACCATTCTCTCCAAGCAGGGCCATCTTAACGACATTATGGGCCCCCGGGCAAAGCAGTGCACCGGGGACCCTATATATATATATATATATAATGGGCCACCTGACCTGACCAACTGTTCTGAACGGTCAGGTGACTGCAAAAGGTCAGTTTTTTATTGTAAAATAAAAGAACTGCGCACTAACCAAATGGTAATCTATGAAGGGGCTAGGTAGTAAGCAGGATAACCTTAACCTGCCAAATAGCAAATATACAATACATAAACCAGCGCTAAAACATATAAAAAGCTAAATATTATAAGTTAATAAAAATTGTGCCGGTTGAAAATTGTAAGCCGATAAAAATATAGTGTGAATTGGGGATAAATTCAATTTGTTAGTAACATGATGATTCCTAAATAACAGAATCTATTAGGAATAATGTTAATAGTATAATATCAAAAAGGACAATTTATTCATATTAGCACAATGATATATGCCCAAGGTAATAATAACATAAAAATCAACCATGTGGAAATAAAATAAAATCAAGGACATTGAATTATATAAAAAAATAAAGATAACATAATGTAAACATAAACCACAGTCCAATGATATCCTAAAGTGGATTCCTATCTAATGAATAGAAAAACCATCCATATCTGTGCATGCCAGGTATAAAGAAAAAAGTAAAGCTTTTAAAAAAGGGACTCGAGTGAAATGTGTCACGATCTGCCTACAGCTTATGCATTACATGCTGCCTTGCATGGCAGCTCCTGTCTTTTTGTCCTCATTATTGTATTTGTATTGGCAGTACCTCCATTCACCAGAGGTGCTGCTATTGTGCCTTATTGTGTGCATTAGGGGTTAACCTTCATGTTCACCAATTATCCCATGCACCTGGGTGTGGTTTTCCCTTTATATACCTGTCACTCCTAGCACACATTGCTGGTTATTGTTGTCCCATCCTGTGATGTCATATCCTTGTTGCAACCTGTGGATTCTTCCTCCTGCCTTGCTCCTCTGGTTTATGCCTGCATGGAATCTGTTCATACCTCCTGCTTCCCTGCATTAGCTGTTTACCTGCTGGTTTCTGAACATTCGTATTATTTCCTGCATCAGCTTGCACCTGGTATTTACTACTGCTCTCGATTACCTGCTATTTATACTTTTCTGCAAATAAACAGAGTGTTTTCACCATATTCGTGACTCCTAGCTGTACTCTTGTTTGTAACCGTGACAGTATAACCAGCCTACTAGACAACTTTGGAGTCAGGTGAAAGTTTTGTTTTATTCTGGGACCTTTTTTCTGCAATCAAGTTTTCATTTGTTTTTTGCAACATGTCTGTTTCACCAATCATGGAATTGCCACGGCTACAAACTTTACAGATGGACATTATATTGCTACGTTCTCAGCTTGCTAGATTTTCCTCTTTACTTGTGGACCCACTCAGGAGACTGTCAGATTCTGTCTCTCTTAATTCAGAAGCTGCTGAGCTGTCTCAATCCACCTTCTCTGCTGATGAACCTGTGCAAACAGCACCTCTTAAAAGTACTTCTACAAATTTGCTGTTTTCTATGAACTATGGGGTAACAAATTCCCAGTACACAAGTGGTCCACGCCCACATCTGACCGAAGAGGAACGGCGGCGCAGGATAACATACAAGTTGTGTCTCTACTGTGCCAGTAATGCACATTTCTTGCAGGACTGTCCTGTCCGTAGACCACGTCAGCTTACTGAACCATCTTCTGTTATTTCCTCTCCGCATTCCAAAATTGTTTATGCTCCACCATTTCTGTTCTCTGGGAAGAGACCCAATCTGCCAGCTCCAGCCGCCTCTCCTGAGGCGCCAGCTCCAGCCGCCTGTCCTGAGGTGCCAGCTCCAGCCGCCTGTCCTGAGGCGCCAGCTCCAGCAGCCTGTCCTGAGGCGCCAGCTCCAGCCGACAGTCCTGAGGCGCCAGCTCCAGCTGCCTGTCCCGAGGCGCCAGCCTCTGTCTCCTGTGCCGAGGTGCCAGCCTCTGTCTCCTGTGCCGAGGTGCCAGCCTCTGTCTCCTGTGCCGAGGTGCCAGCTTCTGTCTCCTGTACCGAGGTGCCAGCCTCTGTCTCCTGTGCCGAGGTGCCAGCCTCTGTCTCCTGTGCCGAGGTGTTAGCATCTGCCTCCAGCTCTGAGGTTACATCATCTGCCTCCAGCTTGGAGCCTGCTGCCACTGTGTCCAGTCCTGAGCCTGCTGCCACTGTGTCCGGTCCTGAGTCTCCTGCCACTGTGTCCGGTCCTGAGTCTCCTGCCACTGTGTCCGGTCCTGAGTCTCCTGCCACTGTGTCCGGTCCTGAGTCTCCTGCCATTGTGTCCGGTCCTGAGTCTCCTGCCGCTGCCTCCAGTTCCGAGTCTTCAGCCGCTGCCTCTGTTCCTGAGCTCCAGTCTGCTCCAGAGGGGGCGCTGCCCTTCCAATCTGCTCCAGAGGGGGCGCTGCCCTTCCAGTCTGCTTCAGAGGGGGCGCTGCCCTTCCAGTCTGCTTCAGAGGGGGCGCTGCCCTTCCAGTCTGCTCCAGAGGGGGCGCTGCCCTTAAAGACCGCTCCAGAGGGGGCGCTGCCCTTAAAGACCGCTCCAGAGGGGGCGCTGCCCTTACAGTCTGCTCCAGAGGGGGAGCTGCCCTTCCAGTCTGCTCCAGAGTGGGAGCTGCCCTTCCAGTCTGCTCCAGAGTGGGAGCTGCCCTTCCAGTCTGCTCCAGAGGGGGCGCTGCCCTTCCAGTCTGCTCCAGAGGGGGCGCTGCCCTTAAAGACTGCTCCAGAGGGGGCGCTGCCCTTAAAGACCGCTCCAGAGGGGGCGCTGCCCTTACAGTCTGCTCCAGAGGGGGCACTGCCCTTACAGTCCGCTCCAGAGGGGGCGCTGCCCTTACAATCCGCTCCAGATGGGGCGCTGCCCTTACAGTCCGCTCCAGAGGGGGCGCTGCCCTTCCAGTCTGCTTCAGAGGGGGCGCTGCCCTTCCAATCTGCTCCAGAGGGGGCGCTGCCCTTCCAGTCTGCTTCAGAGGGGGCGCTGCCCTTCCAGTCTGCTTCAGAGGGGGCGCTGCCCTTCCAGTCTGCTCCAGAGGGGGCGCTGCCCTTAAAGACCGCTCCAGAGGGGGCGCTGCCCTTAAAGACCGCTCCAGAGGGGGCGCTGCCCTTACAGTCTGCTCCAGAGGGGGAGCTGCCCTTCCAGTCTGCTCCAGAGTGGGAGCTGCCCTTCCAGTCTGCTCCAGAGTGGGAGCTGCCCTTCCAGTCTGCTCCAGAGGGGGCGCTGCCCTTCCAGTCTGCTCCAGAGGGGGCGCTGCCCTTAAAGACTGCTCCAGAGGGGGCGCTGCCCTTAAAGACCGCTCCAGAGGGGGCGCTGCCCTTACAGTCTGCTCCAGAGGGGGCACTGCCCTTACAGTCCGCTCCAGAGGGGGCGCTGCCCTTACAATCCGCTCCAGATGGGGCGCTGCCCTTACAGTCCGCTCCAGAGGGGGCGCTGCCCTTACATTCCGCTCCAGAGGTGGCACTGCCCTTACAGTCCGCTCCAGAGGGGGTCCTGTCCCTCCAGGCCACTCCAGAGTTGCCAGTCCATGCGGTTCAGCCCGAGTTGCCAGTCCATGCGGTCCAGCCCGAGTTGCCAGTCCAAGCGGTCCAGCCCGAATTGCCAGTCCATGCGGTCCAGCCCAAGTTGCCAGTCCATGCGGTCCAGCCCGAGTTGCCAGTCCATGCGGTCCAGCCCGAGTTGCCAGTCCATGGGGTCCAGCCCGAGTTGCCAGTCCATGCGGTCCAGCCCGAGTTGCCAGTCCATGCGGTCCAGCCCGAGTTGCCAGTCCATGCGGTCCAGCCCGAGTTGCCAGTCCATGCGGTTCAGCCCGAGTTAACACTTTGTGCTGTCTGCCCTCAGGCTTCTCAAAGTGCTGTCTGCCCTCAGGCTTCTCAAAGTGCTGTCTGCCCTCAGGCTTCTCAAAGTGCTGTCTGTCCTCAGGCTTCTCAAAGTGCTGTCTGCCCTCAGGTTCTCAAAGTGCTGTCCCTGCCAAGCCTGCCGCCCAGTCCGGGCCCGCTGCCCAGCCTTCTGCCCAGTCCGGGCCTGCTCCCAAGTCTGCCGCCCAGTCCGGGCCTGCTCCCAAGTCTGCCGCCCAGTCCGGGCCTGCTCCCAAGTCTGCTGCCCAGTCCGGGCCTGCTCCCAAGCCTTCCGCCCAGTCCGGGCTTGCTCCCAAGCCTTCCGCCCAGTCCGGGCCTGCTGCCAAGCCTTCCGCCCAGTCCGGGCCTGCTGCCAAGCCTTCCGCCCAGTCCGGGCCTGCTGCCAAGCCAGCCGCCCAGTCCGGGCCTGCTGTCAAGCCTGCCGCCCAGTCCGGGTCTCCTGTCAAGCCTGCTGCCAAGTCCGAACCATCCGTTGCCGAGGGTGCCATGTCTGAGCTGCCACCTACCTTTGAGGGGCACCTTTCTCAATTTAGTACTCTACTGAGGTTTTGTGCTTCTTATTTCCCCTCAGTACCTAGCCTTGTCAGTGACCCAAAGAGGCAAGTTTTGTTTTTGTTAACAAACTTTAGAGGAGAGGCTATGGAATGGGCGAACCCTTTGATTGAGACTAATCACCCCACCCTATCTGACTTACCACTATTTGTCGAGGCAGTGATCAACAAGTTTTCACCAACACCTCCCGCTATGCCATCTTACGGGGCCTCCGTATTGTCAGCAGTTCCACCTATCTCACCTGGCCTAGAGATTCCTTTGTGCTCCACCCAATTGGTTCAAACTGCTGTTCCAGGGAATTCTCGCAAGAAGAAAAAGTGAAAGAAGAGAGCGGGGTCTACGGAGCTTGAACTGGCAGCTGGCATAGTCTCCTTTGCCCGTCCACCCATGGACGAGGACTTTTCTGCCGGGCCCCCAATTCTGGACTATGATTCCGATGAATTCAGACATTTTTGGTAATTGGGCGTCTGGAATCCGCCCTTAAGGGAGGGGGTACTGTCACGATCTGCCTACAGCTTATGCATTACATGCTGCCTTGCATGGCAGCTCCTGCCTTTTTGTCCTTATTATTGTATTTGTATTGGCAGTACCTCCATTCACCAGAGGTGCTGCTATTGTGCCTTATTGTGTGCATTAGGGGTTATTCTTCATTTTCACCAATTATCCCATGCACCTGGGTGTGGTTTTCCCTTTATATACCTGTCACTCCCAGCACACATTGCTGGTTATTGTTGTCCCATCCTGTGATGTCATATCCTTGTTGCAACCTGTGGATTCTTCCTCCTGCCTTGCTCCTCTGGTTCATGCTTCCCTGCATTAGCTGTTTACCTGCTGGTTTCTGAACATTCGTATTATTTCCTGCATCAGCTTGCACCTGGTATTTACTACTGCTCTCGATTACCTGCTATTTATACTTTTCTGCAAATAAACAGAGTGTTTTCACCATATTCGTGACTCCTAGCTGTACTCCTGTTTGTAACCGTGACAAAATGGTTGTAGATGTGGGGAATAGATGGGCGCGCTGATTTTCAATATACTTGCAGTTAGCTGTTGTAACTTGTAAGTTGTTAACATTGATTGGACGATGAACGATAGCAGACAGACAGAGAGCGGCGGTTCCCATTTTTTATTTTGTTTATTTATTTTTTTTTCATTGAGTCCTGCCATGGACCCCCTTTCCCCCTGGGCCCCCGGGCACCTGCCCATCATGCCCAATCGGTAAGACGGCCCTGTCTCCAAGCTCCACTCTACTATAGGCTCAGCACTCAATATTCTACAGACCCTGTTAGAATGGTATGTGGTAAAGTTTTCAGTGTTCTCCTGGGGTAAATGTATCAATATGCGGGTTCTTCAACACCCGCATGTTCAGCCTCTTCCGCGATTACATTTCAAGCGGCGCTGCATTGTAAAAGGAAGTTAACCCTTTACAATGCAGCGCCACTTGAAATTTAATCGTGGAAGAGGCTGAACACGCGGGTGTTGAAGAACCCGCATATTGATACATTTACCCCCTGGAGTTTAAACTCTCATTTCATTCATTAAAAAAAGTACTCAAAACAACTATCAACAGGTTTGTTATCCATGTCTTCTCTTGAAGGACCAGTTATATATTTAAGATAAAACCTTGGCTTCAAAAGTTTATCATGAAAAATGTTGATGGAACTAAAATGCACGCATGTACTCAAAATGACGAGCATAACAGTCGCCCTTCTAGATTTCTCATACATTCTTGGTTTTGCATGTACTGGAGCATTGTGAATGATCATAAGATCAACAATGTATTACATGTATTCATTACTTGTAACCTATTTAGATGTGTCAGGATGATGTGGCAAGGGACAGGACGTGATAAACAAAGCAGATGCAGAATAATCAGTGAAGGTGCCAAATTAACAATACAAACCTTGAAGCCATTACATTTCTTCAGGGCTGTTTTACGATCACATTCATTGCCTTCAAATTCCTTGTGTAGAACATGAAGAGAAACTTTTACTTACACTAAAAGTAGAATAAATTCATTTTGTATACAGTTGGGATATTCCTAATCCCAAACATACTAGGGAGTTGTTTATCTTTAAAATATTGTGTTAAATATTGTCCCATGAGTGATAGATCAATCTCCCTTTTATTTATGTTCAGCAATCCATTATGGATATCATTAGAAGTCTATTATGGATTATTATCAGTCATCTATGTTGTGCAAAATTCGCTCAGCATTTTGTTCATTAAAAGCAAATGTCCCAGAAAAAGCCACAGCTTTAAGATCTTGTCAAAATAAAAGTCTATCTCGGAAGTTTATTATGAAGAAAACCACATTGAGGTTGGTGCAAACCCTGAATTCTGCACCTGGTGGTGTAGTATTTTCTATATGTGCAGATTTGATTGGCTTAATTTAATAACTGAGGAGGCAGGTGTGGAATTAGAAAAAGATAATGGCAGCTACAAATAAGAGTACCCTGAGTATTGAGCAAAGCCAGGACTGGTTAAATAAATTCAATGTTCCATTGTTAACAAATAATAAGAAACTAAGTGCTTTTATGAACAAAAAAGTCTTCAAGAGCAGCAGCTGACTATACACACTTGTATATCAATGAAAAATTGGTGATTCATATCAAACAAGAAGTTTGTTAAAAACTAGGATCATTTCCTGCAGTTTCTCTGATTCTACTAGTTGCTATATTTATAGAAATATTATAGTATTGCTTCACATTCTGGAAGCATCAGCTGTGCAATTACTGCTGCAGCCATACAATTAATCATCCAACAACTTCTGATTGCCTTTGCTGGCTTTATAAACTCTTTCCTGTTACCAGTCCAGTGCTGGTGATAGTTCCTGTTTGATCCAGTGTGCCTTTGTATCGTGACCTGAGTTTGTCTCTATGTATTTGACCTTCATTCTAAGGATTCTGCTTCCCTCTACACTCCTGACCCATGGCTTATTGACAGGATCGAACCTATATATCTATCTGCCCTGACCCCTTTAAAGGATTCTGCTGTCTTCTCCATTCCTGATTTTTGTCTTGTTGAACAGATTTTCTCTTATATATCTACCTAGCCTGACCTCTGGCTTGTCTGTACTCCCCATTAACCCTTGCCTGTCTGGATCAGAGTTCTGCTATTTACAGTTTGGTTACTCAATACCTGCAACCGTATGTTGTCCACTCAACCGGGGAAGTGCCAGACTCTTCCACATTAACCCTTGCCTGTCTGACTCAGAGTTCTCTTAATAACATCCTGGTTGCTCACTACCTCCTACTGTGCTCTGTTTTCTCCACCGGCAACTGCTACTACCCGAGCTTAATACCTGGGGGCAACTGAGTACTGTGGAACGCAACAATTTCCATGGACAGGGAGCTGCAAAAGGTGAACATCTCGCAGAGTGGTTCTAGCAGTTGGGATCTCACACTACTGTGCCCTTAATAGCTTTATAGAAAAGGCCCAATTACCTATTGATCTTCAAATATCAGACAATAGCTCTGGCGTGTCCTCTGACTAATTTAGAAACACAAATAACTCGATCAGAAGATTCACACTTTTTTAAATTTTCACCACGCCAACAAAGAAATATTTACAAGGGGGAGGACATATCCCAGGAGTGAGAGACATAGGAGTAATATTGAGCTAACCCCCAAGGGGGAGGACAATTTCATCTTCGATTTCTTTCACCATCAATTGACCGATGTAAAATGCAATCAACTAAAGTGAGTTTGTTTTGTTCCTACAAGTATTTATCGTATTTTTGATTGGAATATAGACCACTTTTAAATGACAACATAAATGTGGGTAAAATATTTTTTTAAAGATGAGAAAGTTGGTACAGAGTGTGAAAGATTTAAAACTGGCAGTTTTATCTGCAATCGTTTCATCCTATTTTGAAATCCTTAATTCACCTCTTAGGTCAATAGTAAGTACTTGAATCAAACAAATATTATTTGCAAGTAATAAGCAAAGCAATGGGCTCTAATGTGACCTGACATTTATAAACACTTTTATGTACATCTTGAGTTTAAATATTTTCTTTGTTTGTGGAACATATATGGTTTTTGTTACATATTCTTATATGATATATTTTTCATTTATAACCATTATAGAGAGTCAATTAAATTTTGGATATCTAATTTTTTTTTAAAAAAGCCATTGGGGTTGGTACCTCTCAATTTCACAAAGAGTCTGAAAGGAGCAATCTATTGCTTGCAAAAACTTACATCTGTGATTTAAAAAAGGATTATCATATTCTCAATTTTGAGAGTAACACACAACTATTCAAATTCAGATGGGAAACTCTCAGAGATGAGGTTATGTAGAACAGAAATTGGATTTCTGTATAGAGAGAACTTTGGATATTCATATTGAGGGAAAAAACTGGAAAACTGAGGATCAAACTTTAGCATTAGTTTTTAAATACAATTCTGCTACACCTTTTTTTTAATAAATGTATTAAGCAATTTTGTCCTCTGATTAGCACCGATACTAGTTTACCTAAACTTTTACACATACTGCATAGCTTACAAGAGAGACAATAGCTTGACAGACATAGTAATTAACACTGGACCTTTTGCTTTACTGTCACAATATTGGGTCACCTACAGACTAGTTGCCAGCATCAATCAGCAGTGAGCTTACCCAGAGATATACAGCAATATCTCCCACTTGATATCGGTGCTTACCAGGCCACTTCCCAGCCTATCACCCAACCAAACACTGCGAAAGTGATAGTATTTTCACACCAAGGCAAATATCAGAAAAAATAATCTTAAATTTATTTTAGCACGATTTACAAACAGAACTATGAAAGGGTTACTGACACTGTAACACAAAAAGAAAAACAAGACATTACACTGAATAATCTCCTAAAGCTAATCCCTGGGCATCCCCTGCAGGCATGATAAGATGTCTTCAGGTTTTGCTTTCCAACAAGGCAACCATCTGGTTCAGGTGCCGCCATGCTTTCAGCCGTCACATCCCCAGGACTCGCAGGAATTGTTGCAGTCCCTTGTCTCAGCCTTAGAGGTCAGCAATCTGGCAGGGGCCTTAATCAAAGCCAATTCAGCCTCACCAATCCCGACTCTTATGAGGTTAATCTTCAAATAGTAGGGGTGTGCACCGGCCACTTTTGGTGTTTTGGGTTTTGGGTTTTGGGTTCTGATTAGCTTGAGGTTTTGGGTTCTGATTGGTTTTGCCAAAACACCCCACTAAAGGTTTTGGTTCTGATTTTGGGTTTTGGGTTCTGATTTTTTTTAAAAAGCATAAAAAGTGCTAAAATCCATTATTTTGGTTTTTTTTTCACTCCTACACTATTATTAACCTCAATAACATTAATTTCCACTAATTTCCAGTCTATTCTGAACAACTCACACCTCACACCTCACAATATTGTTTTTAGTCCAAAAGGGTTAAACCTAGGTAGCTGGATGTCTAAGCTAAGCGACACAAGTGGGCGGCACAAACACGTCGCCCATCTAGGAGTGGCACTGCAGTGGCAGAAAGGATGGCAGTTTGAAAAACTAGCCCCCAAAGAGCACATAATCCCAAAAAAAGAGGTGCAAGATGGAATTGTCCTTGGGCCCTCCCACCCACCCGGATGTTGTTGAAATAGGACATGCGCACTTTAACAAACCAATCATTTCAGCGACAGGGCCTACAAAATTGTGGCTGAAATGATTACTTTGTTTGAACCCCCACAAAACGAGCTGGTAAAGAAAAAAAAGAGGTGCAAGATGGAATTGTCCTTGGGCTCTCCTACCCACCCGTATGTTGTTGAAATAGGACATGCACACTTTAACAAACCAATCATTTCAGCGACAGGGCCTACCAAACTACTGTGGCTGAAATGATTGGCTTGTTTGGGCCCCCACACAAAAAAAGCAATTCATCTCTCCCTGTACAAACTAAACTGGCTCTACTGAGGCAAGATGTCATCCTCATCCTCTGATTCCTCGCCCCCTTCAGTGTGTAATTCCTCATCCTCACACATTATCAATTCGTCCCCGCTGGACTCCACAATCACAGGTCCCTCTGTAGTCTCTGGAGGCCAGTGCTGGTCTTGATTGAAGAATTGATAATTCATTTTTATGAACATCATCTTCTCAACGTTTTGCGGAAGCAACCTCCTTCGCCGCTCACTGACCAGGTTCCCCGCTGCACTAAAAACTCTTTCGGAGTACACACTGGAGGGGTAACAACTCAGGTAAAATAGAGCCAGTTTGTACAGGGGCTTCCAAACTGCCTTTTTTTCCTGCCAGTAAAAATAAGGACTGTCTGACATGTCTACTTGGATGGTGTCAGCAAAGTAATCCTCTACCATTTTTTCAATTGTGACAGCATCCAATGCAGCGACAGTAGACATGTCTGCAATGGTTGGCAGGTCCTTCAGTCCGGACCAGATGTTCTCAGCATCCCCGCCAGTGGGTCGTTTATGAAGTCTCAGCTGTTTCCTTGCAGCCACAGGTGTGGAAGAAAATGATAGAGGAGCTGTTGGCATGTCACAGTCCTCTTCAGAGGACAATCTCCTGACCAGCAGGTCTTTGCACCGCTGTAGACTTGTGTCCGCCAGAAACAGAGACACAACATACACTTTAAACCAAGGATCGAGCACGGTGGCCAGAATGTATTCCTCTGACTTTAAAGTGACCACCCTCAGATCCTGGCAAAGCGTTCGAAGGGCTTCATCCACAAGAGCTACATGCTTTATGGAATCGCAATGCTTTAACTGCTCCTCCCTCACTTTCTCCAGCTGCTTCTGCAACAGCCTGATCAGGGGAATGACCTGACTCAAGCTGGCAGTGTCGGAACTGACTTCTCGTGTGGCAAGTTCAAACGGCTGGAGAACCTTGCACAACACGGAAATCAGTCTCCACTGCGCTTGACTCAGGTGCATCCCCACTTCTTTGCCTATGTCGTCGGTGGCTGTGTAGGCTTGAATGGCCTTTTGCTGCTCCTCCATCCTCTGCAGCATATAGAGGGTGGAGTTCCAGCGCGTCACAACCTCTTGTTTGAGGTGATGGCAGGGCAGGTTCAGGCGTTTTTGATGGTGCTTGAGTCTGCGGTAGGCACTGGCAGAATGCCGAAAGTGTCCAGAAATTTTGCGGGCCACCGCAAGCATATCCTGCACACCCCTGTGACTCTTCAGGTAATGATGCACCACCAAATTTATTGTGTGGGCAAAACATGGGACGTGCTGGAAATTTCCCATATGTAATGCACGCACAATGTTACTGGCGTTGTCTGACACCACAAATCCCCAGGAGAGTGTAAGTGGGGTAAGCCACTGCAAGATTATTTCCCTCAGTTTCTCTAAGAGGTTGGCAGCGTTGTGCCTCTTACTAAAACCGGTGATACACAATGTTGCCTGCCTTGGAACGAGCAGGCGTTTTGGAGATGCTGCTACTGATGCTGCTGCTGCTGTTGCTGCGGAAGGCGATGCATCTACCCAGTGGGTTGTCACAGTCATATAGTCCTTAGTTTGCCCTGTACCACTTGTCCACATGTCCGTGGTTAAGTGGACAGTGGGCACAACCGCATTTTTCAGAGCACTGAGGACACTTTTTCGTACTTCTCTGTACATCCCGGATATTGCCTGCCTAGTGAAGTGGAATCTCGACAGGATTTGGTACCGGGGAGACAATACCTCCATCAACTGTCTAAATCCCACTCCACTGATGGTGGACACCGGACGCACGTCTAACACCAACATAGCTGTTACGGCCGCAGTTATCAGCTTTGCCATAGGATGACTACTGTCGTACTTGGTGCTCATGGCAAACGACTGTTGTACGGTCAACTGTTTAGTGAAAGACGTAGCGTTTTTACGACTTACCCTCTGGGAAGATGACCGACTACCAGCAGCAACAGCAGCAGTGGCAGTAGTAGGCGTACCACTGCAGGATCCTCCGGAAGAATCCCGGTTTGAGAGTGCCGGTGACATGGCCTGCAGGACTATCTCTGATCGAGATCGTGGAGGAAATTGATGAGGAGGGTGTTGTTGGTGTGGATACAACAGGACCAAGGGATTTAGGTGTCCCTGGACTGCTGACGGTCCTAGCCACAGGTCCTGAACTAAACACTGAATTATGAAGGTTCTTCAGGTGACGTATAAGGGAGGATGTCCCTAGGTGGCCAAGATCCTTACCCCTGCTTATTTGAGCTTTACATAAGGTACATATGGCCATACATTTGTTGTCTGGATTGGGATAGAAATAATTCCAGACCGAAGAGGTGGATTTTTTGGTCTTCGGCTCAGGCATGATGATGGGCTTTTTCATCCCATGGACAACAACTGTTTCCCCCCCTGGTGCCTCATTTAAGATAACTGCATCAGCATCCTCCTCGTCAAGTTCCTCCTCAGCGCCAGCTACATCAATATTCTCCTCCCGGTGTACAACATTCACACCTTCCTTAGCCAAATCTGTAACTGGACTGTGGGTGATCCTTCCAGCATATGCAGAGGGTGTGCTGCAAATGGTGGAAGGAGCCACCTCTTCCCGTACAGTGATGGGAAGGTCAGGCTTCACAACCACCAACACCCTTGGACTCGCCTTGGGGATTTGTGATGCCATCTCTTTAGAATGCAGAGTTGTTTGCTGTGTTGTTGATGACAGCTTAACTCTCTTAAATTTTTTAGAGGGGTGGGGAGGAGGAGGGCTTAGATCCTTGGGTGAAGCTGAACCACTAGTCATAAATACGGGCCAGAGCCTAAGCTGTTCCTTGCCACTCCGTGTCGTAAATGGCATATTGGCAAGTTTACGTTTCTCCTGAGATGATTTTAATTTTCTTTTTTTGCTAATTTTAGTAAACTTTGGCTTTTTGGATTTTACATGCCCTCTACTAGGAGATTGGGCATCGGCCTTGGCAGACGATGTTGATGGCATTTCATCGTCTATGTCATGACTAGTGGCAGCAGCTTCAGCATTAGGAGGAAGTGGTTCTTGATCTTTCCCTACTTTATCCTCCAAATTTTTGTACTCCATTATAGTTTATTCTCTGGTACTAATATTTCTGGACTGCAGGAACAGTGAACGTAGTTTAATCTCTGGTACTAATATTTCTGGACTGCAGGAACAGTGAACGTAGTTTAATCTCTGGTACTAATATTTCTGGACTGCAGGTACAGTGAACGTAGTTAAATATTGCAGTACTAATATTTCTGGACTACAGGAACAGTGAACGTATTTATATATTGCAGTTCTAATATTTCTGGACTGCAGGAACAGTGAATGTAATTAAATATTGCAGTAATAATATTTCTGGACTGCAGGAACAGTGACCGTAGTTTAATATTGCAGTACTAATATTTCTGGACTGCAGTAACAGTGAATGTATTTATATATTGCAGTAGATTTTTTTTTTATAGTTTTTTTATAAAAAAAAAATATTATTTTTTTATAATTTTTTCATATTTTTTATTTTTTTTTATAATTTTTTTTATAAATTTTTAATAACAATGGACTTAGCAGGACAAAGCACAGGACACAGCACCACTGGACTCAGCAGGACAGAGCACAGGACACAGCACAACTGGACTTAGCAGGACAGAGCACTGGACAAAGCACCACTGGACTCAGCAGGACAGAGCACAGGACAAAGCACCACTGGACTCAGCAGGACAGAGCACAGGACAAAGCACCACTGGACTCAGCAGGACAGAGTGACAGGACACAGCAGCACTAACAAAACCAACCTCCCTCTTCCCTGATCTGAGCCCGACTGAAGATGGCGGCGGCAAGCGGGGAATTTATAGAATCCGTGTCTCGCGAGATCCGATGACAGGATTTGGAGCTCAGCCTCGCTTTCAGTGTTTCTCCCAGCCGGAAATACCCGGACAGTGCTCGGATCCGCACTGTTCGGGTGGGCTCGGATTGCGATAATCCGAGCCCGCTCATCTCTATCAAATAGTGGAGTCAAAGGAGAGAGGCAAATGGACCAATAGCAGTAATAATAGGAAAGTTCCTTCTACTTCTCAATGGCTTGTTCCCAATTAATGATCAAATATCTGAGTGAGAATACTGGGCAGTTAGTGGTAAGAAAGTGCCTCTTGATAGGGATGTCAAAGCCTTTCACCACAATCCCAAGAAGATGCTGCCCCACCCAACTCCCAACACGGTAAGAATCAGGGGTTGAGCAGTGTCAGGTTGGAAGGCGGGGATTCCTAGGTTGCCCAGAATGCACACAAGTGCCCTGATCGTACCTAAAATATCCCAATATCTAAAAATCCCCATAACACTTGATTCTAAATTTTATATATATATATATATATATATATATATATATATATATATATATATATATACATACATATATACATATAAACATCTAAACCCCATTCTATTGGCTAACTGATTCTGTAAAGGCCGAGGAGGTCTGCAAATAACCACCCCCATAATCTGGTTGATGGTGAGATAAGTTACCCACAACTACGCCCTTGGATGAATATTCCATAACTATCCTTCACTTGAGACTCTGCTCTTTGGGCGCGCTATATTCTATACCACTGGGAACCCATGCCAAAAAAGAATGACCAACCACCAAGGTTCTTTGAGACCCCATCAACCATGCTGTGACATATTAAAATACAAATAAGCTTAAATTAAAGGTCACATAAGTTCACATAAGCTTAATCCAAACAGGTAGTAGGGCAGAGATGCTTGTCTTGCAAACTACCATATAGAACTGATCCATCCATAGCCCCTATAAATCTTATTGCAACTTACCGTACCCCAATCACTTCTTATTAATACACATCCTTTACATTATTTTATCAATATTTTACATGCTACCACTGTTAATCCTGCTCATTCTCAACTCTGTTATGCTTCCTTTACACAACCCTTTTATTGTTCCAGGGTCTGCTTTATTTCCTGCATTGACTAGAGCACCCTCTTGCTACAGATGCAGGAAGTGTCTTGATGCCTGGCACATCATGATTTTTATGCCTTGTGCCATACATGTGTTAGCATTTTGCTTTGCATAATGATAATGTAACTGTCTAAATTAGCATTACCAGTAGTGGCTGTTTGGGGAATGATTACTAAAATGGGAATGTCATTCATTCATTCATTCATTAACAATTTTAAAGTGCTACGGAATTTGGTGCTATATAAATAAAGGATTATGATGAAGATAATGATGATTCATTTATAAAATCCAAAATTAATTTATAGGAGTTATCAGCGCCACTGAGTGTATACATATCTTAACCTCAACAGGATGGCACCTTGCACAAGATAGGTACAATAAACAAAGACAAACATTAATAAATACAAACATTAGTAAATATAGTGAAAAAATACTTATATTCAAATGATGTATGGATCCATATGCCACAATATTCTGATCTTTCCCTCCATGTTGTTTAGAAGCAACTGCTTCTTACAGAATTCCACCACTCAATGATGTAGAACCTAATGGGGCCAGAGAAGCCCAATGCATATACCAATGTATTATTATGTATTATATAACACCTGACACATCCAACACCAGCATCTACAGTTGTTTTTTTTACCTTAGTGCATTGATATATTATGCATGTGATTAATTTCCCATACTTGCTTCTTTTGCTAGCTATATTACATTAAACAGAATAGAGCCAGATAAGTCTTACCAATGCGTCTACCTCATACTCTCACCTCCAAGACATGTCCTGTGCTCCGCTTTACTTATGGATCTCATTACCTCACTTTACCAGATTCTACCCAACATTCAATCTCTCAAAACCCACCTATTTATTATAGCCTCTCCTACCCCGACGTGATACTACTCTCTCAGGATGTACTACCAGCTACAGTACTAAATTTCTACTCCAACTAGTTCCTATTCTCTCAGTACGGCTCTATGCCTCTAGACTGTAAGCTCTTATGAACAGAGCCCGCTCTATCCGTCGTCTCATGTCTGCACCTATTTTGTTAACCTTGTATGTACTTTTACTGTTTTAATGTATGATTTGTATTTCGTATATTTCTTATACCAACTTTGAGCCCGATTCATTAAGAAGCGCTGCTGGCGATTTGTAGCTTATAATGTGCACAATTACTCTGCCCTTGCCCAGAACTGGACAATATGCCACAGAATGCAGCAGCTTATCTCTCAGATATCGTATCTCTTGCGCCAGCTACAGGTCTAGTCTAAGTGCTGATTACTAGTGATGATGGCTGTGTATGCTTGGTAGAACATGTGTTTGCAATCAGGAGCAACTGTAAAAATGTATTTTATGTACAGTAGACATTAATTACATCCAAATATATATGCTTCATGGGGAAAAAAATATATAAAAAATAAAACCCCTATTTTATGGATTGGCATTAATGACTATATCATTATTGTTTTCATTTTTTTCTGTTTGCTCTTTAGTGAGTTTATATTTCAAATGTTTTGGACGTATCCTGCAGTGTCCTATCTAGTAGAGCAGAGCGGACCTAGGCTTGTATTCATCACCTGACGTTTCTTAACATCCGCTCTTTGCTGATTACAGACGTGTATATAGCCAATCTACGTGCATCGCAAAAAAACACGCTTTACTTTTGCTTTGCATCCCTTTGTGTGCAGAGTTTTTTTGGACAGTACAAATTCAAAAGAGGAGGATGATGATGATGATCATCATCATCCTCAAATACAAAGCGACAGATACAAAGCGACTTGGGACCAGTGTCTAAATTGTAAAGGGCAATAAAACATATGATAAACATGGAGTCAATTGACAGTTCTCTGGGAAGATAGATTTAATGAGGGGTGTGTTCATAAGAACAACTTTACATTGTTTATACATAATATCACTCCACTGATCCGCTAAGAAATAAATACCCATATTGATAAGGGGGTTACATGACTCAGACTTGCTGCAGCTCAAGAAGACATGGATTCTGTTGGTGAACACAGAAAGCAAATTCATATAGAAACAGAAAATTCTTGGATATAACAAGTTGGATCAGGGGTTACAGGCACAAATGAAGCTGAGGCTGTAGCTTAGGCTCAGTTGGTTTGTTGGTACCTCCTATAAATTGGAGTAGGATAGGGGAGCAATGGTCATGTGTCATGGGGATAATGTTATCTTCATGCACCCATTCATTTATGCACACATGCACACACACACACACACACATGAGCATTCTAGTGCACATGTCTGTGTGCATTAAGATGTGCACTTTCGTGTATGAGTCGATCTATAAAGGGGATAAATATGAGATAGGAAGTAGTGGATGTTTTGGAAATGGGAATCATTACATACTGCCAGTACTAGCATAAGATCTGGATTTTCATACCGTGCATGTGTACCAAAGAACACAGTAGTGCTGAGGCTATTTTATTCCTGTGGCTATTTTGCGTCAAGTCATGGCTGTTTTTCACATTACTTATTTATCAGTTCTATATGGAGTACTGCAGGAAAGATTAATACTTAAATAGATGAACAACGGAAATGAAGGTGTTATACAAAGATCAGCGACAACATTAAAACCTAATATTGTGTAGGTCCCCCTAAAAAAGGTTCTGACCCATCGAGACATGGACTCCACAAGACCTCTGAAGGTGTCCTGAGCTATCTGGCGACAAGACGTTAGCAGCAGATCCTTTAAGTTCTGCAAGGTGCGAGATGGGACCTCAATGGCTCAGACTTGTTTTTCTAGCATATCCCATAGATGCTCTATCGGATCGAGGTCTGGGGAATTTGGAGGTCAAGTCAACAACTTGTCATGTTCCTCAAACCGTTCCTGAACAATTTTTGCAGTGTGGCAGACCGCATTATCCTGCTGAAAGAGGTCACTGTCATCAAGGAATACCGTTGCCATGAAGGGGTATACTTGGTCTGCAAAAATGTTTAGGTAGGTGGTAGGTGGTACGTGTCAAAGTAACATCCCCATGAATGCCAGGACCCAAGCTTTTCCAGCAGAACATTGCCAAGAGCATCAAACTGCTTCTGTTGGCTTGCGTTCTTCCCATACAGTGGCGCACGCAGGGGGGGTTTCTGAGTCTCTAGAAACCACCCCCTTGCACTAACTAAGTGGCCACTGTCCTATACAGCAGCCGCGGCGCTGTCAAAGAAGCGTCCGCGGTGGTGCTGTAGTGTATACCCCCCCCCCCCCCCCGACAATCCTCAGTGCGCCCCTGCCATAGTATATCTTGGTACCATCTCTTCCCCAGGTAAACGATGCACATGCACCCAGCCGTCCACATGATGTAAAAGAAAACGTGAATTATCAGACCAGGCCACCTTCTTCCATTGCTCCATGGTCCAGTTGCGACGCTTATGTGCCAATTGTAGGCACTTTGGAGGTGGACAGGGGTCAGCATGGGCATTCTGACTGGTCTGCAGCTATACAGCCCCAGATGCAGCAAGCTTCAAAGCCCTGTGTGCTTTGACACCTTTCTATCATAGCCATCATTAACTATTTCAGCAATTTGTAATACAATAGCTCTTCTGTGGGATAGGACCAAATGGATTAGCCTTCACCCCCACATACATCAATGAGCCATGGGTGTCCATGACCCTTTTGCCAGTTCACTAGTTGTCTTTTCTTGAACCACTTTTGGCTAACCTTTGCAAATTTGGAGCGCCGGACAAGATCTGTTGTTTTGAAGATGCTTTGACCAATTTGTATAGCCACCACATTCCGGCCCTTTTCAAAGTCGCTCAGATCTTTACTCTTTCCATTTTCCATGCTTCCAACACATCAACTTCAAGAACTTACAGGTCACTTGCTGCCTAATATATCCCATCCCTTGAAAGGTGCCATTGTAGTGAGATAATCAATGTTATCCACTTCACTTGTCAGTGGTATTAATGTTATGGCTGATCAATGTATATATTTTTTTTAATACTACTAAAAGCTACTTCGCTTTTATTGATGACCTACTTCTCTATTGTGTATCTATTGTGTATCGGACCACATTACTCTCTTTGTTCATAGCATGATATTTTAAAACATGTTTTATTGTGTTACTAGGTACATGCTTGGTATTGCTACTTCTTCATTCGGTCATAACAAAATATGCCTAACACTTGTTATCTATGCTTTCATCAGGCATTCATATGCACAATAGTATGCATGGCGTACACCTGCCTGGCATAAATACTGCTCTTTTGTGATTGTTCACATTGTAAGATGCATCCACCTCTACATACAGATACAAGTATGCATTTTCTTGTGTGTACCTTTTCCTACCGCTGCCAAAGGCAAATATACTTTATATGGACAAAAGTATTCGGATACTTGATCATTACACCAACAGGGACTGTAATGACATTGTATTTAAATTATTAAAGTAATTCTATCGTTTTCAAATAAGCATTGCCCAAGCGATTGTATTGTGTTTCCAAAGCACAAAGTAATTGATTTTAGCAGATGTAAAATTTATCAGTTCAATACATAATTATAATACAGTACAGCCAATACCGAAAGATACATACATACCGCTTGCGCTCGCTGTGCTCCCACTGGTACCAGCGTACAGTACTTCACTCCAGAATACTGTGGTCAGAAAAAGACTGAGGCCAGTGCCAGTTAGAGCTGTATTATATAGACTCAGTGTTACAGTGAAAACAATGCAGATGGTGTGGCTTGCTTTTATTGGTCCAGGTATCAGAAAGGTCCAGAGTGCTGCAGGTCATAGGCCAGTTCAAACCAAAATATCCAAAGGTGGGGGTCATCTCTCCATGGGTTGTGCTCTGACTTTTCCCGCCAAGACTCCAGTTTCAACTAGTCTATTAGCATTTTATAGTCAGTATCACTTTAAGTATTTATTCCCTAACATCACTAACTAGAGTATGCAATGTGCGATCTCTTCGGCGAAAGAACCAGACAACTGCTGATGAATGGGGGATTAAAATGATACCAGACATGACACATTTCCTATAAACGTCGCTGAACCCACTCTGTGATTTTACATGGTCTTCCGCTTCATGGTTGAGTTGCTGTTGTTCCTAAATGTTTCCACTTTCTAATAATATCACTTACAGTTGACCACGGAATATCCATCAGGGATGAAATTTACAAACCGTCTTATTGCAAAGGGGGCATCCTATCACAGTACCACGCTTGAAGTCACTGAGCTTTTCAGAACAACCCTTTTTTTTATCACAAATGTTTGCAAATGGAGACTGCATGGCTAGGTGCTTGATTTTTTACACCTCTGGCATTGGGTCTGATTGAAACACATCAATTCAATAATTAACAGGTCTGGCCAAATACTTCTGTCCATATAGTATACATCCACCTCTAAATGAGCCCCATAACATGTTACACTCACTCCTCTTGATTCAGCTGTGCCTTCTTACACTTAGAATGTAAGCTCTCTAATGAGCAGGTCCTCCATACCCTTTGCTTTCATGTCTGTATTTATTATGTCTGCCTTGTATGTCCCTGTTTTATGTATGTTCCTGATTTATGTATGTCCTGTTTTCCATACTGTATGATGTTGCGAAACACTGTGGCGCCTTACAAATCTACTATCTATCTAGGAATTTATACTTCTGTATCTTGAGCACCTGGGTAGACATTGCCAAATCCATGATCAGTCAGGTGATATTGTCAACACAAAATAGGAGATGCATCTTCTCTTAGGATACAGTGCATTTAAACCAATTTATTTAATGTTACAAAACCGCCCCATTGACCCTTTTCTCTGGTTACTAAATAACTAATGAGGTTTGAGTGAGAGGTTCATGGAAATATTTAAGGGAAAATAAAATTTTGTGCAAAGAAGGGGGGGGGGGATTTGCGAGTCCAAATGAGAAAGTAAGCAAGGCTTAGTGCACAGCGCCGCCTTGATACAAAATTAGGAAGGGTTAATGCAAAACGGGTAGATTCATCTACATTTGTGGTATAAATCAAGCTTTACACTGTGTACAAGGTAGGGCGAATACTAGTAAATCAAGAATAAAAAGTAGCACTGTGTTACTCCCAGCTCATTTTTAAACAATTTAGCCACTATTAAATGCATGTATTATATTTAATTTTACTTTGTCCCCACTTATGTTAGTAAATGTATATATTAAACTATACTGTATGCAAAAAACACCATGAAAAAAATTTCTTGCATCCTCTTCCTCCTGTTATATCCGAGTTATATTTTTAAAAGCCGGCGATATCCATACATCTCTCGTCTCTGACATTTCTCTGAACTCTTCATTTTCTTTGTCTTATCCATAAGTTAATGTACTGAGTCGTTTCTTGCACAGGCATCAGAATAAAATTATTGCAGCCCCATTCTTCTTTCTGCGGATATAATAATAGGAAAATATGAATGGTTTTGCCTCCGGCAAAAAATTCTTGGCCAAACCCAACCTCTGCTAATTGACATATTGCCCAGTTATGTGAAACTATGCACTTTGTTTTATGACTAATGTGTTAAACCACACAGCATTACAACATCTGAAAATGTATTAAGAAGGATTTGTTCTCATATTCTCGTATTAAATTAAATAACAATGAAATCTATAAAATGTAAGATTATTATTATTATTACTGATTCTCTATATTTAATATTAAGGTTCTCAAAATGATCTGTACTCAATCTCAATGAACTTCTGAATACCATGCAAGTCCCCAAGTTCCAAAAACTACACCAAGCCAGTCATAACCTCTTCCAAAGGAGACCCTGGGACTCATTCTTCAAGGAGAGCAAACAAACAAATTGTGAGGTTTTTTAAAAACCAACATATATCAGGCATACGCATGTCCGTATTCAACAGAGAGGGGCCTAAAGATACGTCTGTTGATGAATACGGGTCTAGGTCCGCTCTGTTCTAACAGACAAGACACTGCAGGATACCTCCAATACATATGTGGAATAAAAACTCAGAAAATAACTCACAGGAAAAAATGAAGCTATTCAATTATCGTCACCTGTTAATAATATAGTCAATAATGACAAAACATTAGAAAATTTATTAGGATGTTATGAATATCTACTGTAGCTAAAATAAATTTTTACAGTTACTCCTGATTGCAAACACATCTTCTAGCATGCATACACAGCCGTCATCACTAGTAATTGGCACTTATACCAGACCTGTAGCCGGTGCAAGAGATACAACTGAAAATCACGTACCTTAGTAATGCCCAAAGCTTGACTTGGACGCTGCTGCGTGCGCTCAAGCTTGGCACACTCTTACTGTACATTGACTGCATGCAGTGCCGTAACTAGACATTTTAGTGCCCTGGGCGAGACAGGGCACTGGCGCCCCCCATCTAAGTGGGAGTGACATTTGCCGAGTGGGTGTGTCCAACCTAATGTAGGGGTGTGGCTAGCACTGTACTGAAATAATTCTGTTACACATATTTGCAAATGCATGATATATATATATATATATATATATATATATATACATACACACAGTGGTGGGATTCAAATAAATTAACAATCGGTCCTCTGCCCTAATGACCATTTAAAGTATGCAAAAATATATACCAAAAGGTATTCTAATATTTCATGCACCGCCGTAGTTACGGCTCTGGATCTCCTGTTACTATAATGAAGTCATTAGAAAACCCTTCAGCTATTACTGAACTGTACAAATGAGTTACATTGTAGCGGAAATATAGTGGCACCTGTATCCCGATTTCTTTCTCTCCTCAGACGTGAAGGGACCACTGATGATTAGGGATGGGTGTTGGGGCTTCTGTACTGGATGAGCACTTAGTACATACAAGATCTATATGCAAAAAGCTTAAACCATACATTGTTCTGTAGTGATAGGATCCTGGGTTATTACTATAGATCTCTGCTGATGTAAAGAGTGAGGGTGTATTCCACCCCTTCCCCACATCTAAAGCCACTGTCTGTTCTAAGTCTTGATAGACAACTTGTCTTGTTTAACATAAAAGGACATTTTACATAGTTCCTCAGCACTATATACATCCTAGGACAGGTGATACGGGTGCAATAGATTATAGGTATGAGGAGATATTGGAGGAAGATAAATAGGACAGGTATGAGGGGATATAGGGTGATATATAGGACAGGTATGGAGTGCTGTATAATATAGATATGAGGACATATAGGATGATATATAGGACAGGTATGGAGTACTGTATAATATAGTATAAGGGGCTATAGGGCAGGTCTATATATATATGAAGCGGACACGGCAGGGGGAGGTACAGGAGGGGCTGGGGGCAGGTAGTCAGTGACTGACTACTTATACTTCAGAATATGGTTTAAGGTTTACAATCTAGTTTTGGAAAACCATCTGTCAGAATCACATATTCAAATTGGTTTAACTATGAGTAGCTTAAACTAAACCAGAGAAATGTAAATAGGGTTGTTTTGACTATAGCAGTGGTTCCCAAACTTTTGCAGTTCGCGGCACCCTTAGAGTCTCCAAATTTTTTCAAGGCACCCCTCCAAAATAATTTATGAGCAGTCCTGTTTTAGAAGTAGTTGGGACAAAAAATTGTAATAAGTATTTAGGTCACGACAAAACTCCTTATTTAGTTGTATGTAAAAATGCCCCTCTGCATCCAGGCACTCTGCCCCCTCTGCATCCAGGCACTCTGCCCCCTCTGCACCCAGGCACGCTGCCCCCTCTGTCACGCTGTCCCCTCCTCTGCCCTCTGTAACGCTGTCCCCTCCTCCGCCCTCTGTCACGCTGTCCCCCCACCTCTGCCCTCTGTCATGCTGTCCCCCTCCTCTGCCCTCTGTCACACTCTCCCCCTCCTCTGCCCTCTGTCACGCTGTCCCCCCTCCTCTGCCCTGTCACGCTGCCCCCCTCTGCTGCCCTCTGTCACGCTGCCCCCCTTTGCCGGCGCCATGTCAATAACATCCCGCCTGATGTACGTGTCCCAATTCTGAGGGCTGACAGCTGCCGCTCTCTGATTGGTTACAAACAGGAATATAGCAGCTCAGGTGACGCAGAAGGATGAGTCCGGAGACTCCGCACCGAACTGGGGACTCGGACGGGTGAGGGGGGGGGAGAGAGAGAGAGAGATTTTCTTTAGCTCTTGTGTTTCGCAGTGGAACACCGCTGGGAGGTGGGTGTGGGGTAATAAAAAATATTTAATTGTAAAAAGAAATTTGTCCCTGTTGCACTAGAGGTCCCAGAAGAATGGGAAACTGTGGCTCAAAATATTTGTCTGCGAAATTGGCTTCCCATATCCTTGCTGCTGCGCGATGTCTAACAGCTAAGTCTTGGAAACAAGTTGAATCCCCCACTATGGCTGCCCTGCGATCCTATATTTGGTTTATTGCCCAGATGGAACAGATTACATACCACCTACATGATAAGGATGATAAATTTCACCAGATTTGGGCTCCTTGGCTCTACCTATAACCCCATATCTCGTGTAACAACTCCTTCCTCCTAAGAAGAACTCCCTATGTTCATAGGTGCCCTGACTCTTGATGCTGTCTCCCTTCCCAGAGTAATTGAGTAGTAATCACCTTCAGAACTTGTATTGCCCTTTTTTATTTAATTGTTTCTCTTCTTAAAAAAGGGGAAAGGGAAGGATAAGGGTGAGGAAATGTGAGGATAAAGGGAAGTGTGTTCTATTTCTCTTTCTTTCTCGGTGACGACCAGTACCCTCCCCCCCCCAACACACTGTTATGAAAAGTTATAGTAGAAAATAGAAAAGTTATAGTATCCTGAATATTCTGGATAACAATTGTATACTACCTGTCTGTTTATTGACAGCATGTTGTTGTCTTTGATATTTGCTACTCAAATATTTTCAGCTCCACTGGCATGTGCCCATGATCTGTATTGTTCTCTGTTTTTGTTTCTATTCCTGCAAATGTACTAATTGTTGATTGTTATCTGTACTTCATTGCTATTTTTCAAAATAAATAGTTAAAAAAAAAAAAAATGCATATAGTTCTATGTAAAATTATATGCATCCTGTGTTGGCTTAAATCAACTGCTCATCTAGTCACACTATAGGTTTTGCTTCTCATCAGACCTTAAAAAAAACAGTTATATAGATCTGTTCTATAATTCTTCTGATGCATAAGTTCTCAAAATACATAGAAAATGAACACTCTTGGGCTGACACAGTGTGTTTGCAAAATGGGAGCAAATTATTTAAAAAAACAGCTTGGAAAAATAGTGTATTTCCGCCCATATTCAGAGCCATATACATCTTGAGATATGTCCGCTTCGCATTGACCGCACATGCACATGGTTTACGTCAAATCATCATCTAGTGTTTGCACCTGCCTCATAGCAGGTGTAAAAGATACACCACACATTTGTATGTGCGTGATTCAGCAGGTCGGCATGAGCGACATTTACGTACACACTTTCTTACTGTAATCGGCTTACATTAGAACACCCCTTTCCTCCCCCCATCCTGTCTCTCCAGATACAGGTGGGCATAAGTGCCAGGATTGCACAAGTCTGCATAGGTGCATGTGCGCGCACCCAGGGCCGCCGAGAGGGGGGGGGGGAGCGGGTACAGTTTACCCGGGCCCGGCCATGCCAGGGGGCCCGGTCCGGGCCCTCACTGCTAATTAATTTTTTTTTTTTTAATTTGCTGTCTTGCGCTATTTTTTTTTTACTTTTTAGATTTTTTTTTCCCGCAGGGGGGGGGGGGGGGGGGGGGGGGTCTTGGGTGTCTTGGGAGCTGGGAGGAAGAATAAATAAAAAAAAAAAAAAACAATACTCACGTGATCGCGCGGCGCCGTGTCCCTCCTCTCCTCCATTCACACTGACTGCCGGGCGTGACGTCATCAAGTCACGCCTGTCAGTCAGTGAGGAGCGCCGCAGCCAGCAGGAAGAAAGAAGACAGAAGAGGAGACAGAAGAGCAGAAAAGAAAAGAAAGAAGTTGACAAAAGGTAAGTAAAGAAACGGAGAGGCAAGGGGAGGAAAACAGAGAGGGACAGTACTATAAAGAAAGGGGACAGAGAAACAGAGGAGGAAAAAAAGGAGAGAGCCACAGAGAAATAAAAAAAAATTGGGGAGAGAGGAACAGAGGAGAGGAAAAAAAGGAGAGAGCCACAGGGGAATAAAGAAAAAAGTGGGAGAGAGGAACAGAGGAGGAAAAAAAGGAGAGAGCCACAGGGGAATAAAGAAAAAAGTGGGAGAGAGGAACAGAGGAGGAAAAAAAGGAGAGAGCCACAGGGGAATAAAAAAAAATTGGGTAGAGAGGAACAGAGGAGGGGAAAAAAATTGGGGAGAGAGGAACAGAGGAGGGAAAAAAAATTGGGGAGAGAGGAACAGAGGAGGGAAAAAAAGGAGAGAGCCACAGGGGAATAAAAAAAAAAGTGGGAGAGAGGAACAGAGGAGGAAAAAAAGGAGAGAGCCACAGAGGAATAAAAAAAAATTGGGGAGAGAGGAACAGAGGAGGAAAAAAAGGAGAGAGCCACAGAGGAATAAAAAAAAGTGGGAGAGAGGAACAGAGGAGGAAAAAAAGGAGAGAGCCACAGAGGAATAAAAAAAAATTGGGGAGAGAGGAACAGAGGAGGAAAAAAAGGAGAGAGCCACAGAGGAATAAAAAAAAGTGGGAGAGAGGAACAGAGGAGGAAAAAAAGTGGGAGAGAGGCACAAGGTAAAAAAGAAGGGGGAAAAGCAGCATGGAGGTCGCAGTGTGAGCATAAGGGGGTACAGTGTAGTTGTGATGAAGGGCCACAGTATTGTGTGTGTGATGGCACAGGGCGCTTGTTGCAATGTAGTGTGTGTGAGGTAGGTGGCAGCTAATTAATGGGCGCTATTTTGTTTGTAGGGTGATGGTGAGGCAATTTAATAGTAGGGACTATTAATTTAAGATGGGGTGGTTTGGGGGCTATTGAATCTTGGGGTGAGTTTAGGGAGAATGAGGTCTATTTATTAAATGTGACTATGAATTATTTAATGGCAGTGATGGTTGCGGGAAATAGGTATTGCTGGGGCTGTTTGCAGGAAGGGAAATAGGTTTATTTATTAAATGTGAATAGTATTATTTTAATGTTGGGGCTGGAGGAAGGCCTAATTATTAATCGTGGGTGCTATTGATTTAACGCTGGGGCTGGCTGTAATTTTCTAAATGTAGCCATTTTTTTTTCAAAATAGGTCCTTCAACATTTCTGGATCCGGACAAGCCACAACTAAAGAAAGCAGCAGCCACAGGTGGAGAAAATGAGAAGAACAGGTAGGAGAGAGCAGCACAGTGTGTGAAATGTTGTGATTCTAGTAGGGACAATACCAATTTTTGGTGAATGTTGTGTCCAATGTAAGGTGTAGGCCAAGACTGAACTGTTTGTGTACACACTGCATTGTTTGTATACTACCCTGCGGTGGTAGATGTCCTGAAAGTCAGGAGTGCTTGAACATATGTGACGCTCCGGCGAATTGAGAGCCTAGTGGTTTTTATGTTAGCCACGCCCCAATGGCACGTTTGCCACGCCCCCAAATGCATGACCACACCTCCCAAAATTTTTGCACCGCCGTTTGGCTAGCCACACCCCTGAATGTATGACAACACACCCAACTCTTTTGGCGCCGCCGTAAGGCGGCGCAAAAAATTTTTGGGGCTTACTTCACTATGAGGGGGGCCCCATGAATTTGTTGTACCCGGGCCCTGAATTCTTCTTGGCAGCCCTGCGCGCACCCACATACTGGGCATGTGCAGAGAGATTTCCTGCACTGCGCAAACTGCTGAACGTCCTACTCTGCATCAGGCCCTCTGAACTAAAATGTTCAGTGGTAAATGTCCTGGCAAAACCCGGACACTTGGGAGAGCTTCTCCTGCGGCCATGTTATTGTTATTAGGACCCAATCTGCCAAAATTAACATATTATAGTCATTTTAGATTATGGACCGACACATCTCAATTTTTTTTAAGTTGTGTCAGCCTTTTAGCATTTCATAATCAAATAAGCACTGTTGATGATAAAATCAAAGAAACAAACATCAATGGCTTACGTGAAGGAGGCAGCCATGTTACCAATATTCATAGGAATGTATCTTGTAATTTTACTAGTAACTAGTGAGGTCACTGAGGTATGAGGCACTAGTGCCTTAGTGATGTCACTAGTTCTATTAAATGTTTACACAATTGTTTTAGCACACAAAACAGGTCAACTTTAACTATGAAATTCAATTTTATTAATTAAATAAATGATTTTTCAAGCCAACATACATTCTCCACTAAATATAATGTTTTCATATTACAATTATTAAAGCCTAAGAGGTATATTTACTAAACGGCGGGTTTGAAAAAGTGGAGATGTTGCCTATAGCAACCAATCAGATTCTAGCTATCATTAATTTAGTGCAGTCTACAAAATGAAAGCTAGAATCTGATTGGTTGCTATAGGCAACATCTCCACTTTTTCAAACCCGCCGTTTAGTAAATCTAGCCCTAAGCATGTTTCTATCAAACCGTGCACTAATGTGTAATACATGTGAATGTGTCTTTATTAGATCATTGTTTATTTTTAAAGTTTTGCCAATCTCCCACTAGTCTCTCTTTGGGAGCAAAGAACAGAGGATCTTTTGTCCAGTGCCTGCTCCACATGACAAAGTAATGCCCTGCACAGATATGCCACTAACCCAGTAACATTCCTTATGTACTTGTAAAGAAAATACCTTGCTAACCACATTTAAGGGAGATGACGTTATTACATTTAGTCATTACAGTAACTGCAATCTTATACATGCATATACAGCAGAGTTGGAACTGACAAATGATGAGTACATAAGCCTCTCCCTGGGTGGGGGATGAGTATTGTGATAAGGTTCACTGTGTACATTTTTCTATGCAGACTTAATTTTTTTATTTAAATATAATCTATAATATTTTCTAATAAACATCTATCTATCTATCTATCTATCTATCTATCTATCTATCTATCTATCTATCTATCTATCTATCTATCTATCATTGTCATTTTCCTTTAGCAATTTAGCAATTCCAGTTATTTTCATGTATAAAACAAGAGATGGGTGAGTTAGAGCTTGAAGACAAAGAATCTGCTGACTTGTAACAGTCAAGAGTCTGGACCAGGTAAAGAGTTTCACACAGAATACAAGCTATTGCACATTACTTTGCACAACAGATAATAGAGGTATGTGTTAATCAGATGAGCTCAGAGTTTAAACTGCTGCAGGGCATGCCAAACCCATTGTGGTAATATGATACATACACTTGGTGGACCAAACCCATATAGTGAGACAGATAAAAAGGTGATCTTCATGAGCCGTTCACTCTGCCTTCTTCTCTGCTCATCCTCAGCATCACAATTCAAACAAGACCATGTTGGGGTCTCGCCAGACAACTATCAGAAAAAACTTTAGTGCTGCTTCTGCTGTTCCATCAGGGGCAAACCGAAACAGCTTCAGCTCCCTCTCTATCAATCGTTCTAGCAGTGGAGGGGCTTCCCGGGTTAGCTCTGGTGGCTTTGGCAGCAGAAGTCTCCATAATGTAGGAGGAAACACAAGAATTTCTCTAACTCCCCAGTCCCGTTATGGATATGGCTCTGGGTTTGGAGCTGGTAGTGGAGCAGGTTTTAATGTGAGTTCTGGCTTTGGTGCTGGTCATGGATTTGGTGTTGGCCAAGGATTTGGTGGTGGTCAAGGATTTGGTGGTGGTCAAGGATTTGGTGGTGGTCAAGGATACGGAGGTGGACCTGGATTTCCAGTGTGCCCACCTGGAGGAATCCAAGAAGTTACCATTAATCAGAGCCTTTTAGCCCCTCTCAATCTGTCAATTGACCCAAATATCCAGAAGGTACGGACAGAAGAGAGAGAACAGATTAAAACTCTCAACAACAAGTTTGCATCCTTCATTGATAAAGTAAGTTTCATTCACATTTTATAGATAATCTGCCCAGTCCTAACATTATGAATGCTTATTAATAATTGATTACTATTGCCATGTAGGTGCGTTTCTTAGAGCAACAGAACAAAGTACTGGAAACCAAATGGAGCCTCTTGCAAGATCAGGGAGTCAAAACAGTTAAAAATAACATTGATCCTCTCTTTGAAGCCTACATTAATTCACTACGAAGGCAGCTAGATGGCATATCAAGTGACAAGTCCCGTTTGGATTCAGAATTAAGACAAATGCAGGATGCTGTAGAGGATTACAAGACCAAGTAAGTGAAGATGTGACTTGTAAGCATGTTTAATACAACCTAAAATACAGCTTTCCCAAAGCCTAGATGCAGAACTAAACATATTACCAGAATTTGAAATGACATTTCTTTCTGGCTTGTTCCTACTAATAATGTGGAATCTGATTTATTGCTGAATTACTTTGCTTATCTTGCAGCTAGATGGACATCAAGTGATAAACTAATAGTATTGCTTTAGGATTGTAGCTGGAGAGCTTTGGTCTTGCACCATGTGTATTATATTGATTTGGATAATTAGTGTTTAGTATGTGTTTTAAGTAAATCTTGAACTTATTGTAATCCAAGTCACTTTATGTGGCTCTGAAGTGTAAAATAAACATCAGTAGAAGTAATCAATGCATGTTGTTAGTGGTGAATACAACTGTACATTATGTATACATCTAGCTTATAACTGTCCTTATCATCTTCATGATTTTTCCACTTTACATAGATATGAAGAAGAAATTAACAAACGCACCTCTGCAGAGAATGAGTTTGTGGTGCTCAAAAAGGTAATGATATAAGCAATTTCCCTGTCACATTGCATATAAACAGCACTGTGTGCCTTGTAAAGCCAAGTGTTTTGTGTAACATGTAATGATCTAAATATTTGTTGCATTAGGATGTGGATGCTGCTTACATGAACAAAGTTGAGCTGGAAAGCAAAGTGGATAGTCTGCAAGAAGAGATCAACTTCCTGAGGATGCTGTATGAAGCGGTAATTATAGTCTACTACAGACTATGCAATGAGCTACATATCCTTCTATAACATATACAATATTCTAATCAGAGTAGACAAAGTTAACTGTTATAATTGTTTTTTGTGATTCTGAATAAAACAGGAGAACAACATAAAAAAAGGGAAATACAGAATATGTCTGATTGGCCAATATCAAAATGTTGAGCAATCCGGAACTTAATTAACAACTAGACTGAAAAGACAGTTATAAAACAAATGATGGTGTAAAGCAGGACTTAATGTGTTCAGTTTAAAAAAAATGACTTAGCATTATTACTTGTTTTTGTTCAGTGTTATTTTTTTCTGTCTTTTCTACTAAGTCTTTATAATCACAGAGATAACAGATATATCTGATGTACATGAAATAATGATGTTTTCTCATTTCTAGGAACTCAACCAGATGCAGACACAGATCTCAGACACTCAAGTTGTTTTGACAATGGACAATAACAGAGCTTTGGACCTTGATGGCATCATTGCTGAAGTCAAAGCTCAGTATGAGGAAATCGCCAACAAAAGCCGCCAAGAAGCTGAGTCCTGGTATCAAACCAAAGTGAGTTCTTAGTATGACATTATATGGCTTACATTATTTATATTACTGCAATAGAAAACTTTGACTATACCACTTTAGATTTGGCATTATCTGTCACTCAAAGTATCCCATTCATTTTTCATACAGTACATTTCATATTCCATAGTACATACAATATGTATGCCTATCAGGGATATGGAATCCAGACCCTAGTTCCTGCCAGCAGACCATGCTGGGAACTATAGTTCTACAATAGCAGTCAAGTCACAGACATACTTGAAACCAGAAAAATCCTTACTTATTTGTAGTTTATATGTCATGAAACAAATCCTGTATCATAATATGAATACTCCAATTCATTTTATTTGCAGTACGAGGAACTCCAGGTCTCTGCTGGAAGACATGGGGATGATCTGAAGAGCACAAAGGTTGAAATCTCAGAGCTAAACCGTATGATTAACAGACTCCGCTCTGAAATTGACAACGTGAAAAAACAGGTTGGTGGAATAGCTTTAGGGATTAAACATAAGTGTCAGGAATGAATACTTTTCCCTGAAGCAGAGCGATAATTACAGTGTCACATTGTCTTAGATTTTAATGCCTGCCAGGAAGTATTTATTAAGGAACTTAACTGAGTGCCTATAAAATTGAATAGGCATCTTTGTTGCCTAGAACCTTTCAAATTAATTTGAACAAAAACCTTAAAAGGATGAAAGGAGCTTAGTGTTTTTGGCATAAGCGTCATGTCTCATGTACTCATGTAATATTGTGCTTATGTATGTTCTGAAATAAAATATATATTGCGTATCTATTTCATTATTAAAACAGTGTGCCAAGCTGCAAGCCGCAATTGCTGAGGCTGAGGAACGTGGTGAGCTTGCAGTAAAGGATGCCAAACAAAAGCTGGCAGAGCTAGAGGATGCTCTGCAGAAGGCCAAGCAGGACATGGCTCGTCAAATGCGTGATTACCAGGACCTGATGAATGTTAAACTGGCTCTGGATATTGAAATTGCCACTTACAGAAAACTGCTGGAAGGAGAAGAGAGCAGGTAACTGCCATCAAATCCATAGCCAGAACTACCATTAAACCATACTTGCCAACTCTCCCGGAAAGTCCGGGAGACTCCCGAAATTCGGGTCAGTCTCTAGGGCTCCCGCGAGAGCTGGCATTTCTCCTGCATCCCGGAATTCACTGAGAATCTCGTCATTTGACACGATTCTCTGTGAATCACGCCATTTGAAAATGATGTGATTGGCCACGCCCAGCCCCCTCCCGCCCTCAAGTCACGCCCCCTTTCCCTGAGTTGGGCAGAATTACCACAATGGTCAGGAACATAAACCAAAATCAATACCAAAAGATACAACTCTAAGGACCAGGTAGTACGCTAGCGACTAGACAGAATTCAGGAAACAAGATAATGGTCTAGGTACATACAGCAGGTCAGCATATCAGCTTCAGTGGTTCTGGCAATGATTCTAACCTCAGAAAATATATATAAGGCAGGTCCACAGCAGAAGCTTAGTTTTAATAAAGATGTCACTTTCGAAAGGACTCAGCAGATGAGCTGTATCATCTGGACAATGGTGGAATCCTGGGGAACACTGGTACAAAATGGTTAATTGCAGTTAATTATTTGACTAATAGTATATATATATATATATATATATATATATATATATATGTATATATATATATATATATATATATATATATATATATATATATATGTCTGTCATTTAATTATTACAATTGCAGTTTATATATATATAAATATATAAATATATATATATATATATATATATATATATATATATATATATATATACTGCAATTGTAATAATTAAATAACAGATAAAATGAACAGACCAGCACCAGCAAGCCAGTATACAGAAATATAAAACAGTTTCAAACAAACATATAAAACAGTTCAAAAGAAATCAAAGAAAAGGTACGTTACAAAACATTTCCTGCCCAATGATCGTTTCGGTTCCCTTTACTTACAACAAGGGGCCGTTACTGTTCATTGCAGCTAATTATTTTACTAATTGACAATACATATATATATATATATATATATATATATATATATAAATATATATATATATATATATATATAAATATATATATATATTTATATATATATATAAAGAGAGAGAGAGAGAGAGGGGGAGAGAGAGAGGGGGAGAGTGAGAGATAGAGAGAGGGGGAGAGAGAGAGAAAGAAAGAAGTTTTTAAAATCAAGAACTTTGAATATTTATTTGCTTATTCTTTTTCTCCTTTACTACAGGTTGGCAGGAGAAGGTGTCATACCTGTCAATATCTGTAAGTCAATTTTGTTTATTCAACTGTAAGAATGTTTTATATATTGTGTACGTTATTATCCATGATCTCTAACCATATTCTTTTTAATAGCTGTCGTAAGTTCAACCTATGGCTCCAGCGGTGGATCTGGTTATGGTTATGGAGCTGGAGGTGGAGGTGGTTACTCTGCAGGTTCTGGTGCCGGAAGCGGATATGGCATGGGTGGAGGCATGGGCGGAGGCATGGGTGGAGGCCACGGTGGAGGCATCGGTGGAGGAAGTTTCAGTGCACACAGTGGAAAACTGGCAGGCTTCAGCTCCGGAAGTGGTAGCAGCTCAAGTGTAAAAATTTTATCAAAAACTTCCACAAGTTCCCGGAGGTTTTAAAATGTTACCTCATTGTCATGTGGAGGATATTTCCACCGCCTCCTATTTTCACATTAAACATCTACCAATGTGGTCAATAAAATGAAACCTATGTGCTCCTTTTTTTCAAATAATACAGTGTTGAGGTTAAGCAGGAGGCTTCATTTATTTCTGGATGTATTTCTTGTCTTATCACAAAAGATACATAGTCTACTAATTCCTGTTTCATTAGTCTCACTTGATCTATTCCATACACATACAGTGTAAAATAGAGTTCCAAAAATTCTTTGCCCATAAAGTTTACTGACCCATTATTCTTAAAACGTTGGACACAAAACCAGTAAAATACATTAATTTCTTACTTGAGAACTTGTCAGACACATTTCTTGTGCATAATGTGCAATTTAGCTGTCGCTTAATTTTAATACTCCTAAAATGTCTTATGTTATATACTCTGCAATAAACTGCAATCATTCTTAAGAGGTTGTTGCTGATTTCTTCTGCTGTTCATTCAAGCAACTAAATATACTTGCAAAACAAATCATTTTGGAAGATGATACATCTTGTGTGAAATAGTGTGGGCTTTATTTAGGTATTATGGTTTCATAGTGTGACTATAATCATAAATAGTAGGCTTTAAAGCTACTACATTGACCTATGGATGCTCTCATATGTTAAAGTAGACCTAAGCAGTGATTGGACAGTGACACTTTCTCCTTGAGTTTAATGCAATGAAATACAAGTACAATGGCAGAAATGAAACATATAATACTTAAAAAACAAATAATGCTAGTATTACATGAGTATCGAATCAATGGTTACCAACCTTCAGTAAAAATTAGTCAAATGTTTGTCTCCAATTAAAAATACAAATTAAAGCGACAATAGCTTTAAAGGCAAGTTTTGCCTTTAAAGCCATTGTTGCTTTAAATTTACCATGCAAAGTCACTGGTTATAGGCGATTTGCTAAAATCGCTATTTGATACATTTACTCCTCTCATCTTGAATATGGAGTACAGTTTTGGGCACCACTCTATAAAAAAGACATATTGAAACTAGAAAGGGTTCAGAGAATGGCAACAAAATTGATAGAAAGTCATTAAGTTATGAGAAAAGGTTAGCTAGTTTAGGCATGTTTACTTTATAAAATAGGCATCTAAGAGGGAATATGATATGCTATGATATACTATGTACAAATATATTAAGGGGTATATTTACTAAACTGCGGGTTTGAAAAATTGGAGCTGTTGCCTATAGCAACCATTCAGATTGTAACTGTCATTTTGTAGAATGCACTAAACAAATGAAAACTATAATCTGATTGGTTGCTATAGGCAACATCTCCCCTTTTCCAAACCCACAGTTTAGTAAATCTAGCCCTAAGTGTCAATACAGAGAACTATCATGGTAGCTTTTTACACCAAGGACTTTACATAGGACATGCGGTCACCCCCTAAGGTTAAAGAAGAGGAAGTTTCACAATCAGCAAAGGAAGGGGTTCTTTACAGTAAGGACAGTCGAGATATGGAATTCCCTGCCAGGGAAGGTTGTGATGTCAGATTCAGTTGATATTTAAGAAAGAGTTAGACACATTTGTAGCCGAAAAGGGAATCCAGGGTCAAAATGAAGGGGAGTAGGTGATCCTGGGAGAAATAGGACTGCACTATTGGGTCAGGAGGGATTTTACCTGCTTGAAATAGATTAGCGGTTGCTTGATCTGGATCAATTTCAAATATAAGAAAGGGATTTCAGGAGATCCAAAATAATTTGAACATGATGGACGTTTTTCAAACTCATTAACTGTGTAGTATTAGAGCATCAATCCCTGTAAAAAAAAATAAAATATATATACATATATTCAGTATATATAATAGTATACAGTCACGCTAATCTAGAAGACAAGATTTTTGGTACAATCTCCGTATCGACATTCAGACGGTTATCGGCCTCCAATTTTTGATGTCACCAGGCTCTTTGGACAACAGAAAAAACAAGGACACTCGCATGGACTGAGGTATCCAGCACTTTTCAAAGAAACTTTTAAGCACATCCACCAGATTTGAAGCAAGGGGGTCTTTAAAGTTTTTATAAAACTCGCCTGTTATACCGTTTGGTCCCGGTGCCTTATTTTGACGCAATTTGTCAATAGCCTCTTTAACCTCATCCACCATTAATTCTGCTGTCCATGGGGAAAAATCCAAATTCTCAATATCAGGTTTAGGAGTTGTCTTCAATAATCGGACCATCTTTTGTTTATCCAAAACCCTTTTCTTAAACAAGTCAGCACACTCCCAATACCCACCCGGGACTCTTATAAATGATCCTTGGAGTCAATGAATCTACATAGGTATTGGACATATTCTGCCGCATATTGTGCAGTACAGCAGAGCAGACCTGCCCCTGATTTCACAAACATACGTATCTTGAAATTCATACCTTGATGAATTAAGGAGTACACAATGCCTAGATACGTTCGTGGGTTGCGCTCAGAATATGTGCCTTAATGAATGAGGCTAAAAGGGGAATCTTCTTTGCTGTGACAATCCAAGTGGAAATATTAATTAAGTAAAGTGAAAAGGCAGCTGCATAAGCGACTACCTAATGCTGCCGATTGTCATCATCATCAGTGCACAAGCACTCTAGCAGAGCAACAGATGAGTATTCTTATGAGTACAGGTCTACCTCAGTTACAATTACGTGAACATGCCCCTAGTGTACTCAGACAACACTCGCCCGCTTTTTCCCTTGCCTGTTCTGATTCGCCAAACGTAAAAGCTTTTAA
The DNA here is from genome assembly GCF_038048845.1 of Mixophyes fleayi. Lineage (NCBI taxonomy): Eukaryota > Metazoa > Chordata > Amphibia > Anura > Limnodynastidae > Mixophyes > Mixophyes fleayi. Next base: position 65,489,832 of record NC_134403.1, on the reverse strand, counting down.
TACAAAGATTTAAAAATATCAATAAGAGCAATATTATGCCCGTACATTGAATATAAAAACAATTGCTTATCTGTCCTCCTTATTATGGAACAAGAAGCATGCAGTCTCAAGCAGATGTAGTTCAATTGCACAAACCGGCGCGTTTCATCCTCACAAAGACTTTTTCAAGGGGTCAAGAGTTGACTCTATACTTCTTGTTACATAATAAGGAAGACAGATAAGCAATTGTTATTAAATTTAATGTATGGTCTTATTGATAATTTGAAATCTTTCTATTAAAAGCTTTTGGTAATTTATGAGCTTGAGCATTTTTGAGATTTGTATCAACCAGTGACAAGGACATACCGCACTATTGTGGCTATTCTTCTGCCTTTCAGTATATACCTGGATTCGCTTCCTGATGAGGAGAAGAAGGTTCCAACATTTTTTTAGATAAGCTATTTAATAATTACCTTTTGGTACTGGTCCTAATTGACACTTCATTTTCTATTCTGTTTTAAGAAGAATTACGCTATGTGTGGCACTTTTTCTTTCTGTGTTATACATCAGGGCCATCTTTTCCATTGGGCACGATGGGCAGGTGCCCGGGGGCCCCATGGGCAAGGGGGCCCCATAGACAGGGCTCTTAATTAGAATAAATAATCCTGCAAAAGAAAAAAACCTGCGAAAAAAACCTTCAAGGGTCACTGAGCAAGTACATCTATCTATCTCTATCTCTATATATCTATATCTATATCTATATCTATATCTATATCTGTATCTCTATACATCTATATCTGTATCTGTATCTCTATACATCTATATATATATATATATCTATCTATCTATCTATCTATCTATCTATATATATATATATATATATATATATATATATATGTAGGGGCCCCGGTGCACTGCTTTGCCCGGGGGCCCATAATGTTGTTAAGACGGCTCTGTTATCTATAATATAAAAGCCTAGCGGCGTGTGTTAGTCTGTGTGTGGAAAAAACGAAAACAAGCTGCAGCGCCACCTGCTAGGCGGAGTTATACACTGACCTACTAAATTCTGCGTGTGTTAGTGTGTGTGTGTGTGTGGAAAAAACTATTTTCTCAGAAAGGGCTCATCCAATTGACCTGAAATTTGGTATACTGACATTATTTGACAAAAAAATTAGAATAGTGAAGTCAGTTAACTTCCATCATCCCCCCTTCCCCCCGTGGGAGTGGTAGTAAAGGCTAAATTTATGAGTTAAGGGCTCAAACTCATTTTCGTGAGGTCATTTTACCTCATGAACACACATTAAAAAGGGCGCTTGCGTCGGGAAGTAACGCTCTTCCCCTGAGGAGGCCTGGGCTAGGCCCAAATGCATGACAAGAACCTTTTTAAGACCTTAAGCTTGATTTGACTAGAATGCATGAGTATCATGCACGAGTTAACTTGTATATATATATATATATATATATATATATATATATAGTTATTGTTTTTTCTTTAGGGGGGCTGCAATTAGAAATATGAGGGGGCTGCAATGAGACCTATAGGAGAGTTGCAATGAGACCTATAAAGGGGACTGCAATGAAAACTATGGGGGGTGCAGTGAGGCACATGGGTATATGGGGGATGCAATAATATTTACAAGGGGTGGGGCTGCAATGAGACCTATAGGGGGGCTGCAATGAGTGCATTACAAACACAATACTGTTTCACACAGAAAACAGAATAGGGCACCTAATAGTGTAGCATGTAAGGAAACAATGCCTAAAACAATTGGTGGTAGTCTATATGCTACCAGATATGTGAGTCAATAAAAGAGTATCTAAGTTAGGGTCCCACATCTCAGCACTTGCGTCTCGAAAGGCTCCATAACATGTAATGAAAAAGAATGGAAACCAGAAATAGTGCAATACTATTACAAGCAGTGAGTATTAACACACAACCACTCTCAATGACAGTGTTTAGGCATACCAGATAGAAAAATATATAAGCTTATCTGTATTACTCCTGGATACTGCTATGCATCTTAATGTTGCTGAATGCCTCCAACAAGAAGATATAAAGAACCATAAGATGTAGTATTTTTGCAAATAATCAGCTTTATTCAATAAATATATAGTTCATACACTCACAAAACAAATATATAGTTAGGGCTTATTTGGAGTAACGATGAGCGGGCTCGGATTTTCTAAATCAGAGCACCCCCGAACAGTGCGGTTCCGAGCCCGATCCGAGCACTGTTCGGGTATTCGCGCCGATTGCCAAACTCAAAACGAGGCTTTTGGTCATTACTTCCTCCGTCGGATCTCGCGATACTTGGATTATTTAAATTCCCCACTTGCCGCCGCCATCTTCACTCGGGCATTGATCAGGGAAGCGGGAGGGTGTGTTTTAGTGGTGTCCTCTGTCCTGGTCATTCCTGTGGTTCTGTCCTGGTTAGTGCAGTGGTGCTGTGGTGGTGTGTCCTGTGCTCTGTCCTGCTGAGTCCAGTGGTGCTTTGTCCTGTGCTCTGTCCTGCTGAGTCCAGTGGTACTTTGTCCTGTGCTCTGTCCTGCTGAGTCCAGTGGTGCTTTGTCCTGTGCTCTGTCCTGCTGAGTGCAGTGGTGCTTTGTCCTGTGCTCTGTCCTGCTGAGTCCAGTGGTGCTGTGTCCTGTGCTCTGTCCTGCTGAGTCCATTGGTACTGCTATATATCAAAATTCACTGTTCCTGCAGTCTAAAAAAAATTGGTACTGCAATCTAACTACGTTCACTGTTCCTGCAGTCAAAAAAAATTGGTACTAAAATCTAACTACATTCACTGTTCCTGCAGTCAAAAAAAAATTGGTACTGCAATCTAACTACGTTCACTGTTCCTGCAGTCAAAAAAAATTGGTGCTGCAATCTAACTACGTTCACTGTTCCTGCAGTCAAAAAAAATTGGTACTGCAATCTAACTACGTTCACTGTTCCTGCAGTCAAAAAAAATTGGTACTGCAATCTAACTACGTTCACTGTTCCTGCAGTAAACAAAAATTGGTACTGCAATCTAACTACGTTCACTGTTCCTGCAGTCAAAAAAAATTGGTACTGTAATCTAACTACGTTCACTGTCCTGCAGTCAAAAAAAATTGGTACTGCAATCTAACTACGTTCACTGGTTCTGCAGTCATAAAAAATTGGTACTGCAATCTAACTATGTTCACTGTTCCTGCAGTCCAAAAAAATTGGTACTGCAATCTAACTACGTTCACTGTTCCTGCAGTCAAAAAATTTTTTGTGTGGGGGCCAAAACAAACCAATCATTTCAGCCACAGTGGTTTGGTAGGCCCTGTCGCTGAAATGATTGGTTTGTTAAAGTGTGCATGTCCTTTTTCCGCAACATAAGGGTGGGTGGGAGGGCCCAAGGACAATTCAATCTTGCACCTCTTTTTTTTCTTTGCCAGCTCATTTTGTGGGGTTCCAAACGAGCCAATCATTTCAGCCACAGTTTTGTAGGCCCTGTCGCTGAAATGATTGGTTCGTTAAAGTGCGCATGTCCTATTTCACCAACATAAGGGTGGGTGGGAGGGCCCAAGGACAATTCCATCTTGCACCTCTTTTTTGGGCATTATGTGCTCTTTGGGGCTTAGTTTTTCAAACTGCCATCCTGTCTGCCACTGCAGTGCCACTCCTAGATGGGCCACGTGTTTGTGCCGCCCACTTGTGTCGCTTAGCTTAGACATCCAGCTACCTCGGTGCAACCTTTTGGCCTAAAAACAATATTGTGAGGTGTGAGGTGTTCAGAATAGACTGGAAATTAGTGGAAATGAATGTTATTGAGGTTAATAATAGTGTAGGAGTGAAAAAAAATAATAATATGGATTTTAGCACTTTTTATGCTTTTTTTTTTAAAAGAAAAACAGAACCCAAAATCCAAAATCAGAACCAAAACCTTGAGTGGGGTGTTTTGGGAAAACCAATCCGAACCCAAAACCTGAAGGTAATCAGAACCCAAAACCCAAAACCCAAAACCCGAAAAAAGTGGCCGGTGCACACCCCTAATTTGGAGTCCTAAGATCTCTCTACAGTAGATAGTTGGTGCTGCGATTGCTGTAATCCTTACAGTTCTGTAGTCCACATAGAAATCCAGGAATCCACCAATAAATAGTCTTAAGAGCAGGCTCAAGGATAGTTCACAGTCTCAACGCGTTTCGTCTAATTATATTATTCATCAGGAGATATAATATAAGTATACACCACTACGTTTAAATAGCATGCAGCGCCATTTTGCACACGTGCGACGGGTTAAATTTACAACTTCGCTTGCGTAATCTTGCGATGCTCGCAAGATCTCACCAGACCAGCTGGCATTACGTCCAGATGGAGGTTCACTGTCTTTATCCCCACCTTAACTAGAATACAACCTGGCAATTTAAACATAGAGATACTCTTATATTATCTTGCCGGCCATCTTGGAAATGGGCACCTCTAACATATTAACTAGCAAGCCCGGTAATTTAAAACAATATCTCAGTATTAAACATAAAACTATACAATAACAAATACATTTAATTGCAATACATTTCATAATTATTACGTAAAACAAGTAAAATTACTAAAACAGCTCTTTCAAAAGATTGTGACTTCAAAGAGCTCATTAACCTAATAAAACCCAATTAAAAAAACCTATACAATTTCAGTGTAGCTATTAGCAAAGCCTACATAAAAATACAATAATGTAATTGAACAATAAAACATTGCATAATAACTCATTAATAGATATGTGATGCAATCTTATTTACTTTACATTCAAGCTAATAATGATTAATAAATGTTTTCTATTAAAGCATAAATTGGCCTATAAATTACTTCTGATGCTTATAAAAAGAATCAGTTTCCTAGCTTTCATTTAGTTCCTGTAGAGCGATGTACCCGGTTCCTATATCCAATACATTTTTCTTTGTGAGAGTTTCTTTTATATATCACCACCCCTGAATCCTAATTTCACTTGTTCAATAGCCTTAAAATTGATAAATTGTGGATCCGAGTTATGCTTTTGGGTAAAGTGTTTTGATACTGAATGGCTCTCAGTTTTGTTTTTAATAATTCTGACATGTTCCTGTAGCTGAAATTTTAAAGAACATTAGTTTTGCCTATATATTTAAGACCACAGGAGCATTGCATCAGGTAATTGACTGATGTTGTCAGGATATTCCATAATTGTTTTATATTATTGATGTTATAAAAAAACTTTTTGGATGGGTTTACATATTTGCAGATTTTATACTGATTACTTTAGTTACATTACATTACATAAACCTCTTTACATCCAAAAAAAGTATTGTCTTTAATAAGCATATTAAAGGCCAGGGTGTCGTTCAAATTGCTTCCCAAAAATAATGACCAGGGCCCTGATTCATTAAAGATCTTAAATTGAGAAGTATCTTAATAAAGTCTCCTGGACAAAACCATGCTACAATGCAAGTGCAGCAAAATAGTGTTCGGTTTGGCACACAAGTCAAATACTCTCTGTTTTTTCTTGTAGCACACAAATATCAACTTTAAATTTCAGTGTACAAATAAGCTATCAAGTATTTGTGTGCTACATGAAAAAACAGTCAGTATTTAACTAATGTGCAAAACAGAAATCTAATTTGCACCCCTTGCATTGTAACATGGTTTTGTCCAGGAGACTGAAATAAGAAGTGTCTCAAGTTAAGATCCTTAATGAATCAGGCCCCAGTTCTGATTAGTACAGATCTAATTCTATTCTCACCACTACTGAATTGGGTATGTATTGTGATGTATTATCTCTCTTCTTTTCTTTCTTAGAGTAATTTAATAAATTTGCTATATCAGTCACCTCAATTCAATTAATCGCCCAACTGAGCATGCTGTCTGGATAGCCTCTGCTTTTGAATCTCTTAGCATATATCGATAATTGTTCTTTGCAATGTGTATACTCACTACATTTTTTTTATTCTGAAGAACTGGGAAAAAAAAGTATTTGGCTTCCATTTTTTCATGTGGCCTCTGCTCAGGGGCGGATCTAGGAAATGACTATACCCCGGGCGATGTAGGGGGGGCGATTTAGGCCCCACCCCCTTTCCGACTTCTAAGGCTACCGGCGGCTGCACAGTATGTGCAGGTCCGTTCAGCAGTGACAGTGTGCTGTCCCGCTGCTCTGATTGTGTTTAAAACACAATCAAAGCAGCCGGGCAGCACACTGTCACTGCTGAACGGACCTGCACAGTGTGGAGCTGTCGGCAGCAAGCCCCTGCTAGGGGGGGGCGATCGCCCCGATCGCCCCCCCTGGATCCGCCACTGCCTCTGCTAAAGTGAAGATAACTGTTTGTGTTCACAGTTTTAATGAAATTCTTAGTAGTGACTGCATTACCTGTCCCCATCAAAATCAAGTCTAGGTATTCTACTTGGCTCTGATCCCATTTGGCCATACATTTCAAATTGTAGTCATTGATGTCAATGTACACAATTAACCGATTAAGGGATTCAATATCACCATTCCAAACCAGTAAAATAACATCTATATACAGGGTCGGATTGGGCCACCGGGGGGCCGGGCTCTCCCCTGGTAGGGCCAGACACTGATCGCTCCCCTCTTCATTGGTGGGGGGAACGGGTAACTTTAAAAAACAAAAATGCTGACGTGACCTCGGCGCTCCCCGACTCCTCTCTGCTCCGTTTGCACTGAATGTCGGGCGTCACGTCATCACGCCTGACGTTCAGTGAGGAGCGGTGCAGAGTGGAGTCGGCAAGAAGACAGAAGAAGAGAAGAAAGAAGCCAATAGAAAAGGTAAGTGCAAGAACGGAATCAAGGGGGAGTAAAGGTTGCATGGCAGAGAGTGAAGGGGGAGCACAGACAGCATGACAGAGAGTGAAGGGGGAGCAAAGACAGCATGGCAGCGAGTGAAGAGGGACCACAGACAGCATGGCGGGCGAGTGAAGGGGGGGCACAGACAGCATGGCAGAGAGTGAGAAGGGGCAAAGGCAGAATGGCAGAGAGTGAGAAGGGGCAAAGGCAGCATGGCAGAGAGTGAGAAGGGGCAAAGGCAGCATGGTAGAGAGTGAGAGGGGCCAAAGCAGCATGGCAGAGAGTGAAGGGGGCCAATGCAGCATGGCAGAGCATGAAGGGGGGGCAATGCAGCAGGGCAGAGTTTGAAGGGGGGGCCAAAGCAGCATGGCAGAGTATGAAGGGGAACCAAAGCAGCATAGCAGAGTGTGAAGGGGGGCAAAAGCAGCATGGCAGAGCATGAAGGGGGGGGGGCAATGCAGCAGGGCAGAGTGTGAAGGGGGCCAAAGCAGAATTGCACAGGCTGATGGGGATCCAAAGCAGCATGGCAGAGTGTGAAGGGGGGCCAAAGCAGCGGGGCACAGGTTGATGGGGGACCAAAGCAGCATGGCAGAGTGTGAATAGAGCCAAAGCAGCATGGCAGAGTGTGAAGGGGGGCCAAAGCAGCATGGCACAGTGTGATAAAGGGGGGCCAGGAGAAGGGGGGAGCAAAAGCAGCATGGAGAGCACAGTGTAATCATAAGGAGGCACAGCATGGTGATGAAGGGGCACAGTAATGTGTGTGATGGCACAGCGGGCTTGTGGCAATGTAATGTGTGTGTGGTAGGTGGTGGCTTACTAATGGGTGTTATTTGTTTGTGGGGTGATAGTGGGGCAATTTAATTTTATAGTGAGGACTATTAATTTAAGATGGGGTGGTTTGAGCGCTATTATTTGAATGCGGGGACGAGTATCAGGAGAATGAGGTCTTTTTTATTAAATGTGAATATGAATTATTTAATGGCAGTGGCGGTTGCGGGAAATAGGTATATTTATTATATGTAAATGCTATTAATTTATTGCTGGAGGGAGGGACATAGGTTTATTTATTATTTTATCTGGTGGTTCTCCCCCCTCTCCCCTGGTCCCTTCTTCTCCCTTGCATATCTGCCTCCCTCCGTGCCTGTTTTGTCCACCCTCCCTTAGGATGTAAGCTCGCATGAGCAGGGCCCCTCTTCCCTCCTGTCTCCATACCGACTCTTCTGCTCCGCCATCACTCCATATGTCTGCCCGGAGTTTCTGAAGCATTGATACTTTGTGTTTATCATTCTGTAATGTTTTACCCTGTATGGTCTACTGTTTGTACTATGTAAGGCGCTGCGGAAACCTTGTTGCGCCTAACAAGTAAATGATAATAATAATAATAAATGGGAATACTATTACTTTAATGTTGGTGGTCCCCTAGCATTGCAGTCCCCCGGTGGGCCCTTCATGCTCCAGTCCGACACTGTCTATATACCTTTCATATGTATTTATATTTTCAGAAAATGGATTTGGATCATATACATATTTCTTTTCCCAGCTGCCCATGAGGAGATTTGAGAAGCTGGGCGCAAAAATAGTACCCATACCAGTCCCACAGATCTGTAGATAAAAATCTTTAAGTTATCTAAAATAACTATACATTAAAATGAATCGTATGGGATCACAGATAAACACTTCGTGTTCCTATGTAAGGAAAGGATCAGGACCTCTATGCCTTTTTCATGTTTGATTGATGTGTACAGAGACTACACATCGATTGTAACCCACATTTTTTTTGGGTGCCATTTGAATTGTTAAATATTTGTAATACACTAGCCATATCCCTGAGATAGGAAGTTAAACCAATTACACACTTCCTCTGAAAAATATCCACATTTTTTTTTGAAACATGAGAGGTTGATTGATTCCTATCACAATGGGTCTGCCGGGAGGATCTATGATGGAACTCGTTATCATTGACTACTGAAATTCATCTTTAGTAATGAGTTTTTTATGAAGCCCCTTTGTCAATACATCTTTTAGAAGAGAAATACAAATACTAGTTGGATCTCCAGTTTATATATATATATATATATATATATATATATATATATATATATATTCATTTTGCTGTTTTTGTCTAAACTCTAAACCTTAACAATGCAGGTGTACTATACATTGTTTAAGGATTTTTTCAAAAGTACACCTAACAGTGAATGCATATTTTTGCTATCCAAGTAAACAAACTTAGCTGATGGTCAAAACATTTATATTACAATTATTATTATTATTATTATCTTTGACTTATAAGGCGCCACAAAGGGTCCGCAGTGCCGTACATTACATATACAGAAAACAGAACCAAGACACAACATGATACACAAATATCTACAAACACAGGTGACAGGGTAAAGCAAATCAGATTATATCTGACAGATAGTGAAAGGGATAGTAGAAATCAGCAAGAAGAAGGCTGAAGATTAATAAAACAGGGAAAACAGGGCTAGCGAAACTGGCCAAGAGGTACAGAGGGTGAAGGAACAGTAGAAGGAGCACACAAGGAAAGAGGGCTGCTCATGAGAGCTAACAACCTAAAGGGAAGGGGGAGACACAAATAGGGTGGTACTAACTAGGGGAGAGAGCCAGGACAAGAAAGTTAGGAGGACTGATAGACTTGAATAAAGAAATGAGTCTTAAGGGCACGCTTGAAGCCTTTGAAAGTAGATGCTAACCTGATGGAACGTGGAAGATCGTTCCACAGCAGGGGAGCAGTCCGGGCAAAGTCCTGAAGATGAGAGTGAGAGGAGGTGATCAGTGAAGTAGAGAGGCGGCGGTCATAGGCAGAACGGAGGGGGCGGGTCGGAGTGTAGGTAGAGATGAGATTGGAGATGTAGGCAGGGGAAGATTGACTAAGAGCTTTAAAGATGAGGGTGAGGAGTTTAAATTTAATTCTGTAGGGTATGGGGAGCCAACGTAGTGACTGTTGGAGGGAGACCGCAGAGATAGAGCAGCGGGAGAGAAAAATGAGGCGGGCAGCAGCATTGAGGATAGACTTAAGAGGGTCAAGGCGAGAATCAGGTAGGCCAGAGAAAAGAACAATGTTAACGTTTATCTAATCCCAAGTCAATTGTGCATGTGTATTGTGTACAGTCATGGCCAAAAGTTTTAAGACTGACACAAGTATTGGTTTTCACAAAGTTTGCTGCTTCAGTTTTTTTAGACCTTGTTGTCAGATGTTGCTATGGTATACTGAAGTAAAATAACAAGCATTTCATAAGTGTCAAAGGCTTCTATTGACAATTACATTAAGTTTATGCAAAGAGTCAATATTTGCAGTGCTGACTCTTCTTTTTAAAGACCTCTGCAATTCGCCCTTGGCATGCTGTCAATCAACTTCTGGGCCACATACTGACTGATGGCTGCCCATTCTTGTCTAATCAATGCTTGGAGTTTGTCCGAATTTGTGGGTTTTAGTTTGTCCATCCGCCTCTTAAGGATTGACCACAAGTTCTCAATGGGATTAAGGTCTGGGGAGTTTCCTGGCCATGGACCCAAAATATCGATGTTTTGATACCCGAGCCACTTAGTTATCACTTTTCCCTTATGGCAAGGTGCTCCATCATGTTGGAAAAGGCATTGTTCATCACCAAATTGTCCTTGGATGGTTGGGAAAAGTTGTTCTTGGAGGATGTTTTGATACCTTTCTTTATTCATGGCTGTGTTCTTAGGCAAAATTGTGAGTGAGCCCACTCCCTTGACTGAGAAGCAAACCCACACATGAATGGTCTCAGGATGCTTTACTGTTGGCATGACACAGGACTGATAGTAGCACTCACCTTTCTTTCTCCAGACAAGCGTTTTTCCTGATGCCCCAAACAATCTAAAAGACTTTATCCCAGTCCTCAGCAGTCTAATCTATGTACTTTTTGCAGAATATCAGTTTGTCCCTGATGTTTTCCCTGAGAAAAGTGGCTTCGTTGCTGGCCTTCATGACACCAGGCTATTCTCCAAAAGTTTTCGCCTCACTGAGCGTGCAAATGCACTCACACCTGCCTGCTGCGATTCCTGAGCAAGCTCTGCACTGGTGGTGCCCCGATCCCACAGCTGAATCAACTTTCAGGAGACGGTCCTGGTACTTGCTGGACGTTCTTGGGCACCCTGAAGCCTTCTTCACAATTATTGAACTACTCTCCTTGAAGTTTTTGATGATCCAATAAATGGTTGATTTAGGTGCAATCTTACTAGCAGCAAAATCCTTGCCTGTGAAGCCCTTTATGTGCAAAGCAATGATGACTACACATGTAACCTTGCAGATAACCATGGTTAACAGAGAAGGAAACAATGATTCCAAGCAACACCCTCCTTTTAAATCTTCCAGTCTGTTATTCTAACTCAATCAGCATGACAGAGTGATTTCTAGCCTTGTCCTCTTTAACATTCTCACCTGTGTTAACGAGATATTCACTGACCTGATGTCAGCTGGTCCTTTTGTGGCAGGGCTGAAATGCAGTGGAAATTTTGTTTTTGGGATAAAGTTCATTGTCTGGCAAGAGTGACGTTGAAATTAATTGCAATTCATCTGATCACTCTTCATGACATTCTGGAGTATATGAAAATTGCCATCATAAAAACTGAGGCAGCAGACTCTGTGAAAAATAATATTTGTGTCATTCTCAAAACTTTTAGCCATGACTGAGTATTGTATTAGCAATCACAAAAAAAACACTTTAAAAACATAACTGGGCCTGAGTCATTAAGGAGAGTAAAGCAAAAAAAAGGAGTAAATTTGCTTCTGGACAAAACCATGTTACAATACACGGGGTGCAAATTAGTTTATTATTTTACACATAAGGAAAATTCTGGCTGCTTTTTCATGTAGCACACAAATCCTTGATAGCTTTATTTTTACACTGAAATTTAAAGTTGATCTAGGACATGCCCTATCACAAATATAAATCTGTCCCCACATTTTAAATTTACCCCCCCCCCCTCCAACAGAACATGGATTTGTCAAGGTGCAAAGTTACTCTTCTTTTTTGCTTTGCTTTCCTTAATGACTCAGGCCCAACTATGTATATCTATTTGCGCAAAAGTGTAATATTTTTCTATCGCTTCAGATTTGAAAAATCCTTCTCCAGTTAAGAAACTGAATTTTTTGTTTCATTTTAAATCTTAGTATATATAAATTTAACCTTTAACGTTTTTATTGTTTTGCAAATGTATCTTATGTGTTGATTACATGGCGTACATTTTTTTTTATACCATAAAGAAACATTTTAAGCTGTTATGTTATGTTTTAATAAAACATTTTTAAAAAACATACTGGTAATCACTGTTTTTTTTATTGATAATATTTTTTCTTACATATAGATATATATTAGGGCACTGGCAGCGATACTGTCACCTCCATCGCCATGGCATTGATACTGTCACCTCCATCACCAACAGCAATAACAGCAAAGACAAAATCATTAAAGACACAAGAAGCGTGTCTACAGATGATGCTTAAGTCTCTTTTGGATGCTTGACAATTTGGTGAGACAACTGTTCAGACTTCTACCTTATGTTATCCTGAAAATACCACCACTGGCTAAATTGTTGGCTGTGTTACATTTCTGTGTGTCTGGCTCATACAAGACAGCGGTTTATTTATATGCATCAGCAGAGGACAGGCCACAGAAGGAGGTAGAAGTGGCTGAGGGACCAGAGTAAAATGACTCACATTAGAAGAAAGAAGGGGCTGAGAGGCTGAAGGGGATGGCCCACAGGAGAAGGAAATTGATTTGGAGGAGCTGGGGGGAAGATGGACCACAGCTGGAGTCCATTGATAATGAGGGGCTCCAGGAGGTCAGGAAACAGCAGAAGCCAATTCTGTCCAGGTGTCACAATTATATTGCGCACCTGCTATTGTTGGCGCCACTTAGAGGAAGGTGTGGAGTCTAATGTGCCCTTGGTATTCACCAGAAACCCCCCAAAGGAGGTATGGACTCCGCTGCAGGGACACGCAGGTCACGTTCCTCCCACGAGTCGAATAGCGAGATACAAGAGGTGTCAAACAGGCCGGGTCGGTAACGTTCTGGTAGAAATAAGTACACGAGGATGTCCAGAAGAATGGTGAGACAAGCCGGGTCGGTATCGTTCAGGAAGCGCAGTACAAGAGGAGATCCAAATAGAAGTGGTCAAACGGGCCGGGTCAGAAAGCTCACAGGCAAAACAAGGAAGGTCAGGAACAATGCAGGAAACTGGTAATACACTGGAAAATGCTGTAGGGAGGAATACCTGATACTCTGGCACTGGTAGGAGGGCCAGGAAGCGTTTAAATATAGCAAGAGGCCAATGAGAAGCAGCGCTGCAGCACTGTCATAATAGCGCCAGATCATCAACGCAACGGGACGCGCTAGCAATCCCCGGGTGGCCGGGAACCGTAAGTGACGTGTCTGGTTGCCTAGCAACCAGGCGCACTGGGGGAATCACAGGCGGTCATCCCGGAGAGATCGCAGGACGGCACCTGACACCAGGTAGAAAGCCCATCGAGGCACCATATGTAAATAAATGTAAAATTTTATTAGCTAGCTGGAAAATATTTTTAATTTAATAGGTCTGATACTGTAGGACTTAGATGACTCAATGTCGGCCAATTTAAATGAGTGCGTAAGTCTACCTTCAGAGAGTGTCAAGATATTTGAAGTAATTTACTTTTTTTTCATATGATTGAACCATGTCACAAAAATGGTTTGAAAACTGCATTTCTTTACTGGTACGAGTCAGCCACAAATGCAATATTCAAAACGATTGTAAACAATGAAATTCTGTAAGATATCGCTAATTTTGTTGTGTGATTATTTTTAAGTTTTTGATAAAAATCTGTTTTCATTTAAAAAATAAAATAAAAAAAATGACAGTGTTGTAGGAAAAGTTTAAATGAATGAAGATGGTGGTCTTACAGTGGTGGCAGGTTGGGCTTTGTAGTGACATTTTCACATTTACCATTGTACACATTTTCATGCAGATCTGCAAACATGCAAATGTAGACGCACACTGATTTTCATGGTGGAGGAGGGTTAGCTCCAATGACCGTGAAGCGGAAATGCACCTTAAAGTGCTTTATATATAGATAAATAGGTGCCCTTGTTCAAATAAAGAAGCAGTATGATTAGTTAATCAGCCGTAGTGTAAGCAGTCAGAACATTAAATGTGGTCCTATGTAGGTACTCATACACAGGGAATAAAAACAGATTCTAACATTTACATCCACCATACAAAATACTGTATCTATCAGTAATATAATACTAAGATATAGCATCTCACATGGTCTTAGCTTTACATCAATTATCTTAAGAATCAAACAGCATATGTATTTATTTGTATTTAGCAGTGCATTCATACCTGTCTGTTAGTGGATTATGTTAGTGACATTTAGCTGTTTCTCAGCTAAATATTATGTCACTAGGATCTCTCCACAATCCACACCCATACATATTTAATGTATACACCTCTTATTGTTCTTTCCTGCTATAGCCACACCCTATACAATCACATTTTTCCACGCTACCATTATTAAACATGTATCTAACAATGCTGACTTTATACTATAATCAAGCATCCTTTTACACGTCAATCAATCAATCAATCACACACCCTTCATGATCTATTTGAGTCACAGAGCTACTATATTATAGTATGAAATCACAGAATCTAGGCACAGAATTTCATGGGCTGCTAAAAAAAGTCTAGTGGTTTGGCTGAATTATCCAGCGCTGATTTAGAATAGTGACTATCTCTCATAGGCTCTATTGACTTCATTGCTGATAACAAAACAAATAAACAAGTAATATGTATGAAATTTGTTCTATATAGAGATGAAGATAAATAGCAAAAAATGTACTGTAACCCTTGCCAATTGCACCTTAAAACTGCTATACATGTCCACTTCATTTTCCACTCAAGTTGCCTGCCCATTTCAGCTGAACAGAGGACCAGTAAAAAAGAAAAGGACACCAGACAGAAAATGGCATCAATCACTTTCTTCATTTTTTGTAATGACTTAACATGCTGTATTTGCAAATAAAGTGGGTTAAGTGCGGGGAACATGACCATAAGATCTATATGCTGTAATACACTATACTTCTTGGATGGTATAATGCAGCAAACCTGTACTTGTGTCAGTATGTAGAACATTAATTTTCTGTTATCACACTTAAATGTTGAGATTTTATGTCAGCAGAGTATGAACACTGTACCAACACCTTAGACTTTGTAGATGCACCATGCCGTCACCAGGAAGGCTCCAGAACAAGGCACTCTTCGTGTAGCCCAGTGGTTCCCAAACTGTGTGCCTAGGCTCCCTGGGGCGCCTCGGCGATCTAACAAGGGTGCCTCGGCCAGGGCCAGTGGTAAGCAAGACAGGGGACTACTTGGTAATTATTTTGGCTTAGGGGTGCCTTGAAAAAATTGTGGAGGCCCTAAGGGTGCCTTGAACTGAAAAAGTTTGGAATCCACTGATGTAGCCTGATCTTAAACCTCCACAGTACACAGTTGCTCCACTGATATTTTTAGCTCATACATATAAGTCTTATTTATGATCAAGAACTATTGTGGTGCAGTTAAAATAACTTATAACAAAGTTGTGGAACCCATAGAACACATGTAGGCTTTATGGCAGGTTTTGACAGCAGGAAGAGGAAATTGAAGACTTGGACTTGCATACATGAAAACTGGGTTGCATGAAACTTCTTTCCACTGCAATTTGGTCAAATTTTGGCAAACTTTGAATTGAAAATTTAAAGGGAGAAGCCGTCCCTGACCTCAGCACTGGTCCTGCTTCATAGAGCTGGCGCTTTTTAAAGTAAATGATTAATTAAATAAATAAATAAACATACAAATTCAAAATAGGTCCTTTGAGAGTCTGAGCTGGTTTCCACTAAGAAGACCACAACCACGGCCATAGTAAACAATTCTCTGGCTGGTTAGCACTAAAAAGTGTTAGGGCCCTTGCCGACAGCTCTGAGCTGTGGTGCCTGAGAAATTAACAAAATTGGGACCCATTGAGTGACAAGTTTGCCACTTCTGTAGTCCCAGCTTAATTGACTGGATATGAATAACACACAATATTAAAATAAACTAGTCAGTCAGAACATTACAATGTTGACATCACTACAGAGTATTTTAGCACAGCCAATTCCATGTCCACGTACAAGCAAACCTGAAGTAGAACAGCCAATCTGTCGACCTAGCTGGTAAGTACAGCACAGAGTGCTTCATTTTCATTTAGGGATAAATCCAGCTCGAAGATCCAATTTGTACCTTAGCCAAACCAAGTTACTCTATTTTGAGGTCAAATTTAAGAAGGGCGTGCACACTAGCTCAACTGTAAATCACAGTGCAAAAATAAAGCTGCGCAGTATTTTACTGTGCAAAAAATATTGCATTTGCACCCTTTGCCTTGCAACATGGTTTGTCCATGTGCAAATTTTCACACTTTCACTGGACTTACTCTTAACAAGGCCCAGAGTAGTGATGTGAGGCTTATGGAAAGCTGTGACATCAAATGCTCCTCTATATTTCGAACTATTTCTGTGGCTGAACGTGGTGTAAGTGGCAAGTAATAGTGATGACGGTTGCGTATGCATGCTAGAACATGTGTTTGCAATCAAGAACTGTAAAAGTGGATTTCAAGTACTGGAGACCTTAATAACATTATGCTAAATGTATTTCATGGGGGGGAGGGGTTAAAAAAAACAAAACATTTTTTTCCCTAATGTTTTTTCACTAATGACTATATTATTAACAGGTGACAATAATTGAATACTTATTTTTTTTCTGTGCATCCTGCTAAGACTTTATGTTCCACATATATATTGGGAGTATCCTGCAATGTCTTGTCTGTCAGAGCAGAGTGCACCTAGACCCGTATTCAAAAAGAAAAGTTTATTTGGAAAAAATGCACAATACGTTTGTTTTGCGAGCCTTAATGAATCAGACCCTGTATGTAGATCATAGTCTCTCTTATAATCATCCATAATACCAAATTTCATGCGGATTCAATCATTAGAATTAAAGGTATTAGGTATTAAATTGGCTGGCTTTTGAATTATGAACAATATATTGAATTAGCTGCTACTTGTATAATAAAAGGTTTCAAAAAAGATATATCTATTTATTTGCAAAAAATTATTACAGGAGTCTATACTTATTCAGCATGTTCAGGGTGATTTAATTTACTTTATCTAGGGATGAATACATTTGCTTATGACTGTGCTTTACATGTGGATTTTAACATAGTAATAAAGTAATGTAAATAAATTGTGTCTACTTTTCTCATAAGGCTAAATATTAAGTACATTTTGTTTATTTAGATTAGTGGTGATCGGTCAGCACACAGTGTTTGTTATTACGCTATTTGGATCACTATTTTTTATAACTACATTTTTGTAATGAAATCACTATAATCACTAACAAATCTGGACTATTGTCTTTCCAGAGCTCTCACTAATTCAGCATATTCCTGTCTCTTCTTGTTCTCAAAAGGAACAGGTTTTTTCTCTAGAATTCAGAAATGATCAATAATTTCACATACTAGTAGATTTTTTGCACTTTTTATAATAAAGGTGTGAGTTAATCAGATGAGCTCAGTGTTTGTATTGCTAGGAGGCATACCAAACCCATTATTGATGCAAGATGATGCACACACAATCCTACGACCAAACCCTTCTAGTGAGACAGATAAAAAGGGGAGCTTAATCATTGAGCCATTTACATTGTCTTTCTTCTGAGCTCATCCTCAGCATCACAGTTCCAAAAGGACCATGTCTGCATCTCGCCAAGCAACAAGCTCTGCTGGAGGAAGAAAAGGCTTCAGTGCTGCTTCTGCTGTACAATCAGGATCAGCCCATCACAGCTTCAGTTCATCTTCAGTCAGTCGCTCAGGCTGTGGAGGTGTAAATAATGGCCGGGTTAGCTCAGGTGGCATCGGTAGCAGAAGTCTGTACAATTTAGGAGGGAATAAAAGAATTTCCATTGCTGCAGGTTCACAGTCCCATGGCGCAAGTAGTTCTGGTTTTGGAGCTGGGAGCGGATCTGGATTTGGATTCAGTTCAGGGTTTGGTGTCGGTCAAGGATTTGGTGGCGGTTCTCAATTTCCAGTGTGCCCACCTGGTGGAATCCAACAGGTTACGATTAATCAAAGCCTTTTAGCTCCTCTTAATCTGCAAATCGACCCAACAATTCAGAAAGTGCGCACAGAAGAGAGAGAGCAAATTAAGACACTTAACAACAAGTTTGCATCCTTCATTGACAAGGTAAGTAATTGAATCTGTTTTTTATGTTATTTAATTTTAGAATGTATAAAACGTTGCTCTTTTTTGTTATACTTTTTGTTTCCGATGAACACATTTTTGAATGTCTTGCTGTTACATTTTAGGTCAGATTCCTAGAACAACAGAACAAAGTACTAGAGACCAAATGGAACCTTTTGCAAGATCAGGGAGTCAAGACAGTGAAAAATAACATTGAGCCCCTCTTTGAAGCCTACATTAATTCACTGCGGAGACAGCTAGACAGCCTGTTAAGTGATAAGACACGTTTGGATGGCGAATTAAAACAAATGCAAGATGCTGTAGAGGAATACAAGCACAAGTAAGTCAACAAACATACCTAATTATACCAACAGAGTATGATGCTGGCTTAGAAAGCTGGTTTTCAGGTACAAAGTACTGTGAAACTATATGAAGCCTACCAAATAATTGTAACACATTTATGTATATACTTAGTATAATTTATATGTTATAAAACAATATAAAAAATAAAAATATAACAAATTATAAATTAAGATGATGATGATGATGAAGATAATGATGTACAGTGTCTGTCTATTTGTATCTAAACTGTGACCAAACAGGTGGCATATGGTGGTTCTCCAGTTCTTGCTGTGATACAATTTTGCAAGACAGGATTTGTAGTTTATTAGCACCAATGGAAATGATAAGGATAAAGGTGTTTAAGTTATAAAAGGTGCCTTGAAATAATCAACATTTCTAGTAGTTATTTTTACATTTTAATCTATTTTACTGTATATTTTATGATAATTTTATAAAGCTTAGACCAAGTGTAGACCGGGGAGGGTAGTCAATATCATTGATTTAAATAAATGCTGAGTTGCTATTTTTATGTTTATTTGACAATATGATTATCATTAAACAGATTGAACACAATTATTTTGTACTTGCCAACAGATATGAAGAAGAAATTAATAAGCGCACAGCTGCTGAAAATGAGTTTGTAGTGCTCAAAAAGGTAACCATCAAATAAATGTGCCCTAATCAATTTATGTTATTGTCATATATGTGAGGACATGTTATTTACATTTTGTTGCCCATGCAGTACCTCAATTCCACCAGAGGTGCTGCTGTAGTGATCTACTGGGTCAGTCAGGATATACTTTATCTTTTACTCAGCCACTGATCATCACCATCTGTGGCTATCTATTCTTTATAGGCTTAGACTCTGCATCTCCCCTCTGTAATATATTTGTGAGTTTAACTATATATTTTTGCTACCTCAAGCTTATTAGTTATCCTGTGCCTCACTTTTGCTTTACGTTTGGGACCCTGACAACAGCCTGAAACTTAGGCTTCAGTAATATCCTACCAGAGACTGTCCATTCTACATTTCTGTATACCATTGATATACGCACTTGTGGCTTTTATATTTGCTAGACACTGTTGTTTATAAGTCTGCAAATCTGAGATTCTATTACTTCTGTATACTTTTTATGCCTGTGCTCTAGTGCATTGCCTGCACCATTCCAAGATTGCTTCTGCAGCACTACAATGCTCTTTCTGCAAATTCAAGCTTGTTTTTCTGTCTTTCTACTGTTGCACTGCATGTTTGTATCAAATTAATATTACCATCATTTACCACTTAATCACTGTGTGATACTGGCTCTGCCATGAAGAAAGATACAGGGCCTGAGTCATTCAGGAAAGTAAGGCAAGAAAAAGGAGTAAATGTTCTCCGGGACAAACCATGTTACAATGGAAGGGGTGCAAATTAATTTATTATTTTGCACATAAGAATAATACTGGCTGCTTTTTCATCTAGCACACACATACTTGATAGGTTTATTCTAACACTGAAATTTAAAGTTGAACTAGGACATGTCCCACTCCAACTTTAAATCTGTACCTACATTTTAAATTTATCTCCCCCCTCCAATGCAACATGGTTTAGCCCAGATTCAAAGTTACTCCTTTTTTATACTTTGCTCTCCTTAATGACTCAGGCCCACAGTGTTCATGACAAAAAAAATTAACAGTACTATGATATACAGTGATGAATGTGTCTACTCTTTTATTAGGACGTGGATGTTGCATACATGAGCAAGGTAGAATTGGAATCCAAGGCCACGTCGCTGACCGATGAGATCAACTTCTTGAGGGCCCTGTATGAAGCGGTAATTCTCTGTTCAGTTATTGTAGGGGACATCTAAATCACCCTTCATTGATAGTGGAGGGCCAAGACTACTAATTTATTTGTTCATCTGTCATAGTTTCGGTTGTGCTGTTTAAACCATGCTGGATTATAGAGAAAACTACAAAGAAAATTATAGAAGTGTAAAAGCAATGTAAAAAAAAAACCATCTACTTTTGTTCAGACTGTAAAATAGAACCTGGGAGTCTGAAGACTTCTCCTCCCAGACTCAGACATAAAAATGAGTTATCACACTTAGGATATTTCCCATCTCTCTTTATTGACCACTATTTGGGCGAGGATACATTTTGGATGGACCTTGATTTGGGAACAGGATGTGAAGTCCTTCACTTTCACAAGAGTCTCAAAGCATATCCCTTCCTGTGTACAACACAGTGCAGATCATGGCATTATCTCTCTCTAACCGTACTCCACTATAGAGGCCAGACAGCAAGACGCCCACTAGGATTATGGACTTGAGCTTGGGGCTGGGACAATGGTCCACTTCAATTGTTGATACCTCAGCACTGAGATAATGACAGGGAACAAATCTTTTTACATCTGATGTACAATAACTTGTCTTTCTTCTCATTTCAGGAACTTGCCCAGATGCACACACAGACCTCAGACACTTCAGTTATATTGTCCATGGACAATAACAGAGACCTAAATCTACAGAGCATCATTGCTGAGGTCAAGGCTCAGTATGAGGAGATCGCCAACAAAAGCCGGGCAGAAGCTGAGTCTTGGTACCAAAACAAAGTGAGGACATTCTTTCAATAATACATTATGATGATTACTCTTCCAAATACCATATTAAACAAAATTCTTTGCAAAGTGTATTCTGCCGAAGGGGAACATTTTTTTTCTGATACTCATCATCTGTCAACTTTATGAATCACAACAACTTATAGAGAAATTCAACACAAAATAGGACCTTTACAACATGCTTCTTACTTTATAACTTATGTAAAATTCAATGTTAATTATTTTGTTAATTAAATATATTCAAATTGCAAACGGCAAAGAAAGGTATATTGCAACACAATTACAAACATCATAAGTGCTATTTCCCCAGACTAGTCAAGTGTTTTAAATGTTGGATCTATTTTCACTTACTTCAAAGTACAGTACATTGTTTTTCTGCTTTGTCTGTAGTATGAGGAGCTCCAGGTCTCTGCCGGAAGACATGGGGATGATCTGAAGGACACAAAGACTGAAATCTCAGAGCTAAACCGTATGATTAACAGACTGCGCTCTGAAATCGACAACGTGAAAAAACAGGTAGAATATTTTTAGAGATTAGTCTTAAACATGTCAGGAATAAATACTATTAATTGAACAATAAGGGATATTACGATGTCACATTTCCAGTGAAAGTTGTAATTGCCTAGAGAACGTATTTGGAACAGAAATCAAGCAATAGATGAATTTTCTCACTAACCAAATAGTAATAAATATTTAGAGTATTAAATTATTCCCACACCTTAGACTGTGTGGCTACTAATAGTTATGTTAATCAACATTCCATGATGTTCAGTGTCGGAAGAATAATAGGACTCTAAAGATCATGTTTACCATATAGGTTAAAATATACATTTATGACTAATCAAAATATTTAAATAGACTGATTCAGGCAATGTTTTAAAGTCTCTTATCCCTTCGACCATTGGAAATGTAGATTATTTTATGATCAATGATCTAATGAAACTTATTTATCTATGAATCTAGGTTGTCAAACTGCAGACTGCAATTGCTGATGCTGAACAGCGTGGTGAGCTTGCACTAAAGGATGCTAAACACAAGCTTGCTGAGTTGGAGGATGCTCTACAGAAGGCCAAGCAGGACATGGCTCGTCAACTGCGAGATTACCAGGAGCTGATGAATGTGAAGCTAGCTCTGGATATTGAAATTGCCACCTACAGGAAACTGCTGGAAGGAGAAGAGAGCAGGTAAAGAAACCTCTTCTGTCTGATTATACGTATATACAAAATATGTATGCTGTAAATGTGACATAAGTACATATAAAATATTTATATGTCTTCAATATATCATAATGTATGATATTAGATTTACATTCATTGGTAAAATTGCAGGTTATAATTCCCAAGAGTAGACATATTTATCATCACCCATAGATTGTAAGCTTGCGGGCAGGGCCCTCTTACCTCTTTGTCTGTATGTATTACCCAGAATTGTTTTATTACTGTTTGTTCCCAATTGTAAAATGCTAGGGAATCTGCTGGTGCTATATAAATAAATGATGATGATGAAGGTGATATGTTTATAATTATGTACTCTTTTATACAGGTTGGCTGGAGATGGTGTTGGACCAGTCAGCGTTTGTAAGTGGACTACGTAAGTTGAGTTTGCTCTTAATAAAAATAAGCATATATCTAACTGTCTAACATTTTTCTAACAGCTGTCATGAGCTCAAACTATAGTTCCAGTGGTGGAGCAAGTCATGGTTATAGTGTTGGCGGTGGAAGTGGATTCGGTGTTGGAGGTGGAAACGGATTCGGTGTTGGCGGTGGAAGTGGATTCGGTCATGGCCAAGGAATTGGATGTGGTGTTAGTGGTGGACAAGGAATGGGAGGTGGAAGCTACAATGTAAAACAGTCTGGTTTTGGGTCTGGAAGTGGCAGTAATTCAAGTGTCAAAATTGTATCAAAGACATCCGCAACCTCCCGGAGGTTTTAAGATTCTTCAAGCATAGTATAGAGGGCACCATTGAATATGTTATCATAGAAATTACACTTGTACACATGTTTTAAGAAGCTGCAATGTTGGGATCAGCAAGCTGGTTTCATATTAGGCTTGTATGTATTTTTCTGGATTTAGATATGTTACAGATCTCTGCACCTAAAAGACAAACACAATTAAGTGTTCCTGGTGCTTATAAAAAAGCAAAGTCTTGCATTTGACTATTATCTATACTATGGTTAGGCAAACCGTCTCTCTCCAGCTCTTGTAGAACTACAAGTACCAGCATACCATGCTAGCTTTTATTTTCCCAACAGTTGGAGATGGGAACATGTTGCCTAACTCAAATCTTCGTGTAAGATATTACATCTATATTTCTCAGGCAATTTATTTTTCTGCTATGTTTGTGCTTCTGCAAAAATGCTTACACTTATGGGAACCATTCAATAAAATGCAATCATTCTGAAAGTGTTTTATGTCGTTTTTTTTAGCAACACAATTTAGTAATCTGAATGCTTCGCAATATATGGCATCTATTCTCCATTTGACAGTTCTGCAAATAGTTCTTTAGGAACAACTTATATGATCAATAAGCTCTTTTACAAGAATTTATCTAGAAATGCTATTTTGCTAAATTGTTACTCCCATATCCCTAACTATTGATGTGGCTTTTCAAATGATTTAGCCTTCATTTCCCTTAACAATTGACAACACAATGATAATTGTTAAGGGGGGGATTATCAGAATCTGTTTATGCACATTAATGTGAATAAGAAACAATTTGAATGTATGCTGTGGGTATTCAGATGATCTGATTGGCTACATTGTGTTCTATCCATACTTGCCAACTTTCCCTGAATGTCAGGGAGACTCCCTGAAATAGGGGTGATCTCCCTCACTCCCTGAAGAGTCTGGCATTCTCCCTGATGCTGAGTGAGTACAAGACGTGGTTGGCTTCGCCATCTGTGTCCTATGTCCATGTATTGATGCCTATAAAGGTGGGCATTTTCATGGAGACCAAGATTTAATCAAAGACTGACAGGTAAGACAACATGAATTCAGTAATGGAGACAGAAATGTAAAAGACACTACAGTCTCTAGAGATTCATTAGCTGCTTTTCTTTAACGCATAGTTGCCTACTCTCCTGGAATGTCCGGGAGACTCCTGCATTTCTGGGAAACCCCCTGGGCTCGCCCCCGCAATAGATAAGTGGGGGGCTTAATGATGCAAATATTGCGCCATCTTAGCCCTGCCCCCTGCTGTAATTGCCCAAAATTGTGACAATCGTTTAGGGGGCGGTGCCAAAATGATGCAATTCATCAAGCCCCACCCCCGCACGCCCACCTCCCCCAGGATCTCCTTGAAGCCAACGAGGAAAAGTTGGCAAGTATGATTCTATCCCTGCCCACTTCAAAACTGGGGACATCCACTGGGGAGAAAACTGGGGAGATAAAGATAAATAAGATGAAGATAAATAACAAAAATGTAATGTAACCATTGTCAATTACACCATAAAACTTCTATACATGTCCACTTAATTTTCCCTATTAAGAAAAGTTCCCTGCCCATTTCAACTAAACAGAGTGGACAGTAAAAAAAGAGAAACAAGAAAATAACACCAGCCAGAAAAGACCACTAATCACTTTGTTCATTTTTTAAAATGATTTAGCATTCTGTATTTGCAAATAAAATGGGTTAGGTGCAGGGAAAATGACCATAAGATCTATATGCTGTAATATACTATACTTTTTGGATAGTATAATGCGGAAGACCTGTACTTGTGTCAGTATGTAGAAGATTAATTTTCTGGTATCACACTTAAATGCTGAGATTTTTTGGCAATGGGGTATGAACACTGTACCAACACTTTGGATATTGTAGATGCCACCACACCGTCACCAAGAAGGCTCCAGAACAAGGCACTGTTCACCATAGGCAAACCGAGGGGGGGGGGGGGGTTCCCAGTGCCTGGAAAACCCCCTCCAAGCCTAGGGCACTGTATAATTGAGGTGGCTGCTCCCGCTTAAGACGGCTCTGCTTGAAAAGGGAGAGCTGCGTCCACCAACAGTAGTGCAAGCGGCATTGCCCATGTATATTATGGGGATAGGAAGAGTTGGAGAGCAGCCAAGCACTGTCTAAAATTATAGTTACTTCCCCATGCATGCTGGTCACGCTCACTGGTGGCATAGTGTGGAAACCCCCCCTCCACAAATCCTGTGTTTGCCCCTGGTTCACATAGCCTGATCTTAAACCTCCACAGTACACAGTTGCTCCACTGATATTTTTGGTTCATACATATAAGTCTTATTTATGAACAAGCACTATTGTGGTGCAGTTAAAATAACTTATAACAAAGTTGTGGAACCCACATAACACATGGAGCCTTTATAGCTAGTTTTGACAGCAGGAAAAGGAAATTGTGGACTTGGACTTGCATACATGAAAACTGGGTTGCATGAAACTGCAATTTGGTCAAATTTTAGCAAGCTTTGATTTGAAAATTTAAATTGAGATGGCGTCCCTGACCTCAGCACTGGTCCTGCTACATAGAACTGGTGCTTTTTAAAGTAAATAATTAAATAAATAAATAAATATGCACATTTAAAATAGGGTGCGTGAGAGTCTGAACGGGTTACCACTAAGGAGACCTCGACCACTGCCATAGTAAATAGTTCTCAGACTGGTTAGCACTAAAAAGTGCTAAGGCCCTTGCCGACAGCCCTGAGCTGTGGTGTCAGAGTTAAATCTATGGGGTCCCCAGGCGCCTGATTGCGTGCTGTATACAAATTCACAATAAGATGCAAACAAATAAATAATGTAATATAGATGGTATATTCAAACACATATAACATTGCTGTACTTAAACAGAGGACATATGCATGATAATAATGATTATCCACTGTTTGTTCGTATTATCATGCATATGTTCTCTGTTTAAGTACAGCAATGTTATATGTGTTTGAATATACCATCTCTATTACATTATTTATTTGTTTGCATCTTATTGTGATTTTGTAAGTCTAAGTCCATAATTTACTTTATCTGCTGTCAAAACTAGATATAAAGGCTCCATGTGTTGCCACCACCTATTGAGTATGGGCAATAGGACCCCAATATACTGTCCCACACTGGCACACAGGCTTCTAGTTATCCACAAACTAACAAGACCCACACCAGCACACACAGGGTTAACTCTTCACACCTCCAGACTGTTACACAAATGTAAATACAAGCACACACAGCTTGTTAATCAAATGTATCAACAAATCACACACTGGCATTCCAAGGGTTAACCTGGTCGAGCAATCTGTCTCTTCTAAACAGGCAATGGATTTGTTAGAGTATCAAGGACGCAACTTATTAAATTATAGATTTAATATACAAAAATACAGAGCATTCAGATATAAAGAAAAATAATGAATAAACAATTAATATATTGACTAGAGATGGGCGGGTCCGGTTCTCCGAGAACCGAACCCACCCGAACTTTGGGTATCCGAGTACCGAGCTGAGCAGCTCGGTACTCTCCCGCCCATTCCGAATCCAAATCGAGGCCGAACGTCATTGTGACGTCGTCGGATCTCGGGACTCGGTTCTCGCGATACTTCAACTTTATAAATACACGCCTCCACAGCAATCCATCGCCATTTGACAGAGGGAGAGAGCAGGGTGTAGTCATAGGCTAATTAGAGCAGGGACAGAGAATACCATATTGTTCTTGCAATTGCTCTAACCAAAATCGCTAGTGCAGAGAGGAGGATAGAGGTTTATTATTTTTTCTTCATATTTGGCACTCCCCAGCGCTTTTGGGGTGTCCCCCATAATTGTGCATTAATATTTCTGGCTGTCAAAAGTCATATCTGTCAGCAGTATCTACTCAATAATTTTTAGCACTCCTCAGTGTTTTTGGGGTGTCCTCCCTAATTGTGCATTAATATTTCTGGCTGTCAAAAGTCATATCTGTCAGCAGTATCTACTCAATAATTTTTAGCACTCCTCAGTGTTTTTGGGGTGTCCTCCCTAATTGTGCATTAATATTTCTGGCTGTCAAAAGTCATATCTGTCAGCAGTATCTACTCAATAATTTTTAGCACTCCTCAGTGTTTTTGGGGTGTCCTCCCTAATTGTGCATTAATATTTCTGGCTGTCAAAAGTCATATCTGTCAGCAGTATCTACTCAATAATTTTTAGCACTCCTCAGTGTTTTTGGGGTGTCCTCCCTAATTGTGCATTAATATTTCTGGCTGTCAAAAGTCATATCTGTCAGCAGTATCTACTCAATAATTTTTAGCACTCCTCAGTGTTTTTGGGGTGTCCTCCCTAATTGTGCATTAATATTTCTGGCTGTCAAAAGTCATATCTGTCAGCAGTATCTACTCAATAATTTGTAGCACACCTCAGTGTTTTTGGGGTGTCCCCCATAATTGTGCATTAATATTTCTGGCTGTCAAAAGTCATATCTGTCAGCAGTATCTACTCAATAATTTTTAGCACTCCTCAGTGTTTTTGGGGTGTCCTCCCTAATTGTGCATTAATATTTCTGGCTGTCAAAAGTCATATCTGTCAGCAGTATCTACTCAATAATTTTTAGCACTCCTCAGTGTTTTTGGGGTGTCCTCCCTAATTGTGCATTAATATTTCTGGCTGTCAAAAGTCATATCTGTCAGCAGTATCTACTCAATAATTTTTAGCACTCCTCAGTGTTTTTGGGGTGTCCTCCCTAATTGTGCATTAATATTTCTGGCTGTCAAAAGTCATATCTGTCAGCAGTATCTACTCAATAATTTTTAGCACTCCTCAGTGTTTTTGGGGTGTCCTCCCTAATTGTGCATTAATATTTCTGGCTGTCAAAAGTCATATCTGTCAGCAGTATCTACTCAATAATTTTTAGCACTCCTCAGTGGTTTGCGCTCAGAATGGATTCAAAGCAGTCCACATATGATCTAAATGAGCAACCAGGTTCTGTCACCAGTCCTGATGTTAGTGTTCCCAGTACGTCATCTGGCCAAGGCGATGTCAAACAACAGAGTGTTTTCAAATTAGTGCAAAAAACAAAAACCAAAAAAAAATTTACTGTATTGAAGCGAAAAAGAAGTGTAACTGAGCAAAAGTTAAGTGACGATAAAAAAAAAATTGCAAGCATGCCATTCTACACACGCAGTGGCAAAGAGAGAATGAGGCCTTCACCTTTGGCTATTAGTGGCAGATCCCAAAAAGTTACCCAGGCTACAATTGGTGCACAACTACTGTTACGCGTCAAAGCTGAGCTGCAAGATACCAGTGAGGCATTACAGGAGAATATTTGCTCTGATTCACAAATGACAACAATCCCTGTGGAGAGTCCATCCAACAGTGGGATGTCTAATCGTGAGCATTCTGCTGATGTGTGCCTTAATAGCCCGAGTGTAGCCGGTGATACCCAAATTGAGGATGCCACTTTGGAATTAGAAGAGGATGAGGGGGAGATTTGTGTAGGCGACGAGGGCGCTAATGAGGATGTTGATGAGGATGAGGTTGTTTGTGTAAGTCCTGCACCAGTGGCAGCAGTTCTGGCACGTGACAAGAAAAAGGCCATTGTCATGCCTGGGCATAAAACAAAAAAATCCACTTCTTATGTGTGGAATTATTTCTACCCAAATCCAGACAACAATTGTATAGCCATTTGTAGTGTATGTGAAGCCACAGTCAGTCGAGGGAGGGACCTTAACCATCTTGGAACCTCGTCTATGTTACGCCATTTAACGAGAGTTCATGGCAAAGTGTTGGGAAAAGCTGAAAGTTCTTCCCAAAAGAATACAAGCACTCCCTCATCAGCTAAGACCCTCCGCTCACCGACATACCGACGGCTACAAAATACACCCACCACACCATCCTCATCAATATCCTCAGTAGCGCTCGGAGTTAGCCCGGCATCCCACTTAAGGCTGGATGACTCCGGCACTATTATTGATTCCTCTGAAGAAAGCGTTAGTCCTGCTGCTGCTGTTGCTGCTGCTGGGGGTGAATCGTCATCCCAGAGGCAGGTGAATAAAATGAGCAGTCCTACATTTCAGCAATTAACTGTGAAACAATCATTTGCGAGGGGAAGCAAATATGACAGCAGTCACCCAGTCGCCAAGCGAATCACAGACGCCATGGCTGCAATGTTAGTGTTAGATCTGCGTCCAATCTCCACAATAAACGCAGTTGGTTTTTCACAGTTAATTGAGGTTTTGTGTCCGCGTTACAGAATTCCATCGCGACACCATTTCTCCCGTAAAGCTATTCCACAACTATACCAAAAAGTGTGTAAAAATGTAGAGATTGCGCTGAAAAATGCCATTCTGCCCACTGTTCACTTAACCACAGATATGTGGACAAGTGGAAGTGGCCAAACCAAAGACTATATGACTGTGACAGCCCACTGGGTTGGTCATTCACCTTCACCAGCAGGAACAGCAGCAGCATGTACACCACTACGTAACATTTGTCACAGGCAGGCCACTCTTTGTATCACCGGCTTCACTAACAGGCATACGGCTGACAATTTGTTACGCAAACTGAGAGATGTGATTGATGCATGGCTTATACCACTCGGACTCTCCCCAGGGTATGTCATTTCAGATAACGCCAACAATATAGTGCAAGCATTACAGCTGGGTGATTTCCAACATATTCCCTGTTTTGCTCACACCATCAACTTGGTGGTGCAGAGCTTCCTACGAAATAACCGTGAGGTGCAGGAGATGCTTTCGGTGGCCCGTAAAATTTCAGGCCATTTCAGGCATTCAGCCACAGCATGTAGGAGATTACAGCAGCTCCAAGAGCAGTTTAACTTGCCCTGCCACCAACTTAAGCAAGAGGTGGTAACTCGGTGGAATTCCACCCTGTACATGCTTCAGAGGATGGAGGAACAGCGCAAAGCCATCCAAGCATATTGCACAAGTCATGACATTGGGAAAGGAGGGGGGATGTATTTCACTCTTGCACAGTGGGGAATCCTTTCAGTGCTGTGCAAGGTGCTGAAACCATTTGAAGTTGTGACATGTGAGGTCAGTGCAGACTCTGCTAGTTTGAGCCAAGTCATTCCTTTAATTAGACTATTGGAAAAGCAGCTTGAGAAAATGAAGGAGGAGCTGAAAGCAAGCAATTCAGCAAAGTATGTTGGCCTTGTCGATCAAGTACTTAATTCGCTTCACAATGATCCTCGAGTTATTAAGATCTTGAACTCGGATCAGTACGTTTTGGCCACTGTGCTTGATCCAAGGTTTAAAACCTACATTGAGTCTTTACTTGTAAATGAGCGAGATATGAACTTTTGCAAGGAGCTATTGCTCAGCAAGTTGGCCGCTGAACTGGGCCTCGGCTTGACGACGTGTCCTCCTTCACTTTCTCAAGCTGTTGCTCGTAAAAAATTAAATTTCCAAAAAAGAAGCAGGGAAGACACAGGGGGCAGACGAGAACAATTTAACATCTGGGCTGGTTTGAAGGATTTTTCAAAAAAATGTGTCACTTTGCCCATAAGTCCATCCAATATGAGTATAAACATGCAAAGGATGGTGGAGGATTACTTTCAAGAGGTAGTTGATATGGAAATGTCAGACAGTCCCTTTCCTTACTGGGAAGAAAAGCAGGCCATTTGGAAACCCATGTACAAACTTGCTTTGCAATACCTAAGCTGCCCACCCTCCAGTGTGTACTCTGAACGAGTGTTCAGCACAGCAGGGAACTTAGTCAGTGATCGCCGTAGAAGGTTACTTCCCAAAAATGTGGAGAAAATGATGTTTATAAAAATGAACTACATCTTCCACGAGGAAGGCCTTCACCATCCAAGACATCCAAGCACTGACTGTTCTCTAATGGCGGATTCAAGCGGCGATGAATTGATAGTCTGTGATGATGACGTACACACTGATGAGGGTGAGGATGAAGCTGAAGATGATGCCGATAACATCTTTTTAAAACTTTCTATGTAAGTGTAGGGTGCAATCTACCCCCAAAGAGGAAAGGGACTTGTGGCATTTCCATATCACATACCATCTTGAAAGGCTGCTGTTAGGGCAATTTATCCTTAAGGGTAGGGTGTCATAGACAGAGTGACCCTAAACTGGCTTTGTCCATTTTTCATAATATTGTACAGTCTATAATGGCTGAATTTTTTAGTATTTTATACAAGTGGAGGGGGGCCTAGAGAGACAGAAACCAAACTGGCTTTCTCCATGTCAATTAATATTGTACAGTCTATAATGGCTGAATTTTTTGGTATTTTATACAAGTGGAGGGGGGCCTAGAGAGACAGAGTGACCCCAAACTGTCTTTCTCCATGTCAATTAATATTGTACAGTCTATAATGGCTGAATTTTTTAGTATTTTATACAAGTGGAGGGGGGCCTAGAGAGACAGAAACCAAACTGGCTTTCTCCATGTCAATTAATATTGTACAGTCTATAATGGCTGAATTTTTTGGTATTTTATACAAGTGGAGGGGGGCCTAGAGAGACAGAGTGACCCCAAACTGTCTTTCTCCATGTCAATTAATATTGTACAGTCTATAATGGCTGAATTTTTTAGTATTTTATACAAGTGGAGGGGGGCCTAGAGAGACAGAAACCAAACTGGCTTTCTCCATGTCAATTAATATTGTACAGTCTATAATGGCTGAATTTTTTGGTATTTTATACAAGTGGAGGGGGGCCTTGAGAGACAGAAACCAAACTGGCTTTTTCCATTTCTTTACATATTTAACTATAAGTGTAGGGTGTAATATACATTCAAAGACGATGGCTGCATTGCCAATATGCATAGATGGAGAGGAAGACAATCTGTTTTGTGTGTAGAATAGGCCTACCAACGAAGAATTAAACTGTTTTTTTGGATGATTTATTACCTCAACAATTAGATTACTTGTCTCTAAAACAGTTGGAGCACTAAATTGGGTTAATTTAGGCCCAAAAACATGGATTTTCCCAAAAAATAGCAAAACAAAACCAAACAAAACCAAAACCAAAACCAAAACACGCAATGGCGGTTTTGCAAAACCAAAACCAAAACCAAAACACGACGGTAATCCAGATCCAAAACCGAATCCAAAACCAAAACACGGGGGTCAGTGACCATCTCTAATATTGACATAACAAGCAAACAGTTTAAAATAAAAGAGATAAACGTATAGAGCAAAACTTACTTATAATCTGTATGCCAGGGGCAGGCAGAGAAGATGGACAGTCCTTCAATTAGATTGATCCCCAAGAAGCTGACCGCTTGTCTCTCCAGAACACAGATTTTTAAGCAAATTCAAATGGGACGGCACTCACAAGGGCAGTGTGAATGCTAATGTGGGGGCGGAAATATCCCCTAGGTGTCACCTAAGGTTTGTTCAAACTATTCCTAAGTTTTGACCGGTCTTAGCTTTCCTCAGATATCTCCCAGAGACATAACTTTCCCTTCAATAAACCGATCATAATTTCCTGCACATTTAAATACCAAATATGATGAGATTACAACAATATCAAATCTCATCCTGAAATACATGTGACTATGGCTGTTCCCTGTGTAGTTGGCATCTATGTTTTAAGACCCTTGTGTGGTTTTTGCCCCTCATACGGAGTGCCATCAAGATTTCCCAACATATGAAGGATGTAGACATTTTCCTTTTTTCCTTTGAAACCTGTATTTCCATATATCTTTATAGGCAGTCTTCAAACGCTATCTTTGTCTACAAGGATCTCACCTAGGCATATTACACTTAGGGTTAGTTTGTGTTTCACTACCTATTGAAATGAAGTCAATTAGCTAGTGAAATACATGATCAAAAACAATGGATGTCTGTGATCTGCATATCTTAAGCTGGTCTCTTCACCAAGGGTTTGCTTAACTTAATTACCTCCTACTGGGCTCATTTGGTCACACATTTATCTGAGTTGAAGATCAGGTTAATTTATGTATCCATGCAAAGTTTTATTTGGGCCCTGACATTCAGTATTCTATTTCAGCATATCAGATTTATGCTCTCATCCTGACAAAGACACTATGCTAACATCTAGTCAATCTGTGCATGTAACTGGTAAGTACAACACAGATTGCTCCATTTTGACTTAGGGATAAATTCAGCTAGCAGATCCAATTTTTTTACTCTATTTTGGAGTAAAACTTAAGAAGGGTGTGCTTCCTAGCTGAAATGTACCCACAGGAAACCCACGCAAGCACGGGAAGAACACACAAACTCAACACAGATAAGGCCATGGTCAGGAATGGAACTCATGACCTCAGTGCTGTTAGGCAGAAGTGCTAACCACTAACCCACCATGTTGCCCTAATAATAGATCAAGTGCAAATTTAAACAATAAGCTAAAATAAAGGTTTACAATGCACTTACAATTTTTGCAGTGTTTAAGGCATGGCATCACTATTGCCCACATTGAAGGTGTTGGTTCTGCTTGAAGCTGCATAATTGAATTTCTTAGTGGTTAGATAGCATTTCCTCATTGGTAATGACAGATCAACCAGGCTGTAATGTTGCTTATTAAATATTATTGGCATACTTCTTTGCCCAGCTGCATGCCTGAACTGTGTTAGACTACACATAGGAACCTGGTTCCAGCAGGACAGGACATTTCTACAGCTACATCTGCACTATATGATTCATACCAGACACAACAATAGGTATGGTGAGACTGTACTGATTTATATTCCCCCCGGACTGTGCAATTTGTGTGCTGATTCTATGAATAAACTTAGAATCATTTTGCATTTTGTGACCTGTACACTATGGGCTCGATCCATTAAAGAACGTAAAGACCAATGTCCAGAAACTAACTATATGTCAGAAAATGCAAATGCATGCAACTGATCTTCAGCGTAAAGTACACTAACTGCAGGCTACGATTTTATGGGCGAAATGAAGATGGGAATGGGCGTATGCACATAGTCAATGTACAGTACGGGCGTGCCAAGCTTGTGAGCATGCAGCAATGCCAAATTCAAGATTTTGGTCATCTCCAAGGTTTGTGTTCGGTCATATCACTTGCATCATCTACAGGTCAGGTGTAAGTGGCAAGTAATAGTGATGATGGTTGCGTATGCAGGCTTGAACATGTGTTTGCAATCAAGAACTGTAAAAGTGGATTTCATGTTTTTTACCCCCAGAGTGCTTGTATAACACCTTTCCCTCCCCCAGCCTTGGTCGACATACAGGCACTCACTCTACCCTGCCTTGCTCCACACACCTCGGGTCCCTACCCAGTCCTATTGGACCCACCTGAACTCTGGTCCCACCTGAACTCTGCACCCACCTGAACTCTAGACCCATCTGAACTCTGGGCCCTCCCGTTCCCTGGACCTAGCTTATCTCTGGTCTCACCGGATCATTGGTCCCACCTGTACTCCTGACCTACCTTATCTCTATGACCCACCGGATCTCTCGTCTCACCTGAACTCTGGTTCCTCCTGATCACTGGTCCCTTCAGACCACTCCTACTCCTGCGACTACCTGTGACCTGTGATCTCTCTGGACTCACCTGTTCCTGCGTTCTCCATTCCATGTCCCCCTGTCTCTCAGCATGCCACCCCGCTCCTTTCCTATAACCATCCTCTCCCCTAGTCCCCTTCACTGGTCCAACTCTCACTGTCCCATCTCTCACCCTAACCTTGCTCCATTAACCCTGACAATCTTATCCTCATCTCCCCTCTTGTCTCCCTCTCTTTTTCATGTGCCCTCCTTAACTTCAGGTCCATATGTAACAAACTGTCCTCCATCCATGACCTCTGCATCTCAAACTCTCTTAATCTTCTTGCCATCACTGAAACCTGGCTTAGTTCTTCTGACACTGCCTCACCCGCCGCTCCTTCTATGGAGCCTCTCCTTCACCCACTCCACCAGACTGGATGAGAATCCAGGAGGTGGAGTGGGCCTCCTCCTATCCCCTAGCTGCACTTTTCGGGTCATTCCCACTTTACCTTCCCTCTACTTCTATTTGAAGTGCACGCCATCCATCTCTTCTCCCCTATCCACCTCCGTGTCTCCTTCATCTACCATCCCCCTGGCCCCACTTCCCTTTTCCTTGACAACTTTGCTGCCTGGCTCCCCCACTATCTTTCCTCTGACCTTCCCTCCATCATACTTGGCAACTTTAACATCCCTATTGACAACTGTACTAACCCTGCCACCATCAAACTTCTCGCCCTTTCCACCTCCCTAGGCCACACTTAGTGGACCTCTTCCCCCACCCACTGTCTTGGTCACTCCCTCGATCTTGTCTTCTCTCATCTCTGTGATCTCTCTGAGTTCTCCAACTCTCCCTTCCCACTCTCTGACCACCATCTCCTCTCCTTCACTCTGTCCTCCTCCCCTGCTCCAACCTCATCTAAAGCCACTCTCACTAGGCGCAATCTTGATGCTATTGACCCTACCTCTTTCTCCTCCTCTCTTGAAACTCTCCTCCTCTCTTCCCTCCCTGGCCTGCCCTGACCAGGCGTTCTGTCTCTACAACCACTCCCTCACTACTGCCCTGGACGCTGTTGCCACGCCCTCTTCTATCCGCCACCGCCGCCTTATTCCCCAACCCTGACACTTCAAACTCATCCGCTTCCTCAAAAAGTGCTCTCGCATTGCTGAACGCCTCTGAAGGAAACCTCGTTCCCTGGCTGACTTCCTTCACTTTACATTTATCCTCTCCTCTTTCTGCTCTGCCCTGTCCCTCGCTAAAAAATCCTTCTTTAAGTCCCTCATTTCTTCTTAGTCCTCCAATCACCGCCGCCTTTTTGCCACTTTAAACTCCCTCCTCCCCCCCTCTGTCCCGCCTTCCCTCTCCGCTTCTGACTTTGCCACTTTTTTCACTTCCTAAATTGAGGACATCAGACTGAACATCTCCTCCTCCCATCCTGCTCCCGCCACCCTCATCGATTCACCTCCCTCCAACAACCAACTCTGGTGCTCCTTCTGCCCTACTTCAGGTGAAGAAGTTCTCTCCCTTATTCTTTCCTCTCTACCCTCTACCAGTCCTCTTGATCCCATCCCCTTTCACTTCTTTCGCTCTCTCTCTCCCACTGCCTGCTCTTACCTCGCACACCTTTTCAACCTATCACTCTCTTCTGGTGTTGTCCCCTCCTCATTCATACATGCTCTTATCTCTCCTATCCTCAAGAAACCAAATCTCGACCCCACCTCTCTTGCTAAATATTGCCCCATCTCTCCCTTATGCCTCCAAATTATTTGAGCAGATTGTCTGCAGCCGCCTCACCAGACACCTCTCGGAGAGTTCCCTCATCGACCCTCTCCAATCCGACTACAGTCACCTCCACTCTACCAAAACTGCCCTGCCCAAAGTTACTAATAATCTCCTATCAGCCAAATCCAAGGGTCACTTCTCCCTACTCATCCTCCTCGACCTCTCCGCGGCCTTCAACACCATGGACCCCCCCCCTCCTGCTGCAAACTCTTCTCTCTTTCGGCCTCTTTGGTTCTGTCCATGCCTGGTTCACCTCATACCTTGCTAACCGCTTCTTCTCTGTATCCACATCTGGTTCTTCATCCAACCCCTCCCCTCTCCCTGTAGGAGTCCATCAGGGTTCTGTTCTCGGCCCTCTACTCATTTCGCTCTATACTTTCTCCCTTGGTGCTCTCATCTCCTCCTTCGGTCTGCAGTATCATCTTTATGCTGACGACATTCAACTCTACATCTCTTCTTCCGATCTTTTCTCCATCCTCCTCTCTCGTGTATCTGACTGCCTCTCTGCCATCTCCTCCTGGATGTCCTTGCGCTTTCTCAACATTAACATCTCTAAAACAGAACTCATTGTCTTTCCCCCACCCAGACTCCCATCCCACCATGACCCCTCTATCGTTGTTAACAACTCCACCATCTCCTCTATCACCGAACTCCGCTGCCTGGGTGTCACTCTCGACTCCTCTCTCTCTTTTGCCCCTCACATTCAATCCTTGCCCAAGCCTGTCACTTCCAACTACGCAACATCGCACGCATCTGTCCCTTCCTCTCTCAGGATGCCACCAAAATTGTCATCCACGCACTCATCATCTCCCACCTCGATTATTGCAACCTCCTCCTTACTGGCCTCCCCCACTCCCATCTCGCCCTCCTCCGCTCTATACTCAGTGCACCTGCAGCACTCATTTTCCTTTCACGCTGCTGCTCGTCTGCCTCCCCTCTCTGCCTCACCTTACACTGGCTCCCCTTTCCCTACAGAAACCTTTTCAAACTCCTTACCACCACTTACAAGGCTCTCTCCCAGTCTACTGCCCCTTATATCTCTAACCTAATTTCCATTCATACTCCTGCCGGCTCCCTGTGCTCAGCCAATGACCGCCACCTCTCCTCCACTCCGATCACCTCTTCCCACTCCAGAATCCAAGACTTCTCCTGTGCGGCCCCCCTTCACTGAAATGATCTCCCTCGCTCCATCCATCACTAATAATCTGTGCTCCTTCAAACGGGCACTTAAAACTCACCTGTTCCTCAAAGGAGCCTGTTTTGTTTACCCTCTCTTAGGATGTAAGCTCGTATGAGCAGGGCTCTACTCCCTCCTGTCTCCATACCTGTTCTTCTGCTCCGTCTCTACGGCATTAACCTGCCTGGAGTTTCTGAAGTATTGGTATTTTTTGTTTATTGTTCTGTACTGTTTCACCCTGTTTAGTCTACTGTTTCTACTGTGTGCGGCACTGCGGAAATCTTGAAATGATAATAATAATAATAATAATAATAATGTACTGGAGACATTAACATCATGATTAATGTATTTCAAGGGGGGTGGGGTCAAACAAACAAACAAACTTTTTTTTCCCCAATGTTTTTTTCACTTTTTCACATATTATTAACAGGTGACAATAATTGAATACTTACTTTTTCTGTGCGTCCCGCTAAGACTTTATGTTCCACATGTAGATTGGGAGTATCCTGCAATGTCTTGTCTGTCAGAGCAGAGTGCACCTAGATCTGTATTCAACAAGATAAGCTTATTAAGAAGATAATGCACAATACTTTTGTTTTGCGAGCCTTAATGAAACAGGGACTGTATGTAGATCATAGTCTCCCTTTTAATAATCCTTAATACCAAGTTTCATACGGATTGAATCATTAGAATTAAAGGTATTAGGTATTAAATTGGCTGGCTTTTGAATTATGAACAATATATTGAATTAGCTGCTACTTGTATAATAAAAGGTTTCAAAAAAGATATATCTATTTGTTTGCAAAAAATTATTACAGGAGTCTATACTTATTCAACGTGTTCAGGCTGATTTAATTTACTTTATCTAGGGATGAATACATTTGCTTATGACTGTGCTTTACATGTGGATTTTAACATAGTAATAAAGTAATGTAAATAAATTGTGTCTACTTTTCTCATAAGGCTAAATATTAAGTACATTTTGTTTATTTAGATTAGTGGTGATCGGTCAGCACACAGTGTTTGTTATTTAGCTGTTTGGATCAGTATTTTTTATAATTACATTTTTGTAATGAAATCACTATAATCACTATCAAATCTGGACTATTGTCTTTCCAGAGCTCTCACTAATTCAGCATATTCCTGTCTCTTCTTGTTCTCAAAGGGAACAGGTTTTTTTTTCTAGAATTCAGAAATGATCAATAATTTCACATACTAGCAGATTTTTTGCACTTTTTATAATAAAGGTGTGAGTTAATCAGATGAGCTCAGTGTTTGTATTGCTAGGAGGCATACCAAACCCATTATTGATGCAAGATGATGCACACACAATCCTACGACCAAACCCTTCTAGTGAGACAGATAAAAAGGGGAGCTTAATCATTGAGCCATTTACATTGTCTTTCTTCTGAGCTCATCCTCAGCATCACAGTTCCAAAAGGACCATGTCTGCATCTCGCCAAGCAACAAGCTCTGCTGGAGGAAGAAAAGGCTTCAGCGCTGCTTCTGCTGTACAATCAGGATCAGCCCATCACAGCTTCAGTTCATCTTCAGTCAGTCGCTCAGGCTGTGGAGGTGTAAATAATGGCCGGGTTAGCTCAGGTGGCATCGGTAGCAGAAGTCTATACAATTTAGGAGGAAATAAAAGAATTTCCATTGCTGCAGGTTCACAGTCCCATGGCGCAAGTAGTTCTGGTTTTGGAGCTGGGAGCGGATCTGGATTTGGATTCAGTTCAGGGTTTGGTGTCGGTCAAGGATTTGGTGGGGGCTCCCAATTTCCAGTGTGCCCACCTGGTGGAATCCAACAGGTTACGATTAATCAAAGCCTTTTAGCTCCTCTTAATCTGCAAATCGACCCAACAATTCAGAAAGTGCGCACAGAAGAGAGAGAGCAAATTAAGACTCTCAACAACAAGTTTGCATCCTTCATTGACAAGGTAAGTTATTGAATCTGTTTTTTATGTTATTTAATTTTAGAATGTGTAAAACGTCTGCTTTTTTGTGTTACACTTTTTGTTTCTGCTGAACATTTATTAGAATGTCTTGCGGTTACATTTTAGGTCAGATTCCTAGAACAACAGAACAAAGTACTAGAGACCAAATGGAACCTTTTGCAAGATCAGGGAGTCAAGACAGTGAAAAATAACATTGAGCCCCTCTTTGAAGCTTACATTAATTCACTGCGGAGACAGCTAGACAGCCTGCTAAGTGATAAGACACGTTTGGATGGCGAATTAAAACAAATGCAAGATGCTGTAGAGGAATACAAGCACAAGTAAGTCAACAAACATACCTAATTATACCAACAGAGTATGATGCTGGCTTAGAAAGCTGGTTTTCAGGTACAAAGTACTGTGAATCTATATGAAGCCTACCAAATAATTGTAACACATTTATGTATATACTTAACATAATTTATATGTTATAAAACAATATAAAATATAATAAAAATATAACAAATTATAAATTAAGATGATGATGATGATGTACGGTGTCAGTCTATTTGTATCTAAACTGTGACCAAACCGGTGGCATATGGTGGTTCTCCAGTTGTTGTTGTAATACAATTTGCAAGCCCAGATTTGTAGTTTATTAGCACCAATGGAAATGATAAGCATAAAGGTGTTTAAGTTATAAAAGGTGTCTTGAAATAATCAACATTTCTAGTAGTTATTTTTACATTTTAATCTATTTTACTGTATATTTTATGATAATTTTATAAAGCTTAGACCAAGTGTAGACCGGGGAGGGTAGTCAATATCATTGATTTGAATAAATGCTGAGTTGCTATTTTTATGTTTATTTGACAATGTTAACTGTGATTATCATTAAACAGACTGAACACAATTATTTTGTACTTGCCAACAGATATGAAGATGAAATTAATAAGCGCACAGCTGCTGAAAATGAGTTTGTGGTGCTCAAAAAGGTAACCATCATATAAATGTGCCCTAATCACTTTATTTTATTGTCATATATGTAAGGACATGTTAGTAATATTTTGTAGCCCATGCAGTACCTCAATTCCACCAGAGGTGCTGCTGTAGTGATCTACTGGGTTAGTCAGGATATACTTTATCTTTTGCTCAGCAACTGGTCATCACCACTTGTGGCTATCTATCCTTTACAAGTTAACCCGTGCATGATACTCATCCATTCTATTCAAATCAAGCTACTTAAGGTGTTAAAAAGGTTCTTGTCATGCATTTGGGGCTAGGCCAGGCCTCCTCAGGGGAAGAGCGTTACTTCCCAACGTAAGCGCCTATTTTTAACGTGGTTTTGTCCACATGTCACCACCTCATCATTCTTCTCCATCACCTCATCCTTCATCTTCATCGCCACATCCTTAATCTCCATCGTCTTACTGTTCTAAAACCTCTCGATACACAATGTTTCTGCTAAACACCTTATCGCTGTGCTCAATCAGTCTTCCTTGAAGGGCAGTATTCATAACCTGCACTTTCACATCACTGCTTCTCCGTACTCGTGAAAATGCGACATACAATTGTCCATAACCAAACACAGGCTCTGGTAAATAAATACCCACACGGTCAAGAGTTTGAGCCCTCAACTGGTAAATTTAGCCTTTACTACCCCTTCCACAGGGGGGAAGGGGGGATGATGGAAATTAACTGAGTTCACTATTATAATTTTTTTGTCAAATAATATCAGTATACCAAATTTCAGGTCAATTGGATGAGCCCTTTCTGAGAAAATATTTTTTTGCACACACACTAACACACGCCGCTAGGCTTATATATATTAGATAGGCTTAAAATCTGCATCTCCCCTCTGTAGTATATTTGTGAGTTTAACTATATCTTTTTATAAGCTCAAGCTTAATAGATATCCTGCCAAGAACCTGTGGTTTTTTTGCATCCTGTGCCTAGTTCTTGCTTTACATTTTGCACCCTGAGCAGGGGCAAAGGCAGGACTTTAGAGAGGGGGTTTCCATGCCACACTGCCAGTGGGCATGGCCAGCCTGCTTCGGGGCGTGGCTATAATTTTAGACAGTGCTTGGCTGCTTTCTTACTTCTCCTATCCCCATCATATACACGGGCAATGCTGCGTGCACTACTGTTAGGGGCACACAGCTCTTCCTTTTTGAGCAGAGCTGTGTGAAGCGAGACATACCTCCCAACTGTCCCTACTATCAGGACAAGTCCTGATTGAGTGTGTCAGAACAGTTGGCAGACTGTCCTGCTCTCTCCTACCCGTTTTTGCTGCTCTCAATACTTGTTGGGGAGAGATGGCTGTAAACAGTGCAGACAGAAACGATCTGCACACAAGCTGCAAAATGGCAGGTCCCGGGGCAGGGTCCGGCCACCTCAAGCATACAGTACCCCAGGCTGCGAGAAGGGTTTCCAGGCACTAGGACACCCCATCGGTTTGCCTATGCTTTGCCTCCTGCTTGTTTTACATTTGGCAGACTGACAACAACCTGCAACTTAGGCTTCTGTAATATCCTACCAGAGACTGTCCATCCTGCATTTCTGTATACCATTGATATATACACTTGTGGCTTCTATATCTGCTAGACACTTTTGTTTACAAGTCTGAGATTCTATTACTATTACTCTATTTCAATTAATTTGCAGAAAGAGCACCACTGTGCTCTTTCTGCAAATTCAAGCTTGTTTTTCTGTCTTTCTACTGTTGAACTGCATGGCACCTTCCAGTACTAGGTCTCTACATCTTTACCTAAAACTGTGTGTTTGTATGAAATAAATATTACTATCATTTACCACTCAATCACTGTGTGATACTGACTTTGCCATGAAGAAAGATAAAGTGTTTGTGACAAAAAAAATCAACAGTGCTATGATATACAGTGATGAATGAGCCTACTCTTTTATTAGGATGTGGATGCTGCATACATGAACAAGGTAGAACTGGAATCCAAGGCCACCTCGCTGACCGATGAGATCAACTTCTTGCGGGCCCTGTATGAAGCGGTAATTCTCTGTTCAGTTATTGCTAATGCTGGATAGAACACACATATATTTATAATAATATACTGATATATCAAATTTTCAGTGGCTACCCTTGACTAACTTATAGGGGACATCTAAATCCCCCTTCAGTGACAGTGAAGGGCCAAGGCTACTAATTTATTTGTGAACCTGTCATAGTTTCGGTTGTGCTGATCTTAGAGAAAGCTACAAAGAAAAACTCTATGGAAATGTAAAAGCAACGTTAATAAAAAGAAAATCTACATTTGTTCAAGCTGTAAAATAGAACCTGGGAGTCTGAAGACTTCACCTCCCACCCTCAGACTTGGATATGAGTTATCACACTTAGGATATTTTCCAAATCTCTTTATTGACCACCATTTGATCTAATATGCATTGTGGATGGACCTTGATTTGGGAACATGGCAACTTCACTTTCACAAGGGGCTCAAAGCATACCCCTTGCTGTGTAGAACACAGTGCAGATCATGGCATTATCTCTCCCTGACCATACTCCACCATAGAGGCCAGACAGCAAGAAGCCCACTAAGATTATGGACTTCAGCTTGGGGCTGGGACAATGGTCCACTTCAATTGGTGATACCTCAGCACCGAGCTAATGACAGGGCACAAAACTTTAGGCCTAGCAGAAATGAGATCCAACACTGGGTATGTGCATAACAATAGGCTTGCTATTAAAGTTAAAAAATATATAACCTCACTTACTTTTTTTTCAGTTGTTTTATATAAACTCCTATGCTTTATTTCTGATTTAGAGAAATAGTACATCTGATGTACAATAACTTGTCTTTCGTCTCATTTCAGGAACTTGCCCAGATGCACACACAGACCTCAGACACTTCAGTTATATTGTCCATGGACAATAACAGAGACCTAGATCTACAGAGCATCATTGCTGAGGTCAAAGCTCAGTATGAGGAGATCGCCAACAAAAGCCGGGCAGAAGCTGAGTCTTGGTACCAAAACAAAGTGAGGACATTCTTTCAATAATACATTATGATGATTACTCTTCCAAATACCATATTAAGCAAAATTCTTTGCAAAGTGTATTCTGCCGAAGGAGAACATTTTTTTCTGATACTCATCTTCTGTCAACTTTATGAATCACAAACTAGTTTTAGAGAAATCGAACACCAAATAGGACCTTTACAACATGCTTCTTACTTTATAACTTATGTAAAATTTAATGTTAATTATTTTTTTAATTAAATATTTTCAATTTGCAAATGGCAAAGAAAGGTATATTGCAACACAATTACAAACATAATTGCTATTTCCCCGGACTAGTCAAGTGTTTTATATGTTGGATCTATTTTCACTTACTTCAAAGTACAGTACATTGTTTTTCTGCTTTGTCTGTAGTATGAGGAGCTCCAGGTCTCTGCCGGAAGACATGGGGATGATCTGAAGGACACAAAGGCTGAAATTTCAGAGCTAAACCGTATGATTAACAGACTGCGCTCTGAAATCGACAACGTGAAAAAACAGGTAGATAGAAAAGTTCTAGGGATTATTCTTAAACATGTCAGGAATAAACACTTTTAATTGAACAATAAGGGATATTATGATGTCACATTTCCAGTGAAAGTTGTAATTGCCTAAAAAACGTATTTGGAACAAGAATCAAGCATTA
This sequence comes from Mixophyes fleayi, assembly GCF_038048845.1. Lineage (NCBI taxonomy): Eukaryota > Metazoa > Chordata > Amphibia > Anura > Limnodynastidae > Mixophyes > Mixophyes fleayi. The sequence continues at coordinate 65,445,927 of NC_134403.1, read as the reverse complement.
GATGGATTTTCTCATTAACCAAATAGTAATAAATATTAAGAGTATTAAATTATTCCCACACCATAGACTGTGTGGTCACTAATAATTATGTAATTCAACATTCCATGCTGTTCAGTGTTGGAAGAATAATAGGACTCTAAAGATCATGTTTGCCATATAGGTTAATATACATGACTAAAAAAAAACTTTAAATAGGCTTACACAGGCAATGTTTTAAAGTCTCTTATCCCTTCGACCATTGGAAATGTAGATTATTTTATGACCAATTATTTAATGAAACTTATTTATCTATGAATCTAGGTTGTCAAACTGCAGACTGCAATTGCTGATGCTGAACAGCGTGGTGAGCTTGCACTAAAGGATGCTAAAAAAAAGCTTGCTGAATTGGAGGATGCTCTTCAGAAGGCCAAGCAGGACATGGCCCGCCAACTGCGAGATTACCAGGATCTGATGAATGTGAAGCTGGCTCTGGATATTGAGATCGCCACCTACAGGAAACTGTTGGAAGGAGAAGAGAGCAGGTAAAGAAACCTCTTCTGTCTGATTATACGTATATACAAAATATGTATGCTGTCAATGTGACATAAGTATATATAAAATATATTTATATGTCTTCAATATATCATAATCTATGATATTAGATTTACATTTATTGGTTAAACATGCAGGTTAAAAATCCCAAGAGTAGACATATTTATCATCACCCATAGATTGTAAGCTTGCGAGCAGGGCCCTTTTAACTCTTTGTCTGTATGTATTACCCAGATTTGATTTATTACTGTTTGTTCCCAATTGTAAAATGCTACGGAATCTGCTGGCGCTATATAAATAAATGTTGATAATGATGAAGGTGATATGTTTATAATTATGTACTCTTTTATACAGGTTGGCTGGAGATGGTGTTGGACCAGTCAGCGTTTGTAAGTGGACTATGTAAGTTGAGTTTGCTCTCAATAGAATTAAGCATATATCTAACTGTCTAACTTTTTTCTAACAGCTGTCATGAGCTCAAACTATAGTTCCAGCGGTGGAGCAGGTCATGGTTATAGTGTTGGCGGTGGAAGTGGATTCGGTGTTGGCGGTGGATTCGGTGTTGGAGGTGGAAATGGATTCGGTGTTGGCGGTGGGAGTGGATTCGGTCATGGCCAAGGAAGTGCATGTGGTGTTAGTGGTGGACAAGGAATGGGAGGTGGAAGCTACAATGTAAAACAGTCCGGTTTTGGGTCTGGAAGCGGCAGTAATTCAAGTGTCAAAATTGTATCAAAGACATCCGCAACCTCCCGGAGGTATTAAGTTCCTTCAAACCATACGGTATAGAGGATACCGGCCTCATACCCAATAAATCCATTGAATATTTTATTATAGAAATTACAGTTATGTTTTAAGAAGCTGAAATGTTGGGATCAGCAAGCTGGTTTTATATTAGGCTTGTATGTATTGTTTTCTGGATTTAGATATGTTACAGATCCCTGCAACTAAAAGACAAACACAATTAAGTGTACCTGGTGCTTATAAAAAGGCAAAGTCTTGCATTTTAATATTATCTATACTAAGGTTAGGCAAACTGTCTCTCTCCAGCTGTTGTGGAACTACAAGTACCATGCTAGCTTTTCCCAACAGATGGAGATGGGAACATGTTGCCTAGCTCAGATCTGTGTATAAAATATACATTTATATTTCTCAGGCAATAGGGTTTATTTTTCTGTTGTGTTTGTGCTTCTGCAAAAATGCTTACACTTATGGGAACCATTCAATAAAATGCAATCATTCTGAAAGTGTTGTATGTCATTATTTTAGCAACATAATTTAGTAATGTGAACGCTTCAAAATATAGGGCATCTATTCTCCATTTGAGAACTCTGCAAATAATTATTTAGCAATGACTTATCTGATCAATAAGCTGTTTTACAAGGATTTACTGAGTACAGTTTATATATAAACCACAGTCTTCCCTCATTAGCTTGACTGGAGTCTTTCATTGCTACTTTGTGCTGTCACAGACCCTGCTCTTTTCCATTTTCTAATGCTGGGCAAATACACAAATATAGCTGTAGTAAAATCAGGAAATTGGGCCACTATTACAGCGTGTGACCCCATAACAACAGTAATGTGTGGTAATAAAATAATCAAAAATCGGACTGGATCATGTTCAGAGGCGGAACTAGCGAGCTGTGGGCCCCGGTGCCGGGAAGCAGGGAGGAGGGAATCAGGGTCTACAGCTTGCTAGCCCCCCATGCAGCAGGCCCCGTTATCTCCAGGGGCCCCGCTGCACTGCACCTGCTGCACCAGTGGTAGTTCTGACACTGATCCTGTTGGTAAATGGGGTCAGATGATGACTGCTCCGTGTGTACAGTGTTTTCCTATTGAAAAAAAATGGTGCCAGATTATGCCAGAAGTGTTCTGGTCACTAGGCCTGAATTTGTCACCTATTTGTGAGGTTGAATTGGATATTGAACCAGGTGCTTGGGCAGGATTGCCTCCTTTGTGTATGCCTTAACTCTCAGTCTCTGGTGTCCTGCTTACCACTATCATCCTCCTTCTCTCATCATGGCACTGTCCTAGTCACATGCAGCCCTATCGTCATAGACATGATCATGGTAGGGAACAGAAGCAATATGTGCTGCTGAGACCATTCTAGTGATCTGATTGGCTACAGGTTATTCTGTACCTACCCACTTTGAATATTAACAGTCATTAGATGAAGACTGGTAAGAAAATGTTTCTATGACCATAGTGAGACACAACTTAAAATGACTGTTGACAACACAGACATAATAAGCACACAGAAGCCAGCATTCATTAAAGATAACAAGACATACTTACAGCCATGTAAGACACTAAATACAGGAGTACAACACTAGCATTTGTGGGAGATGTATGTCAGGAGTAACAAGTGTGTATACTTTAGCCTCCTGATAGCATATGTGGCTCTGCAGTGCTGGGTTAATGTGACTCATATTTACTACTATTTGTATACATAAAACATCATATACACAATAAAATACTGTCTGGGCCATTGCAAAAGCCACATGTTTCAAACAAAATGTAATTACATACAAATACAAATAAAATTTAATTATATACAAACATCTGCTATTTTTCCCTTTAAAAATCAAAAAAGATTCTTCTTTCCTGCCATAGTCCAAATTAAAATATATATTATGCAATGTGAATAGACAGTCATGACGTCATACAACATAGTAACCACACTAATAATCTAAGTACTATCAGCTGTAGAGTCAGTACACAGTCAGAAGTGACCAGCAGGGCCATCTTAACAACATTATGGGCCCCCGGGCAAAGCAGTGCACCGGGGCCCCTACTTATATATATATATATATACATATATATATATATATATATATATATATATATACATACATACATACATACATATAGATATAGATGTATAGAGATACAGATATAGATATACAGAGATAGAGATAGATAGATGTACTTGCTCAGTGACCCTTGAAGGTTTTTATGCAGGTTTTTATGTATTTATTCTAATTAAGAGCCCTGCCTATGGGGCCCCCTTGCCCATGGGGCCCCCAGGCACCTGCCCATCATGCCCAATGGAAAAGATGGCCCTGGTGACCAGCTAGCGCTGCTAGTATTCATCATCATTGCATGATGTACCAGCCCTTTAGGACCTGCAAGAGATAAAACTCCATACAGATATATCTGCATCCAGGTCTACTCCAGATGCAATTATGTTAACACGCTCTTACTGTACTAAGCATCCACTTGTTCACCTCTACAAGCTTAATGAGCTTGATATGTAAGATGCACCAAAATCTGTGTATTTCATTATAACACGTGTGCAGTTTTACATATGTATCTTACGCAAATAAAACAGATGTAAATACAATTGAGCAATACAATACGCAACTTAAAAAAATAAAGCAGACGTACATCTTGTGGTTGAAGTGGAAATTTAGAAGTGGCCTCTGTGTTCATTAAGCAATAAAACATATGTCTTATGCAAATAAAACAGGTGGTACATCCAGGGCCGGATTAACCATAGGGCTAACTGGGCTACAGCCCAGGGGCCTATGGCATCCAGGGGGCCCTTGAAAGTGCTCAGCAGCAGTATTGATCGGTCGGGGGCGGGGGCGCCCCCAGCCCGATCAGTGCTGCTGAGCACTTTCCCTGCAGTACTTCCCTGGTGCGCTGTATTCTCCTTACTGAGATCTCGTGAGTCTCACTCTCACGAGATCTCCTCAGTACAGAGTGTACAGCACGCCGGGGGAAGGAGGAGAAGGAGGTAAGTGCCGGGGGGGGGGGGCGGCTCGGATCACTGGGGGGGAGGGGCGGCTTGGATCACGGGGGGGGGGCCCTCACGGGGGAATGGAGGCCCCCTTAGCCCAGGGGCCTCCATTCCCTTAATCCGGCCCTGGGTACATCCAATTCTACATGTTCATGTTCAATGCAGCGGTCGAAGTGGAAATTTAAAAGTGGCGGTATGAAAAATTTTATGCTATTGTAAGTGAATTAAAAGTAATAGTTTTACAGTGAAGGTAGTAGGAGAGGTGGCGGTATGGCATACCACCATACACAGCCCCACTTCCACCACTGGTTCAATGTTAAATTATAAAGTCTGTAGAGCTTACAAACATCCAGTTTTTCTGTATTTTTTTCTTTCTTATTTTCAAATATCCATTGGAGTGGGACATGGCCGGTGACTAATCTGAAATGTTTTGCAAAGAGGAAGTCCTTGCAAAATGCTTGTGTCTTTCATGGCCAAGAACTCTCTCTCTATCTTAAAAACTCACATTCATTCCCTCTTCTAATCTGGGACAATACAGCACCCACTCCTACCTCAGAAGCACCTGTCTGCATTCATTTATAAAGTTGGAGGCTACTAAAGCAAATTACATATATAGGGCTTGTTTTAGCATTTGGATTACCTTCTACATTTCAGGAATAAATGTAATCACAACCGAACCATTATTGTTAGTGAGGACAGTTGAGGGAGCAGCAATTAATGCAAAATTGGCTATGAATCACCAATACTACCCAGAACTCACTAGAAATTGCCTCACCTGTTTTTTTATGTACTAGTTGGAGACAATTCTTTATTGCCTCTATGTTATTGATTTGTAGTTTAATTGCAGGAACCCATTTTGCCTCATCTAATTCTATGGTGATTAGCTATTAACTACTCCTCTCAAATGAAGTCTAGTAATGTTTGTCTGTGAAGAGTTTATCATTCGGTCAAAACTGTGTAAGACTAAGTGGCCCAGATAGACTTATGCATTTTGGCTACGGATTCTCAAAATTCTATCCATCATTTTTTAGATTATAGTAGGCGCTTCATGTAAGCCAAGAGTCAATACCAAAAATGATAAAGATACTCCTTACAAGCGCTTCTAATTAGGCGCCACTGTAGCAGCTTGAAAATAGCATGTTAAAAAGTGGTATTAAAAAAATACCCCTCCTTACATATTTTATATTAGTATCCTCATACTATAATTGTATGTGGTAATGCATTATTAAAGATGTGTTGCCAGTTGTGGAGGATTCAGTAGAGGGCGCTGCAGTAAACAGGGTTGCCAACTCTGAAAAAAAAAACAAGCATCCACTTAGTGAAAAACAAGCCCAAACCAATCCTAAAAAGCCCCCCTAAAAAAGCCCAACTTACAGGGAACCGTCCTTTTCTATAACACTAATTTCTACACTGAATCTCCATTTAGAAAACCTTTATAAACACAAGAGGACACATTTATACACTGATATGGCAAATGAAAAAGCAAATGCTGTAATTTAGGACACTGGTATGTCTATACCACACAGTCCCTTGATATATCAGTATAAAATAGGGCTCTGAAAGCAGTCTTATGACATGAGCAGCTTACTGAATGGGAGGGGAGGGTGTTATAAAGCAGTGTTACCTGCTATAAGTGCAGCAATCGTGTGTCTGTCACAGCACTTATTTCAGTAGGTTGATGTAGATCCGTCTTTCTGTGATTTATTCCATGTCCTCCTCTGACTCCGCCCACCCACAAAGCGCCATTTCATTGGAGGATATCGCTGCACAACCCGCCCACAAAAAACAAAAAAAACCTGAATGCACCAATAGCAAAATAGTAACAGGAAAAAAAACAAAAAAAAAACGATTATGCAGCCTGTGGACTTGGAGTACGTCTCCAAGCCCAAAAACAAGCTACCCGCGGCAGTGAAAAAAAACCTGCAACTTCACAAAAAAAGAAGCCCAATTCCGCTTGTTATAAGTGGAATTGGCAACTATGGCAGTGAGTAGCAGATCAGCAGCAGTGGAATGTTCTAGACATTTCTAGCTCATAATAAACCATAAATCTTGAAAGCTGATATCTATCTATATGTGCTCTCTACAACTTTCTTTAACAGGTCAATGAAAGGCACCTATAAATTAGCATTACAGCATTACAGGCTGCATTAGCTGTAGTGATAAACAATTACTGGGCTATGGTATAAGCAAGGTTTTTTCCTGATAAAGTGTGTTACATGTGAAGTATGACAAGACATCATGGGATGGCAGTTGAGTAATTGAAAATTGTTTTTGATTTGTTTAGCAAATATATGAAGGAAAGGAAGAACAGTTCTCTGGTTTTTATTTCCAGTTCAAAATAAAATTAAAGTCACAAATTTTCAAATATTGTTGAAACAAATCCTCATGGGTGTCCCAGTATATGAAAAGACAAAATAACAGATAAACATTATATAGTGTAGTATTTAGGATAATATTTAAATCCCGGTAAATATGACCTTTATCGGTGCTATATCATACTTGCCAACTCTACCGGAATGTCCGTAAGACTCCCGAATTCCAGGATAGGTCTCCCGGAAAAATATGGCAGCCTCCTGCATCTGCCCACTTCACTAGGAAGTGGGCAGAATTAGAGTCAAAATGCCGCGATTCTTTGTTTTACTTTGTTAAGTATGATGATGCCGTAAAGGCCGTTAGTTAAAAAAGTTTATAGCATCTCAAGAAATTTACCTTGCTCCTCTTTATTTTCCCTCTTTCACGCTCTCTTCTCTTCTTCCTATCTCTTTCTTTTTTTTTTTTTGGTTAGCTTTGAGAGTGCTGGTTTGGTTGATTTGTTTCCATTGAAGCTGTATAATATGTAATACAAGATCATGCCAAAGACATGTTTGGAACAATTGCTTTTTGCTGATTATATACTCCAACTCTCTGCAACTCTTTAATATTCTGCTTTATACTTTATATTGTTGACAATAAAATTTAGAGTGTAATAAAACCTTTTGACATTTTTGATATTAGAGGTCCTGATGGGTACCGCTCTACCTCTTTCACAGCGCACATTATATATATATATATATATATATATATATATATATAGTGGCAATGGGACAATGGGAGTGGTTTGCCACAGGCCTCTAATAGTGGAATTAGCTATGGTGCTAACTGTCTGCAAGTAAAAGGCTGAAGACCAAGTTATATACAGGTGTAGCACTGGGCTTTAGTTCAGTAATGTACAGGTCAGAGACATGTTGTAAAGTAAATGTAAAAAGTAATTTACTTGCATGCTTTAACGTGTTTGTATCCACAGAGCTGATAGGGGTGGCTGTGCTGGTTAGGCGTTACAGAACACCTGAGGAGGAGTCATCCTTTAAAGACAAGGTGGGAGTGTCGCCTGTCAGTCATTCCAAGCCTGTGGGAGTAGACATCTGTATTTAATCCTGGAGTTGTGCTCTTGTCAGGGGTGACTGACGCTGAACTAGTTGGCCAGTCAGTAGTGAGCTGGGCTATGTCTAGTTAGTGTTTAGGGTCATCAGGAGGTGCAAGTAAAGGTATTGCTTGCTGGTGTCATCCTGACAGAAGTGTTATTTATTGTGATGCCAACAATAAATATGTTTGATTTAAAACAAGAAGTTTTGTGTTGCTGATGTCTACTGGGTATTCTTGCAACAGAAGGTGACAAAAGTGCCATGAGAAAGGGGTGTTTTGTTACATTATATATTTATATATATATATATATATATATATATATATATATATATATGTGTGTGTGTGTGTTGGCAGTGTTGGTAACGGTGATACATACTTAAGAAGTATGTGAATTTAATAATGCATTTTTACAAGATAACAATTTAGCATGGACTGCAACTGAAACCTGTAAAGTTATTTTATAGTGCGATATACTTTATAGTATACATATCCACACTTATTCATAATTGCTATGTAACAATCATAGTTCAAGGTCAAAGTAACAAGAAATGAGACCATAAATTGGATGTCAATTGCAAGTTTCCAATTATGTATCAGTAATTTAATTTTAGTGGTAACAGTTTCCTACTGATATTTAGAGGGTATGACAAAAAAATAAAGGTCATATTCACAGTTTGTGATCTACAGGGGCATTGGAAGTAAATTATGAATCCCACAGGTTTCCCAACACCTTTTGCCATCCAGCATAAATAAAAAAAGGAAAAACATTAAGATATTATAATAAGACGACACAGTTCTTCGCAGCTCTGTAGAGGAAAGACAGGGGAAGCAGGATATACATAAATCAGGGACATACAAGGCAGACAAAATAAATGTAGTCATTAAAACAAAGGGCTTGGAGGACCCTCCCCATTAGACAGTTCACATTCTGAGTAGAAGAGGGCACAGCTAAAGCAAGAGGAGCGAGTGTGGCTCAAAATGGAGATTGGCATGGTTGTGAGGGTGTATTAGTGGGAATAGTATAGATTTGAATGCTGAGGGAAAGCCTGATTGGTAGGGAATTCCATAGGTAGAGAGCAGCATGGGAGAAATCTTGTAGGCAGGAGTGAGAGGTGGTTACCAGAGACGAGACAAGGAGTAGGTCACAGGTAGTTCTAAGAGGGCATATGGAGAGTATTTTTATATGAGATTTGTGATAAGGGGTGGTGTTGTTGAGGCTTTGTAGGTGAGGGGGAGTAATTTGAATTGGATTCTGGAGGACACAGGGAGCCAGTGTAGGGATTTTCAAAGTGGTGCAGCAGATGTGGAGCGGTGAGAGAGGAAGATCAGTCTTATGGGTGTTGGGAATGCCAGATAGCAGAAGGTTGAGTAGTCAAGATGGGAGATGATGAAAGAATGGCTATTAGTTTTGGTAGCATGTTGAGTAAGAAAAATGGGGGTATTCTGGAAATGTTTTTAAGGTGGAGTTGACAGGACTGGGAGAGAGTCTGGATGGGAGAAATAAAGCAGAGAGCAGAGTCAAGTGTAACACCAAGGCAGCAGGCTTGGGAGACTGAGGGAATTGTGGTGTTATTGACAGTGAGGGAGATTTGATTGGAGGTGGTGACTCTGGCAGGAGGGAGGATAATAAACCCTGTTTTGGACATGTTGAGCTTTAGTTAGCGTTGTGTCATTCATGTGGAAATAGCTGAAAGACAGTTGGTTACACAAAATAATGCAGAAGGGGACAGGTCAGGAGAAGAGATATAGATTTGGGTGTCATCAGTGTAGTGGTGTAATGGAGGCTGAATGAGCGAATTAGTGCCCCAAGAGAAGAGTTGTACAATGAAAAAAGGGCAAAGAACAGGGCCTTGTGAGACCCCAACAGATAGTGGAAGTGGAGGGGAGGACGTGCCAGATGTAACACTAAAGGAGTGGTTCGATAGGTAGGAAGTCAACCAGGAAAGAACTGTGAATGCTGTGAAAGGTGTATAGGAGGAGAGGGTGATCAACAGTGTCAAAAGCAGCAGAGAGGTACAGGAGAATGAGTATGGAGAAACAACCTTAGACTTTGCAGCAAGTAGATCTTCCGTCACTTTTGCGGGAGCAGTTTCAGTGGAATGTTAGAGATGGAAGCCTGATTGCAGAGAGTCGAGAATGAAGTAAGAGGAGAGAAAATAAGACAGGCGTTTGTACAGTATTTTCTCAAATAGTTTGGAGGCAAAGGGGAGGAGAGAAATAGGGCAGTAGCTGGAGATACAGTAAATTATTTGGTGCTTTTGTAGTAGTCTAGGACTGCTGAGCAAGGAAATGATGTGGGATAATGTACTCCTCAACTGTAAATTGTATTGTCATTAGAAGTCACAGAGGAGCCTTGTGACCATATAAAACACAAGGCTTTATGCTGAGTGGTTTTATACAGGCCACATCAATGTTAGATATCATAAATTATAGTAAGAGGTGCCTTATTCTTTACAATTCAACCTTTTTCTAAATAAACATTGAAATCATGATCACAACTCACCAATTGGAGATAATGAAATCACAGCACATGTTTATACAGTTATTATTTACAGGAGTTTATACATATATTGTTGTGGTTGGGACTTAATAACATAAAACACATGAATATGTAAATGCTTATTCTCCTCCCCAGGACATAAATTATGAATATATTGTAGAGGGGTTAATTTACTTTTTTCCTTGTGCACTTGCTCTGATCCATGTAAGCTGGATATTACACGTAAAGGTGTTGGTCTTGTCACTTAGTAAGGAGGTATCAACAGGGTATTTTTATAGTGAGTTAGACTGGAGGGCTGTGTCACAACTTGGGAGCTGATGTTTTTGACACAGCGCTGCAGGGGTAGGGGGGGTGAATTCTTTTGAAAGCCACAAATGGGATACTAGCTGTGAAGTTCAGCATATCCTATATATTAAAATAGAAGAGTACATCAAAGTCCATCAAAGATATAATGTTCATATTCAGTGTTCTCCCTAGAAAATTTTGCCATTTTGATATTAAGTAGTAGCCGGGTGGCGGCGACTTTGCAGTAATAATGAAAAGTTGCAGGTCATTGCCCAGGAATGGTCAGACTGTTTGTCAGTGATCTGAGACACACTGCTGGCTATAGTGCTCACATAGTGGATGTTCTAATAGGAGAAACAATGGTTTATTCCAGTGGTTCCCAAAGTGGTTCCCAAACTTTTGCAGTTCGCGACGCCCTTAGAGTCTCCATAATTTTTTCAAGGCACCCCTCCAAAATAATTACCGAGATCCCGTTTTATAAGTAGTTGGGTCAAAAAAACGTAATAATTATTTAGGTCAGGACAGAAATACTTATTTAGTTGTATGCAAAAATAATACACATAAATCCAAGGGAAAAGAATATTTTTATATATTTTTTTCAATTATATTTCTATCAAATAATAATTTACAGCTAACTCACACTGTGCCCCCTTCATCCGCACACTGTACCCCCTTCATCCACACACTGTGCCCCCTTGATCCACACACTGTGCCCCCTTCATCCACACACTGAGCCCTCCTTCATTTCCACCTCTCACTCTGTGCCCTCCATCTCCATTCATCTAACTCTGTGCCCTCCATCTCCATTCATCACACTCTGTGCCCTCCATCTCCATTCATTACACTCTGTGCCCTCCATCTCCATTCATCACACTCTGTGCCCTCCATCTCACTCTGTGTCCTCCATCTCACTCTGTGCCCTCCATCTCCATTCATCACACTCTGTGCCCTCCATCTCCATTCATCATACTCTGTGCCCTCCATCTCACTCTGTGTCCTCCATCTCACTCTGTGCTCTCCATCTCCATTCATCACACTCTGTGCCCTCCATCTCACTCTGTGCCCTCCATCTCACTCTGTGCCCTCCATCTCACTCTGTGCTCTTCATCTCCATTCATTACACTCTGTGCCCTCCATCTCCATTCATCACACTCTGTGCCCTCCATCTCACTCTGTGCCCTCCATCTCACTCTGTGCCCTCCATCTCCATTCATCACACTCTGTGCCCTCCATCTCCATTCATCACACTCTGTGCCCTCCATCTCACTCTGTGTCCTCCATCTCACTCTGTGCTCTCCATCTCCATTCATCACACTCTGTGCCCTCCATCTCACTCTGTGCCCTCCATCTCACTCTGTGCCCTCCATCTCCATTCATCTCACTCTGTGCCCTCCATCTCACTCTGTGCCCTCCATCTCACTCTGTGCTCTTCATCTCCATTCATCACACTCTGTGCCCTCCATCTCACTCTGTGCCCTCCATCTCACTCTGTGCTCTTCATCTCCATTCATCACACTCTGTGCCCTCCATCTCACTCTGTGCCCTCCATCTCACTATGTGCCCTCCATCTCCATTCATCACACTCTGTGCCCTCCATCTCACTCTGTGCCCTCCATCTCACTCTGTGCTCTTCATCTCCATTCATCACACTCTGTGCCCTCCATCTCACTCTGTGCCCTCCATCTCACTCTGTGCTCTTCATCTCCATTCATCACACTCTGTGCCCTCCATCTCACTCTGTGCCCTCCATCTCACTCTGTGCTCTTCATCTCCATTCATCACACTCTGTGCCCTCCATCTCACTCTGTGCCCTCCATCTCACTCTGTGCCCTCCATCTCACTATGTGCCCTCCATCTCCATTCATCACACTCTGTGCCCTCCATCTCACTCTGTGCCCTCCATCTCACTCTGTGCTCTTCATCTCCATTCATCACACTCTGTGCCCTCCATCTCACTCTGTGCCCTCCATCTCACTCTGTGCCCTCCATCTCCATTCATCACACTCTGTGCTCTCCATCTCCATTCATCACACTCTGTGCCCTTCATCTCCATTCATCACACTCTGTGCCCTCCATCTCACTCTGTGCCCTCCATCTCACTCTGTGCTCTTCATCTCCATTCATCACACTCTGTGCCCTCCATCTCACTCTGTGCCCTCCATCTCACTCTGTGCTCTTCATCTCCATTCATCACACTCTGTGCCCTCCATCTCACTCTGTGCCCTCCATCTCACTCTGTGCCCTCCATCTCACTATGTGCCCTCCATCTCCATTCATCACACTCTGTGCCCTCCATCTCACTCTGTGCCCTCCATCTCACTCTGTGCTCTCCATCTCCATTCATCACACTCTGTGCCCTCCATCTCACTCTGTGCCCTCCATCTCACTCTGTGCCCTCCATCTCCATTCATCACACTCTGTGCTCTCCATCTCCATTCATCACACTCTGTGCCCTTCATTTCCATTCATCACACTCTGTGCCCTTTATCTCCATTCATCACACTCTGTGCCCTTTATCTCCATTTATAACACTCTGTGCCCTCCATCTCCATTCATCACACTCTGTGCCCTCCATCTCTATTCATCACACTCTGTGCTCTCCATCTCCATTCATTAAGCTCTGTGCCCTCCATCTCCATTCATCACACTCTGTGCCCTCCATCTCCATTCATCACACTCTGTGCCCTCAATCTCACTCTGTGCCCTCCATCTCACTCTGTGCCCTCCATCTTCATTCATCACAATCTGTGCCCTCCATCTCACTCTGTGCCCTCCATCTCCATTCATCACACTCTGTGCCCTCCATCTCCATTCATCACACTCTGTGCCCTCCATCTCACTCTGTGTCCTCCATCTCACTCTGTGCTCTCCATCTCCATTCATCACACTCTGTGCCCTCCATCTCCATTCATCATACTCTGTGCCCTACATCTCACTCTGTGTCCTCCATCTCACTCTGTGCTCTCCATCTCCATTCATCACACTCTGTGCCCTCCATCTCACTCTGTGCCCTCCATCTCACTCTGTACCCCCCATCTCCATTCATCACACTCTGTGCCCTCCATCTCACTCTGTGCCCTCCATCTCACTCTGTGCTCTCCATCTCCATTCATCACACTCTGTGCCTTCCATCTCACACTGTGCCCTCCATCTCACTCTGTGCCCTCCATCTCCATTCATCACACTCTGTGCCCTCCATCACACTCTGTGCCCTCCATCTCACTCTGTGCCCTCCATCTCACTCTGTACCCCCCATCTCCATTCATCACACTCTGTGCCCTTCATCTCCATTCATCACACTCTGTGCCCTCCATCTCACTCTGTGCCCTCCATCTCACTCTGTGCTCTTCATCTCCATTCATCACACTCTGTGCCCTCCATCTCACTCTGTGCCCTCCATCTCACTCTGTGCTCTTCATCTCCATTCATCACACTCTGTGCCCTCCATCTCACTCTGTGCCCTCCATCTCACTCTGTGCCCTCCATCTCACTCTGTGCCCTCCATCTCCATTCATCACACTCTGTGCCCTCCATCTCACTCTGTGCCCTCCATCTCACTCTGTGCTCTCCATCTCCATTCATCACACTCTGTGCCCTCCATCTCACTCTGTGCCCTCCATCTCACTCTGTGCCCTCCATCTCCATTCATCACACTCTGTGCTCTCCATCTCCATTCATCACACTCTGTGCCCTTCATTTCCATTCATCACACTCTGTGCCCTTTATCTCCATTCATCACACTCTGTGCCCTTTATCTCCATTTATAACACTCTGTGCCCTCCATCTCCATTCATCACACTCTGTGCCCTCCATCTCTATTCATCACACTCTGTGCTCTCCATCTCCATTCATTAAGCTCTGTGCCCTCCATCTCCATTCATCACACTCTGTGCCCTCCATCTCCATTCATCACACTCTGTGCCCTCAATCTCACTCTGTGCCCTCCATCTCACTCTGTGCCCTCCATCTTCATTCATCACAATCTGTGCCCTCCATCTCACTCTGTGCCCTCCATCTCCATTCATCACACTCTGTGCCCTCCATCTCCATTCATCACACTCTGTGCCCTCCATCTCACTCTGTGTCCTCCATCTCACTCTGTGCTCTCCATCTCCATTCATCACACTCTGTGCCCTCCATCTCCATTCATCATACTCTGTGCCCTACATCTCACTCTGTGTCCTCCATCTCACTCTGTGCTCTCCATCTCCATTCATCACACTCTGTGCCCTCCATCTCACTCTGTGCCCTCCATCTCACTCTGTACCCCCCATCTCCATTCATCACACTCTGTGCCCTCCATCTCACTCTGTGCCCTCCATCTCACTCTGTGCTCTCCATCTCCATTCATCACACTCTGTGCCTTCCATCTCACACTGTGCCCTCCATCTCACTCTGTGCCCTCCATCTCCATTCATCACACTCTGTGCCCTCCATCACACTCTGTGCCCTCCATCTCACTCTGTGCCCTCCATCTCACTCTGTACCCCCCATCTCCATTCATCACACTCTGTGCCTTCCATCTCACACTGTGCCCTCCATCTCACTCTGTGCTCTCCATCTCCATTCATCACACTCTGTGCCTTCCATCTCACACTGTGCCCTCCATCTCACTCTGTGCCCTCCATCTCCATTCATCACACTCTGTGCCCTCCATCTCACTCTGTGCCCTCCATCTCCACCTTTCACACTGTGCCCTCCATCTCCACCTTTCACTCTGTGCCCTCCATCTCCATCTGTCACTCTGTGCCCTTTATCTCCATCTTTTTTACTCTGTGCCCTCTATCTCAATTCGTCTCCACCTCTCACTCTGCCCCCTCTGTGTCCCGGGGGCCAGGAAAAGGAAAAAAAACAAAAAAAAAATACTTACCAATCCGGAGGCGCCCGGGACCTAGCATCCTCCTCCCTCCTGCCGCTTGTCACTGACTGTGATGACGTCACGCCCGACATTCAATGAGAAGCGAGGAGGGAGGATGCTGGGTCCCGGGCACCGCCAGATTGGTAAGTATTTTTTTTTCTTATTTTTTTTTCACTACCTCGCGGCACACACTTTGGGAACCGCGTATTTAATCTATTATTATAGCACTCTGTTGGGCTCTGGGTGGCAAGTAAAAACGTGTGGAGCACCTGGAAAATAGGTGCTGGGGAGAACACTGATATTTCATACTGGCATCAAAGTCTGCATTGATGTATAATCAGTGATTATAGGCCCCTAACACATGTGGAAATTATATACTAACTCCTTAGTGAAGGTTTGATAATAACATATTGTCCTCAATAATATGCTTAATATTGTCATATTCCATGTGTCACTTTGTGTAAATTTGTGATTGTTTGATTGGAGACAAAATCATATTCCTAAATGTGATCTTTAAGAATTCCCCACTGAACTTGTGTGAGCTGTGTAAAACATGAAATGGTGTTGTAAAACCCCATTGGCATACACAGCACTCTTCTAGTTACCTCACAGGATAAGAGGACTAGGCTGAAAAAGCATATTTATAAGATATATTATCACACATGGTTATATTCCTGGATGCCAACTGTTTGAGGAATGGTCCATACTTCTGCATCCTCAACACATAGGAAATTGGGCAAAAAAATGTTTTTTTCTATTTCTTTATATTGTTCCTTTATAAAGGAACTTTGCATATTATTAAACTTGCCTTGAAAGTCATTGCCATTTTAAATTTCCCCTGCAAAGTCGCCGGAAATCGTCGACTTGCAGAATCTGCTGGTTGATACATTGTATCAAAAGTGTTTAAAAATGTTGACTACATAATTGAGAATCGTTTGGAGAACAGGTTGAGAAAGGCTAAGCAGACTGTCCCATTGTAAAATCCAGTTGAGTCATTTAAGTATAAGTGTGTTTTATTTCTCAGTAAAGCATACATACTTACATCTATATTTGTGTCATACTAACATTACCATTATAGTGTATCAGTATAAAGTCTGAACCCAACCCAAAAGCATACACTTTGAGTGCCTATTTTCTGTCTTACACATACAGTATGTAGCAATTAAAGTGTGTGGTAACCGCATGAGTAATGAACTGATAATTTAGAATTGTTGTGGATTATACTGCACTTGCATTGTCAGACTTATTTTAAATGGGTCGTCATGATCATATGTTAAAAGTTGTTTCATCTTTTTATTTTGTTTCATCAGACTACAGTTCTTTTAATGTGGCTTCTTTACCTCAATCTTAAGTCTTGGAAAATTAAAACAAAATTCTTAAAATACAGTCTATACACTCATTACACTGAGCGGATACCAATGCGTTTATAGGGAGAAGGACATAAGGTCATATGCTTTAAATATAATCCAGCAACAGCCCATTCAGCATAAAGGGTAAGAGTGACTTACAAGGTAATGGGTTAAAATCAGTACAGTGCAGTGGCACCTATGATATCATATACCACTATTCCCAGTCAACTGTAATTCAGAGCTTATGTATCCCTCACTCATGAAACTAAAATAAGTTGTAATAATAATAATCGTAGCTTAAACTAGTAACACAAGGGATTATATAGTGTACAAGTTAACCCGTGCATGATACTCATGCATTCTAGTCAAATCAAGCTACTTAAGGTGTTAAAAAGGTTCTTGTCATCTTCATCACCACACACACACGCCGCTAGGCTTTTATATATTAGATAATGCTAAGAATTTAGTAGGTCAGTGTAGTATATAACTTCGCCCAGCAGGTGGCGCTGCAGCTTGAGCACTCTGTCACCGGGTAGTTTTTTACACACACACACACACACACACACACACTAACACAGCATGTGTGTTCATGAGGTAAAATTAGCTCACGAAAATGAGTTTGAGCCCTCAACTCGTAAATTTAGCCTTTACTACCCCTCCCACGGGGGGAAGGGGGGATGATGGAAGTTAACTGACTTCACTATTATAATTTTTTTGTCAAATAATGTCAGTATACCAAATTTCAGGTCAATTGGATGAGCCCTTTCTGAGAAAATAGTTTTTTACACACACACACACACACACACACACACACACACTAACACACACTAACACACGCCGCTAGGCTTTTATATATTAGATAATGCTAAGAATTTAGTAGGTCAGTGTAGTATATAACTCCGCCCAGCAGGTGGCGCTGCAGCTTGAGCACTCTGTCACCCGGTAGTTTTTTCCACACACACACACACACACACACACACTAACACACGCCACTAGGCTTTTAAAGATTAGATAGCAATCATGTGCTGCACTGTACTGTATCCATATTACACTATATAGTAAATTAATTATGAATGAGTAGATGTCCAATTGAAAATCCCAGTGTTCTTAGCTTGTACAGTAGATGTAGAGCGCTATTATGCAACAGGGACACCACTTAGAAATGGCTGCAGAAGGGCGTAGTTTTAGAGAGGGAAAGCCAATCAGAAGCTGCATTGTCCTCCCAATCATCAATCCCCTCCAAAGCAACAAGCTGCCAGGGTTTTCAGCCGAAGCTGTGAGCATCAGGAAATGGGTAGGAGCTAGTCCATTGGACATGGTAGTGCAGCTTTAATAATGAAGTAATAGTGATCCCTAAAAAACAAATACTTATAAATATTTTAATATTGTTCTGAAGATACTTAGTGCTTCACCAAAAAGTGTTTTATATTTAATGCATACTATATATGTGAATAAGCTTTTGTTAATTACTGTATATAGTGAGAATGCTACTAGTTGCGACTAGTTAATTTGCAAAGTAGATGGATAGCATTTTTAAAACTCCTGCTGCATGGCTGATATCATAATATTCACTGTAATGAGCTAGATAGTGGGACTCTTTGAAAACTGCTTTCAATAATAATAACTGATTCACATTATACTCTACTGTAGTTCCACAGCTGATTCAAATTAATTTTCAAATGTTATAACTTATGATGTCAGCCAGGCAGTGGGAGGTTTGAAAAGTTCTTTGAATCAGCTATAGAACTAATGTACCTAGGGGTAGATTTAACAAATCTTCGAAAAAGGAAAAGCGGAGGTGTTGTCCATAGCAACCAATCAGATTGTAGCTATAATTTATCTAGATCAGCAGTGGGCAACAGCCAGCATGCAGAGCCTTCTTCTGCAGGCCCCCTTCTAGCTGCACCCCAATCTTATGCTCTGCTTACTAAGCTGACTTATGCATCACATGACCTCCTCTGCACAGCGCAGGGAGGTCACACTGCATACCTGGATGAGGAGGACGGTGTGTACTGTGCGCACACATGCGGCCCATCATTGACCTAGTATATTCTAGAAAATGATAGCTAGAATCTTTTTTCTTTATTCTATCTTCTTGAAATTATCAGGGGACATTGCAATCCATTGAAATACAGTATATACAGTAGAGCAGTACAGTACAGCATTTAAATCCTTTGTGTCAGTAATTTATATAAGTTGCACTCATCGATCTATCCAGGTCTGGCCATCTCTCCTGATCACAAAGAGCAAAATTGAGTTCCCCTGTAACACATAACCATGCTGACATACGCTTGCATGAAAAAGCACAAGTTGTCCCAAAAAAATATATTATGTGCCTCAATGATTTTCCATTTTGTCCATTTTGCTAAATTACCTCTTAAGACTTTCCTGGAACTAAAGATAGTAACCATATGAATGTTTTTGCCCAATAAAGGGAAGCTTCTAAGAATATGATTACATAATTTGCTTAGTAAAATATCATAGAGTATATGAGACAAACAAAAAACATAAAAATAGCAAAGTAAGCCAACACATGTCATAATTTATGTTAAGTTTAATGAGGAAATCTTGATATTGTGTTTTTAATTATTCCTTATAACTTATACTAAAAATTAAAATCCTGTTTTGTAGGTGGTAAAATTACTAACAGTGAAAATGTTTTAACATTTTTATTTAGAAGGTGTGTAGCTGTTTCATTTTCTACAAATGATGGAACTCTGAAATGCAATGCCAGCACTTTAATCTAATAAAACACAATGATAGGGTATTTTCATATTCTAGAACACTGCCAAACCCACTCACTAAATATAAAAGGAGACAGTGGCTACATTTCAGTACTTTCTTAAGCTTGTACTGCAGTCAGCTCCATCAGTATTTTGTGCTGCCATGTCTCACCAATCCACTCGCAGTAACTCTGGCTACAGAAATTTTAGCTCTTCTTCTATGCCAAGGAATGTGAGCAGGCACAGTGTGAGCTCTTCAAGAAGAAATGTTAGTGGTGGTTCATTTTTACAACCACACTACAGCAGAAGTGCATACAATGTTGGCTCTGGAGGAACACGAAAGATTTCAGTTGCAAGTTATCATACTGGAATGAGTGGACATGGAGGGGCTGGTGTCGGAGGTGGTTTTGGTTCTGGTATGGGAGCTGGTTTGGGATCTGGCTATGGCTTGGGAGGAGCTGGTTTTGGGGGCTCTAGTTTAGGTGGCGCAGGCTTTGGTGGAGCTGGTGTAGGACATTGCATTACAAATGTCACTGTCAACCAAAACCTCTTGACACCACTCAACTTGGAGATTGACCCAAATATCCAGAGAGTACGGAAAGAGGAGAAAGAACAAATCAAGACTCTAAACAACAAATTTGCCTCTTTTATTGACAAGGTATGGTAAATAGTAGACACTCTCTTAGCTTTATATTAGGGGGCATTAAAATATTATGCAGGAATTGTAACTATGATAGAGTTATTTATAAACATATAAGTTTATAAATATATAACATCATATAACATCTGAGTTACTGTGCTTACTATTTACTGTACTGTGCTGTCTCCCATTGTATTGTAATTTGCTTGTCCCTGTACGGCGCTGCGGACGCCTTGTGGCGCCTTATAAATAAAAATTAATAATAATAATATAATAACTGTACATGCCAGATGTCAAAAAAGCGATAAAATAATGGTGCAATTTTGTTTTGTACATATTTTGTTACATTGCTTCTAACTACCTTTGATTATTTATAATGTTATATGCCCCACTTCAAGCAATACATACACATTATGACAATGTTTTGAAATATTAAGTATTAAACAACATGTTAAAGATTTCCCATTTCAATTTTATAGGTTCGCTTTTTAGAGCAGCAGAATAAGATGCTAGAGACCAAGTGGGCTTTCCTGCAAGATCAAAAAACTGTGAAAAGCAACATAGAACCCCTTTTTAATTCGTACACAAACAATCTCAGGAGACAGTTGGATACTTTGGGATCTGAGAAGTCACGTCTAGAAGGAGAGAAGAAAAACATGGAGGATTTAGTGGAAGACTTCAAGAAAAAGTAGGATGGTTCCTGAATGTGTCATAGTTATTAAAGCGCCATGTACAACCAGAACACAGATATTACAATGACTTATATCGAATTTTATTCACAGGTATGAAGATGAACTCAATAAGCGTACAGCTGCAGAAAACGAATTTGTAGTACTTAAAAAGGTACTGAATGTACACAATTTAAATAATTGGCAAGCATGGAACTAGATGTATAAGATAATCTATACTTCTTATTGCAGGATGTGGATGTGGCTTTCATGGGCAAGACTGAATTGCAAACTAAGGTTGAGTCCCTGACCGATGAAATCAACTTCAGGAGAACTGTGTATGACATGGTAATAACCTGGGAATAAAACAAAAACATAATGGTTAGGATGCTCTATGAAACAGATAGGTTCAGTATGATACAATGACAAGTTATTTTAACAGCTATTTTTGTCATGTATACAAAATTCTGATCTCTTAATGTAATTTAATTTTTACAGGAGATTGCTCAGCTTGAGTCTCAGATCTCTGACACTTCGGTCATTGTGTCCATGGATAACAGTCGAGACCTGAATATGGACAGTATCATTGCTGAGGTCAAAGCTCAATACGAGGAGATTGCCAAGAACAGCAGAGCTGAGGCAGAAACCTGGTATAAATCAAAAGTAGGTGTACACTAGACAAAGCATTGCAAACTAAGAAGAACATACACATAACAATATACAACATTGAGTTTAGTGGCACAGCTTTAAGGCCTAGTTAGTGCACTATTCCAGTGTGTAGAAACTGTTGATGGATTAACTCAAGATTTCATATTTTTTCTTGCAGTATGAAGAGTTGCAGGTTACTGCAGGAAGGCATGGGGATGATCTGCGCAGTACTAAAAATGAAATTGCTGATCTCAACAGAGTTGTTCAAAGGCTCAAGGGAGAGATTGACAATGCGAAAGCTCAGGTAATGTTCATCTATATTTTCCATCTATATATGGAATATAAACATAACAACAATATACAGTAAAATGGGGGAATTGTTTTAAGATTGTTTTGATGACCTTCACAGCTGAAAATGTTGAGATTCCCATTAATGTCAGCACTACTTTGATCTCTAGTGGCAGAGAAACTAGTGCTACCCAAAATGCATTTACTATGCTATTGTAAAGGTCTGTTTTGCCAAGCTACACCCATATTTTAGAACAGTAATGCTGAACCTTCTTTTGCTGGGGCTCCATTTGTCAGTGTGCCATTGTGATATTTTACTCAATCTGAAAAATACCAACTCTACCAGTATTCTGATCTATTCTATCATGAAATTGTTTATGAGTAATTGGCAGCCCCAGGTAACAGTCACAGAGAGTAAATTACAACGCAAACAGAAAGTGCATTGCAAAATAAATTAATTTTGCACTACTGCTTCTATGTGAACTGCCCAGAGCACTTAAAGGTGCACACCAATTTTCTGGCCTTCTGAAATGCTAAAGTGTGATTTTCAAACAGGTGGAAAAATCTGAATATGTGCACTGTGCAAAAGTGTAACCATATCATCAATGTCCAACCTCCTGGCACTTTAGAATCTCAGATTACATTAAATAAAAATATTGATTGGTTTAGACTAATTTATTTCTTAAAATGGTCAATAGAATTGGGGAGCAATGAGAATGGGTTTATTACAGGCAACATTTTTGTATATTTGAAGCAGTTTTTTATATTGGTCAATATGTACCTAGTGTAAGTGTAATGGTGCATTTGGAAAGTAAAAAACGT
This sequence comes from Mixophyes fleayi, assembly GCF_038048845.1. NCBI lineage: Eukaryota > Metazoa > Chordata > Amphibia > Anura > Limnodynastidae > Mixophyes > Mixophyes fleayi. Next base: position 65,423,474 of record NC_134403.1, on the reverse strand, counting down.
GGTTACACATGGCAAATAAGGTTCATTGTGTTTCACCTCAATAGAGATGGTTTGTCAATGGAAAGATGAATATCTAAATCTAAACAGCATGCAGTTGGCATAACTTCATTTCTGCTGACATGAGTTTCATTAATTATTTTAAGAATTTAATTTCATGTTGTTAAAAAAAGAAACACTTTGAAATCATGCATACATTTCCCTTTTAAAAGCATTGCAGTCTCTAAACATTGTTACATTCTTGAAATGCTTCATTACGAGCTAATACATCAGTACTTTCACCTCTTCACCAATCCTGATACACTGTCAACTGACGCAAAATAATGCCTCCAGAGCGCTATCATTATCATCAATACCATTTATTTATATAGGGCCACTAATTCCACAGCGCTGTACAGAGAACTCATTCACATCAGTCCCTGCCCCATTGGAGCTTACAGTCTATACCCCCTAACATACAGACAGACATACATACAGACAGAAATACAACATAACAGACAGACTAGGGTCTATTTGATAACAGTCAATTAACCTAATAGTATGTTTTTGGAGTGTGGGAGGAAACCGGAGCACCCCCACACAAACACAAGGAGAACATACAAACTCCACACAGATAAGGCCATGGTCGGGAATTGAACTCATGACCCCAGTGCTATAAGGCAGAAGTGCTACCCACTGAGCCACCTATGCTATGTAATGAAGTATGTGATCAAACCCCCTTCCGGTTGCATCGTTGATGCATATCTATATAAAGTTGGTAAATGGTTTTAAAATATGAAAAACATGCACTGGTACAATTACACTCCTTCAAAGTTTTAATGCTCTCATATTAAATGTATATTTGAACAGTAGCTTTATGCTTTTACATATATGCCTGTTTTACAGACATATACAGACAATAGTGTTAATAATGTTTCTTTTGTAAATTCCTTTAAATATTGTATATACCTTAGTCTGCAAGGTCCTTTAAACTTAAGAACTGAAATGATAAAACTCATAGGTTTTCTCAAGAACTCAGTTGTGCCAGGTTATCAGGGCAATGTCAATGTATAAACATACCGTAAAAACACATTTGCTAACAGGTCACTCTTTGTTTTTTTTCACATTTATATGTCAAATGGAAAGGCAATCCCATAAATTTTGCATGCATCATTATTTTGTGTCACTAGAGAGCCAAACTAGAATCTGCCATAGCCGAAGCTGAGGAACGTGGGGAAATGGCTGTTAAGGATGCAAAGAATAAACTGGAGGATCTGGAGGAAGCTCTTCAGAAAGCCAAGCAGGACATGGCTGGTCAATTGCGACAATACCAGGAACTGATGAGTGTCAAGATGGCGCTGGATCTTGAAATTGCCACCTACAAGAAACTGCTGGAAGGGGAGGAGGGCAGGTAAACATCTTCACATCACTTTAAAATGATCAGTGACAGATTCAAAATTGTAATATGAACTAGATTAGTGGTGGGCAACAGGTGGCCCGCCAAGCTTTCACCTGTGGGCCTCCAGCTGGCTGCTCACGATCTGAATGAGGCAGAATGGGGGTGGCTGACGTTTGCGCTGCATGACCTTCTCTGCACAATGCAGGTAGGTCACGCAACATACCTGGAGGAGAAGGAGGGAGTGCAGTGTGCACTCCCTCCATCCTCTGTGTAGCTCTTTTGAAGGCTTTAGGACTGCGCATATGGCCCTCCACCTAATCAAACTTGTCCATCACCGTATTAGATAGTTGCTAAAACAGTTTTGCATAATTGACCAATGGTGTATATATATTAACATCTTAAAATTTGAAAATCATTATAGAACTTATATTATAGCAGTTTGAAAATGCCTATAAAACTGGTAATGTTTAAAAATTAGTAAAGCACATTACTGCTCAAAAGCGTGATATAATTATATTCAATGACACTAAAAGTGCATCTTTATTTTTAGGCTTTCTGGAGAATGTGGTGGTTCCGTAAAGATCTGTGAGTATTGTCATTTGTATGCCACCAATGCATATTACTGATGGTTGTGTGTGCTCATTAACTCTAATGTTTCTGTGATTCCTTTTTTATACAGCTGTTGTTACATCTACCGTGGGAGGATCAACAGGAAGTGGAGGTGGCTACTACCACGAGGGTGGGATGAGCTCCGGTGGTGGTAGTGGAGGGGCAAGTGTTAGTGGAGGTGGGAGTGGTAGCCGATATAGTGGCGGAAACGGCTTTAGCTCTGGCAGTGGTCATGCCACAAGAGGTTATAGCTCTGGGCCAGGATATGCATCTGGAAGCAGTTCAAGTATGACCAGCACATCAAGAACCACCTCCTCAAGTTCAAGGAAGATGTAATCTTATTCTGTATTCATCCAGTTATTGAATGAAAAATATTTCTGATTTGCTGACTTCTTTAGCATATGAAACTATTTTTCTGCTTGATCACCTATTTAATCTTAATCAAAACATGACATGAGTGAATAACCTGTCAGCCAGTCAAAATAATCACCATACAGCCACAACATTTTCTCACACAACTACACTGAGAAATGCTGATCATTAAATAAATATTACATATTAGCATTTTTAATGGCAGAGAAATTAATTAGCACAATATGATACTTTAAATGTATTTGTCATTTTTGATTCCATCCAAAAGTAAGTTGCATGTGAAGAACATTTTAAAAGAGCACTAATGATGGCAATTAAAAAACATTTTTTTTTAGTTGCCATATTTGTATTTATAACTTAGAGATTTTTTAACAATTAACATAATTTGCTCAGCAATTACTAATCGCTCAGTTAAGTAAATAAGTTTGTGTCGGTCTAACTTTGTCAATGGCTGTTAAAATCCATTGATGAATTTTAAGTCCTAGATTTAAATATAAATATAGCCTCAATTCCAATTACATACTGAGATTTTCATCAAAATGACTTCTTTGCCTAATTATAACTTTAGAAAAGTAAGTCAAGTATTGCATAATTATTTTTCTTGTTAGTGCCCTTGCTGAAAATGTATTTACTTCTTCTAATGATAAACTACAAAGGTATAATCAAATGTAAATATTACATGACACTACACTAAGGTATGGTATATCAGTAAATTGTAGGATTCAATGTAATTTCCTACTTTTCCGTTGGAATGGCTTTCCCAGTATAATACATTTAACACTGCTTTCTAATTCTGCACAATATTTCATACTATACTATACTTCAATTCAATAAACTTCAGTTCATGAAAATTTGCTTTGTAATGTGTTTTCAGTTTATGTACTATGTACTATACATTATCAGTTAGGGGAAAACAGCTTTTTAGAGTTAAAATGGTAGCCATTGTTGCATTAATAATTTTTATCATTTTGACAAATATACATAGTGTAAAATACACTTGGTAGTCATTTTATTAGGTACATCTTTCTAGTAATAGGTAGGACACCCCCTTTCCCCAGAACAGACTGAATTAATTGGGGCATTGATTCAACAGAACTGCCGTACACTGGATTTTTGTTTTGCTTTGCGGATCATTATCTGTAACCTCTAAAAAATGTGTTAGATCAGCAGGTTCCGCAATTCCCCATTCTGGTGTTTGGTCCAAACAACAACTGATTACACCTTGCTTATCTTTGCTTGTGCCTGACCTTTTCAATATATGTAATTACATACATGGGACACAGAAACTTACACACTCATTGGGTACAAAAACAGACATATAAACCTGCCTGTGTCCTAAGAGAAGCTGAGAATGGTGTTGAGTGTTGAATACACAAATATTAGAATTTCTTTTTCACTCTGCTGAGGGGAAGTTTCAAAATAAATTTTTACCAGAAAATCAGTTTCTGTGTTTTCATGCATAGCTCCCGCTCTATGCTCCACGGTGAAGTAGAAAGGCTGTAATGCCAAGAACCATTATGTCACTGTTCACTTGCATCCATTTTAATGGTGCATGGTCCGTCACCAGAGTAAACTCCCTACCCAAGAGGTAATAGCGGAGGGCTTCCACAGCCCATTTGATTGGGAAGCGCTAATGTTAAACAGTCGCATACCTTTTCTCCCTAGACTGAGATGGGTTTCTCCTCTCCATCCACCTTTTGTGATAGTACTACGCCCAGACCTACTCCCGAGGCATCAGTCTCCAGACTAAATTTCTTATTGAGATTGGGTGCTTGTACATAGAGCCATTCTTAGGTCCTCCCAAACAGCTTCTGCTGACCAACTAAACTGGTCTGGACAGGCTTTCTTTAGAAGCTCCATGAGTGAAGTAGTCCAAGTGGCAGAGTTCGCCACGAGCTGGCGGTAGTATCTTATCAAGCTAAGAAATGTCCTCAGTTGAGTTTTCCTCTCTGGCTTGGGCCAATTCTTCACGGCTTTCACTTTATCAACCTGGTGTTTGACCTTCCCCCTTTCAAATACATAGTCCAGGTATTTTGCCTCTGAATAGCCAATGGATTGGAAGTAAGGTCATGTGCCCTCAAACACACAGCCTCCACTTGGGGAAGATGTGATTCCCAATCCTATGTACAGATGACTATGTCATCCAGATTCCCAGTAGCAGTGATCATTACCTGCACCAGTTCCACTGCCTTAAATACCCACCCTAAACATTGCTCTTTGCAGTTCCTCAATTGTTTGCTGCTTCTGGTCACTGTCAGTACTGCTGTGAATTGGGCCTGTTGTTCTCCTGATTTTCTGACTTCTGCCTGTTCCACTGTTTTGCACCTTTGTTTATGACCTCTGTAAGCTCCAGTCAAGCCAGTGGGCATAATGATCAATTGCTAGAATCTCCACCATACAGTCAGATGAATTGGTACCTGGCTGCAACCACTTTGGAGATCTCTGCCAGTTGTGAACAAACTGCTTTACCGTTAAGAAAATGCCAATCATGTGTTTGTGTGGGTTTCCTCTGGATGCTCCAGTTTCCTCCCACACTCCAAAAACATACTGGTAGGTTGATTGGCTGCTAAAAAAATTGACCCTATTCTCTGTCTCTCTGTCTCTTTGTCTGTCTGTGTGTGTGTGTGTCTGTGTGTGTTAAGGAATTTAGACTGTAAGCCCCAATGGGGCAGGGACTGATGTAAATGAGTTCTCCGTACAACGTTGCAGAATTAGTGGTGCTATATAAATAAATGGTGATGATGATGAATCATTGAAGCACTGAGCTCTCCCTGAACTCGTTACTCTCTTCCGGGTCAATATTTTAGCTTGTACTTGCTAATTCCCAAGATGTTTGTTTGTCAGACAAATCAACATAAGCCCGCTGAGCTTCAATGCTCAAATATGGTGTCAGTTTTTCTGCCCAGACTTCTGGCTGCCATTTAAGCCTTCTGATGGACCTCTCAAAGGCCAAGAGATACACATCCACATCATCGGAGAACATTTTCTGCAACGCCCCAGACACATCACCTACTTGCCTCACTTGAGCCAGTTCTTTATGCAAAAGCTTAATTTTTTCTACATGGGCTTCTGTGACTCACAGCATTTGGGCCTGCTGTGCATGCTATGTATCGGCCACATTCATCAAAGCCCCTTCCTGCTCCGGCTGTGTAGTGGCCATATTCACCAAAGTTCACCAGAATATCCTCCATATCAGTTTCTGGGAAAGCAAAATGTTGCTTCCCTTAGCATAAATTAACAGTTTTACTTGCGAAAAGGTTTTGTGTCACCTGTAAAACAGACTCGCAACCTTCAAACAGTTTTATACCTTTGCTTTGTGAATAAAGTTTGCATCACTTATACAGATCACCTATACATTTTCCACATTTGCAGCAAGTATATTTGTGATAACCAGATTTTGAAGCACTTGCAACCATCAAATTGCTTTATACCTTTACTTTTTCAATAATGTTTGCATCATCTATACTTTTTCCACATTTGCAGTAAATATATTTTTAGTAACCAGATTTTGCACCACTTACCACCCGGGATTTGTTGGCTGGATTGACTGGATTTGTTAGCTGGGTGAACAGCAAGATCTGGCTATCTTATGAGAATCCCACATTGACATCATTTTGTGACAAGCACACCAAACAGATGATGCTTACACAGGTTTGCTGCACCACTTTGTTGCACTTTATTCAGGGTTGTCAGTGTGGTACAGTCAGCAAGTCTTGTAGTTCCATCAATCAAACAAACAAAATTATTTACAATTTTCAGTGACCCTGCTTCTAGCTAAACAACTCACTAGTTATCGGCCAACTAATTCAGCGTCGGTCGCCCTACTCACAACACAATCCAAGCTATTTATGTTTTCTCCTCCAGCTCTAACTACCTAAACTAGAAATCAATCACACTCATGTGCTCCACCTGTGATCCTGTGCTCTGTGTGTAGAGAAGTGTGGAGAACTAACCCTGTCTGCAGCATGAGCCTGCAGACTCTCAGAGAAATAATGTCTCTCCCTTAACAGTCTGTGGCAAACTGCCCTTTATGCCACAATATATATAGAGATGTGTGCTGGCCCTCATGTTTCAGTTTTGGAACCTGTTTTGCCAAAAGATCGCGAAAGGTTATGGATCTGTATTTAATTAAAAATTGTGAAAAATAGGTAAAATAATGTCGTTTTGGACTGTTTTAGCTCCTATATTACTATTAAGCGACTTAACATTAATTTCCAGTCATTTCCAGTCTATTTTATAATGATCTCTTCACAACTGCTCCAATTTTCACCAGTGTTGGCCAAAGTCTGCAGTTAGCTGTCTTAATGAAGGATTTTGTAACTTTGGCATCATTGCATTTGCTTTCTCTGATTCAATTAAAAAAATAATAAACTGCATAGTGTTGATATCTCCCTTTCATTGCACTTAAACCTCCTTCGCATGTTCAGACTTACTATTACTATAATTGAATAAATAAATTACCACACGGACACCAATGTAAATTTGGTCAGTTTTTATTTAAACAAAAATGGTGGCAGAGAGAGCAATGTGAGTCAGTTAACAACTAATTGAAAAACCAGTGTAAGGTCAAATTGGCATTACACCACTAGTCCCAGGATATAATCCTTTTACAATCTTACGGCTTACTAGTAATGGCCATAAGCTTTTAGAACTAGCAGGAGAGGTCTTTACTTATAGAAGTCGCCTTTCATGTAGAGTTGGATGCAATCATAGTTACTCGGATGCCCCCAGGACTTAACGTAGTAAAAGCTTATGAGCAGAAACCCATAGCATGGGGATAGGAGAAATGGGGCCAAGAGAACGTCCCCCCACGTCCACTCAGGAGGTAGCAATAATTTAATTATAGCCACGTGCCCTTGCTGACTGTTAGTAGCATGGAAACAGCAGCAGTGTGCGGCGTCCCCGGATGCCCTGGCGTCAGAGCAAGTACTGCCCTTCTTGGGGACTGCCTCTGCTGCAAGTCTTGGGCAGTCCCCTTCACCCCGGGGTTGGATGGGTGAATGATTTTTCAGCCCTCCCCATAAATATGTATGCGTCGCCTGGTCTGAGTCAGAAGGGCAGCATTACGGCACTGAGCATATATATAAAACAAGGTAGGGTAGGAAAGTCCTGCTCTTGGATGTCAATGAATGCTCTGGTGAAGTATTGTGTGCGTAATCTTAGAATTTTTGTAGCATGGGTGCAGACCACCTTCATCTATTCACTTTTAAAAATGTCTAACTATTCATTCATACATCTGTACATCCAATGACCTCTGTCTGCTACTGTAGCTTCACTACCTATTATGGATGCCATGTAACATTCAGAATGTATTGTGACCGTAGTCTTTGAAATTTTTAGTATGAGTGTAGGCCACCTTCATCTCTCAGCATCTTCATTTATTTATATAGTGACACCAAATTAGGTAGCTCTTTACAATTGTGTATCCTGTCTAAATATCTGCTTATGACATCTAATGACATCTGATTGTTACTGCTATTTCACTGTCCATGATTTTCACTCTGAAATTTTCCATTGCACCTTACACTAAATTTGGTTGTTGTTTTATTTATCTAATGGGCTTGCTTCAGTTGGTGGCATGGCAGATGACATATTTTGTGCAGTCGCTGCAATGTTTTACAATGTTCTACGGTCACTGAATGTCGAAACTACCCAGAAAAAAACCTTCACACACATACACCCTTTTTAAACTATAGATTTCAGAGAACGACCCTTTCAAAATTGACAAGTATAGAAAAGTAGAAAACATTAGAATATATAGCGTTTTTTTGGGTGTGCAGTAGTGTGCTGACCCTCACACAAACACCCTTTTTTTAAATATAGATTTCACTGAATAATCATTTTAAAATTGTCAAGTATTAAAAAATAGAAAAGATTAGAATATAATAATAAATAGCCTTTATTTGGGATGTGCTAGTGCTGCTGAATCTCAAACGCAAACACCCATTTTTTATTTTTTTTAAAGTTTCAGTTGTCACTGCCCCACACAAGATTATATTCAGTAGCAAAACTTTACATTTTAAAATAAATAAATCTATCTGTTTTTTGGAATCTGCTGCTAATAGTGGGACAAAAGAAGCACAATTTTCCTACACTAAATAAATATACTACTTAGTTCAGAATGATATCTAATTCAGTCTGTATATACTGTCTAGTTCTATTGTATTTGCAATGCATTAACAACAACCAGTAGCCACTAGTCCATGTAAAGTCCAGTAAAGATTGAAATTAAAAGCAATTGATGAGCAAACTTTTCTCGCTGACTAATCTCTACAGAACTGCTTTACAATACTGATACGACTGTATTGGTCTCCATGTCCCTCTGTCACCCTGGATGCTATTTCCTGCACCTAACCTCCTCCCTACACGCTGTCTGTTCTAAAATGTCACTTGAGGAAACTAGAGAGGAATACATATATATATATATATATATATATATATATATATAAAATCCTCCCTAATTTCCTCAAGTGCCATTTTAGAACAGACAGCGTGTAGGAAGGAGGTTATATATATATCACACGTTTTGTAAAAATAATTTCTGTAAATTATGCTGTGCCTCATTTTGAGTTCCGATTTTGGCGCTCGAAACCAAGTCACGACTTGTTTTCACTCGTATGCCCAACATCAGATCTTTTCGGATTTCAGCCAATCCGAACCGCTCATCTCTAATATATATACACTATATGGACAAAAGTATTCGGACACTTGACCATTACACAAACAGGGACTGTAATGACATTGTATTCATATGCTTTAATATGAAGATGTTACCCCTTTTGCAACGATAACAGCTTCCACTGTAATTGGAAGGCTTTTCACAAGATGTTAGAATGTTTCTGTGGGAATTTGTGGCCATTAATTCTGTAGAGCATTTATGAGGTCAGACACTGATATTAGATGAGAAGGCCTTGCTCGCAATCTCCGTACCAGTTCATCCCAAAGGTGTTTGATTGGGTTGAGGTCAGAACTCTGTGCGGGCCAGTCAAGTTCGTTCACACCGAATTCATCAAACAATGTCTTTGTAGTGCTTGCTTTGTGCACTGGGGCACAGTCATATTGGAATAGAAAAGGGCCTTCCACAATCTGTTGCCACTAAGTTGGAAGCATAGCATTGTCCAAAATGACTTGGTATGCTGAAGCATTAAGATGGCCTTTCACTGGAGATAACATTTCCAACATTGTCCACAATTTTCAGCTTCCCACCTCTTTCTCAACAGGAGAAAACTAGCAAAACAGTTCATTTTTTCATTTCCCATTGATTCAATGCATTTTTCCACTCCGGCACCTAAACTTCTTACTCTCTCTTGGAAGCAATGACTTATATGAATCATTTTACATAATTCGTATCTAGGATAACATTACCAACATTGTCCACAATTTTCAGCTTCCTACATGTCCATTGTCATTTCCTATTGAAATAAATGCATTTTTCCACTCCTGCACCTAAACTTCTTACTCTGTCTTGGAGGCAATGACTTGCATGAATCATTTTACCTAATTCTTGTCTAGGATGACATTACCAACTTTGTCCAAAATTTTCAGCTTCTTACTCTGAAAAACAGCGCAATACCATTATCCCTCCTCCACCAAACTTCACAGTTGGTATAATGCAGTAAGGCAAGTAATGTAATCCTGGCATCCGCCAAAACCCAGACCCACCCATCTGACTGCCAAACAGAGAAGTGTGATTCATCACTCCACAGAACACATTTCCACTGCTCCACAGTCCAGTGTAGATGTGCTTTACACCACTCCATCCGACACTTGACATTGGTCTTGAAGATGTGAGGCTTGCATGCAGCTGCTTGGCCATGGAAACCCATTCCTTTAAGCTCCCGCCACACAGTTTTTGTGCTTACATTAATGCCAGTGAAAGTTTATAACTCTGCAGCTAAGGAATCAGCAGAGCGTTGGCAATTTTTATGCACCATGTGCCATAGCAGTCGTTGACTCCGCTCTGTAATTTTATGTGGTCTTCCGCTTTGTGATTGAGTTGATGTTGTTCCTAAACGCTTCCACTTTCTAATAATATCACTTACAGTTGACCGTGGAATATCCATCAGGGACGGAATTTCACGAAGCGTCTTATTGCAAAGGTGGCATCCTATCACAGTACCACACTTGAGGTCACTGAGCTCTTCAGAACAACCTATTTTGTATCACAAATGTTTGCAAATGAAAACTGCATGGCTAGGTGCTTGATTTTATACACCTCTGGCAACGGGTCTAATTGAAACACCTCAATTCAATAATTAAGAGGTGTGGCCAAATACCTTTGTCCATTTAGTGTGAGTATATCTATCTATCTATCTATCTATCTATCTATATCTATATATATATATATATTTATTTATATGTATGTGTGTAAATATATATATCTATATATATATATATATATATACAAGTTAACCCGTGCATGATACTCATGCATTTTAGTCAAATCAAGCTACTTGAGGTGTTAAAAAGGTTCTTGTCATGCATTTGGGCCATAGCCCAGGACTCACCCACCAACCAGTCCCCACTGTCACCCCCGCAACCACCAACCACTCCCAACTGTCACTTCTCCTTCAAGAAATATATATATATTTTTTTAAAATCTTTATAAACACTTTTAACAATTAAAAAATTAAATTAACAAATTAAAAACATCTTAGCATACCAAATTTCAGCCCTTTCTGAATTTTTTTTTCCACACACACTAAGAATTTAGTAGGTCAGTGTATAACTCCGCCCAGCAGGTGGCGCTGCAGCTTGGTTTTATTTTTTCCACACACACACAGACAGACTTACACACGCCACTAGACATTTATATTATAGATATATAGATATGTATAGATATAGATATATATATATCTCTATATATATATATATATATATATATACATATATATATATATATATATATATATATATATATATATATATATATATATATACCACAACAATGAAACAAGCTACCTAATATTGTGTAGGCCCCCCTCATGCTGCCTAAACAGCTCTGACCCGTCGTAGCATGGACTACATAAAACCTCTGAAGATGTCCTGTGGTGTTTGGCACCAAGATGTTAGCAGCAGATCCTTTAAGTCCTGTAGGTTGCAATGTGGAGCCTCCATGGCTCTTACTTGCTTTTCCAGCACATCCCACAGAGGACAAATCAACACCTTGAACTCTTTTCATGTTCCTCAAACCATTCCTGAACAATTTTTGCAGTTTGGCAGAGCACATTATCCTGCTGAAAGAGGTCAGAGAATGCCGTTGCCACAAAGAGATGTACTTGGTCTGCAATAATATTTAGGTAGGTGCTACAGTAGTTCTTCTGTGAGATTAAACCAGATGGGCTAGCCTTCATTCCCCACACGCATTAATGAGCCTTGGGCACACCAATTACCCTGTTGTCGGTTCACAGATTGTCCTTCCATGGACCACTTTTGGTAGGTACTAGCCACTGCCTACCGGAAACATCGCACAAGACCTGCTGTTTTGGAGATGCTCTGACCCAGTCGTCTAGATGTCATAATTTGACCCTTGTCAAAGATGCTTAGATCCTTGATCCCCATTTTTCCTGCTTCCAACACATCAGCTTTAAGAACTGACTGTTCACTTGCCACCTATTATATCCGACTCCTTGTCAGTAATTTTAATGTTGTGGCATCTGCATGAGAGCCAAGAATGATAGAGTGAGTGGGACACACTGAGTGATGGGATATGAGTTTTGCAGGCCCTGAGTGTTTAAATGTGAGATTCATGCGCAGTGACAGATTATGATATGAGCAGATGGTGGGACCACTCAGAGCTCAGAGTACTCGAGTGAACTAAGGCTCTGGGCTGATCCATCCTAGACCTGGATTAAAGGTCTTGGTTTATGTAGGGAAAATTGTACACTAACTCCCACAATCTAATTGACTAATTGTGACTGATTTAAAAATGAGTCCACATATAATCAAATTAATGGGGGCTCTGAGAACTCAAAATCAGGGGTTGCAGATGTCTTGTGAGCCTCTGACATTGCAGTTGCCTAAGAGGCCTCTGGTAGCATCTCAGAGATCTCAGACAGGGCAACAAGTTTGTCCTCAGGTCCGAAGGCCAGGACAGTAGTTGGAATCTCTGGCCTAGAGGCAGGGACTGGATCCTCGGGACTGGAGGCAACAACATGAACCTAGGAACAAGAAAGAACGACTGGAACCTTGGAACAGGAAGCAGCGACTGGAACCTCAGCCCTGGAGTCAGTAGCTGGAACCTCGGAACTGGAGGCAATGACTGGATGCTCTGGTGTAGAGTCTGGGGCCAGACACTCTAGAAAAGAGTCTAGACACTCTGGCTTAGACTCTGGGGCCTCAAATACCTGTCCCACTGTAACAGGTATTGGAGCTGAGACAGGCAGGATTTACTGGTATTCACAGTGTGCCCAGGTGCAGGAAATGTTCCTCTTCTATAATGAAACCTATTTAACATTTATTGTATTTTAAAATTATTATAGGTGATTCATCAAAAATGCCTTTACATTATAGTCTCCAATCTCTTTCCTCACCAAGAAGCTAATGTAGAGTTGGAAAAAATTGCTACATGATCATCAGCTGGAAAACTGCTGCTCGTCATCATCCTGATAGTATCTCATTGCACCATCCCTCCAGCACCCACAAGAGATATGTTTCCTGACAGGTGTATCTGCTTCTGCCAATTTAGGTAGGATTACATGAACATGCCTTACTTTATTCCGCCTGGCTCCCCCTTCCCCCAGTTCCATCTCTCCAGTTTCCTCTCTCCAAGTGTAAGGAATTGTAACTGTAAGATGCACCAAAATCTGCAAATGTACAATCTTTGTGGTCTCACCACTACTAACAAATATAGAGAGGGTTTCCTATGCTTTGACTTATCAGAGTGAAGTCATTCTGTATTAATTAAAAGCTGACAGGTCGACCAGCCTGCCAGTTGCAACATGGCTGCTCACAGAACATGTTATCGCCATACACAGGGTTTTTTAAAAAACATAACAATGGCTTTCCAAACAGGAAACAAGAAGAGGTTCCAGGATGTAGGTGAGCAATAAAGTGGAGAACGAGGATGTGTGGGGGAGTTATTCTTTTAAATAAGGTTTTTTTTTCCACACTGTGTGTGTATATTTTACATATTGCCAACTCTCCCAAAATGTAGATATATTTGGGTTGTATTACCATTTTAATCACGTTAATGATCCCAGTCACCATGAGGGATAGATTTTTCCAAGAATGTCACATAATTTAAGATATTCTATAATATCCGAATGAGGATGTATGAGACAGGCAAGTAGCCCTATGGCTAGGACAAAAAGTGCAGGCGATAGATGGGCAGCCTTGACGGCTTCTTGTGCCCAGACTAAATGGGGCAGTTATATAGTCATTAACACAAATTTGGCAGCTGGTGCAGAGTAAAGAATCTTCACCCAATGGATAAAACCCTCTCCCATACCAAAATGGACCAATACTTATCAAAGAAAGACCCATTTGACAGAGTCATAAACCTTGGCAGCATCCAAGGACATCACTGTTCTCCTTTCATCTACCGTCTGGGTCATCTGAATGTGCATATAAAGATGTCTGACATTGGTAATAGCGGATCTGCCTGGCATAAACCTTGACATGTCTGGGTAAACAACTTCAGAAATAACCCCATTGAGAATAATGGATAAATCTTTACATCCTTGGTAATAAGAGATATGTGGCAATATGAATCTTCACTTTTAAATTAATCATACCTTTACCCAACAAAAGAGATGCTATTTCTATTTCTACATAAAAAATGCAAAAATCTCAATTTCACACATTTGCGAATGCATGATACTGGTGCTGTATTACCATTGGAGGCTTTTTGGGGTACCCTAATAGCAGACTGAGATTTCTGCCTTTTTATGTAGAAATTGAAATAGCAACTCTTTTGCTGGTTATAACAGTGTGCTGGGGGATTTTTTTTCTCTGTATTTGTTCCTATTTGGATAAACACCACTCTTTCAAGCGCCTGCTACCAACCTATAAATTGATTGAGCAACTTCCACTTCTGTATATCTTTACCTAAAACAACAAAACTATCCACAATTTACACCCTATCCCACTCAATACTAAACTAACCATCAAAACTAACCCTATAAATTAATACCAGTCTAAGAGAGTGAATAAGAGAGCGGGCGAAGGGGGGCGAGGGACTACAAAATCCTAATGTCTGTAGCAGAGCCTGTCACTTATATATGAAGTCTCAATGCTGCTACAACTAGTTAGCCAGATATTATATTATTATCTGAAATCATTGAGATAATGAAGTGGTCATTAATGAGAACAACAGAAAGCATAGTCAGATAAACACAATAGTAGTTAGGCCTCAAGAGGCCTATCCGGATGTCTCCTTTCTATCCAGTTCACCACCTCTTGTGGAGTGGAAAAGAAATCCACCACTCGCAGCCTAGATGGAAACATCATTGTGTACAGAAGCTCACGCAGCTTTCTGTTAATTTGTCTAAACTGGGAATGACCTTTCAGTACCTCTACAGCGAAATCGGAGAACAATGAAATCACAAGGTCCTTGCTGTCTGGTCACTCAAAGAATAGCATCACGATCTTTGAACAGTAACTTAGCTATGCAAGTGTGTGAAGGGACATCAGCCTGGGGGGGAAGCACTTTCCATGGCAAAGTGAGGGGAAAGCCTCTCTACTGAATTCCTGAATAAGCCATTTCTCAAGAAAAGACTCAGAACAGAGGTGAACCTTCAGCCTTCTCCATAAGGCCAACAAACCAGAGATTGTTTCTCCACAATCTACCCTCCAAGACTGTCATTTTAACTCTGAATTTACTGATCTGTGCCGTCAGGCTAGACAGTTCTTACCTACTAGGAGCCATGGTGTCCTCAAGGGTAGATATTCTGTTTGGCCTCCCCAACCGAACTGCGCATCTTTTGCAGTTCGTGGTGAATCAGTGAAAGGTCGGCCTGCACCTCTTCAACTTTATCCATGACCCTCTTTTGAGAAGAGGTTATTACTTGCAGTTCTTGTTGGAGAGAGGTGGCTTCACCCAGACACTGACAGTCTTAATCCGAAGCAGAGAGAGAGGACTGAGGCACCCAGGTACATCACTAGCAGTATTGGTAGCCAATTGGCTGGGAAATATTTCCAGCATGATCACAGCAGTTACTGCATGGCCCTTTATCCATGTTGACAGGAAATGAACTACAGACAATAGATTAAGAGTTCCTCTACCTAGCTGTTACATTTCAGGCGCCGTTCAGGAGATAGTAATATAGACCCCAGGCAATGGCCCCCAGGTCCTGAAGCAGTTGTGAAAGAGGTCTATATACATAATAATCAATCAGTAGGGTAATAATGTGCTGTACTAATCATCAGGTATAGAGTAGAGAAGTACAATAGTACTGATGGTACAAATGTAGTTTTGTGAAAAGGAGGAAAATCTATAGTTGGTTGGTCTTTATGCAGTGTGTAGTACAGAAAGTCAGCATTAAATACAGTAGAAGTTATACACTGCAGTGCACCATAATAGTGTATTAGTAATAACAAAAGAGTCTGCGCCAGCTCCTGAGCCAAAAGACCATATGAACTTGTATCAGGAAAAAGTGATGATTGTATATAGAGAGTAAGTACAGTTCAATGCCCCCACACCTGTGAGTGTAGGCGGTCAGTACACAAAATGGTGGAGAGGGAACTCTATTTTCCCTCAAAATAACCCTACCAGGGGCTCCTGGAGATGATTAACCATATTACAATCTTTAAAATGTCAGGGGGGATTTTCCCCTCTCTAAACAAATGGTCTATGTGAACTGAGTGCACTCACCACACCAGACGAAGTCTTTGGATCACTGGCGCAGCCTCTCAGAATGACGTTGCTGGAGAGATGGAACCATCAACTGCTTCATGTATTGGTATAACAATCACCGCCGCTCAGGGGACACTGCAGCACAGCATACCAGATGATGATGATAACTCGCATCTCCATAGCGTGATGATATACTTAGTAGTATATCATCATGCTTTGCGAATTCACGCGTAATTAGGAATGTATGCTGATATGCACAGTTCTTAAGATTCATGACACTAAGGGCCACTCGTAATTGCTTGTTTCTGTGTAGGCACAAATGCATTCAACTCAGCATCAGGCCAGATAAGGCTAAATAGAAGTTGTTTTTGGGACTCCTATCCAGGCTCAATTACTAGGCAGTCTAATTGTGAGCCCCTGTCCTGGTGAGCTCAGTGTGAGCTGGTGTAAAGGAACAGAGCAGGTACAGAGGTCAACTACTGCTGTACTCATAAATTGACTGCAGGAAAACGCAAACTGATTTATATCAATATGTGCTTTCACCTTAAGTCACTGTTAGTAAAAGCAGTATTTGTTGGCTCAAGGCTCTGTGCCCTATCTCACATAATCATCTTCTCACAAATATAAAACAGTTAAAAATTTATGAAGGCAGCAGTAAATTACAGAGAAGTGTCACCAAACCTAGGACAGGGTTTTTTGAAGATCCACTGGAACACCATCCTAGATCAGCTGCAGGAGCTAATGAATTCAACTGTTAATGTCATTGTCAACTGTGTTCCTCCTCTGGTGATCTGCACAGCCTCATAGGTGCCAACAGGTGTTAAGATGGGAAACAGGTGTCCTGGTTCTATGTCCAGCAGTGAGCATAATGCCAAAGAAAACCTTTCAACCTTCCATGGTCTCTTCATATTCCAATAATATCACAATATTGGCACCTTCACAAAAAATGCTAATCGCCAATGGCAGGTTTAATATTGGTGACTGATAATTACAGTAGCCAGACACACTTCCCCCATCAGTAGCAACAATAGTTATTACCTTATATATTAATTGTTTCCCACTTCTTAGATTGTAAGCTCATGTAGGCAGGCATACTATGTATTTATATCATTTGTATCATAATCCCCTTAATATACATGACTGTGTAATATGTTGGTGCTTTATACATAAAGAAAAATAATAATAGTTATAGGAGGGATATTATTACTACTACTATTACTAATAATAATAATAATAATAAAACGCTCCTGGTTCCTAGATTGTCCATCTTTGCTCAGAATCTGTAACATACTTTACATGACACAGATACACACTTTTGGGCTCCATAATATGAAACACATACAATCATGACATTTGCCTAGGGATGTGTGTGACATGTTAGAAATACATTTTATTTTAAGAAATGCTTTTGTCATTTGAAAATCATCCTTGACATTTGCAGAAAACAAATACATATGAAAATAATATTAACCCCAAGAAAAATATTGTCTTATGCATTTACGAGACAGTGATAACGAAAAAAGAATTAACGATAATAAAATACAAAAACAACAATTACCATTAAAAATAACATAATAATTAAGTGCAGGGAACTTGTTCCTTAAGCTACAGTGTCTAATTAAATTGACATTAATACCCTTTTTCTCTTACTAGACATTTTATGAAGATATAAAATTAAGAGATTCTTATTAACCTGGAGTAAGTCGGGGTTTATGTGACTTTGTATGACAAAGTGAGGACTACAGTTCCATAAAGAATGCTTTACAAGCTGACCCCAATTTAATCATTTGAGCATCATACGTGTAAATGTGCCTTAGATGAATGGTGCTCGATTACTGAGAAGTCATCAGTCTTAAGTCCTTTTCATCTCTTCTAATATCCTAGGTGTGTTGCTACTTTGTATTTTATTTAACTGTTCTATTAAATTTCGTTAGATTAGGATGATGGGAATGTAAAAATGCCAAAATAGAAGCTCACAAGATGCAATTACAGGGTCTTAGTGCACATAAAAGTAACCAATCCCACTGCTGTAGGTGTATAAAAAGGGCAACTTTCTGTAGTGTGTTCAGAGGGACTCATTCGAAGCTTGTTCTGTTTTCAGTCCAAATACCACAGATCTCATCCGATTCCTCAAAGATGTCTTACCAATCTGGACATGGCAGCCATGGATACAAGAGCTACAGTTCATCCTCAGCTTGCTCACCACCTGTAAGCAAACACAGTTCCATTAGCTCTATCAGTAGTAAGAAGGTATCCATTGGCCACAAAGTGCATCCTTCTTTTAGCAGCAAAAGTGTCTTTAGCGTTGTGTCGGGCGGACATAAGGTGTCAGCTGGAATGAAGAGCGGACATGGATACAGTTTGTCTGGAATTGGACACGGATTGAGTTCAGCAGGCTATGGATTTGGAGGATCATTTTGTTCTGCAGGTATCACCCCAGTTACCGTGAACCAAAGTCTCCTGGCCCCTCTCAGTTTGGAGATTGACCCAAATATCCAGAGAGTCAGAACTGATGAAAAAGATCAGATTAAAGGCCTGAATAACAAGTTTGCCTCCTTCATAGACAAGGTAAGTCAAACATTACATTCCATCTGGCCATTATGAAGGTTGTACCACTCCAAACCATATAGACAACTGTAAAGATCAGCAACACCAAATACTAGTCAGGTATACCTGGTTACAGTACTGCTCTGTTATATCCTTGGTCGTGTTATACTGCTCTCTAACACCATATATTACCTGCACCACTCTCTAATGTTATCTAATACCAAATATAATGAATATGGGGGCAATTGTAAATATTAAATGAGGTCTGGGAAATTTATTTCACATTGTTTCTAGAGAAAAATAAATTATGTGAAGCTAAAAGGTTTATTATAGTTCAATAATTTGATACTTGCAACAGATATAACAGCTCCTATTGTGGCTTCATGCTAGTCACAGGGACATAATGTCTGATGTATACGTGAAGGATCAGGAAACAACATGGCATAAAGCAACAGCAGGTTTTATATCTGTTGTTTATTAATCTCAATCTTATTGCTTTCAGAATTCATAGCATAATTAAAAAAATACAGACAGGATATATGGAAAGTACATTTTATATTTGTTTTATGAGATTTTCTCATTTGTGATAATTAAGTAGCCAGAGAGTCAGGATTCTGATTAGAGACATTTCTGGCATACGGCAGACACCCCCTAAAGCTGTAATGTGAGCCAGCTCTTGGCTGCAGGTTACTGGGGGTTCCCAACCAGGACCCCCAATTGCATTACTGCATTAGCACCAATGGTGGACAACAACTTTTAAAATGGGATCCTCGGATTTAAAAAATTCCCCTCTTTATGTACTGCCCCCAATGTAACAAATACCCACAAACCGAACTGGTCTGTTTATATGCACATAGTCTCTGCAGCTCACAAGAGGACTTATTCTGTCCAATCCCAAACAGAACTTAATGGAATGTTTTATTCACATAATTCCCTTTGTTGGTTGATGCTGAGTATGGAATACAAATGCATTATCACAACATTTATTCATTCACTTTTCTATCTATTGTAGGTGAGATTTTTAGAGCAGCAGAATAAGATGCTGGAGACAAAGTGGTCTTTGTTGCAAGAGAAAAAACCTGCCAAAAGTCATATCGAACCTCTCTTTGAGGCATTCATCGGTAACCTCAGGAAACAGCTGGAGAGTCTGGGGGGTGAGAGAGTTCAACTTGAAGCAGAAAGAAGGAACATGGAGGATGCAGTAGAGGAGTTCAAAAAGAAGTAAGAAAATTAGGGTGACATCAAATTCAAATGTGAAGCTGCAATTTTCCAGCTTCAAATGTTGAATGGAGTCCTATGTCCTATGTCACATACTGTGCATGCTTTGCAGAGCGTAAAATACATTGCTGTTGTACAGACAATTGATTGTATGTGTAACCCAACAGATATGAAGAAGAGATCAACAGACGCACAGCTGCCGAGAACGAGTTTGTTGGACTTAAGAGAGTATGTATTAAACATAATTAAAAGATTACACTGTAATAATGAACATTAACCACATCAACAAATAATCTCATTTTCCTTAAAGGATGTTGATGCTGCTTTCATCAACAAAGCTGAACTGCAAACTAAAGTGGACTCCTTGACTGATGAGATTAACTTCCTGCGCGCCCTGTTTGATGCGGTAAATATTTCACAACCTGTCTGCACTTCTGCTGTTGCAGAACCATATATCCAATAAGGCTCTGCACCTATTGCATTATGGGAGTCCAATAACTGACTTTTCTTATCTTGCACCATATTTTTTTTGCTAGACTTAAAACCACTATCCAAGTACTTTTAAGTGAACAGCATGGAGGAACAATGGATAACATTGCTGTCTCACTGCACTAGAGCCCTGGGTTTCAATCCGACCAAGGTGCTATCTGTGTAGAATTTGTATTTTCTAAGCATAGGTTTTTAACTAAATTGGCCCTAGTGATCAGGAAATTAGGCTGTAAGCTTCATGGAGGCAGTTGTGAATGAAATAAACACTCTCTGTACAAGGCTGAATAATATGTTGGTGGTATAAATAAAAACTACTGTACAAAAGATACATAATTAACAGACAATATTTTCCTTCAGGAACTTGCTCAACTCCAGGCTCAAATCTCAGATATCTCCGTCATTGTGTCCATGGATAACAGCCGAGATTTGGACATGGACAGTATCATAGCTGATGTTAAAGCTCAATATGAAGAGGTTGCTAATAGGAGCAGAGCTGAGGCTGAGGCCATGTACCAATCAAGGGTGAGTCTGACATATAAACTTTATTACTCATGTCTGAATTATTGGTGCAGCCCAGGTAAATCCCTTATAATCCACAATGCATGTTTTATGATTTAGCAAACTAAAAGTATTGCTTTTTATAACCACAAGTTAATCTGTCCATATTACTGCTCCCAGTTAGATTTGCTATATAAATTAATTATACATACATTTTGCAATTAGCTGCATTAAAGTATTATGGGTGGATTATATTGACGTACTACCACCAAATTCAATGGCATTCCACGTTATAGTGGAAGTGTAAATTGTGTGTAGGGAAGGATTCAGAGCAATCATGCAAAGGGTCCGTAGCGCTGTACACATAAATGAGCTAAAGAGGAAATTCAACAAGAGCAAAGTTTGCAGATTTAACACTCCCTACCACTATCTAGTAGGGGGCGTTGGGGGCGGCTGATTAGATAAGTTGCAGCAGCAATCCAATAAGCTGACTTGACAACAACTGAATCATCGAAGACTGTGTTCATGGTTTCCCTGGTTGTTAGCTTGGTATCTGTCCCTGTAACTGGCACAGGCAGTGGTAGCTACTGAACTGATAGGATCAGATAACATGTTTGGGAAGCACCCGTCTTTCTGTCCAGCATAAGACTGCGTGTAGAAAAGGCTGATTCATTAAATTGTAAGTTGGCTCAATGTTGTGACATTGAGGGGCACCAAGAGGGGGTAAGGAGATACAAAGTACCGGGTCCCTGGCCTGCCTGTGTAGTTGGAGGAGTTACCATCCTGGTGTGGCCTGCCCACTGTGTCGACTATGGATGGATCCCCAAGAAGTTTCTGTACCAGGGCCTGAAATTCCTCTGGTGACATGAGGTTATATGATAATTAAATTAAAAACTTAGATTTGACTACATTAGAACACATATTGATATATAGAGTGGACAAAATATTTACCATAACATAGAAATTGCTGGACCTGATTTTGTACATTGCTCCGCAGCTGGAGAATGTTCATAGGGTCTATTGACTTTATAATCATGTATGCTGCATGTTTATGCTGAATTAATCAAATTCATGTACTATATACAGTTGAGTAAAAAATGACCATGGCACAACAAAAGATACAAAAGAAAATAAGGACATTAATGTTATATTTTCTTCCTTATGCCCCTTTAATAGTCAAGTGGCTCCTTAGACCTATGAAAGATGCAGCACTACTCAGGATACAGCAGTATTGTCTTATGGCAAAGAGCCATTGAAAGAACAATGTAGCCCTACATCTCAGTTTGCATTAACTTATCTTTTCTGCTTAGTATGAAGAACTGCGTATGACAGCTGGAAGGCATTGTGATGATCTGCGAAACACTAAGCATGAAATTACTGAGCTTACCCGTTTAATCCAAAGACTGAAGAGTGAAATAGAGAATGTGAAGGCACAGGTAACTTGAATGCAAATTATTTATAAACATTATATTTGAGTTCACAACAAATCTGAGGTCTTTGGGTGTGTTTGATAAGGGTCAATGCACCCATTGTATTCATTCTTCAATTCTTTCACATCCAGGCATAACCAGTTTTGAAGTAGATGGAATTAAAACATTTTAGAAGGAATCTAAGCATTATAATGTTTTATAAGGGCCCTTACCTACGTCTAACACTGGCTTTCAATCCCATAATGTATACTTGTGTTTCTTTGTTAACTATGTAATGCATAATATGAATTACATAGTTAACATGTATTATGTACGCATAATATGTATGTAATACATAGTGCTTTTAGTCAATGATAGTAGTCATCTCTAACATTTCCCATCATTTGGGAATCCTCACAGTGACTGTAGGGGAACATGGTGTCCTGTTTGTATGACATTTCTCTCCTTTCTATCTTGTGTAGTAGTGTTCCTTACAGTAATTGCTGTAGAAGTCATTTGATGAGCATTTATGTGGGTGTGAGTTTATCATCGAACAACAGCAATTAAGTACTTTACTTTAACTTTATTTTTATGGTACTATAGATGTTTTACTCATGCGACACTGTGTTGCAGAATTTCTTACAAGCATTAACAAGTAAAAATATATAAATAAAACTCTTGTTTTAGTTTTTCATAGTACAATAAAGCTGAAGCAGCATATATGAAAAGTATTGTAAAGTCTCAATCTTATGTGCGATCATGAACAAAAGAACAGGGAAAGGTGGAATGGGTTGAGATGCTAGGTGAGGCGTGGGAGAACTTGTTAAAGATGATGATCTGACATTGCTCACAATGTGGCATTGATTTACCTTGTCATGCATATGCCTGTGATTCACCTGACAATTCCTGTGAAACCTTAGTATGAAATGCGGACAATCGTCTGACTGATTATGATCACTTTTCTAGATCTGAGAAAAGCTGTTTTAAGTATCAATGATGACATTTATAAGGACAGAAAAATCCAGAGGTGCAGCATACCTTCTCTATGCGCAAATCTGCTTGTTTGCTACATGGGCACATATATTGGCACATACCCTAATTTTTATTGTAAATTGTTTAAACTAATTTATTTTAATATTTAAAATAATGTAAAAAATTAAAAATGTATAAATATAAAAATAGATAGATAGATAGATAGATAGATAGATAGATAGATAGATAGATAGATATTAAGAGTTATTTCTAGAAATGGACTAAATACAAACTGGAGAAAAACCTTTTGTAATTTGAGCCTATAGTTTAGGAATTTTCAAATATGCTGGCTCAGGGGAATACTATAATTGTTATAAAGGGCCCCTGCCCCTCGTCCTCCACATACACCACTGTGAGGAGAAGCGCACACCAGTGTGCAGACTAATGGCATTGGTGTGCTTTGCGCTGCTACGTTTATTAGCCTATAATGATATACTATAACCTAGGGAACCCTAATCTGATATGTGTTGTTCTGCAGCTCTGAACTCTGTTACTGACACTGATGGCAGCTTTCACATAGCAGTGCCCTTATGTCAGGATATTACCACTTATGCTGCCTGCTTTATGCAGGAAAACACAGCCTAAAAGTGTTCCCTAGGATTATATACATGAGTGCACAAAGTGTCAATATTTCGCTCGATTTAGGCAACTGAATGTCAGTGTCCATTGTGCCCAGCATGTCCCATAGCAGCCACTTGGCTACAGTTATGCCCCTGGCTCCATTTTTACACCACTTTTTTCTGACTTCACATTCTTTAATGCCTTTCTGTATATTTATATCATCATTTTGTCATTTTTACTATATGCTTGTCTACTATTGTAGTAGTAATTTAAATATTTTTCAACAAATATTTGACAATACACTTTATGTTGTTTAGTTTTGTTATTCAGGCATTTGTCTTGCTAAATAGTCATTAAACGACAATCCCTATAGAGAAACAGCTTAAACAATTGTAAAATAAGAGTAATATGGTGTAAGACTTTTATAATCACAGCATTGTTATAACATACAGTACTATGTAATTCTCAGTCCTGCAGAGGGAGCTTCAGACTTGGCTATGAGCTCAATCACAATCAGGAATAACAAAAGTGCAGTTATTTGCAGTGTAGATTCAGACTTGTTAAATAGCCTACCAGCTGCAATGATCTGTTTTACCTGCACAATTAGTCACATCTCAACTTTTATATTTTAATCTGCAGTAGAAAAATGACAGCTGGAGTTTGTGGTCTATTGAACTCTGGTGCTCGGTGGGCAGCAATAAGATTTCCTTTGTATCACTGCATACAAAATATCCTGCAGCTTAAATCTATCAAACCAGGGTTCATTGGGAAACCCTGGTGAACCCCCTCTCCCATCTAAACTAACTAAAACCGCCATCACCGGCAGCCTAACACTGCTGACGAATGGGACATCTGACCTCATTGGCTACTGCACATGCGCAGCGAAGGTATTGCGATGGGACCCGTCGCTGGATGAAGAGAGCTACTGCTATCTCAAGATGATGTTAGTCTTTTAAGGCTGGATATGCATTTGGTAAATTTTCGGCACTTCGCAGTCCCCAAGGAAGTCTATGGGGACTGCAGTGCGATGAGTCAAAAATCTGGAGAAAACAGCATTTTTTTCCCAAGATTTTTCGCAGATTAGTAAATAGACCCCTTTGACTGGTTGATGCAGCAGCAATATCCTATTGTAAGCTTAAATTATAGATGCAATTCTGGTACAGTTTGTTTGATGTTTTCTGTTGCGGGTGCTGGCAATCTGCACATGTCCTGCTGGTTTTACTTCTGCTTTTCCATGTTAGTTCTTATTAAAGATCCCACTGAAGCTAAGGCTCCAAACTCCCTTATAATTATTGATGCTCTTATCTTAAGGAGGTATGGAATAGCTTTTAAGAAAGAAAATGGAGATTTATCTCTTGGCTACCAAATTATTCTGCTACACTAATCTATTTCATGAATGAGATATTAGTTGTCATTAAATGTATATGAGCCTTGCAAGGATGACTGGAACCTGATGACTCACATCTCACACCTGTCTTCTATCATGTCTGATCATTTCCATTGGTGATCTCCTCCATGTTATGCTTTTTTGTATATAGACTTGTAGTTTTATGATATTTAATTCATGTAGTTTATGTTCTTATTTGGCTGCTTTTAGCTATCATTGTGAAAGTTATGTATGATGAGAGTGAATTGTAAATATAAAAGGGTAACGGATACTCGACGAATATTACATAGGAGCAATACAATGTAACATTTGAAAAACAATGTAATTATATTTTTGATTTCCCATTTTAGGGTTTTAAACATTTGTAACTGGATGACAAATAATGAGATACTTTCTATATGTCCTTCTGTGTTACCTAGCGAGCTAAGCTGGAAGCTGCCATAGCACAGGCTGAGGAGCGTGGAGAGGCAGCCGTCAAGGATGCCAAGAATAAACTGGCTGAGCTGGAGGCTGCTCTACAGAAGGCCAAGCAGGACATGGCTCGCCAACTACGAGAATACCAGGAACTGATGAATGTTAAGCTTGCTCTGGATATTGAGATCGCCACCTACAGGAAACTGCTGGAAGGAGAAGAGGGCAGGTGAGTGTGTGCATTATTAATTACAATTAACAACTTAAGTATAATTTATTTTTTTTAAATGACGTAGAAGAAAGATACAAGCATATGTATACAATCTCATAATATAATAAATAAGCACCAAGTAAAAATGAAAAAAGTATTTTACTATTTAACTTTATTTAACTATATATTCTTGTGTCTGATGCCTTTTTTGTTACCATGGTGTTTGCTTGCTGAGTTAGAATTTGTTCAAACATGTTAATTAACAACTTGTTTTAATTTTAGGCTGGTTGGAGAGGGACATGGATCTGTTAGCATCTGTAAGTACATAAAATTTATGTTTCACAACAACAACAACAACAATCATTTCCAAGACTGTAAAGCGCAACGATCCCATTTTCAAATGTGTGGCAGCTAAACACAGGATCTCTTTTTAATTTTTTGTTGTAAAAGTGTTCTATTAATTAACACATTATAGTAGGAAAAGCTAACAAAGTAAGAGAAAGCTTTCATTATAATACAGGCTGATAGTCACTACATTCAAATCGCAAACCCTAAATAGAATGGGAATCATCAGCAAATGTGATATTATAGCAACAATATGTGTGCTATTCTTTTAGAGTTTATAAACTGACAACTATTACAAACTATTATTTTGTTTTGGAAACAATATTTACTGGCATACACTGAATCTGCAGATTATTATATGTATAACAACTGTCAATATTTTTTTTTATTTTACCTCATGTATCTATCTATCTATCTATCAAAAAAAATATTGACAGAGTTATACATATAATAACCTGCAGATTCAGGTTATTCACACACATATATATATATATATATATATATATATATATATATATATATATATATATACAGAGAAGTCCCATACGTTGGTACAGAGGTTCTTCATGTTCCCTTCAAAAGTCTTATAAATGAATAGTAGAATTCTCACTGAGACAATGAGGAGGATTTTGAAGGTATTTGCCAGAGACAATATGCAAATGAGTCAGACTTTATGTAATTAACATTTAACCTGTAAACCGACCAGCCACAGCACATTTACATTGGGCTGGAGGGTTTTTCTGTCTCTAAGCTGTCGGTGGCAATGGCAGCTGTCACCCACGGGTTGTTAGTGTCAGACCAAGAGTGACAGGGGACAGGAACCAAAGTCCCTGTTCCAAGTGAACTAATTTTGCTGAACAATAAAGTGTACAATACTTCCGCATTCAGCAGAGATGAATGATGGGTAATGGTAATGGGATTTCCCTGTGTGGTGGATGTCCCAATAGAAGGGTAGGCAAGGTCCTGACTTGATCTCGCCTGACACTAAAATGATTAGATCCTTTGACTACTAGAGTATTAGATCTATTGATACCTTGATCCAGGAGCGAACAGATGCCAGCACACAAGCCTTTCTCACACTCTAAAAGCCAGATGGTTAGCAGGGCTTTCGAGGAAAATACTAGCCCACACTAGACTCCCCTCCCTACTCCCTATCACAATGTTTTTTTGCTGAATTAGAAACTGGACAACATTGATACTTAAAATACACCGTTATTTTGATCCAACCATTTTCATGTAGATATTGTGTATTATCACTGACCAATTTTATTTTAAAATATGCTTGTTCAATTTCAGCTGTGGTCAGCAGCAGCTCTGGACATAGTTCAAGTGGCCAACATCACCACACAGGAGGATTCAGCTCCAGCAGTCTTTCCAAGGGGAAGCATGGACAGCATGGACAGCACGGACAGCACGGACATCATGGATATAACTGTTAAGCCCAGGACATCACGATCAGGCTACAGTAACAATAGTCAACTTCACTATCTTCTACTGTGCTGAGCATGATCATTCTGGGCTGTACTCTCTGAAATCAACTTAATTGCAGTGATCTGTTTCCGTGTCTATAATAATACTGTGTTCTACACGTGTGTGTCTTTGTTTCTTGCGAATGGGCTTTTTTATTTGTTAAAGCTTAATCTTATTAAGTACATTCTGTATTGTAACTATATATATATATATATATTTACTTCTTTTCCTTTCCCATAATAAAGTGTTAGTTAACAGCAAACCTGTTTGGTCTGGCTTTCGTATACAGTTTATAGTCAGTTAATAAAGTGAGGCCTGTCTATCAGAACTGTACATATTATATAGGCAAAGTAGGCATATGCCTAATGCCGCACTGCTCAGAGAGCAGCATGGAAACGCTTTTGTGTTAGTTTTGTTTACTGTTTTCCTGGTAATTACTTTCTATTTGCTACTTGGGTTTTACAGACACCTATTTTCCCAGTAAATTCGGTATCATAATCATCATTTATTCGTAAGGCTTCACTGAACTCTGCAGTGGCAGACAATGTGTATATCAAATCATACATAAAAACAAATAATATATAAAATCAAATAATATATGAAAACAAAATAATACTAAAAATAGAGTAAGTACAAATTAGGCTGACAAAGAAGATGAAGACACAAGACATAATGTATAGAGAGTCCTGTTTGCGAGAGCTGACAGTCCGGTGGTAGAGTGCAATGCTGTAATAAAAGGATCTAGTGAGACTCAGAGTGAAGATTGGGGTGGTAGTGCCCAGGGGGAGTAGCAGGTAGGGGTAAGATAGACTATAGCAGTGATGAGAAACCTGATACACTTCAGGGGTTGCATGGGCAGCCCTGTAAACTAAAAAAGGGCAACAAATTATCCTTAATCTCAGTAATAATATAAAACAATCCATTTAATTAAAAAAAGGATCCATCAGTAATAACATATGAGCAGGTATCTTAAACAAGTGTTACAAGCTATAACAAACAAATCTGATAATAAATCATGAAGGAAATGGAGGCTGCATGCAGCCCTAAGGTGCCTGTTGCTCATACACAGACTATAATGAAGAGGTGGCTTTTGAGAGAGTGCATGAAATATTTAAGGATAGGTGCGAATCTGGGAAGTGAGTTCCATAAGTGTGGAGCTGCACAGGAGAAGTCAAGGAGCCAGGCGTGAGGGGTTGTAATAATGGGGTAGGTGAGGCACAGTATTACATAAATTTAGAGATGGGCGGGCTCGGTTCCCCCGAGAACCGAACCCACCCGAACTTTGGGTATCCGAGTACCGAGCCAAGCAGGATCGGTACTCTCCTGCCCGCTCGGAATCCAAATTGAGGCCGAACGTCATTGTGACATCATCGGATCTCGGTTCTCGCGATACTTGAAGATTATAAATACACGCCTCCACAGCAATCCATCGCCATTTGACAGAGGGAGAGAGCAGGGTGTAGTCACAGGCTGATTAGAGCAGGGACAGAGAATCCAATATTCTGATTCCAATTGTGCTAACAAAAATCGCTAGAGAAGAGAGGAGGATAGAGGAGTTTTTTTTTTCTTCAATATTTGGCACTCAAAGTGCTTTTGGGGTGTCCCCCATAATTGTGCATAAATATTTCTGGCTGTCAAAATTACTATCTGTCAGCAGTATCTACCAAATATTTTTTAGCACTCCCTAGTGCTTTTGGGGTGTCCCCCATAATTGTGCATAAATATTCCTGGCTGTCAAAATTACTATCTGTCAGCAGTATCTACCAAATAATTTTTAGCACTCCCCAGTGCTTTTGGGGTGTCCCCCATAATTGTGCATAAATATTTCTGGCTGTCAAAAGTCATATTTGTCAGCAGTATCTACCAAATAATTTTTAGCACTCCCCAGTGCTTTTGGGGTGTCGCCCATAATTGTGCACAAATATTTCTGGCTGTCCAAAGTATTATCTGTCAGCAGATTTACAAAATAATTTTTAGCACTCCCAAGTGCTTTTGGGGTATCCCCCATTCTTTTGCATTAACATTTTTGGCTGTCAAAAGTCATATTTGTCAGCAGTATCTAAAACAATTTGTAGCACTACAAGTGCTTTGGGCTCAGAATGGATTCAAAGCAGTCCACATATGAGCAGAATGAGCAACCAGGTTCTGTCACCAGTCCTGATGGTAGTGTTCCCAGTACGTCATCTGGCCATGGCGATATCAAACTACACAGTGTTTTGAAATCAGTCAAAAAAACACACCCCAAATTTTTTTTTACTGTGTTGAAGCGAAAAAGAAGTGTAACTGAGGAAAAGTTAAGTGCCGATAAAAAACAAATTGCCAACATGCCATTCTACACACGCAGTGGCAAAGAGAGAATGAGGCCTTCGCCTTTCTCTATTAGTGGCAGATCCAAAAATGTTACCGAGCCTACAAGGGGTGCACGACTACTGTTAGGCGTCAAAGCCAAGCTGCAAGATAACAGTAACGCATTAGAGGATAATGTTTGCTCTGAATCAGAAATGACACAAATCCCTGTGGAGAGTCCATCCACCAGTGGTATGTCTAATCATGAGCATTCTGTTAGTGACAGTGTACCCATAAAGAAGGTTCCTTTCAGCAGTTCTGCTGATGTGTGCCTTAACAGTCCGAATGTAGACGGTGATACACCAATTGAGGATGCCACTTTTGAATTAGAAGAGGATGAGGGGGAGATTTGTGTAGGCGACGAGGTCACTAATGATGATGTTGATGATTATGATGCAGACAGATACCAAATTGCCTTTCTCAATTTCTATTTATATTCTAGACTCTATAACGGCTGAATAGTTTTCTATTTTACTCCTAGTGGAGAGGGGATCTGATGCAGACAGATACCAAACTGCCTTTCTCAATTTCTATTTATATTCTAGACTCTATAACGGCTGAATAGTTTTCTATTTTACTCTTAGTGGAGAGGGGGTCTGATGCAGACAGATACCAAACTATCGTGGTCCATTTATTTTTACTTTCTAATTCCACAGTCTATGCAGGTTGCTTTTTTTTGTATTCAACTTCAAGTGGAGGGTGTAATATACACCCAAAGACAATGGCTACATTGCAAGGAATCAAAGATGGAGGAGGTAGACAACCAGGTTTGTCTGTATAATTTGCAGGCAAGTGTTCGCATTAAGGACGGCCTACCAGGGATTAAACTGTTTTTTGGATAATTTATTAGCTTTAGAATTACCTCACTTATCCAAGAAACTTGTTGAGCACTAAATTAGGTTATTTTAGACCAAAAACATAGTATTTTTTTCAAAAATGGCAAAACAAAACCAAAACCAAAACCAAAACACGCAATGGTGGTTTTGCAAAACCAAAATCAAAACACAAAGGTAATCCAGATCCAAAACCAAAAACAAAACCAAAACACGGGGGTCAGTGACCATCTCTACATAAATTATAACATGAGCAATATAGGCTGTATGTACTCACAATGCCTAGCACAGAGTCCACTCTAAATATAGTCTTGACTTCCATACATTTTATAGACAATCATGCTACGTTATATATGTTTACATTATATAAATTTACATTAGCAATAACTCCTTTTCTTACAATCTGAAACTTTTCCACTTGAGATTAATTTGTGCTAAAATTTGTTCACATGGAAGAGGCATATAATATGAGGCCTAATGAACTAAATCATACTTGCCAACTCCCGGAAAAGTGACTGGAGGGCGGGAGGGGGCGGGGCGAGGCCAATCGTGTCAATTTCATTTACATCACAGGAGGCGGGGCCAAAATGACTCGATTGGCCTCGCCCTGCCCCCTCCCACCCTCCAAAATGGCGTGAGTCACTGAGAATCGCGTCCAATGACGTGATTTTCGGTGATATCCAGGATCAGGGAGAAATGCCAGCTCGCCCGGGAGACTGACCCGAATTTCGGGAGTCTCCCGGACTTTCCGGGAGAGTTGGCAAGTAAACTAAATTATTAAATATTTTGTGAAATTGTTTATTTTGAATGAGACTGTCTTCACAGAATAAAAGTAAAAACTGTCATTGCAACTTTTTAAAATAAATTAAGTCAAACGACTCTCACAGTTTTGAATCAGATTTACATGTAAAAATACATAATTAAATATGACTTTGTTTTCTCTTAAAATCTTTTCTAATATAGATAATTTTTTCTTCACCAGTTTTTATGCTTCCTAAATTTACTGGCACCATATTGACTCTAAGAAAGAATACAGTATTAATGGACCATCATCATCAGCTATTTATATAGCCCCACTAATTTTTCAGCGCTGTGCAGAGTACTCACTCACATCAGTCCCTGCCCCATTGGAGCTTACAGTCTAAATTCCCTAACATACACACACACACACATAGACAAGGGTCAATTTGATAGCAGCCAATTAGCCTACCAGTATGTTTTTGGAATGTGGGAGGAAACTGTAGCACCAGGAGGAAACCCACACAAACACAAAGAGAACATAAAAACTCCACACAGATAAGGTCATGGTTGGGAATCAAACTCATGACCCTAGCGCTGTGAGGCAGAATTACTAATCACTGAGCCACTGTGGTGCCGTGACCACCAACCTTGTGTGTTTTTTTGAGCATTGGTTAATCCAGCTCTAATTCTGATCTACATTTACATGTTTTCTAAGAATCATACAGAGCTTTTGTATTTGTTATGTGTTAGTACTATATTTAAACTTTTTAGGCTTGAATCCAACTTGAATTTGCACAAAATTATTTTAACTATTTAGGATCACAGTAGTTTAGTTATTTTATTTATAAATGAAACCTGTTCCCCAAGTGAGATGATAACACAAAGTGATCAATGCAGGTCTTTGTATTTGTGCATGATCAATGCATACTTCAGTTTTGCACAATACCTGGATTAATTCTGACATCTGACAAAAGAATAATTTATGTGTATTTCTGAAAGACTTAAGTACAACGCAAAATACAGTAGTTTTCCCACAAACATGTATACCTTTATTGAAAATGGAATAATGGTAAGTTATAACTTCTGAACCATAGGACTATAAAATAGCATTTTCTTTTTTTTTTAACATCAATAATTTTTTATTAGCATTTTAGTAGTTAGGGATGAAGAGGTACAGAAAAAAGTGGTGGAGGGTATAGAGTGGGGAGCAAACATAACAATATATACCTAGTCAGATAATATTCAAGAAAGTACATAGTATCTGCATCTAATACCGCTTTCATACTACCGCCCCGGCAATATCCCGGGTTTTTAAAGCCGGATTTTTGCTGGGGCTCGGAGCGTCCCAGCTCAGAAACACCATTCATACTGCACCTCGGACCCGGGAATTTCCCGGGTTGACCCCATTCCTACTGCACAAGTCATCACCAGAGCAGTTTTCATTGGCTGAAAAATGGTGATGTCATTGAAAGGTGACTCTGCTTCAGCTTGATCTGCACTCCACCATCCACCATTTCTCCTAAACTCCTTCTCAAATCTTCCATGGGATCCCACCGATGACATCATCCTCCAGAGACAGGCAGACAGCCAATCAGCTTGTTTTCTGTGCAACCCGGGTTGAAAAACCCGGGTTGCACCGTTCATAGTGCAGGCAACCCGGGTCCGACCCGGGAATTACCCCTCAATAAATCCCGGGTTGAAGACCCGGGTTTTTAGACCCGGGATTTTTGACTTGTACCATTCATACTGCACCAAGACCCGGGTCGTTTGAGCTCGCCCGGCAAAAACCCGGAATTTTGGTGCAGTATGAATGGGGTACAATTAGTCGTGGGGTCTGAGGTTAGTGCGGTAGATAAAATAGCATTTTCATGCCTAAAAGGAAGAAGTGAAAACAATCTCTTCTATGACAATCAATTTACTGCGTCACTGCTATGCTTTATCTCATTTTGTATCTATGTATTATTGCAATAATCAGCTGTTAAGGTTAAAACAATTGATGGTGATATTCATTGTTATGTTTTTATTTATTGCTTATATAGCACCACTAGTTATGCAGTGTTGTATAGAGAATATTTTCCAAACACATCAATCCCTGCTCCAGTGGAGCTTACAATCTAAATTCCCTAAAACATGCACACAAAGACACAGACACACAGGGTTAATTTTGTCCAGAGCCAATTAACCTACCAGTATGTTTTTTGGAGTATGGGAAGAAACCCACAGCAGACACAAGCAGAACATATAAACTCCTCACAGATAAATCCTTGGTCATGAAAACTCATGCCTCACTGTTAGGCAGAAATGTTAACCACTATGCCGCTGTGCTTCCCACAGTTTCCATTATCATGCCATTAATACTATATTTAGCCTTTGGGATTTTGAGACCATGATTTTGTTTTTATTTGCCATTAAACTGGTGTTGCCACTCTCTTGACCATTCCTCTAGTCTATCAGGCAGTCCTAAATGATCCACAAGCCATCAAAAAGTTTTTTCCTTGAGCATAAATTTTCTACAAGTTGGCATCAAGCATTTACTTTGTATTAAAACGCATATGGCTAATGTCCTTTTCCTTCACGCACCTTACCAACCTTTGTACTTTAAAAGTGTTACTTAATCTAATGAAATAAAGACACAGACACGTATAGCTACTTTGGCAAAAGGTCGCAGTTTTTATTAATCATAAACCAATTAAATGAAAGTCACCTGGTGGTGGCGAGAGCAAACTGCAGTCAACTAAACAACTAATCATCTAACCAAATACTGCAATGCCCAAATGGCATTCAAACTAAACCAAGGAATACTCCCTTAACATTGGCCGGTGTTAAACAGGCGTCAGCATGACTGCTCCCCTCTGAACTCAACATTGACGGCCACGCAAAGCACGCCAAGGGATCCTCCACTCAGAAGGATCAAGAGTAATGTTACTTGAAAGGGGCAGTGACGTGCGGCCAAATATCCTAACCACCGTTGTGACTAGTCATTGACTGCACTGCTCTCCCACCAACTGCGCCTCCTCTGTAAAAAAGATTGTTAAATCAAACAATAACTAGCTGGGCGGGAGGGAGGCATCAGTGAAATCACAGGAAGGAAAGGTCTAGAAGCCCATGGGAGTTTCTAATGAGGTGACTGAAACCACTCCCCATGGATTCTATTGGCTGGGACTAAAACAACTTTAACCCCTAATGGGTAAGGACCTGAAAAACATAATCCATGCATTTTAAGTGCCCTCAGCTAAAATGGCTTCACTTAACATAAAACGCATATGGCTAATGTCCTTTTCCTTCACGCACCTTACCAACCTTTGTACTTTAAAAGTGTTACTTAATCTAATGAAATAAAGACACAGACACGTATAGCTACTTTGGCAAAAGGTCGCAGTTTTTATTAATCATAAACCAATTAAATGAAAGTCACCTGGTGGTGGCGAGAGCAAACTGCAGTCAACTAAACAACTAATCATCTAACCAAATACTGCAATGCCCAAATGGCATTCAAACTAAACCAAGGAATACTCCCTTAACATTGGCCGGTGTTAAACAGGCGTCAGCATGACTGCTCCCCTCTGAACTCAACATTGACGGCCACGCAAAGCACGCCAAGGGATCCTCCACTCAGAAGGATCAAGAGTAATGTTACTTGAAAGGGGCAGTGACGTGCGGCCAAATATCCTAACCACCGTTGTGACTAGTCATTGACTGCACTGCTCTCCTACCATAGCTGGTACCCTTTAACGGGTTCCCAGCCCGCCACCACGAGCACAAAACCACGAACCTAATTGCTCATAGATCTCCCTGATGAAAAACCCCATCCCCTCTTTATTCAAATGAACACCGTCCGGCCGGAACAGGTGTGTATTATCCGCCTTAATGGATGGGTGGAAAATTTCTACCCCCCCCAATTCTCTAACCAGTTTCCCCGTAACACTATTAATTTTTCTTAATAATCTAGTAAGCGTAGAGGGGCGAATGGGAAACCTCCAGTATAAACGAGGGACAATGTTGGACCAACAAATCCCAATTGTAGGCCATCGTGCCCGAATAGCACGTAAATCTTCTCTAATGCTTATTATGAGGGCCAATGATTTAGTCTTCCCCACATCATTCCCCCCAAGATGCAAAACAATAATATCAGGATGTTGTGATTTTGCCAATTCCTCTTCTAACCAAGACAACAGGAATGGCCAGCAAAGGCCCCTCTTCCCCATCCATTTTATATCCACCGGGCATGGGAAATTAGACCACTCATTCGCCAAATGATGTTTTGAAGCCCAATACACAAATGAGTGTCCCATTATCCAAATGTTTATCTTCAGGCCTGTAAACCGAAGATAGAAAGAATTGGTGATCTGGAGTAGTAACAAATATTCCAAAATATTCCTGGAATATAAACCAGGGACAACACAGGCCCTGTAACCTTTACTTTTTTCCTCCTATATGCATACATAACACCAAGACACACCAGCTCTGAAGAGCAATGACCCTGACCCCTGCATACTTTAAACAAATTGTCCATATTTGCAACCAACCGCAAAGGTTTAATACCAACTTCGTATGAAAATGTGGGACAGGGGGGGGGGGGGGGAGAATGGACCAACCAACCGGTTTATATGACTAAATATATGATAGAACTGCTTATCTAATAGCCCAGAAGACTAATATGGCCAATGATGAATAAAATTGCTTAAGCTAAAGAGAGGGGAACTACGTATGTGAGGCTATAAATGCCAACCTATTAGACTTATATTTTAAGGGGGAGGGGGCACTAATAACAGTATTACCTTTACCAATCTGATGAGGTGAATTGATGAATATATATGCTCAATGGGAATACGATATGACGCCTATACGTGCCTTGAAAACATACCAACCTTTAAAGGTTAAACAGGAGGTGGGAAATAAGTCATGGTTTACCGTATGTTACACCAACATGACAATATATTAATTCTATGGTTCTATGCCCGACTACCAACCACTGCGTGATTTATGATACAGACATGCAAACATACCAACCAATCATGGTTTAACATAAGCTATGAGGTACCAACCCAAAACGATTTAACACCCCTAGGCGGGAAATGTCACCAACCTAAACAGGTTTAATCAGATAAGAAAGTAAAGGAACGGTAACCCAGATGAAGGTGAACCAACCCAAAAAACCCCGGAGGCTCACCACTAATCAGGCCTTAATCCGTAGGAGAAATTGGGAAAAAATCCCTCCATGCCCCCGTTGAACACGGCAAGCAGCTCTCGCCCTGGATTACCGAGGAAGGGGGGGGGGGGAAGAGTAAGGAGGAGGGGGGATAAGAACCAGAAAGATAAAAGTAAAGCAAGAGAACCAAGTATAGACAATAGAGAAATAACATATGCAAAACATGAGCATATAATTGCCTTAAGGTCTAATGTACCTTTTATAATTATCGGACTTCCATCGCCCCAACAATTTAATATCGGGTACGGAGGCCCCTCCCATGGCAGCAGCTGTAGCTGCTCCAATACGGAACGAGTGCGTTCCATAAAATTTTGGGTCTAACCCCACCTTTATCACTGCACTTTTAAAAATGGCATTAAACTGAAACTTGGACAAAGGAGACCCATCCATGTGTGCTAGCCAAGCCTCGCTATCCTTAGGCCTTATTCCTGAAAATTTATTACACCAAGCCACCGGACATATACTCGTATCATTGCAAGGGGACAAGGTGACCCAATGACCCCTACTAAACTGATCCGTTTTGGATCGTGCAATTTTTATGGAGACCTGCGTACTAGCAACTAAAGTATATTTTCCCAAAAGGGCTGTACCTAGGGAAACTCTCGATTTAGCCACAAGTTCGCTAATTCTAAATGCTCCGTGAAACGCCATAGAAAAAGCTGTGCTGAATAAAGTGGACTCATAGGAGCTAGAAGTGACCTCCGCAAGCGACATAATCAACTGCCTAAGCAAGGGAACCGTAATGGGACGCCTAGAGTCAGGAACCGAAGGGCGGGTTCTAGCCCACCCTTTCATAGCCTTGGAAATAATAAAACCTCTTGTGGGATCAACTTTTGAATGTAATTTGGCCATAAAAGAAATGCCTGCTAATGCTGAGGCCATAGCCGCCTTTTTAACACCCGTGTTATATCTTTCCCACATAAACTCTAAAATCTCCTCCGCCTGACCTGATGTACTTGGGGCCCTGGATTGTAAGAAAGCCTCCCACTGACTCCACGCTGACTGATACGCACGTCTTGTGGATTGCGCCAAGGATGACTCCGCCAACTCGATCATTCCGACTCGACCCACTGCCATGCATAGAAAGGACAAGGGATGCCGGTTAATTGAGCCAAAGGAGCTAGCTCCCTAAAGCGGCGCCATTGGAAACGCGAAAGCGCATCTGCCACCTTATTCACCTCTCCGGGTACATGTCTGGCCTGGAAAATTATATCATTTTCCAAACATTTCAGAACAAGTCTACGTAAAAGGTTCACTGCCGGCAATGACGTAGCGCTTTGGCGATTTATTGCCTGCACAACTCCAAGGTTATCACACCAGAAAACAACATTCTGGCCCGCTAACCTATGACACCATAGATCAATGGCTAAAACTATTGGGAATAACTCTAAAACCAGCAAATTTGCCACCAAACCGCTCTGACGCCACCCCTCAGGCCAAGGAGCTGCACACCACTCGTCCTGAAAAATGGCCCCAAAACCATTCGCCCCAGAGGCATCTGTGTGTAATTCCAACAAAACATTCGAGACTTGTCTCTTAGGCCATATCCGCACTCCATTGAAAGACTGCAAGAATTTGGCCCATACTCTCAAATCTCCCTTTATTTCCGCCGATAGGCGTACTCTGGCATGAGGCCTTTTTAAGCCTGATGTGGCCATTTACAATTTTCTAGAAAAAATACGTCCCATCGGTATCACCCTGCATGCAAAATTGAGCGATCCGAGAAGAGACTGAACCTGACGCAAGGAGCTACCCTGTGAACTAATCGCCTCAGAAACCGCTGCCCCCAACTTGTTTATCTTTTCCTCAGGCAAACGACAACAACCTGCAATGGTGTCTATCTCTATGCCCAAGAATGACAAACATGTGTTAGGCCCTTCAGTCTTGTCATGCGCCACTGGGACCCCCATGATTTTGAACAATGCCGTAGCTGAAAAAAGCGTGTCTGCACACACTGCGGATGAAGGGGGACCTATAAACAAGAAATCATCCAAATAATGGGCGATTCCTTGATGACCCGTTCCTGCTTGTACGCACCAATGCAGGAACGAACTAAACTTTTCAAAAAGAGCGCATGACACTGAGCACCCCATGGGGAGACAGCGATCAATGTAGAAACCGTCCTGTAGCCTAAAGCCCATGAATCTAAAAGATTCTGGGTGAAGCGGCAGCAGTCTAAATGCCGATTCAATGTCTAACTTGGCCAATAAAGCCCCTTGCCCAAAGCCCCTAACTAAAGTCAAGGCCTCCTCAAAGGACTGGTAATTGACTGAACTGAAGCTAACATCTATTGCGTCGTTAACTGAAAAACCGGGAGGATGGGATAAATGCTGTATTAGACGGTATTTACCCGCAGCCTTCTTAGGGACAACTCCTACAGGGGAAATTATCAAATCAGGAATTGGGGGGGAATCAAAAGGCCCAATCATACGACCCAAGCTAACCTCCTTCATAACCTTATCCTTCAACACATCAGGAAGCAAGACTGCTGACCTAAGATTCCTGCCCGATGACGACCTAATTTCTCCTACTACTGGAAGCTGAAAACCATGATGAAAGCCTTGGGATAGACACTGGGCTTGAACAACATCTGGGAAAAAACTAAGCCACTTATCTAGAACTTTTAAATCAATAGGGGATGGCCCCTTAGTTAGCACCTCCTGGCGCACCGCGGCCCCTACCCACTCCTGATGACTGCCTGGTACAATCCTTAGCTGGGTGACTGCCTCGGCATTTGGAGCATACGTGTCTATATCTACAAGAGTCACCCCTTCCGCACGAGGCATTGTTATACGCGAAACATCTGTTCTTACTGTTTTGGGGAGTACTACGCCTCCCCTGGCTCTGAAACCTAGGTACTACAGGAGGCATAGCATCTTCAGTTGGCAGCATCAGTGCCATCCATGACTCAACGTCCTTACACCCAAATGGGATAGTATGCATTTTGTTTGCCTTGCTACGAAAACTCTCATCGTAACGCCTCCAAATTGTACCACCCGCGTTAATCCACAGATCATTAATCAGGTGTAGGTACCTCCACACATCCGCCCTGGTGTCCGGTCTCGACTCCACATAGATGGCTGAGAATATACAATACCCCCTCAACCAGTTTGAGAACGTTCTATAATTTTCTTCACCCATTCCTCCCTTACCACAGGCAGCCAGCAATTCTTTTTTGGCTGCAGAGGTGAGCATAAACAAATCGACATAGTACCCTTTGTCAATCCTATCCTTTGAACTGCGACGCACGCCTCTTAACAATGCTGTATTGTCGCATCGTACCATAGGACCGCCTAAAGCCGTGGGTGGAGCTATGCCTGAAGGGGTCACCCTAGCGGGCTTCGCTAAATGCTCTGTTAAGATTTTTAAAAGCTTACGCGGACCCTGACCTTCCTCATCGGATTCTTCACTAGTGGTAGCTAAAGGAGGACTGCGTGTATGTGAACGATGTGCCAAAATAGAATCACACTCACCACTTTGCGCAGATGTCCCTGGTAACGCAAGTGCTTGGGTTGATGTTTCTTCTCTTGAAGCCGAATCCCCTGCTGGCTCCGTCTGTAAGGCAGAGCTCCCCGTCACTGTGATAACTTCTGGCAATGGCGCGGCCGCCCCTCCGCCCGATACTGCCGTCACTGAAACAGAATGTATGTTAGCTACTTCAGACACAAACGACTGGTTAACCCTAACTCCTGAAATGCTGTTTAACGACTCTATTGGGACAGGCGTACCAAAGGAAAAACCTGGGGCTGGTGGGCGGGCCAGATCTTGGGAGGAACCAAACCCAAAGGGGGAGCTATTGAGATCAGGGACGGGTATATTTGTAATGCTTGCATTAGAAGCATGCCCATAACTTGAAACATAAGGAGGTGGATACGGTGCCATCCAATTCTGCATTGGCCGCTGGACCCTATCTGGATTAGGAGGAGGATACGGTAGTGACCAGGGAGGCAGGTTCCCGTGGGGCGCCTCCACCTGTGCTACTGCTGGTCTTGCCCATGGACTAAGCGTTGTGTTTGGGCTTTGCTGAAAGCTCCCAGACTGAACCAGCGCCGAGGGGTGACCCCCGACATTGATTGAATCGCTATATGGAAGCCTCTGCAGAGGAACATTAGCAGCTTGTATTGGAGATATGAAATTATACTGTATAGGGGGCCCAACCTGAGGTGGTGAGGGTGTGTGTAATTGAGAAGATAACATGGGCTGAAAACTTACATTATGAGCCATATGAGGGCGCACTCTACCCCTGATCCATCCCTGAGGCATAAGTGGGGGGATAATATTAATTTGAGGTATACTGTCACCACTGCTGCTGTGTAACCAGGGTCTGTGACTTGTGGCAGAAACAGAGACATGCTGTGACTCCAAATTTACCTCATTCACAGCTATCAGGTGATTACCAACGGGGGAACTGTAAGAGGAAGCCAGTGCCTGTAAGCTTCCCTCTCCCCCTGCTGCCCTGGGGGAGACCTGACCTGCCAAATTGGGAGGTGGAGAGCGAGGAGGAAGGGAGGACTGGCTGGACCTAGCAGAGGTAGGAGAAGGAGATCTCCTCCTCTGCTGACTATGCTGCACAGCAGCGCTGGCGTCCCCTGAGGCAGCCAGCGCCGCTGATCTCTCTGGAGCCCGGGACCTGCGAGCGCCGCCCCTCCCCCCCTGCCCAGATCTCCGTTGAGACCCAGCGACAGGGGAGTCCCCTGCAGCAATATTAACAGCGCTGGGATGCACGCTTTCAGGCAGCGCTCCCAGCGCTTCACTAGAGGGGGCAGAGCTGGATAAAGTAACAGGCGGGCGCAGACTCCCGGCCGGGAGCTGTGACCCGTCTGACAGACGTGCAGGGGGGCCCGCTGATCTCCTAGGTCTGGACATTTTTGGCAAGGAGAAATACAGGGGAACAGAGAAAATTGAGAGAGGGGAGGAGAAGAATGAGGGAATGGGAAAAAAGGAGGGGGAGAAGGAAAAAAGGGAAAGAGGAGA
Organism: Mixophyes fleayi; assembly: GCF_038048845.1. Taxonomy (NCBI): domain Eukaryota; kingdom Metazoa; phylum Chordata; class Amphibia; order Anura; family Limnodynastidae; genus Mixophyes; species Mixophyes fleayi. The sequence goes on along the minus strand of NC_134403.1, from coordinate 65,381,642 downwards.
AATAAATGAAGAAAAAGAAAAACGAGGGGGGTTAAAAGATAAGGTGAAGGATGAGATTAAACAGAAAAAGATGAAAACAGGGAGTTAGAAAAGATAGAAAGCTAAAGCAATAAAAACGATCTTATCTGTCTCCAGGGAGCTCCTGCATCAGTGAAATCACAGGAAGGAAAGGTCTAGAAGCCCATGGGAGTTTCTAATGAGGTGACTGAAACCACTCCCCATGGATTCTATTGGCTGGGACTAAAACAACTTTAACCCCTAATGGGTAAGGACCTGAAAAACATAATCCATGCATTTTAAGTGCCCTCAGCTAAAATGGCTTCACTTAACATTGTGTCTCTGAACTTGTATCCTGTTTTATCCCTGTGCTTTCATAGGTGTAGTGCCTGTATCCCTTAATAAACAACTCTGACTAATGCATAGGTCCTGGAGGCAACGGAGGACCAGTAAGCACAACTACTTTTAAAGAAAAGAGGTATCTACAGATGAAGAGCACACTAGCCTCATAACTGTTGTTTACCAATAGGGAATCGGCACAGAGGTGACACCTCAGTAATTGTGGACATAGTTTAACCAGTTTGGGTAAGAACAAGTGCAGGCTTTTACCTGTTCATAGGCTCTTTGCTTCTGGCATCACAAGGCAGTAAGTTTGTATTGCCAGCTGATAAACCTCAACTGCTTCTGACCCTATATGAATGTACTCTATACTACTCATCCTTTGAAGATTCTTGGAGCAAAGCCCTTGCCAGGTTTTCAAGAGCATGTTTTTTATCTATTTTTTTTTACCAGACACTCCAGATCATTCCGGAATAAGACATTTCTTCAAAGGACATGCTGCACAGTCTGCTCTTATTGTATAAGCTGTAGCTGTTGACCACATCTTAAAGTTGTTTCATTTTGATACACCTGAGAATACATTGTCTTTTATCTGTATATGCCTCAGCAATTCCTCTCTCACTGCTCCACATCTTTTACACTACTTTGCAAATCACTACACTGGTTTCCATGTCCTCCAGAATCAAATTCAATTTAATCACCCTTACCTACAAAGCCCTCAACGAATCCGCCTCTTTGTACATCTCCTAAATTCCCCTATCACCCTGTTAGATATATGTCCTGATCCTCTGTGGTAACCAATCTTCACTCTCACCTAGAAGACTCAAGTGTCTCTACCCATTTATGGAACTCCCTACCACGCCTGATCAAACTCTCCCACAGCCTTCAAATCTTTAAACACTCTCTGAAATTAGATTTTTATTTTCCTACTCTCATCTACACTAACCACACTAAAGCCCCTCACAACTTACAATCTCAATTTTGAGCTACACTCCTTTTTGTTCAGGTGTGCTCTCCTACAATTAGAATGCTAGCTCTATCTACTAGTTTACTTTTATTTCTATTCTTTAACTGCAAATCCTGACATTTTACTCAAGTCCAACACTCCTATAACATGTTTAAAATCAATTTTATGTTCAATTTTCTAATACATCTATCACATACATGCCAACTTTTATGTGACAGGGGGTAGAGGAAGGGGCGTGGTGGCGTTGTTGCGTCACCATAGCCCCGCCCCCACTATAAAATGCCAAAATTCATGGCATTGCATAGCGGGGTGGGATTTCATGACGCGATTAAGTTCCGCCTCCAACATTCAATGTTGTGAATTTCTGCGAATCAGGGAGGTTTGCTTACTCTTATGGGAGTCCTGGAGGACTCCCTGCAATTCGGGAGCCTTCCGGAAATTTCGGGAGAGTAGGCAAATATGATCTATAAGAAAGTTGCAGCATTTTCACTAAAGAAATGAGAATGAAATAACACACAACCAATATATTAGATGTTTTACTATATAGAGCAATTGCCAGATAGGCCACTTGATGTCAGACTTCCACACTCCACCAGTTTGAATTTTTGTAGCAAGAATAGTTCATGGCATAATTATTGTTATTAGCATTTATTTAAATTATTACATATACAACAGGCATATACCACAGTTACAATTGGTAACAAACACAATAATAAAACAAGACAGGCTATTAATAAACAGACAAAGAGGTAAGAGGTCCCTGATCACAAACTTGTAGTGTATTGGGAATTAAGATTTCAATATATGAAGTTAAGTGTCACAAATTGTATATTGGTCCAGCCAGATTGTAGTGGGAAAAAGTGAATAGTGGGGTTATATGTTCCAGTCACAGAGCAATGTCTGTTTTTGGGTCAGAAAGCATGAATTGTATGAACTAAAGAGATTAAGAGGTGGTTGCCATGTATAAGCTTAGGCAATAGATGTGTATTTTGGGGAATGGGTTTAGGGTTTGGAGGCTAGGTGAATGTGTTGTATGAGGTAGAGGCTTGTACAGAATGAGTGCAGAACAAAAAAGTCCTGCAACCCCAGAAATGAGATCAAATAATGAGAGTGGATGAGATGAGAGCAATGGACAGTTCAAAGATGACACCTAGGCAGTGAGGTTGATGGGTAGGGTCTATTGATTTGATCAGCTTCTGTTGACTGGTGTAAAGATTATTACCTAAATTTTTGAAAGATTGAGTTTGAAGCAAGAGGGCATCATGAAAGATATATAATAACACAGGCAAATACAGGTGGGGAAAGATACAGAGAGGACAGATACATTTGGGTGCTATCTGCCTAGATGTTACACTAAAACCCGAAGGAACTTATTAGTTCAAGAGAAATGGTAGAGGTGGATCTGAGCAAAGGGTAAATGACCAAGATACTCTAACTGATAGAGGAAGTGGAGTGGATGTGGATCCAGTGTAAAATGCAGCAGGGAGGTCAAAGATATTTAGAAGTGAGTAGTGTCTGTGGAATGCCTAAGGTCCAAAAGTGTTTGAAAAGGAAGTTTGTGACCCAAGTTTCTGGAAGCCTTTCAAGAAGCTAAGGGACATGGGAGTTGAGAGATGGGGAGGTACAAAGTTCACATATCTTTGTTTTCTTTCAGGGCATGAAGAATAACACTTGCTTGAAAAATGATGGATATATACAAACATAGAGTAAGAGATTACTGATGTTAGTTAGGGCTGAGATGAACACAGGAGCCAGAGATTAGGTATAGGTTACCATGGAGATATTGGGGCCTGCTGCATGGCAGATGCAGAAGATCAGGGGCCCCAGTTCCCTCATCCCCGCCTCCCTGAACTGGGGTCCACAGCTCGCTGGTTCCGCCTCTGACGCCGATGACTTTTAACTTTACCTCTATTCCCCTGACCTCTCATGCCAACTCAAAATTAACATTGCCAAAACCGAACTCATTGTCTTCCCTCCTTCTAGATCTTCATTCCATCTTGATCTCTATCAACAACACCACCACCATCTCATCTGTTCCCCAACTCTGCTGCCTGGGCGTCAGCCTCGATTCCTACCTTTCTTTTGACCCCCACATTCAATCTCATGTCCAATCTCATGCCCAATCCTGTCACATCAAACTTCTAGGGATGGGAATGTCTCATCAGAACCTTTGTTTAGATGGTTCCGATGTTCCATGGTTTACCCTGCAATGGTGAGGATCCAATGTTTCCTCACCATTGCTAGATTTCTCCTCTGATGTTTTCCAATGCTTCCCAATGGTGGACATATATAGCGACACAATATTTGACAGCTATGGCAACTTGACTTCCTTCAGAACGCCTATGCTCTAAGGCTGGTGAAATTAAAAGTAAAACCAGAAATAGGATATTTAAAATTTACTATTTCTGCAGAGCGAGGATGAGAGAATATGGGGGCTAATTTAAAAGTGCACTGGACTAGAGTCCCTCACAGCCACATTTCCAGATAATTTTTTAAATATTATCCTCCTATGTTCATTTTTTTACCATCTGTGTTGTTAGGCCCATTATTATTATTATTATTATTATTATTATTATTACAATTAATATCGTAGATCTGTAAGGCACCATAGTACCATACAGTAGGGAAGACAAGGACATACATATAACAAGACATACGTAAAACAAGCACAGACAGGGTAGAAAAAATGAATGGAGACATGAAAACAAAAGGTATAAAGGACTTTAAAGAGCTTACATTCTAAATGGAAGCGGCCACGGTTGAAACAAAAGGAGCGAGTGTGGCTCAGAGAGGAGATTGGGATAGTTGTGAGGGTGCATTAGTGTGAATAGTGTTATCGAGGATAAGGTCACCTGTAAAAAAGAGATAGGTTTTCAAAGAGCATCTAAAGATTTGAAGGCTCTGGGAAAGTCTGATTGAGCGTGATAGGGAATTCCATAAGTTGGGAGAAGCATGGGAGAAGTCTTGTAGGTGGGAGTGAGAGGTATTTATCAGATATGAGACAAGGCTCAGATCAGAGGTAGATCTAAGGGGGCGGGAGGGAGAGTATTTTGATATGAGATTTGGGATGTATGCAGGGGTGTTGTTCATTATTGCATATGGCTAATAGCACTGTGCCATTGGCCACTGATGGAGCAGGTCCTGGGCTGGGCTGTGCGTCCACCCTGGTAGCTCCTCTGGTGGTTTCCCGCACGGTTGTGTCCACGCTGTCCTTTATAAGTACACAATCCAATCAGAATGTAGTTGCTGCATCATCTGACTTGAAGTCTTCTTTGTTACTGGTGACCTCAACAAGGCCAGTTGTGTCGTGGAGTTTTGATTTTTCTTCGGGTAGCTGTGATTTTGTTTGTTCTGCTACAGGTTCAGCTGGTCATATCTTGTCGAGACATCAGTGACATTGCGCAGCTGGCTTTGAAGCAGCGCCTACATCGCCTTCATCTCAAAAGGTCAGCAAAGTACACAGGGAGCCTGTTGCAGCTGGTGAAAATGCCTATAATGTGGTTTCTGGGCTCTTCTTCAGATAGTAATGTTACTGTACTGTTACTGTGGAGCAGCAATGAGAGGTTGATTCGACTCCTTGAGAGAAAGTTGGGCAGTTCCTGCCACCGTGCCAGTGATGCTGGGGAGGGCACCCTGCAAAGCAGGTGAGGATGGTGTGCGGTGTGGTAATACAGTGGCCGTTCGGGACACTAGATAAAAGGTGCGCGATAGAATTCGCAATGGCAAATTTGTTGACATGTTTACTATTACTAGTAATGCTAAGTCTGTCTTGTCTGCTGCAAAATCTCATTCTGGAAATGGCGAAAAAGCATACCACAATTTTTCAAATTGGTTGGAGGGTATGCCTGTGTTTGCAGCATGTTATTTGGTAACCAGGACAGAGGAGCACATGAATGTGATGAAGTGTGTACCTGATTCAAGGGATGTACATACACTCCAAAAGTAGCATGTGGAGAAGGTATGATAAGGCTTTTCTTCAAAAGCAAGACAGGCTACAGGTAATGGATTTGGGATGCAAAGATGTGGAAGTCTGGCTGGAGGTGACAGCCTAGAGTGGGGATGTCTGATACACCTGACGTGAGAGAGCAGAAAGCCCCTGTGAGACATGGTTCATTCTTTCAAGGCCGCGGCAAATGTTTTGCCTATACTGGAGGGCACTGTGATGGGGCAATTCAGCATGTCTGTTTACCATGTGGTGAAGGTCATCCCAGGAGAGAGTGCACTAAGAAGTCAGCCCCTAGGGCCAAACGACCCAGTGCAGGAGTACCTGCTCATTAAGGCCTTTTCCCAGTTGTTTTGCCTGAATTGCTCAAGTGGTTGAGTTGGTACCCCAATAAACATGCAGCAAAATTTTATATAATTTCATTAGGCTCTCTGAGGAAATGAGCCTATCTGGCCGGTGAATGGTGCACCACTCTGTGGCCCCCTTCTTGGCACGAAGAGGGGTTCACAAGGAATCTTTTGCTTTTGGAATTGTTTTCAATAACTGCGGCAGTAGATTTGTGTGGGAAATGCTTGCATGATAGGAATACCATTTTTTGGTGCTAAAATTTAGGGGTAGTGCATTCCATTAATAATCAGAAGGTGACTTATCCCCCTGCTTTAATATGTTTTAATATTTTTTTCAAAGTGAGACATGTTTCAGGGTCTTCTAATGTAATTGCCGACGCTTTATCGAGATTTTAGTGGGCTAGTTTTTGTTCCCTTGTGCCAGATGCTAAAGTTGTCAGGGTCCCTTTTCCCAATGTTCTTTGGCAGATTATCAGGCCCGTATAGAAGTCCTAGTGGATAATTCATTAGCCCTTCCACCTTGAAAAAATATGGGGAGTCCTGGTCCTCTTGGAAGGTTTTCTGTTCGTCAAAGGAAGTTAGAGGTAAGACAGAGGGGCAGTGTATTCTTGCTTTTGTGTGGAATGTTTTTTCTCTGGGTAAGTCTAAGGGCTAGATTTACTAAGCTGCGGGTTTGAAAAAGTGGGGATGTTGCCTATAGCAACCAATCAGATTCTAGCTTTCATTTATTTAGTACCTGCTACAAAATGATAGCTAGAATCTGATTGGTTGCTATAGGCAACATCCCCACTTTTTCAAACCCGCCGCTTAGTAAATCTAGTCATAAGGCTTTTATGGTAGCGGCCCTTGTGGGTATTTATTTTTTTCTTGCAGTTGAAGGTGTTCACAACGTTACTAAATCTTTTCTAGTGCACAAGGCTTTAAAAGCTGGGCTAGGCTTTCCCCGGTTCAGGATAATAGAAGGAGACCTATTGACAAAGAAATTTTAGGCCGTTTATTGTAAGTTTTCTTTTGGACATAGCTAGTCTTTGAGGTTGCCCTTTTCATCTTAGCTTTTTCTATGGCATTCTTTGGAACTTTTAAGATCCGTGAATTCGTGGCTTCTGGTAAGTTGTCAGCTTGTTCTGGTTTGTTGTATAAAAATTTGTGTTTAGGGAGGATACCATAGTTTGTACGATCCACCAGTCTATGACGGACCCATTCGGTAAAGGACATTGGAATACTTTGTTAAGAATTTCAAAATCCACTTTATGCCTGATGACGTTGGCCTCATTATATCGGAGTATGGAGTCAGCATATGGCAGTAGTTGGCTAAGGCATCCTGATGGCTTTCCTTTAGCAAAATTTCAATTTAATGTAGTATTCAAAAAGTGTTTAGTTAGCCTTGGTTTGAGCGTTACAGATCACAGGTCTCATTTGTTTAGAATTGGCGCAGCTACTGTGGCGGCTTCTGAGGGTAGTTCATTGTAAAGTATTATGGCTTTAGGTAGGTGGAGGTCAAGCTGTTTTAAAAAAAACATTAAGCTAGTCACAGCGCCATAGTTAGTTGGTATGTTTCTAGCTAGTTTGACACATGATGTGCGTCGCTTGTCTTGTTCAAGGGAGGCATGGTGAGATTTTCCATTATTTTTCCTCTAATAGGGGGCCTGATTTGCTGGTGGCCTCCTAAGACTTTCAGTTTTACCTTCATATGGGTCAACCGATGCATGTGCGGCAAGTGCTTTTGCTGTGTTTCTTATTTGTTAGTACTATATGTTCGCTTTAATGGGTGTTTCATGTCTTTTTCTCCTCTATGTTTTTAGTTACAAGGCAGGACGTCAAGTTGGTTTGGCTGGTGGGCCATTTATTTCTTTTTTGGGCCAGTAAAAGTGGTCCAGCTTGAGACTCGGGCATTTTCCCCCAAGCTAGATCTTTTTGCTCTCTGGGTTTTAGGGGGCTTCTCATTTTTAGATATCCTTATTTTAGATATCCGGGCTGCCTAGAAGTGTCAAAATATTTAGTTCAAGAAGTTTACGATTTATGGCTGAAGGCTGATTAGTCTTGCTATTTATTGGCAGCCATTCTCATTAAAATTTAATTTTCAATAAAATCTTTGTGACCTTTCATGCTCCAAACAAGTCTCCTGTGTCTTTATTTTATACTGATTAAGGTAACGCTTGGTAAGTGAAATAATGTAAAAGATAAAGTGATTAACAGCTAGGCTGGCTAAAACAACTTTGCAAGTAGTTTTTGAAAAAGTTATTTTATTTTGTGAGGTCGTCAGAATCTGCATACACACATTACTTTACATTTTGCAAAGGTCACAAATGTTTGCTAACCATTACATTTTCTTGCATTCTAAACAAGTTGTATGGGAATGCAGATGCATCCGCACTATATTTCATTGCTGTATTTCTACAGCATTGTTTTGCATCTTGTATGCTACTCTGTGGTTGGGGTGCCGGTGGCGGCTTGTCTGTCTCCAGAGAGAACCCCATATATAGCAAAAAAAGAGAAAAAAGGGTTCTAGTGCTGAAAGCACACTATTTATTGCTGTAATTGAAAAATAAGAATGTATATGTTTTTGATACATTATTAAAACAAAGTTTATTAATCAATATTTAAGAACAAAAGGCTGATACAGTGTCATATCGTCTCAAGCAAAATATATTAAACAAGTTAACCCGTGCATGATACTCATGCATTCTAGTCAAATCAAGCTACTTAAGGTGTTAAAAAGGTTCTTGTCATGCATTTGGGCCATAGCCCAGGCATCAACTACCAACCACTCCCCACTGTCACCCCCGGCAACCACCAACCACTCCCAAGTGTCACTTCTCCTTCAAGAAATATATATATATTTTTTTTAAATCTTTATAAACACTTTTTACAATTAACAAATTAAAAACATCTTAGTATACCAAATTTCAGCCCTTTCTGAATTTTTTTTCCCACACACACTAAGAATTTAGTAGGTCAGTGTATAACTCCGCCCAGCAGGTGGCGCTGCAGCTTGGTTTTATTTTTTACACACACACACACACACACACACACACACACACCGACAGACTAACACACGCCACTAGACATTTATATATTAGATTGTTAGTCATGAAAAAATAATTAATATAATGTGAATTAGATTAAAATAAGGAGGAGAAGAAATTTCCCCAGAGAGGACACCGCCAATGCTGAGGCAACACCCAGCAACATGACACTTTTATAGAGAAGCATTTATTAGTGGGGTAAGAGAAAGATGGAGACAAGCTGGGGTGAGTCTTTCCAGAAAACTTGATTATTTGACAATGTACAGTAAGAACTAACTAAAGTTATTGCTTATTTTAACAATAAAACTGTCTATGACTAAAAAAATTATAATCCTGGACTTACACATCAAAATCTTGTTCTGCATACTACTGTACACTTTAGTAACACAGTGTAATGTTTTCGAGTTCATGTTACAGGAAAATCTTTTATAATCGGTAACTAAGTAAGATGCATGATATATATTTCAGGAGTACCAATTGTCTTGGAATGCCTAAAAATACTCTTGCAAAAGTACTGAATTATTTGTTCTTAGTGCAATAATAAAAGATATATATCCTGACAACTTATGGGTTTCAATCAACCAATAAGCAAGCCATGCTTCTTTGATTCCCATTTTTTTTGTTATAGTAATATTTTTCTGCTTTCCTTACTTTTATTTGAGTAATCTTAATTGTCTGAGGGATTTATTAATTCTAGACTTGACCAGGGCTTACTAATAGTATGTATTATGTTCAGAGTGCAGGCCTGCAATGTCAACACTTGTCTGATCCAGTAGTGATTGGGTGATGATCGTGACTCTCTGGGGATGCTTTTGAGGTTGACCAGTGCTTCCTCAATGCACGATCCGTGAAATGCTGGTTCTGAGTGTGACTTCTGATGCATGGCTCAAGAGGCTGGCCTGACAGCGTCGTCTTGGTCTTCAGTGGCCTACCTGTCAATATCCAAACCTATTCCTACTACTGTGTTCCCTTACAATAAGCAATGTTACAAAGAACTAAGCTCCTGACTTATTATGCTATTTTACAGCTCTGCTTAACAATCCCTTCCTTACTCTACTGGATATTTCTCACTTTCCTCTTATTTACACATTTCTAGTGTTTTAAGATACCTTTAAAATATATTGCTTTTCATAACCAATTAAAGTTACACCTTTTGAGCAACAATAATATAAACCCAAGTGCCATATTAATAAATACTATAGATCTCACTGTTTTTCTGTATTTCCCTATTCTCTCATACTGTGGGGTCTGTCAAGGATTTAAAGGAATATTTCTACATTTATAGGGCACTATACTTGGTACATAGTGATATTTGTTGTGACAAAGTGAATGTCTATCCTCAGCATCCCTCTGAGGATCACTATTACATTGCAGTACTACTGTCTCATCATGCTTGTTCTAAAACAGCCATGAATAGTTATCATCACTTAGTTGTAATTTACCAAGTCCAGATTTCCTTGTACTAGAGATGGCATTAAACAAAGCTCAAACAAATGGGTAGAGCAGCCAAAAATAGGTAGTAGTATGGCAGTTTATGAAAAGCACACATTGACCAACGATTGTCAACAATGGGCAAAGGCTTCAGCAAAATTGGCTGGCTGAACATGTTACCCATACCCAATATGAAATAGATATTTAATTGGTTTATAGAAAACTAGGTTGCCCTGTCCAGTACAATCATTGACCTTGCTTTTTTTGCCTATTAAATAGAACAAATTTCTAGCCTTAAGGCAGTGTTATGTCTTAGTTTCTGCTATTATGAACACATACAAACTCTACAAGATCGTTCCTTGGTGGGAATCAAACCCACAGGTCCAGTGCTGTGAGGCAGCAATGCTAAGAACGGTGCTAAGAACGGTGCCACCTATATGCTTGGTGGCAGCCTCCATAACAAAATGTTCAGATTCAGCATCAAAAGCTCTAGCACGCAAGCATTCTTCCAGGGAAGACATGGTTGTGTTTGGAGAGTTTTATGTGCAATCAGGGCTTGATAATGATGAGTTTGAATTTGTTGTCACAATTATATATTATGCCCTCGGCCTATCCTTACCCACATCTATCCAACTCCATTTCACATCTCAAAGTGTAAGAAGACACAAGTCTACAATATGCAAAAATACCTCAACTATATGTATGCATTTTTGGTGCGTGTTCACAGCATGGAAATGCATATTTTATGCAAAAAAATCTAAATGAGCTCCAAAGTGTACAGGGCAGATATTTTTGACTAAAGCAAACACTTTTATGATTTTGTTATAGCCATAGATTTTGTAACCTGGGAAACGTTAGCAATACATGTAATTTACAGTAATATAATGTGCAAACACAGTAGATACAATTTTACTGACATCATTAGTGCATAAATAAGGTCATTATGGAATTGTCATCATGTATGGTATAATCAAGAAGACAGATCCTCCCTCTGTGTAGATTCAAATAATATTACATTAAATTACATTTAATGTTTCTAATTACCTTAAAATAACATACTTTTGATGACTAAGGCTATTATGCGTTCTTTTACGTGTCTGCTCATACAGAAACTTAATTGAGAGGGCTAGCATTAGAAATGTTGTTCTTAATGTCTGCGTAAATCAGTGTCAATATATACATGAATGCAAATAGTTGCAATTAAGCATTTATAACTGATGCAGACATAATTTTGTAGACAAAAAATAGACGTAGGTGAAGTCTCTCTAAAGTTTCATGCATATCGCAAGGACTACAGTGACAGGATCAGCAGCATTGATTTTGGGGCGCCCCGCCCCCGCACCGATCAATAATGCAGCTGAGCACTTTCAAGGGCCCCCTTGATGTCCGAAGCCCCTGGGCTGTAGCTCAGTTAGATCTCGGGTTAATCCAGCCCTGGTGTGACTGATGGAATTATTCAAATTTGCACAGGACATATGTATGCACCCAGTTACTGTACATGCACAGAGAGATTTCTTGCAGGATATGTCCTACTCTGCATAAGCCCCTTGGTGTGTATCTGGGAGAGAGTGAAGTAATGTAGGAGTGTGGTGGGTAGCAGCAGGTAGTATGTGCATGTATAGGTGAAGAGAGTTAAGCAAGTGGGATAAAGGGTGATACAGCTAACACCCTTTGTTGTTTACTTAAGATTAATTTAAGATTAGCTTAAAATAAATTTTTGACTTGGAGCTGTCAGTGGAAACAATAAACAGCTAAACAAGAATGCTGTCAAACTTGCTCTGTTTTCAAAGTGACACAAAACACTATTTGACAGCAATGGGCTCTTCTATTTATTTATTTTAAAAAAAAGCTGTAAATCATGGTGCTGTGAGTTCCTCTTTACACAGAAATAAAGAATATATCCTGAAATTTGCATTCAGCAAGGAGAGGCCAACATTCACAAGGTACTTGCAGTTGTACCATCACTGAGTGATTGAAACTAGGTTTATGCTGGGCTCATCATTAAAAGGACTACTCAGAAAATTAAACTAATTAAATACATGGGAAATGGTTTGAAATAATTCCCGCCGTTCTAGCCGAGACAAGGGGGTAAATGTATCAAGCTGCAACGACTTCAAATCATGATGACCAGTAATTTAATGTGCAAAGTCGCTATTTGTATTAATCTGCGATATTCACATTCTAAAATCCAATCTCCAGCCCACTCAATACTTTGACCTTTGCATTCTAGCTGGTCCATTGTGCAATATGATGTAGCACATGACCTTGTGTTTCAAACTCCCATTGTCCTATAGATTGTAAGCTTGCGAGCAGGGCCCTCTTACCTCTCTGTCTGTATGTATTACCCAGTATTGTCTTATTAATGTTTGTTCCCAATAGTAAAGCACTACGAAATTTGCTGGCGCTAAATAAATAAATGTTGATGATGATGATGATGTGTGCTGATTTTAAAACATCTATTCCACCGGCGTTTTAGTCAAACTCGCCGGAGATTAAACAGAAACTCGCCCGCGATCCAACAGAAAACAGCAAAAGCATGCTATTAGAGCTATCTGGCCATTCTTAACAAAACAGTAGGCATAAAACAAGTTTTAATTATTAAGGTAATCATGGTGTCAATTTTTTTTATTAATTATCTTACAGGAGCAGAATTATTTTATGAATAAATTGGTGGGCCAAATTTGATTAGTGATTATATGTAAGGAACTTGTAATGCCACAAGTATGTACAATCTGGAAATAATAAGTGTTGCACACACATATCCAGATAACGTTAGTAAACCCCTCCCCCAAAAAAACACTTAGCTATCCATGAAGAAACTGCTCCTTACACCAGCAAGTGTGCAGAGCCAGAGGAATGGAGATCACATGAGAGGAGAAGGAAGTAGTGGGGAATAAAAGAAAGGGGTAGGGATTTGGAGGATGAGTGGAAGGAACAAATCTTTGATCCATGCCACAGTGCATTGGAAAAGGTCCAACCTTTGAAGCAGAACAATAGCAGGTCCGCCCAAAATTGTGCACCCCATGGCTATACCAAAATGGCACAGCTGACTTTATATCCCAGCTGGGTGGAGGAGAGCTTTGAGCAGGATGGAGGAACAAAGCAGTTGTACCCACTGGTGTAAATTGTGAGAGAGGAGGAAATATATGGAATATAGGATACCTGGAGGGAGTGAAGTCATATTGAGAGACAGTGACTCTAGAAAGAGAGGGACAAAGTGAGAGAGGGGAGCATCATCAGGATACCAAATCTGGCCTGAGACCAGCGAGAATGGAGGTCTGGAGAGAGACAGAGATGTAGGGCATGTATAGGGCTGACAGTGTCCTGAGTTGGGGACAAGTTTTACAAAGGACCTGTGCCAGTGAACCTCCAGATGAGGCTAGTGAAGACCTACTGTTCTGACCATTAAAAGCTAGTCCCTGTCCAGAGAGGGAGTCTACTGGCCTGGAAGAATTGAGAATGAACACAGAGAGGACAACAAGCAAGAGGATGTCTTGCCCCTGCTGAAACTTGCCTCAATGGTGATAGATAAGTGTGCTCGCAGTTTATACACATATACATGATCAGCCACAAAATGAAAACCACTGACAAGTGAAGTGAATAACATTGAGTATATTGTAACAAATTGCACCTGTCAAAGGGTGGGATATATTCGGCAGCAACTGAACAGTCAGTTCTTGAAGTTGATATGCTGGAAGCAGGAAAAATGGGCAAGCTTAAAGATCCGAGCGACGTAATGACTAGACAACTGGGTGAAAGCATGTCAAAAGCGACAGGTCTTGTGGGGTGTTCCCAGTATGCAGAGGTTAGTACCTACCAAAAGAAGTCCAAGGAAGGACAACCGGTGAAACAGCGACAGGATCATGGGCGCCCTTGGCTCATTGATGCATGTGGGGACCGAAAACTAGCCCTCCTTGTCCAATTCCACAAAAGAGCTACTGTAGCACAAATTGCTGAAAAAGTTAAAACTGGCTATGATAAAAAGGTCCCAGAACACACAGCACTGTGTATGGAGTTGTATAGCTGCAGACTGTTCAGGTGCCCATGCTGACCGCTGTCCACTTCCAAAAGTGCCTACATTGGGCACGTGAGCACCAGAAATGGACCATGGTGCAATGGAAGCAGGTGGCCTGATCTGATGAATCACTTTTTCTTTTACATCATGTGGACAACCAGGTTCGTGTGCATCACTTACCTGGGGAAGAGATGGCATCTTGATGCACCATGGGAAGCCGGAAAGCTGACAGAGGCAGTGTGATGCTCTGGGCAATGTTCTGTTTGAAAACATTGGGTCCTGGCATTCATGTGGATGTTACTTTGACATGTACCACCAACATAAACATTGTTGTAGACCAAATACACCCCTTCATGGCAATAGTATTCCATGATGCTAGAGGCCTCATTCAGGAGAATAATGTGCCCTGCCGTGCTGCAAAAATTGTTCAGGAATGGATTGAGGAATATTACAAAGATTTCAAAGTGACCACCAAATTCCCAAGATCTCAATCCAATTGAACATCTGTGGGAAGTGCTGGAAAAATAAGTCCGAACCATGGTGGTCACACCTCACAACTTACAGGACTTAAAGGATCTGTTGTTACTGTCGCAGTGCCAGATGCCACAGAACACCTTCAGAGGTCTTGTGGAGTCCATGCCTCGAAGGGTCAGAACTGTTTTGGTGACACAAGGGGGACATACACAATATTAGGAAGGTGGTTTTAATGTTGTGGCTGACAGGTGTACAACTATTTTACACAGAGACCATTCTGAGTTGCTGGATTACCATATTGCATGACTTCATTATACAAGGACACACACAACTTAAGCCTATTAGTGTTTCCTTTCTGGAGGACTGTTATAGATATTTGCTAAAGATATGCACCAACTTCAGGGTGAGACTGGCACACCGGGGTACCAGAGAAATCCCCAGTGGGCCCCATTGTCTGTGTTGAGAGTTGCAGTGCCTCTCAGGTGCATATGAGTAGAATGCTGTTTTAACCATTTTTGTTTGCAGCTTACACTTAAATTAGTACTGACCATAGTTTATGGGGCCAGCACTGGCTTATGGAACCTATTCTATTCTATTATGGAACGATATTCTATTTTACACTGACCCACCCACAGCTCCTTGACTGGCTTCCTGACGATAGACAGATCGTACCCAGCTCATTGATGGGCTCCCACAATTTACTCAGATCAACTTCCAGGTTGCTTGATTATCTTTCTGAGTTGTTGAATCGCCACCTTAATGTAAGCAGCCATAGATAGTGTTGATATGTTCCAACCCTCCATCCACCGCCTCTCCTGCTGACATCATGTCATATATGGAGTGCTTACCACTTGACAGACACTCTATCCCACATGTGCAAAGAGCAAGAGAAGCAGATAGAAGAGTCTTCCTCTGCTGCACCATTTAGAAGAAGGTGAGTGTGGGGGAAGGGCTCTTAATGTAACCCACTTACACTTTAGGAGTACTGCTTTCAACTGTAACTTTTACAAAATACTGCTTGGTTTAGCCTCATTATTGTCTTACACTTATCACAAACAGTTTGGGACATCTTTACTGTTACTTGATGTGCATTTAGATTAGAGATGGGCGGGTCCGGTTCCCCGAGAACCGAACCCACCCGAACTTTGCCTATCCGAGTACCAAGCTGAGTAGCTCAGTACTCTCCCGCCCGCTCCGAATCCAAATCAAGGCCGAACGTCATTGTGACGTCGTCGGATCTCGGGGCTCGGTTCTCGCGATACTTGAAGATTATAAATACACGCCTCCACAGCAATCCATCGCCATTTGACAGAGGGAGAGAGCAGGGTGTAGTCACAGGCTGATTAGAGCAGGGACAGAGAATCCAATATTCTTCTTGCAATTGCTCTAACAAAAATCGCTAGAGAAGAGAGGAGGATAGAGGTTTATTTATTTTTTAAAATATTTGGCACTCCCCAGTGCTTTTGGGGTGTCTCCCATAATTGTGCATAAATATTTCTGGCTGACAAAAGTCATATCTGTCAGCTGTATCTACCAACTAATTTTTAGCACTCCCCAGTGCTTTTGGGGTGTCCTCCCTAATTGTGCATAAATATTTCTGGCTGTCAGAAGTCATATCTGTCAGCAGTATATACCAACTAATTTTTAGCACTCCCCAGTGCTTTTGGGGTGTCCTCCCTAATTGTGCATAAATATTTCTGGCTGTCAAAAGTCATATCTGTCAGCAGTATCTACCAACTAATTTTTAGCACTCCACAGTGCTTTTGGGGTGTTCCCCCTAATTGTGCATAAATATTTCTGGCTGTCAAAAGTCATATCTGTCAGCAGCATCTTACCAAATAATTTTTAGCACTGGGGTGGTTTGCGCTCAGAATAGATTCAAAGCAGTCCACATATGATCAGAATGAGCAACCAGGTTCTGTCACCAGTTCTGATGTTAGTGTTCCCAGTACGTCATCTGGCCAAGGCGATGTCAAACAACAGAGTGTTTCCAAATCAGTGCAAAAAACAAAAACAAAAAAAAAATTACTGTATTGAAGCGAAAAAGAAGTGTTACTGTGCAAAAGTTAAGTGCCGATAAAAAAAAAAATTGCAAACATGCTATTCTACACACGCAGTGGCAAAGAGAGAATGAGGCCTTCACCTTTGGCTATTAGTGGCAGATCCCAAAAAGTTACCCAGCCTACAATTGGTGCACAACTACTGTTACGCGTCAAAGCCGAGCTGCAAGATAACAGTAAAGCATTAGAGGAGAATATTTGCTCTGATTCACAAATGACAACAATCCCTGTGGAGAGTCCATCCAACAGTGGGATGTCTAATCGTGAGCATTCTGTTGATGTGTGCCTTAATACCCCGAGTGTAGCCGGTGATACCCAAATTGAGGATGCCACCTTGGAATTAGAAGAGGATGAGGGGGAGATTTGTGTAGGTGACGAGGGCGCTAATGAGGATGTTGATGAGGATGAGGTTGTTTGCGTAAGTTCTGCACCAGTGGCAGCAGTTCTGGCACGTGACAAGAAACAGGCCATTGTCATGCCTGGGCATAAAACAAAAAAATCCACTTCTTATGTGTAGAATTATTTCGACCCAAATCCAGACACCAATTGTATAGCCATTTGTAGTGTATGTCAAGCCACAGTCAGTCGAGGCAGGGACCTTAGCCATCTTGGAACCTCGTCTATGTTACGCCATTTAACGAGAGTTCATGGCAAAGTGTTGGGAAAAGCTGAAAGTTCTTCCCAAAAAAATACAAGCACTCCATCATCAGCTAAGACCCCCCGCTCAACGACATCCCGATGGCTACAAAATACACCCACCACACCATCTTCATCAATATCCTCAGTAGCGCTCGGAGTTAGCCCGGCATCCCACTTAAGGCTGGATGACTCCTGCACTATTATTGATTCCTCTGAAGAAAGCGTTAGTCCCACTGCTGCTGCTGTTGCTGCTGCTGGGGGTGAATCGTCATCCCAGAGGCAGGTCAGGAAAATGAGCAGTCCTACATTTCAGCAATTAACTTAAACAATCATTTGCTAGGGGAAGCAAATATGACAGCAGTCACCCAGTCGCCAAGCGAATCACAGACGCTATGGCTGCAATGTTAGTGTTAGATCTGCTTCCAATCTCTACAATAAATGCAAACATAATATTGACCCACGGCGCTATGAATAAAAATGTATATTAACGGAAATACAGTAGGGCTATATGGCAAGGATGAATGCTAATAGATATAATAACAACAACAGGAGGCACTTGAAAAATAACCAGAAGGGTTTATTGAATATCCTATAACTCAATGATAATGTTGGGATGAAGCTATAAAATAAAAAAAAATAAAAAAGGTAAATTAAAATAAAAAATAAAAAATAAAAGGTTGAAAAATGAAAAAATAAATAAAAATAAAAATAAAAATAAAAATATGTATAAGGTCAAAATGGATGAAAAAAAGAAAATTCAAAATAACCATATAAACAAATCCAAAGTATGTACAACGAGGAGGGAAAATATCGTTTTACCCTCTGACAGAATGGTCAGAAAAATGAGAACATATAACATCCGTGGAAGCCGCCTCGGATTAGCATTATCTGATGCTTCAGCAATGGTAGCGGCTAAATCCCCTTCAGCTTAGGTACCTTCCCACGTCACTCTGACATCATAGGGTCGTGTGACCTCAATGGTCACATGGTACACAGTAAAGGCGGGCTGATGAAACTGTCACCTCAGTGAATAAAGAAATGAGCTTGCAACAACAAGACGAGTGACTCCAGGAACAGACAGAATTGCAGCAGCTCCTGCACTGACTTCCATACAGTTTCATCAGCCCGCCTTTACTGTGTACCATGTGACCATTGAGGTCACACGACCCTATGATGTCAGAGTGACGTGGGAAGGTACCTAAGCTGAAGTGGATTTAGCCGCTACCATTGCTGAAGCATCAGATAATGCTAATCCGAGGCGGCTTCCACGGATGTTATATGTTCTCATTTTTCTGACCATTCTGTCAGAGGGTAAAACGATATTTTCCCTCCTCGTTGTACATACTTTGGATTTGTTTATATGGTTATTTTGAATTTTCTTTTTTTCATCCATTTTGACCTTATACATATTTTTATTTTTATTTTTATTTATTTTTTCATTTTTCAACCTTTTATTTTTTATATTTTTTATTTTAATTTACCTTTTTTTTTTTTCTTTTTTTTTATTTTATAGCTTCATCCCAACATTATCGTTGAGTTATAGGATATTCAATAAACCCTTCTGGTTATTTTTCAAGTGCCTCCTGTTGTTGTTATTATATCTATTAGCATTCATCCTTGCCATATAGCCCTACTGTATTTCCGTTAATATACATTTTTATTCATAGCGCCGTGGGTCAATATTATGTTTACATTGACCTATATTGGGGAGTTTGGAATTCGTCCCACACAGACCCACTCTGGCAGCTTTACACATCTTTAGAGCAGCACTGTTATCCCTACACTTTTTCTGTACTCTACAATAAACGCAGCTGGTTTTTCACTGTTAATTGAGGTTTTGTGTCCGCGTTACAGAATCCCATCGCGACACAATTTCTCCCGTAAAGCAGTTCCACAACTATACCAAAAAAAGTGTAAAAATGTAGAGATTGCGCTGAAAAATGCCATTCTGCCCACTGTCCACTTAACCACAGATATGTGGACAAGTGAAAGTGGCCAAACCAAAGACTATATGACTATGACAGCCCACTGGGTTGGTCATTCACTGTCACCAGCAGGAACAGCAGCAGCATGTACACCACTACGTAACATTTGACACAGGCAGGCCACTCTTTGTATCACCGGCTTCATTAACAGGCATACGGCTGACAATTTGTTACGCAAACTGAGAGATGTGATTGATGCATGGCTTATACCACTCGGACTCTCCCCAGGGTATGTCATTTCTGATAACGCCAACAATATAGCGCGAGCATTACAGCTGGGCGATTTCCAACATATTCCTTGTTTTGCTCACACCATCAACTTGGTGGTGCAGAGCTTCCTACGAAATAACCGTGAGGTGCAGGAGATGCTTTGGGTGGCCCATAAAATTTCAGGCCATTTCAGGCATTCAGCCACAGCATGTAGGAGATTATAGCAGCTCCAAGAGCAGTTTAACTTGCCCTGCCACCAACTTAAGCAAGAGGTGGTAACTAGGTGGAATTCCACCCTGTACATGCTTCAGAGGATGGAGGAAAAGCGCAAAGCCATTCAAGCATATTGTACAAGCCATGACATTGGGAAAGGAGGGGGGATGTATTTCACTCTTGCACAGTGGGGAATCCTTTCAGTCCTGTACAAGGTGCTGAAACCATTTGAAGTTGTGACGTGTGAGGTGAGTGCAGACTCTGCTAGTTTGAGCCAAGTCATTCTTTTAATTAGACTATTGGAAAAGCAGCTTGAGAAAATGAAGGAGGAGCTGAAAGCAAGCAATTCAGCAAAGTATGTTGGCCTTGTCGATCAAGTACTTAATTCGCTTCACAATGATCCTCGAGTTATTAAGATCTTGAACTCGGATCAGTACGTTATGGCCACTGTGCTTGATCCAAAGTTTAAAACCTACATTGAGTCTTTACTTGTAAATGAGCGAGATGTGAACTTTTGCAAGAAGCTATTGCTCAGCAAGTTGGCCGCTGAACTGGGCCTCGGCTTGACAACGTGTCCTCCTTCACTTTCTCAAGCTGCTGCTGCTTGTAAAAAAATAAATTTCCCAAAAAGAAGCAGGGAAGATGCAGGGGGAAGACCAGAACAATTTAACATCTGGGCTGGTTTGAAGGATTTTTCAAAAAAAGTGTCACTTTGCCCATAACTCCATCCAATACGAGTATAAACATGCAAAGGATGGTGGAGGATTACTTTCAATAGGTAATTGATATGAAAATGTCAGACAGTCCCTTTCCTTACTGGGAAAAAAAGCAGGCCATTTGGAAATCCTGTACAAACTTGATTTGCAATACCTAAGCTGCCCACCCTCCAGTGTGTACTCTGAACGAGTGTTCAGCACAGCAGGGAACTTAGTCAGTGATTGCCGTAGAAGGTTACTTCACAAAAATGTGGAGAAAATGATGTTTATAAAAATGAACTACATCTTCCACGAGGAAGGCCTTCACCATCCAAGACATCCAAGCACTGACTGTTCTCTAATGGCGGATTCAAGCGGCGATGAATTGATAGTCTGTGATGATGACGTACACACTGATGAGGGTGAGGATGAAGCGGAAGATGATGACGATAACATCTTTTTAAAACTTTCTATGTAAGTGTAGGGTGCAATCTACCCCCAAAGAGGAAAGGGGCTTTTGGCATTTCCATATCACATACAGTATTGAAAAGCTGCTCTTTGGGCAATTTCTCCTTAAGGGTAGGGTGTCATAGAAAGAGTGACCCCAAACTGCCTTTGTCCATTTCTCTTAATATTGTACAGTCTATAACGGCTGAATTTTTTGGCATTTTCGACAAGTGGAGGGGGGCCTATAGAGCCAGAAACCAAACTGGCTTTATCCATTTCAATTAATATTGTACAGTCTATAACGGCTGAATTTTTGGGTTTTGTAAACAAGTGGATGGGGGCCTATAGAGACAGAAAGCAAACTGCCTTTTTCCATTTCTTTACATATTTAACTATAAGTGTAGGGTGTAATATACATCCAAAGACGATGGCTGCATTGCCAATATGCATAGATGGAGAGGAAGACAATCTGTTTTGTGTGTCTAATAAATGAAGGCATACTAACGAAGAATTAAACTGTTTTTTGGATGATTTATTACCTCTACAATTAGATTACTTATCTCTAAAACAGTTGGAGCACTAAATTGGGTTATTTTATGCCCAAAACATTGATATTCCAACAAAATAGCAAAACAAAACTAAACAAAACCAAAACCAAAACCAAAACACGCTATGGTGGTTTTGCAAAACCAAAACCAAAACACGACGGTAATCCAGATCCAAAACCGAATCCAAAACCAAAACACGGGGGTCAGTGACCATCTCTAGTTTAGATATGTGTTTTCCCACAGAAGTGCAACTGGAACTTATACCATGGGGTCTAGCTTACACAACTCTAAGCAGGCAGAAGACAAATCAGGTAATTCTGCGGGTATTAATATGCTGTGTGCCCACCCATAAATCTGGGAGCGTCTGCTAAATGCGCCGTCACCACCCAGGCAATCTCATTTCAATAGTTCCATTCCCACAAAATGTTATCTTGTTTTCCAACTTGTTTGTAAAATTAGGCAATTTTTGCACCCCAATCAGGATTTATACCCCCAACTAACCCAAACCTTTTGCAGATCGGCAGATCCCACCTTTTTATCCCACGCATTCATGCAGATTTTCAAACAGGGCTTATGTCACAAGAACATTTGCCCCCTTTGCACAGCCATAATTGAGCCTTTGAGCCTTTGAATATATATTTTTTTACAGTTCATAAATCACCCTCAGTAAGATGAAGTATAGATTTTTAATGAACTGATGAAATGTCTACAATACCTTTTTTTAATTAAGGAGATTTGCATTGTGGAAAGGAAGCTCAAAGAGCTTTTATATAGTTACATCTTATGCTTTTCATCTTAAATAATATGTTGATGCTGTGTCATCTAATAAACTAGGATGACTGCGTTGCAATAATGTCAGAAATACAAGCTCATAAGAGACAATTATGGGGTCTTAGTCAGACATCAAAGCTACCAAACCCATTTCTATGAGAGTATAAAAGAATAATGCCATTGCTGTTTATTTAGAAGGACTCATTCACAACTCACTGCACATTTAGCTCTAGAATTACAGACCTTCGTCCCTCTAATCATAAGCAACATGTCCCATCAATCTCATCATTCTACCTACAGCAGCTCTGGCTCTGGACACAAGAATTTCAGCTCATCCTCAGCTTGTTTACCAGCTGTGAGCAAACATGGTTCTAACTCCTTCAGTACAAAGAAAGTATCCATTGGCCACAAGGTGTTTCCAAGTTATGGTAGCAAAAGTGTGTACAGTGTTGTCTCAGGTGGACACAAGATGTCTGTTGGAAGTTTCCACCCCGTAAGAGTTGGACATGGATATGGACAAAGTTTTGGTGGCTCTAGCCATGGATTTGGGGGAGCAGCTTGCTCTGCAGGCATCACCCATGTGACTGTGAACCAAAGTCTCTTGGCGCCACTGAACCTGGAGATCGACCCAAACATCCAGAGAGTGAGGACTGATGAAAAAGATCAAATCAAAGGTCTTAATAATAAGTTTGCCTCTTTCATTGACAAGGTAAGTGAAACAAACTGGAAATTGAACTGTATCACAATCCACCCAATGGGGATGAATTACGAAACTTGCATAATAAAAAGGTTCTATAACTTATAACAACCAACCAGATTCTGTTCCCTTTAGTGCTGTATTAATTGCCATTACTGGCTTTCAATACAAAACTGTGGGCACCTTTTTATACGCAATGTATAATATTATTATTATTATTATTATTATTATTATCATTATGATAACTGGAGATTGTTTTTGTCAGTAATATTGTTGGCAGGATAAGGGTATTGAATGCTGCTACCAACTTTAAGTACAAGCTATGAGCAGCTTTGTATATGCAATTTAATGTGCATATTTTTACAGCTTTATTTATTAGATGATATATTATTATTTTTCAATGCAAGATGTTATTTTATTGTAATTTTGTCTAACTTACTTCCTCTTTTCAGTCCATTAATTTACACTTTAACACTGTTCACCAAAAAAAAAAACACTGCTTGGTTTAACTTTAGTTATGTCTTTAATTAATCATGAGCGTGAAGGGACATCAGGGGGCAAATGTATCAAG
The DNA here is from genome assembly GCF_038048845.1 of Mixophyes fleayi. NCBI lineage: Eukaryota > Metazoa > Chordata > Amphibia > Anura > Limnodynastidae > Mixophyes > Mixophyes fleayi. The sequence continues at coordinate 65,358,267 of NC_134403.1, read as the reverse complement.
CTGAGAGTTTCCAGTGGGTTTGATAAGTGAGTGAGATGTTGCCTATAGCAACCAATCAGATTATAGCTGCCATTTTGTAGAATGTACTAAATAGATGATAACTAGATTCTAATTGATAATCTAATAGGCAACATACCCACCTTTCAAACCCGTCGGAAACTCTCAGCTTGATACATTTACCCTCAGGACTGTCTTTGTTACTTGTGGTTATTTCTATTACAAATGTGCCTTCTGGAGAAGTGCCTCATAGGTGACAGGAAAGTCAAGTCTTTTGCGCCCTTCCACATAGCAGGAAATGACCTTTCTCCACCCCTTTGTCTCATTTACATAATCTCATTACAGCACAATGAAATCTTATTGCTCTGCTTTATTGTGACTAATCTGCGTTTTGCAAGAAATGCCTTGGATCTAACTAACTCTTCCCATTAGCCACAGACATTTCGGCCATCCATATGCATCTGCATCTAAATTGGCACGCTTGCGCAAAAGTAGACACGCGATGTTATAAAAGAGCAATTGCACTGAAGTTCTGCACTTTTGCAGTTCTTATATTACCTTATTTTACTTTCAAATATTCAATATAGTATTAACAATAATAATATGTTGGTACCATGGGTATTATGAGAAATCATGGTCTAGGGAACCCCACTGTGGAAGTGGCGTTAAAGTGGAAATGCACACTTGGCCTTGCCCAAAAATTGTATTTTGAATCCAATAAGCAGTTTGCATTAGTGCAGGGCAATCATGCAGAATCTATTTTAATTCAAATTCATTTAAACAAAGCTGCTGTATAGCCAAATTATTTACTGGTTCGAAACCATGTAAAGTGTAGTAGTTTCAAAATTAGTGTCCTAGAATAAGCATTGGAACAACAAATTATAATTTCTGAGTATTAAGGCTGAATAAAAAACTGGAACACGTAAAGTTTGTTAAGTCATAAAATCCACTTCATATTTCCTTTTTGGAAGCAAAATATAGTGCAGACAGAGTGTGCAAAATGCACTGGTGCACTTAGGTACACCAGCAATCAGAAATAGAAGATCATTTAATATTGTGGGACAGATTTAATATGGGAAAATTAGACTGTTCTGGTTCTGAAAAACTGGTAAAAAATATCCTTAAAAAAGTAGAAATAAAGCAGATTTATATGTTGGTGTTTTTGGTGTTTGCTGTTAACATAAATTACTTACGACTTTCCCCTGATTTGTCTGCTGATCCTTATGTACTCAAAAAGGGGAGCGTAACTACTCCATCTGAAACATTATATAGAAGAATGTGATGTCTTTAGAATCATTGGAGGCCAAACATATTTAATGGGTTTTTTTCTAGGTGCGATTCCTTGAGCAACAAAATAAGATGTTGGAAACCAAATGGGATCTACTACAAGACCAAAAAACATCCAGGTTTCAGATGGAACCTATGTTTGAGGCTTTTATCAGCAACCTCAGGAGACAACTTGAGAGTTTGACATGTGAGAGAGCTCGTCTGGAGGCTGAGAGAAGCAGTATGGAGGAAACAGTGGAAGAATTCAAGGGAAAGTGAGTATATAGGAAATAAGGAACACATTAACGTGTACTATACAATCAAAGTGTATCTACTAACATTACATTTGATGCACATTTTACTACAGCAATTAATTGCCTATTAGCCTTTATCTATATAGTGCAAACTAGATAATTAAGGCAGGCCTATAATTGGTTGCTATCATTTAGATAATTTTTTTGCCCTTAAATGTAATATTTGTAAGGGAGCCCTTATGAATTAACATTAACATTTTAATCTAATAGATATGAAGAGGAATTGAACAGGCGCACGGCTGCAGAAAATGAATTTGTTAGCCTTAAGAGGGTAAGTGATACAAACCTTATCTATGTATACAGGGCCGGTGCTAGGGTCCGTGGCGCCCTAGGCACATTTTCAAAATCGGCACCCCCACCCTGCACACTTACAAAATAGTGTGTAAGTGTGCAGGGTGGGGGCACCGATTTTGAAAATGTGCGTCTTTTCTTACCTTAACTTGCCTCCTCTCTGCTCCGTCTGCTCCCCTCCACTCACTGACACTGTCGGGCCGTGATGATGATGTCACGCCCGACAGTCAGTCAGTGAGTGGAGGGGAGGAGACGGAGCAGAGAGGCGGCGGTGGTGAGCAATAGTCCTTCCCCTTCTCCCTGTGGATGTATCTGAAGCTGTGAAAGGTATGGTCAGCGGTCGCCGCACAGTTTTAAAGAAATTTTTAATCTGTGGCGCCCTCCAGAGCCCGGCGCCCTAGGCAACTGCCTAACCTTGCCTAATGGGAGCGCCGGGCCTGTATGTATATACATATAGATACATAGGGGTAGCTTTGTCAAACCTTCTAAATAAGAAAAGTGGTGGTGTCAGATTCTAGATCTCATTTTTTGGAATGTACTTGATACATTATAGCTACAATCTGATTGTTTGCTATGGTCAACACTTCCACTTTTCCATTTTAGATGGTTTGATAAATCTACCCCTGAATGTTTTAGATCTACCAAAAGTCCCAATCCAAGTCAAGCCCCTTATTTGTCTGTTATATACATATTATGTTCTAATGCTCTTTAAAGTGGACCTCCATGTTTTTTAAAAATTGAAATGCAATATTTTGCAATTAATCTGTAAAATTGCATGCTGTTCTCATCATTTATCAACACATTAATAAATATTCCTTCTTAAGTGCTTTATGGGATTAACCCATTGTCATCAGTTCTAATTTTCTTCCGCACTTCTCATTTTCCATATTTGTTAAAAATGTACTTTTCTTTTTGCATGCATCATATGATTTTTAAAGCTGCCACATAAGTTTCTTTTGTCTTTAGGATGTTGATGCAGCATTTATGAATAAGGCCGAACTACAAGTTAAAGTCGACTCACTGGCAGATGAAATCAACTTCCTGCGCACCTTGTTTGATGCGGTAGGTTCTTAAACTCTACGCCTTTTATGTTCAGAACATAGAATAATTTTCACAAAAAGATGAATACAATCGTATATCCTTTATCCAACTTGCATCTAACCTTGCAAAATAGGGTGGAAACTCCAGGCCACATATCAATATGTAACAACCTCTTCAGCCATGTATGCCTTGTTGCTGCAGACACCCACATAAATGCCATGTATACTGTGATACAGCCAGGGTTTCCCTTTCTTCTAAAATGCCTGACTATCGTACAATCGAATAAACGATAAATCTGGCTTCATGTGTATCTGGTTGTTCTGGCTCTTCATGTTGGACTCCTGGGGGTAATTCTTTACATCTGATAGTTTTCAGCGGGTTTGAAAAGTGGAGATGTTGCCTATAGCAACCAATCAGATTCTAGCTGTCATTTTGTAGAATGTACTAAGTAAATGATACATAGAATCTGATTGGTTGCTATAGGCAACATCTCCACTTTTCAAATCAGCGTAAAATCTAAGCATTATACATTTACCCCCTGATCTTCTTGGATGAGAAATGGTTTCCTATTAAAATCCAGTTAGATCAGATATAAGGAAACTACATGTTTTACAATGCTTTTTAATTTGGTTTGACTGGCCAAAGTGACTAATTGGACTTGCACCATCTATGAACATCTATATTTTACTCATTCTCAGCATAACCTTTATTGACCTACATATGCATAAGTTTATATAGCTCAACTGGGTTTTTCAGCACTTCAGAAGTTTACAAGAATAAACCACAAACACTTTTTTAGGATAATTCATTGAACTAAAAATAATTGATCACAATTAGATTTTAAGATGATAGTAGTGCTATTACTGTCTGTTGTACTTTACAGGAAATCACTCAGCTCCAGGCTCAGATCTCAGACACCTCGGTGGTTGTGTCCATGGACAACAGCAGAGACCTGGACTTAAACAGCATCATTTCCGAGGTTAAAGCCCAGTATGAAGAGGTCGCTAACAAGAGCAGAGCGGAGGCTGAGTCCCTATACCAAAGCAAAGTAAGTCTACTGCAAGTTTCTGCTTATAGGTCTTTGAGAAAATGCATATAACTAGATATAAAAAATGTAGCAAAATAATCTCAAGTACATCAAAACACCTAGCACAAATGTAAACCTAAATTTAAACTTCTACCTTGTCGGACCTGCATAATTTTGAAGCAGATAACCCGCACATCTGTGTGGCATGATGATTGTACAGTTCATATACAAAAGATATGCAGCAGGGTATACACACTGGGAGTGGTAAAACCAGGGCCGGATTAAGGGAATGGAGGCCCCTGGGCTAAGGGGGCCACCATTCCCCCGCGAGGGCCCCACCGTGATCCGAGACCCCCGCCTCCCCTGGTGAGCCGAGTCGCTCCCAAGGCACTTACCATCTTCTCCTGGCATTGCAGTCTTTCCCGACAGGCTGTACGCTCTTTATTGAGGAGATCTCGTGAGAGTGAGACTCACAAGATCTCATCAGTAAGGAAACTACAGCGCCGGGGAAGGACCGCAATGAAAGTGCTCAGCAGCATTGATCGCGCCGGGGGCGCCTCCGCCCCCGACCGATCAATACTGCTGCTGAGCATTTTCAAGGGCCCCCTGGATGCCTGAGGCCCCTGGGCTGTAGCCCAGTTAGCCCTAGGGTTAATCCAGCCCTGGGTAAAACAAATGATTGTGGCAACTACAGTTTGATGCCAAGAATGCAAAATCATGCACTACGGTTTTAAAAGCCCAAAGGCTAAATATAGTATTATTGGCACTTTAATGGAAAATACTAAGGATGAAAGGGATCTAGAAGTTGCTATTTCTTGTGATTTAAAGACAGGTAAGCAATGTAACAAAGCAATGAAGAAGGCAAGTCAGATGCTTGGTTGCACAGGGAGGGGAATCAGTAGCAGAAAGTAAAAAGTAATAATGCCACTGTCAATAGGTCATTGGTGCGGCCTCATCTAGAATACTCTATTCAGTTCTGGACGCCATATCTCCAGAAGGATATAAATACATTAGAGTCTGTACAAAGAAGGGCAACTGGAATGGTGCATGGCCTACAGCACAAAACTTACTTGGAAAGACTAAAGATGTTAATATGTATAGTTTGAAGCAGAGAAAGGAAAGTGGGGATATAATTGGAACTTTCAAACATATCAAGGGTCTTAACAAGGTACAGGATGGAAACATTCTTTAAATGAAGAGAACATGAGGACATGCACTGTCACTGGGGTTAAGAGCAAATTTGAGAAAAAGCTACTTCACAGAAAGGGTAGTGGATAAGTGGAATAGCCTCCCTTCAGAGGTGGTAGAATCTAATACAGTAGAGCAATTTAAACATGCTTGGGATAGACATAAGGATATCCTTACAAAGAACTAAGGATCAAATAGGGTTTGAGGTTAACAAATGGGCAGACTAGATGGGCCAAGGGGTTCTTATCTGCCGTCACAATCTGTGTTTCTATGTTTAATTCCTTTTTTTTTTACTCAGTAGTTAGTACTTTTGACAACTTGTATTGACAAATGGTAGAAACCAATTTGTACATATTAAAATTGTGTCATGATTCTTCTGTGTAGTACGAGGAGCTGCGTATGACTGCAGGCAGACATGGCGATGATCTTCGTAACACTAAGCATGAAATTGCTGAACTTAACCGTGCCATTCAAAGACTTAAAGCAGAGATTGATAGTGTGAAACAGCAGGTAATATTCATTTTGCTAATATTATGAATAATAATAAGTATGAAAATATGTTTACATTCATTCATTTTTATGGTGTTTTTCCCAGCGGGCTAAATTGGAAGCTGCCATATCAGAAGCTGAAGAACGTGGAGAAGCAGCTGTCAGTGACGCCAAGAATAAACTGGCTGAGCTGGAGGATGCTCTACAGAAGGCCAAGCAGGACATGGCTCGCCAACTGAGAGATTACCAGGAACTGATGAATGTCAAACTGGCTCTGGACATTGAGATCGCCACCTACAGGAAACTGCTGGAAGGAGAGGAGTGCAGGTACAAATATACTCAATGTAGACAGACCTACATCAATAATATGAGGTGTGCATCTCTTTTCTATATAAGTAATGCTTACAATTTTGTAAGGACATAATAATACAATTGGAATTTCCATTGTGCCGTATTTGTAAAAAATAACAAATGTATGATACAAGCTATTGATCAAATTAAACAGTATTACTGGTTACTAAGCAACACTTTTATAGCAGTTATTCATTTATGCGTGTATGTAGTGTATTTGTTATGGTTCTTTGCTCTTAAAAATAAATTTTGTGTATTTCAGGATCTCCGGAGGGGGTAATGACTCTGTTAGCATCTGTAAGTATAACAGACATTTTACATTTATATCCATAGCATAAATATTGTAGTGATTTCTTTTACACAATGTATAATATATAGACAATGCAGATTGTAAACATCTGCAGAGATAGATTGATAGATAGATTGATAGATAGATAGATAGATAGATAGATAGATAGATAGATAGATAGATAGATAGATAGATAGATAGATAGATTTACCTTAAAGTATTTAAAAAAAATTCCAAAAAATACTTCTGATGTGATGGTTATTTATGATGATTAATGTTCTATCTTCTTTTTAAAGCTGTTCTGCACTCCAGTAGTGGAGGAGGCCACGGAGGAAGCGGGCATCACCACAAGAGTGGGTTTAGCGCGGGCAGCTTGTCCTCAGGAAAATACAGTTCCGGACATGGGCATAGCTGTTAAGGACAATGGCGTTGTCCTTTTGTTTTACATCCTGTCAAACATAGCTTTGTAAACCTGTATAAAGAAAGGAGTAAGCACAAATAATTGGCTTCTGCAACTTCCCTTTTATTAATGTGTCATGTAAACAAGTTCTAATACTTATGTAGGTATTCAAGGCAAAACATTGAACACCATGCCTGTCAACATTTCTGACTAGAAAACTGGAACTATTTAGGCCACACCTACAATCCATCCAAACCTTGCCACTCCTAGCGAGAGTACAACTCCTTCTCATTTGGCCACTCCCATTTGAGACATTGGAAACAGGAACGATTGGCAGATATAAAACACTACAGTTCTCTATATGGAAAATATACCAGTCCCGTTCACTCTGGACTGATATATAAAAAAGCTTTAACTATTGCTGTAGAAGCTCCTAGTATAACATTTTTAATTTGTTCAGTTATTTCAGGATAAGCACTTGAATTTTACAGACAAAGTTATATAATTTATTTAACATTGTAAACCATCCATGTGTTGTCCATGAAATGCAATCAAAATAAAAGTGCAATGTTGTAAAAAAAAGTTAGAAGCATGCAGATTGAAACATATAATTTAATTGTAAAGTTGACCTGTCACCTACATATAGAAAAAGGCAGCCATTTTTTGGGCTGAACCAATAATCATTTTATGAACTCACTATGGACTAGTGACATCACTGCGACAAAAGCCACATAGTAAATTGACAGGCTGCATTTAACTTGCAACATGGCGGTCTCCAATTCATGCATATGGCTGATCCACTTTAATACGTGCAGTGTTCTAGCTTTATTTCTTTATCATTAAAAAATATTGTTTCCTTTAGGCTGCCTGTGAAACCTTATTGTAACAGTAGTGAGACCTGTCTTCTCAACCTGTATTTTTCTCTGCCACTAATAAATGTTCATTTGAAAAATAAATGTGATCTTGGTATTATTTTTGTTGTTGTGTAAATATTAATATAAAAACTGAGCACATGGCATTTGGCAAAAAGTCCACAAATACCAAATCTATAAAATATAAACTGCACAATGTCATGTCCAGACCAAATGTAAAAGGCGACAGTTTCATGGGTGAAAGTTATCCTAGACATATATATGTAAGGTTATGTAAAAAAGTATGCAAGATGGAATAAAACCAACAACCTAATTACACATAGCTCTGTGATTACAGAGAAGAAGAATGGAGATCATAGTATATTTGGCAGCTCCATTGCCCATGATAGGGCAATGGGCAATGTTCTTTCAAACCCACTGTCATCATTTGTACCCTGGATGCAAATCTACATGACACTGCACCAAGCCTTTCCCCAAACTGAGGAATTGGTTTTGATGAGGGGACTGTGAGGAGCAGTGAAGGGCAGATAGTGACAGTGACTGAAAGAAAGAGCAGCTAGTATGTTGCCTTTGTGCACTTGACCACAGAGTGGGCAAAACGGAAAGCCTAAGAAACAAATAAGCCTGGCATACCTCACCCCCATTTGGGGCCTATGAAGAAATAAGGGCTGTGTGATGGTGGGAAGGTGGGTACACTTACTTTATAGACAAAGAATAAGGTGCTAGAATCAGGGGATGTTGAACCTGTGTTGTGTTGATTTCATTGGACCTAGTCTGATAAGAGGGGGAAAGAATAACAGTATATGAGATCATTAATGAATCAGGCCCTTAGTTATCACTTTTATGGCAAGGTGCTTCATCATGATGGAAAAGTCATTGTTCGTCACCAAACTGTTCTTGGATGGTTGGGAGAAGTTGCTCTTGGAGGATGTTTTGGTATCATTCTTTATCCATGGCTGTGTTCTTAGGCAAAATTGTGAGTGAGCCCACTCCCTTGGCTGAGAAGCAACCCCACACATGAATGGTCTCAGGATGCTTTACTGTTGGCATGAAACAACATTGATGGTAGCGCTCACCTTTCCTTCTCCGGACAAGCGTTTAAGCGTAAAATATTCACCTCACCAGCCAGCCTACTAGTACATCAGACCAGGACAGATTGAATGAATAATACATTACCTGTTTATTATCTGGGAAATAATGGGATCCACTTAATGGGTTATCTTCCCTGAGAATTCTGACGATATAAATTGTATGACCCCTGCTATCTATAGCATTAAATGTATCATGGCAGTATACCTTATTTAACCCCTAATACCTGAATACATTTATTTTGACCCATGTGTATATATACACACACTTATGGGATAATATAATATTCCCCCTCTCACAGATGTATTTGACTATATAGGGACTACTAATACAACAATTTATCAGTAGGATATGGATCCAATAATGATATTGGATGTACTTTGGTGATAAAACTGATCTGTGTAACTCTGTGCTTATAATGGTACGTTCCTATACAGCAATGTCTTTGGTTCTTTGCCTCTGTGATGCATAATTTACGCCACTGTTGGATGCTTTTTGAATTTTAATACACTACATATTCAACACACACTTTTAACTATTATTTCGCTGCTTTGTTTGATGTTTTAATATAATCTAATAAAAATTCAGTTTTATATTTATGTAATTGGTAAGGGACTGGAGTGCCTCTATCTACTCTTCTCTTTCTTCTCCGATTATAGTTATGTACATGTTAGCGTGCACCCCATCTATTTTGTGAGGTTATATTAAATTCCGAACAATAGATGACTAGTCCTAAATCTGTGTGCGACCACATCCCCCTTTTTTCGTATGTATTATTAACTGCTAGAAATTAGCAGCGATATTAATTAGGGATGTGCACCGGCGACTTTTGAGGTCTCGTGTTTTGTGTTTTGGATCCGGATTTTCATTCTTTTTGGGGCTCGGATTTGTCTCGCAAAACACTTGACGAAAGGTCTCGGTTCGGATTTAAGGTTTTGGATTCGGATTTTTTTTTGGAAAAAACATAAAAAGTTTAAAAATCAAGTTTTTGGGCTTATTTTCACTCCTATGCTATTAGTAACCTCAATAACATTCAATAACAAGCATTTCCACAAATTTACAGTGTATTCTGAACACCTCACAATATAGTTATTAGTCCAAAATGTTGCAACGAGGTATCTTTCTGGACTGCGTATTGGAGTGGGTCACCACAATATATATAATAAGATAACCATCAACTTGTATGATTCGCACCAATAAATGTACCTGGACTGCGTAGAGGAGTGGGTCACCACAATATATATTAAAAACCCTGAACTTGTATGATTCGCACCAATAAATGTACCTGGACTGCGTAGAGGAGTGGGTCACCACAATATATATTAAAAACCCTGAACTTGTATGATTCACACCAATAAATGTACCTGGACTGCGTAGAGGAGTGGGTCACCACAATATATATTAAAAACCCTGAACTTTTATGATTCGCACCAATAAATGTATCTGGACTGCGTAGAGGAGTGGGTCACCACAATATATATAATAAGAAAACCATCAACTTGTATGATTCGCACCAATAAATGTACCTGGACTGCGTAGAGGAGTGGGTCACCACAATATATATTAAAAACCCTGAACTATTATGATTCGCACCAATAAATGTACCTGGACTGCGTAGAGGAGTGGGTCACCACAATATATATAATAAGAAAACCATCAACTTGTATGATTCGCAGCAATAAATGTACCTGGACTGCGTAGAGGAGTGGGTCACCACAATATATATTAAAAACCCTGTCTGGATTTGGATAAAAATAACTCCAGACCGAAGAGGTGCATTCTTTGGTCTTCTGACCAGGCATGACGATGGGCTTTTTCATCCCATGGACATCAGCTGTTTCCCCCCCTGGTGCCTCATTTACAATAACCACATCACCATCCTCATCATCAAGTTCCTCCACAGCGCCAGCTACATCATCAATAGCTTCCTCCCGAGCCACCTCTTCCCGTACAGTGATGGGAAGGTCAGGCTTGACAACCACCAACATCCTTGGACTCGCCTTGTGGATTTGTGATAATTTCTCTTTAGAAGGCAGAGTTGTTTGCTGTTTTGTTGCTGACAGCATAACTCTCTTCAATTTTTTGTAGGGGGTGGGAGGAGGAGGAGGGCTAAGATCCGTGGGTGAAGCTGAACCACTAGTCATGAACACGGGCCAGGGCCTAAGCCGTTCCTTGCCACTCCGTGTCGTAAATGGCATATTGGCAACTTTACGTTTCTCCTCAGATGATTTTAAGTTTCTCTTTTTGCTACTTTTTCTTAAATTGGGCCTTTTGGATTTTACATGCCCGGTACTACGAGATTGGGCATCGGGCTTGGAAGACGACGTTGATGGCATTTCATCGTCTATGTCATGACTAGTGGCAGCAGCTTCAGCATTAGGAGGAAGTGGGTCTTGATCTTTCCCTACTTTATCCTCCAAATTTTTGGTCTCCATTATATGTAGCACAAGATACTGCAGAATGTGTGAACTTGGTAATATTGCAGTACCAATGGACTTATACTGCTGGATTGGTTTTGCAAATTTGGTTATAATTATATTTTTTTTTTTTAATTTTTAATTTTTAATTTTTTTTTACTTTTTTTTTACTTTTTAAAAACTTGGGAATAATGGGGAAATAACTATGCCCTTAGAAGCACAGAGCACAGGACACAGCACCACTGGACTGAACAGGACACGGCACAGGACCCAGCAGCACTACGGAACTCAGCAGGACAGAGCACAGGACACAGCACCACTGGACTGATACTGCAGAATGTGTGAACTTTGTAATATTGCAGTACCACTGGACTTTTACTGCTGAATGTGTGAACTTGGTAATATTGCAGTACCAATGGGCTTATACTGCAGGATTGGTTGTGCAAATTTTGTGGTAATTAAAAAAAATTTAATTAGTTTTTGGTATTTTTTTAAATAACTTTTTTTTATTTTTTTAAACACAGGGGAATATTGGGGAAATAACTATGCCCTTAGAAGCACAGAGCACAGGACACAGCACCACTGGACTGAACAGGACACAGCACAGGACCCAGCAGCACCACTGACCTCAGAAGGACAGAGCACAGCACACAGCACCACTGGACTGATACTGCAGAACACAGCACAGCACAGCACAGCACAGAACTAAACAGCACAGCACAGAACTAAACAGCACAGCACGAGATCTACCAGGACAGAGGACCACCTAACACACCCTCCCTCTACCCTGATCAATGCCCGAGTGAAGATGGCGGCAACTAGCGGGGAATTTATAGGATCCGAGTATCGACAACAGGATTATGAGTCAGAGCCTCAGTTTCAGATTTGAATTTGGCGCCAATACCCGGATCTGTCTCGGATCCGACTCGGATCGGCAACGTTCGGTTGGGCTCGGATTTCAGAAATCCGAGTGCGCTCATCTCTAATATTAATTATCGGGTTTTGCACCCAGAACATAAGTATAGAACATAAATTACAAAGAGCAAGAGAAAGAATACATAATTCACTGGGGCACTCTATGATCCAGAATTATGATTAATTTAAGACAAAATATTTATTGATATATTTTTAAACAAAAGGAGGAAAAGGATTCCCGTATTAATATGGAGCCTAACTAGTAGCGAAATATTAAAAACAAAACTAGTGATTGGGATTTATAGTGAAAAATGAATAAAGTGAACTAAAAGGGTTGCACTGCCACCAAACCTCGCTGTGTATACTGTTTAGTATAATAATAATTTATGTAAATAGTAACATGTTATGTTATAATATTACCATTAATATCAAATAATGAGAACCTGTAGATGGCCATCTATCATTTTTTAATAAAATTATTCCAACCACCGGTGTCTTGTCTAAATAGAAATGATCTAAGTGACATATATTGGTTGTATCACTTATGTAAATAAAGTTGATACTTATATTATCATAATAGGGAAACAATGACTGGAAGGACTAATGACCTGTCTATAAGGTCATACTCCTAAAAATAAGATAGATAGCATTATAGAGATCTGTTACCTATAACTCTGAAGTTAACATATATTAGAGATGACTGGTCTCATATAACTGTAGCTAGATTCACCCAAATTGATGATAATCAGTTATCCATAATATAAGGCCCAGAGTACTTATGGCAGCCTAACCACACAGAGATCGACTGTCATAGATCGATTCTGATTTAGCTGATCCGCCACTATACCAATAAGTCTCTTATTATAATTGCAAATAGTTTGCCTCACATATTCCTATTGTCCTTGTATAGTGGTTAAACTGGTATTAGCTATAGACGTAAAGTATATCTACCTATTTACTTTCTCAGATTTCTATTGCCCCTATATAGTTACAGAAGAAGGTTGCTGTTATGAGTTTAACACAGCGAGGCTGTCGCCGATAAATGTTTCGTTTACTCGCTTTGTACAGTGGTGCTCTCTCAGTAGATCAAAGTCTTTGTGTAACAATCTCTGTTGGATAATCAGACCCAAACGGTCCAGATTTGTTATGAAGGGTTACATAGGGTAAGTCTGTACGTGCCCACCACCCTGTCATCAATTAAGAGTGGACTGATCACACAATTAATTTATTTTTTCACGGTACTGTGGTTCTGGCAAGCCACTAAAAAACAATCAATAGTGCTCAGAGCTTAACAATTATGGACCGCTTGGGACTTATTATCCGACAGAGATTGTTACACAAAGACTTTGATCTACTGAGAAAGCACCACTGTCCCTTATATCAGCTATTAAATTTTGGACTATCACTTTTTTAGTGTACGTGGATTACCTTGCTGCATATTTGGAAGATGAATGTCACGGTATCAGATGTTAGAATAGACCTCGAACCCTGCTCAGGTGATGACTAACCTCCAAGAGTTGTGGAGTCTAATGGTAGAGAAAATTCACCAGGGATCCCCGCAAGGGAATATGGCTTTGGCTACTCTCTAACCGCAGATTGCGGTCCTCTAGAAGGCACAGAGCAGGGTACGACAACCCGGACACAGGTGGGACGAGAGGCTGAGCTGTAGCACCGGAAGGTATGTACATAGAAAGATCTGAAACACGAGATGGAATGGTAACAGAGCACTGGACCATGGAGATCCTAGGATCTCCACAATCAGGGTTGAGAGATGGATGACCCAAACTAAAGGAAAAGGCGATGAACTGCAGAGCACAGGAGCGCTGAGATCCTGGTGGACAGTATAGTCTAGAAACAGGATTGATGATGATACACAATGCTCTGCAGATTAGCCACAGATCTTGATCGAGGAATAGGTAACACGAGTACAACCGAGAAGTGACAGCTGCAGGAAATTGGAGCGCTGAGCTCCTGAGGGGCAGTATGGCCTCGAAACAGGATCGATGAGGATGCTCGATGTGCTGCAGTTTTGCATTGGGTCTTGATCAAGTACAAATAACACAAATACAATGAACAGGTGGAAGCTGTAGGTAACTGAACCGTTGAGGTCTTGAGAAGCTTGTATAGCCAGGAAGCAGGATTGCAATGGGCTATAGGCTTGCCACAGGTCTGATTGAAGCCAAAATAAGATGAATGGAGTCAGAGAGAACAGGGTCCTTACAGGGGGTGAGACCTGAAGATCTTACAACAGAAGGTAGGTGGAAGTGCTTTAAATAGTGAACTGACCTACGGTCAGCCAATGTGAATACAGGAGAGGTTTGAAAGTGCCGGGCTTGAAAATGCGCAGCAACTGCCAACCAAACTCCCCAGGAACACAGAGCACACCAAACGGTAGCGGTAGTCAAGGGAAACCACGATATCAGTAATCCCAGACAGAATTGCAGGTGAGATGTGTGATTGTGACCCACATTTATCATGCACCCAATATAAGGTATTAGCCTATGTATGTGCTTTTATTTGATTTATCCTGTTGCTATACATATGTCAATTTCAGGACAAAACCCTTGCTATAAATATGGTTTACAAGTGAATGCATGCAATAAATTACAGTTTCACACTGTTGATTGTTTTCCATCTATACGGTATTACATTATCCCTTTGACGAAAGTGTCAAAAGTTCACTTCGCACTCTGTAAGGCCAGTGCAACAGAACATTCACTCATCGTACCTCCTTGCTCCCAGGGGTGCCCATCGATCTGTATACGTTCTAAGGGTTGGAACTTCCCTTTTCTACCGACTTCCCTAGAGGCAGCAACTACCCCAGGTTTCTAAAGTCAATGGATTGAAGAAGATAAAATAAAGGGGGATGATGCTGAAGTTGATGGAGAGCAAATGAAAGAATAGCCTTTGAAGCCCCAATAGAGAAATCCAAAGTTTGCCTGGAAAGCTTTGTAGGAGTGAGGCTTTATAAAGGCTGCATACAGGTTTAGTCTCTAAATACTGATTGACTTGACCTTTAGCAGAAGTGCTGATTGCAGTCAGAGATAAAGGGCCCAATTCATTAAGGAAAGTAAAGCAAAATAAATGAGTAACTTTGCACATTGTCAAAGCCATGGTACACTGGAGGGGGAGGTAAATTTAAAATGTGGGGAAAGATTTATAGTTGGGGTAGGGTATGTCCTAGATCAGCAGCTTATTGCTGGAAGGGTGTGCTGGGACTTGTAGTTTCACAACACCTGGAGTGCCACAGGTTAGCCAAGCCTGTCCTAGATCAACTTTAAATTTCAGTCAAAAAATAAAGCAATTGAGTATTTGTGTGCAACAGCCGGTATTTAACTTATGTGCAAAATAATAAACTAAATTACACCACTTGCAGTGTAACATGGTTTGTCCAGGAAAAAACTTACTCCTTTTTTTTGCATTACCTTCCTTAATGAGTCAGGTCAAAAGAGTGTGCAGTTATCGGCAGGGCCCTCTTAAGAACATCTTGGGCCCCCGGGAACAGCAGTGCATTGGGGCCCCTATATATACAAAAACAAAAAAATGTGATAATATATATGGGCCCTGCAGCCCAGGGGGGCCCGTCGGAGGCAGCAAAAAAAAAAAAACCTGTAAAAAAAAAAAGACAATACTTACCTTGCGGTCAGCTGGCGATCCGGCTCCCTCCATGGTCTCCTCCTCCGTCGCGCTCTGCAATGGAGGTCGGGCGGGCGTGATGACGTCACGCCCGACATGCACTGCGAGCGCCGTACGGAGGAGGAGACCATGGAGGGAGCCGGATCGCCAGCTGCACGCAAGGTAAGTATTGTCTTTTTTTTTTTACAGGTTTTTTTTTTTCTGCCTCTGACGGGCCCCCCTGGGCTGCAGGGCCCCCGGGCACCTGCCCATTGTGCCCAATGGGAAAGACAGCCCTGGTTGTCGGTGTTGACAGAGCACTGCCATCTGTCATCTATAGTCTACTGGTGTCACAAGCAAACACAAACATCTTACTTTGTGGGTCCTCTGCAAAGTTAATAATAAAAAGGACATTGCTATCAATCTCTTAATTACTTTAGCCAAGTCTGAATATAGTTAATTTATAACTACCTTTTGTCCTGTATCCTTCAACCAGTTCTCTGCCCACGTACACATTTTGCCTCTTAGACCTAATTCATCTTATGTACCAGAATGTTATGTGTAATAGTATTGAACACATTCACAAAATACAAATATACCACATGAATTGCACTACCAAGTTTAAAATCTACCTTTTCATTAAAAAATAATCATTGGTTAGGTGAGATAGGTCCATGAAAGCATGCTGGCTGAAATTGTCTTTTTTTCCTTACCATATATTTCTGAATCACACATCTCCGAAAAAGAATTTACCCACAACATTAGTCATACTTTTAGATCTATAATAATACGGACCTGGTCATAATCTAACCTATGACCCAAGTACGTTGAGGCCACATTGCTAACCAGTGTGCCACTGTGCTGCCCAATATATTCATAATGTTAGAAGTCAAAGAATCATTCTGTGGACATAAGAATGCAAAAGAGTTCACGTCAAGGGCTTTTATACAGAAAATCAAAGAAATCCATCTAGACTCTTAATATCTATAGTAATTTACATTCTGGAGTGGGTTATTCCTTATGATAACAATTTTTTACTAATGAAAGGGAGGACATAAAATATCACCTATTATATATTGACATGGAAACTCATCCTATGTACAGATTATTATCACATGTGTATTTTACAGCTATAATCATTCATTTGGTCTTTTTGTCAGCGGGCAAAATTTAAATCCCCCTATGAATCCTGGCTTGTTAAGTGCGAGAATATCAGAAACTGATAAATGTCAAACTTGCTGTGGATAATGCTTCAGTTTCTTTGAAGATATTATAGCAATTGCTTTTATAAAATCTGCAAAAAAGCAAATATATGCACAACCAAGAATGGCACCATATTGATGATCAAACAAAATAGTATTAGAACACAAAACAAGACTGTTAGTTCTACATAAAAAAGTTTTTAATGATGTACAAAATTCTTGTTAACATATTGTGTGATGTATTTTAGGCAGTTTGTAGATGATAGATGTGTCAGAATATTAGATATTTTACATTTATATCCCATAATTATACTATATAATAACATAATGTATAATATTTAGATAGATAGACAAAAAGACAAAAACAGAACCCGCCCGAACTTCAGGGATCCGAGTACCGAGCTGAGTCGGCTCGGTACTCTCGCTCCTATTCGGATTACAAAACGTGGCAAAACGTCATTGTGACGTCGTCGGATCTCGGGGGTTTTGGAATGTATACATACCGCCCTCCACCGCGATCTAGCGCTATTTCACAGAGAGACACTGAAACGGTAGCAGGGTTCTTAGCAGTGTCCAGTGCATTTAGGCAGCGTTATTAATGCAAGTGAAAGAGAAGTGTTGGCAGTGTTCTTCCAAATCTTCAGTCACATTGTACTGTGCCAGAGCTCACCCAGAATTAGGAGAATGAGAATGTAATAGGCTGGCATTGTTGTTCACAGAGCTCACAGAGAAAAAGAAGGGTTAACAACAGTGTTCTTGTCACTCTTCAGTCTCAGTGTCATTGCCTACAGAGAAACAAAAGGAAAAGGAGGGACATTATACAAACTTTGAAATATATAATTATGAAGGGTTTCTTAACAAGGTACAGGAGGGTAACATTCTTCAAAGGAAGAAAAGTACAAGAGCACAATGATATTATGTACTGAGGGGAGTAGATTCAGAGGAAATTGGAGAAAAAACTAGCTAGCTTCCTTCTCTCAGCTACATCCCAGCACCTGCAATCTACAGTCACCATTCTCAACCTCATCACAATATTAATTATTCCATGCTGTAAGACTATATTACAGAAGTCTCTGTACTTTGATGTAATTGCCAGCAAAGGACTTTCTCATGGAATTTGTAGTACATATTAAGCCAAAGCTGTCACGGTTTTGGGGCAATTCTTTTAGACCAGAGCAGATGTTGAAATGTTGTGCGGACTCAGGTATCACCACCACTGGGTCTCTTGGTAAAGCTATTTTTTTTCCTAGCTGCATTGACAATAGAAATTGAAGGAGTATACCTTGTGGTGTCATGTACCACTTGAACTGTCAACTGGCTGACCAACAACTCATTGCATCTGTTGAGATATGTGTCATTTCGAAATAAATGTAACACATAACTCTTAAACCTAGGGTCAAGCACAGTCGCCAAAATTTAGTGATCACATTTAAAAACGTTGCTAAATCTTAGATCCAGGCGAAACGAATAAACTACTCGATCTACCAGTCTGATATTCACAATTTGTTTTTCCAAAAGTCTAATTAAGGGAATCAAGGTAGCTGTGCTGAACTCACTTTACAGTAGACTTTTTATATTACTTGCAGGACCATAAATAACAGTGAAATTATTCTCCACTGCACTGGACTAAAATACATTCCCCCTTTTTCGGAATGGAGTGTAGAGTAAGCGTGGATGGCCTTTCGCTGTTCCTCCATCTACTTAAGCATACAAAGGGTGGAATTCCACGTTGTTACCACCTCTTGCTTCAGTTGGTGACAGGGCACATTGTATTATTGTGGTGCATCTGCAATCTCCTACATGCTATTGCAGTATGGCGGTAAAGTCCAGAAATTTTTCCAGCCACAGACAGCATCTCCTGCACGTCCCTGTCATCATCCTCATCTGCAGCAGCTAATTATATAGCGCCAGTAATTGCACTGCGCTGCGCTGTACAGAGCAGATGAGAACTAAGCAGAAACCATTATAAGTTATGTTAATTATGTAGATAGTTATAAGATATAGTTATAAGTTATGTTAGTTATGTAGATAGTTAGAAGATATAGTTATAAGTTATGTTAGCTCATATCAGTCCCTACCCCCATTTAACTTTATCTTGATTATAGGTGTTTTTTAATTTACCAAGGAAAATTGTGTTTTTCTACATTTTGTTTTCTCTCACTTTAAAAACACCATGCACCTAAGTCTTTAACATAGGCTTTAGCAGATGACGTACAGGCATTCCTATCATCAGGACTGGTGCCAAAATGTAAATAAAAAGCTTGTACCTTTTTAAAGAAAGAAAACCTCTCTAAAAAGGTGAAAGTTTACTGTAGAAAAACAGAAAATTGCCAACATGTCATTCTACCCAAAATATTACCAGGCATACCAGCATCAGGTAGCTCCCTTCTCTTAGCTAGATTTCAACACCTGCAATCTACACTGTCATCATATTCACCCTCATCATTGTGTACATCTTCCTCAAACAATACTAATTCATCCCCACTGGAATCCACCATCACAGAAGTCTGTGTACTTTGATGTAATTGCCGATAATAGCCTTCCTCAGGAAATTTGTAGTTAATTTTATGGCAGAGCTGTCACGATTTTTAGGCAATTCTTTTAGAGCAGAGCAAATATCAAAATGTTGTGCTCACTCATCTGTATCACCGCTGGGTGTCTTGGGAAAGCTAAGTTTTTTCCGACAAGCAGTTGCCAGAGAAACTGAAGGAGTAGACGTCATTACAAGATGTTGATAGCTCTTGGATCCTGGTGAAGCGAATTAAGTACTTAATCTACAATTACAATATAGTTAGCAGATTTACTTTGTTTTATTTCATCCGTAAAATTTCTCTAGCTGCTTCTCAAAAAGTATAATTAAAGCAATCACTTGATTCAAGCTAACCGTGTCTGCACTCTCTTCACAGGTGACTACTTCGCTGGACTAAAGTACATTTCCCTCAAATGCTAGTCTTCTTGCAGCTGCTGCATTCTCCTTCATGCTGTTGCAGAATTCCGAAAATGACCCAAAATTTTTCGGGACACAAACTGCATCTCCTGCATGTCATTGTCATTTTTTAAAAGTTCTGTAACACCAAGTTGATTGTGTGAGTAAAACAGGAAATGTGATGGAATTCTCCCAGCTGTAATGCTCTAACAATATTGGTGTTGTTATCAGAAATCAAATATCCTCAGGAGAGTCCAAGCAGGATTAGCCATGTTGCAATGACATCCCTTACTTTTTGTAACAGATTGTCAGCTGTATGCCTCTTACTGAAGCCGCTGATACACAGAGTAGCCTACTTCTGAAAAATGTGACGTACTTGGGTACATGCTGCTGCTGTTCCTGCTGGTGAAGGCGAATCACCAACCCAGTGGGCTGTCACAGTCATATAATCTTTAGTTTGCCCAGTTCCGCTTGTCCCCATATCTGTGGTTAAGTGTACAGTGGGTAGAAATGCATTTTGTAGCCAAATAATTACATTTTTATGAACCTTTTGGTAAAGGTGAGGAATAGCTTTTCTAGTAAAATAGTGTTGTAATCGAATTTGGTAATAGGGACAGAAGACCTCAAGTAACTGTCTAAAACCAGCTGCATTAATAGTGGACATTGGACACAGATCTAATACTACCATAGTCCCCATGGTGTCTATGATCCGCCTTGCGACTGGCTGATAGCTTTCTTACTTTCTTCCTCTAGCAAAGGATTGTTAAACAGTCAATTGTTGTAAACTACTAGTAGTCTTCATCTGGGTTGAAATCCACCCCCAGCAGCAGCAGCAGCGGGAGTAACGCTCAATAACTCTTCAGAGGAATCATGGTTAGTGGAGGAGTCATCTAGAATTAGGAACTTGAATACAGGACTAACTCCCATCATCTTGATGATGAAGGTGTTGGGAGTGTAGACTGCAGTTGCTGGGATCTAGATGAGAGAAGAGAGGCAGATGATGCTGGACTGCATGTTGTTATTTTTTTAACATAAGTTTCTGATTTTCCCAACACCTTTCCATGAACTCGCTTCAAATGCTGTCACATGGATGAGGATCCTAGATGGTTAAGGTCCCTACCTCTACTGAATGTGGCTTTAAAAATGCTACAAATGGCTACACAACTGTTGTCAGGATTTGTGCAAAAATAATTCCACACTTAAGAGATTTTTAGTCTTATGCCCAGGCATGACATTGACCTTTCTCTTATCACTGGCAAGAACTGCTGCAATCTTTGTTTCAAAGTGTATGAAAATAATATTGTGACCTGTGAGGTGGTCAAAATTGAATGGAAATGAATGGAAATTAGTGTTAGTGAGGTTAATAATAATATAGGTACAAAATAATACCTAAATTATGTTATTTTAGCCCAAAAAAATTTAATTTTTTAAAAAATTGCAAAACAAAACCAAAGAAAACCAAAACCAAAACATGCAAGGGCGGTTTTGGCAAAACCAAAACCAAAACACGAAGGTAATCCAGATCCAAAGCCAAAACCAAATCCAAAACACGGGGGTCAGTGAGCATCTCTACTTTTATGTCACAAGACCCATTTTGACATGTGAGAAATTGGGTTTATCGAGAATCACTTTTTAACTTTATTACCCTATTGTACAGGGAAATATAGTACAAAATTAGGAAGAAAAATATCATTTCTTGAGATCCAGACTTTAATTTGCTATTTTATCCTGAATAGAGAGAATACCTTTATAAAACCTTTGTATATTTTTTTGTACATTTTTTTCGTAACCAAGAGGAAGTTACAAGAGACTCCAGTTGGTCTCTAGCTACTAGATATAATAGTAACTTGAAAGTAAGCTAATATTAGATAGACCCATTTTGCTTAGATCTATTGCTGGTGGGCAAAGAGGTCTAATTCAGGCCGCATCTGTCCCTATCTAGCCTGTCGTCATTAAGGAGATGTCCTAGTGATATCACAAATGTGACATCACAGGATTGCTCTCTCTAATTAAGTATAATGTACTGTACCTCTCATTAGGAAGATATTACATTTAATTTCGGTTAATGTGGTTGGACGATGACCATTAGGGTTAATTGTCCTGTATAAGAAAGAAGCCCACAAACCAGCTATTTCTGTTCTTCATGCCATGGTAAATCATAATGGTATGTTTTTTAGGGTTAGCTTCAAGAGGGGCAGGACGGACTTTATTAGCCTAGTGCTGTCATTCATACTTGTCATAACATTTGTTGTCTGTCTTCCAAACCTGTATTTATTCTGTCTGTTTTAATAAGCTAGTTATGCTCATTAAAAAGTTTGCTTGCTGTTTTATGTTTTATGACATAAACACTATAAATAATGTGAAAAAATTACTTTATTGTTTTTTATTTTATTTTTTTAATTAAGCTATACAGGGCCAAACACAGGAATTCTAGACAGTGGGTTCCAAGCATGATTTTGGAACAAAGTAATGAAAAACTTTCTGCAATAAGCCTGCAAGACATTACTAATACATGTGAAACCAACTTCAATTAAATTAAAATAGTTTAAGCATCTTTTTCATTGGATTTTTAATGCAAATTATGAACCTTGACTGGTGAACTAAGAACACAGTTGTATTTAAATACAAGGGTCAGAATACATTTATATTAATTACAAATATTATTTTTATTTTTTTATTGTATTTGTTACTGCGTTGTGTTAGAAATCAATTAATGTATCAGTGTTATATATTCAAGGTTGATAAAATACAGAGATAAAATAAATACTTATACCCACAACAGTGTTCAAGCGTTTTAACAATGTTATTGTAGGTACAGAATGAGTTTGTGTTATTATTATTATTATTATTATTATTAATCTTTATTTAAAGGCGCCACAAGGTTTCTGCAGCACCATACATATAACAGACAGTGGATCATACAGGGTAAAACAGTACAGAGCAATAAAAAAAAAATACCAGGACTTCAAAAGCTCCAAACATAGTTTGCACAGTGAAGTTGGAGCAGAAAAATAGGTAGAGAAACAGGAGGGAAGAGGCTCCAGCTCACAAGAGCTTACATCCTAAAGGGATGGCAAAGAGACAGGACCCACAATGGGGACTCAGAGGGGATAAAGTGAAAGAGGAGCAAATAATGACACAGGAAAAGAGAAAGGTGAGGAGATCAAGCATGGACAGCAGGTTAGGTGGATGGCTGGTAGGCTTTGCAGAACAGATGAGATTTAAGTGCTTGTTTGAAGATGCATAAATTAGGGGACAGCCAGATGGAGCATGGGAGGGCATTCCAGTGAAGGGGGGCAGTCCGGGAGAAATCTTGGATTCTGGAGTGGGATGAGGTGATCAGAGTGGAGGAGAGGCGACGGTCATTGGCCGATTTCAGTGAAAGTGATGGTGTGTAAAACGGAGAGGAGGTTGGAGATGTATGGGGCAGTGAAGTGGGAGAGGGCCTTGTATGTGAGGGTCAGGAGTTTTAAAAGGATTCTGTAGAGGAAGGGGAGCCAGTGTAAGGCAAGGCAGAGAGGGGAGGAAGAAGAGGAGTGTGCATATAGTATCTATCCTCAGAGTCTTGCTTGCACAGCTCTTCCTCCACTACTGCAATGAAGAGTACTAATGTGGGTGTTTGATGAGTTGGAAGCGGGCTAGTATATCCAGCACTGGTCCTGTAGCAAGGCTGCCGGTGGTCATACGGCCATTGCTGAGAAAGACAGAGATCCGACTAAAATAAATATGGAACCAAGGTGATTTTGCATTCATTAGTGCCACTTTGGGACCTTTCGTGTGGGTCTGATTATACTCGGGAAAGCAGGATGTCTTTAGATGTAAGTTTCACACTCGGAAGCCCTGATAAAAGTGACCATTCTAGATTCCCCACCCACTGGAAGTACAAAAATCACAAATTTTAAGGCAAACGACATCTGCAAAGTGTGAACTTTAACTGGCAATCATCAAATTTGAACAGCGAATGCAAATTCCAAATGGCACAGTGCAATGTGAACAGCGAACATGAACTGCATATTTGCATATTTTGAAATACAAATTTGAATCAAGGTCCATTCACATTGTAATGCAAATCTATTAAAGGCTGTTGAACTAGTGAACATGCTTTGACCAGTTCAAAGTTTTAAGACATCTCTACTGATAATGCTAAATATTGTGTATCTGTAAGAAGGTAACATAAACATTAAAGTGTGTTGTAATCTTTTTTTTACTTGGAAAATATAAATAAAAAAGTGTACATCTCCTAAAACAAAAAATGCTAAAACAAAAAATGTAAAAAATCAGAAGACCATGATTAATTTTTTTTAGGGTCTTGTCACAAACAGTTCATACAGATAACATTGCAATATACATAGTATTAAATATGAGTTCTTTGATTTTTTTTATGTTACAGTAGTTTGTTCTAAAGTTTGGCATAGTTAGTAGGTTGACAAGAAACCAGCTCTGTGCTCACCATCACAAATTCTAGTTAGCATTGTTAGTTAGGATCCCACATTATCAGGCTTCCACCACAATAATCCTAGCATGGCTAACAAGGAATAATTGATTAGACACTATCAGGGTTTCCCAAACCCAGTCCTCAGGGCTCCCCAACAGTGCAGGTTTTCCATATCTCCTTGCTGGAGCACAGGTGTATTAATTACTGACTGACACATTGTAATAGATCCACAGGTGGCCCTAATTATGTCACATGTGATCCGGAAAACCTGCACTGTTGGGGAGCCCTGAGGACTGGGTTTGGGAAACCCTGCACTAGATATTAGTCATTACAATGTTAGCTTACCAGTGGCATCAATATAAACATTTTACATATTAATAAAATACTTTATATGCATTTGAAGTAATGACATACAATTCAATAATTCATCAGATCTGCATCAGTTAGTACTTGTAGCAGTTAAAATTATTATTGTAATTATTATTATCATAGATTTGTAAGGGGCCAAAGTGCTCCACAGCGCCGTACAGTAGGGAAAACAGGACAAACATAAAACAAGGACATACATAAAACAAAGAGAGGGGACATACAAGACAGACATAATAAATGCAGACATGAAAACAAAGGGTATGGATGATCTTGCTCATTAGAGAGCTTACATTTTAAGTGATTTTATTTAAATGAATTCTATTTCAAATCTAACTAGACATAAACATGCAGGAGATGAAGGTGGCAGGACACAAACAACCTGAACTCAGTGCAAACAGAAATTCGTAAATCCCATTTGTTTCCTTTTGTTTGTTTGCAATTCATATACTTTAATTGATAATAACCTGATTGATAATTTATTGTTATTAACGTGTGTGCTGTCTTTTGTTGTAAGAATAAGCATATATGAATATATCACATGTGACGAGGCAGAACATCCAATTGTGTTATGCTTCCACACATTATTTCCTCTAAGCTGTGCACTCTGGAAATGTTTAAAAGCTTAATTTAAAAAGATCAGCAACCAGAATGTCATACACCTGTTTTACTCAAGAAGTCCTTCTTTGATTTCCAACCTTTTTCTCTGCTCTTTTCCCCTGCACTAATACCGCTTTCATACTGCCGCCCCGGCAATATCCCGGGTTTTTGAAGCCGGGTTTTTGCCGGGGCTCGGAGCGTCCCAGCTCAGAAACACCATTCATACTGCACCTCGGACTCGGGAATTTCCCGGGTTGACCCCATTCATACTGCACAAGTGTGTGCCCTGGCAATTTGTGGGAGTCATCACCAGAGCAGTTTTCATTGGCTGAAAAATGGTGATGTCATTGAAAGGTGACTTGTTTTTTTTTCTTCCACGGGCTCCCACCGATGACATCATCCTACAGAGACAGGCAGGCAGCCAATCAGCTTGTTTTCTGTGCAACCCGGGTTGAAAAACCCGGGTTGCACCATTCATAGTGCAGGCAACCCGGGTCCGACCTGGGAATTACCCCTCAATAAATCCCCGGTTGAAGATCCGGGTTTTTAGACCCGGGATTTTTGACTTGTACCATTCATACTGCACCAAGACCCGGGTCGTTTGAGCTTGCCCCGGCAAAAACCCGGGATTTTGGTGCAGTATGAATGGGGTATAAGGGTAGCAGTATTCAGAGATATTAGAGGGTTGCTCAAGTGGTATGGGATAAAACAAGTTAGCATTTATATGGCGTGAATAAATCACATTGCAGATTTATTTTTAGTTTACTGTTGAAAATGTTTGAGAGACACATGGGAACTTTCTTAGATGTAGAACAGGAAAAAATGTGATGGATTTTCTTCAATGTGACGGATCTCTTTGTGCTATACTGTTCGACTCAGTTGGGGCAAAAAATAAAAATAATAGTTATAAAATTATGGAAAAATTCAGCATTCAATAAAAAGATAGTTAAACATAAATATCTTGGATGCATTTTTGCAATACTTGAAATATGAAACATGTGGCACATTCTCCCTTTTAATATGAAAGTTTTTAAACAAATAAAATGTTTTCTTTAGTGAATGTGCCAACTTATACCTGTTACTCATCCATTATCGCCTGCATATTTACTATCCATGTGTCACTTAAGTATACCCAAAGGTCTGCTGCCATGGAACTGTTTAATGTGGTTGCTTTAAAACTGCAGCAATAATTTAACTAATATCTGGCTTTAGTTAGACAATTGTAGAATCCTCCTATGCAATGTAGAGATGCAGTTTTTTTCCAGAACATACATAAAACATCTAGTAAGTTGGCTTCTACTAATTATACATGTCAAGATCATTGTTTTATTATAGAATGTTAGCTACTAATAAAAGCGTAGTCGCTTTGAAAGTATAGGTGGGTGATTGTTTTATTTTCTATCAAAGAAGGAGGAAGCATTGTCACCAAGCTAGAATCATAGGCACTAATGACAGGGTCTATATTAGTAACTACACCCATTACTAGTATAAAAAGGACCAAACAGCTGTGAATGCTACAGCAAAAGCTACTTGAACATTAGTGATAAGACACCTCTGTACATCCTCTGTAGATCATCTCTGTAAGAAGAACCATCATGTCTCATCACTCCATCCTCTCATCCTCTGGACACAAGCACTTCAACTCCTGTTCTGTTGCTTTACCTAAACACTCCAGCTCACACAGCATCGTCTCACACTCTTCTAAACATGCAGGACATGGTCACAAGGCTCAGCATTGCTACAGCAGTAAAAGTGCACACAATTTTGGATCCAAAGGACATAAGGTTTCAGTTGGAAGCTTTCATTTAGGAAAAGGTGGACATGGTTCTGGCTTTGGTATTGGTGGAACCAGCCGTGGATTTGGAGGATCATCTAGTTGTGGAGGAATCACCTCTGTTACTGTCAACCAGGGTCTCCTGGCTCCTCTCAACTTGGAGGTTGACCCCAACATCCAGAGAGTGAGGACAGAGGAGAAGAATCAGATCAAAGGGCTTAACAACAAGTTTGCCTCTTTTATCGACAAGGTAAGACAAACTTGCCCATCATGTAGATCAAAGCAAATTATATATCACAGAATATCTATGATGTAATATTTTACTAAACAAATGTAATATGCCTTATGGTGAAGAACTGAAAGAGTAAACAGACAGCCAACATTAAGGAAGATATTATTTTTTGATATCATGATTTTAAAATACATGTTCCTCAAGTTTGTACATGTCATTTTAGCAAATAAGACAAACTGAAATAAAATATAGAAATCAGAGAATGTCTATTATTCCTATTTGTTATTTTCATGTTGTATTGAAACAATATGGTGTAAAGACTGTTATTGCAATGATTTGCAGATTGAGATTACATGATTTGAGAGGCTAAAGGGTCAGACACACATATATTAATACTTTACCACTGTACTTAGTATACGAAAGGTGACAAATATTTGCAACTTCATTAACATAAACAGCAAAAAAGTATTAAAATAAATACCACATCAAATTCTTATTTCTATTCTTTTAACTTTTATAATTATAATAGGTGAGATTTCTGGAACAACAGAACAAGATGCTGGAGACCAAGTGGGGTCTTCTACAAGATCAGAAAACAGCCAGGTGTGAGATTGAACCTCTGTTTGAGGCTTTTATCAGCAACCTCAGGAGACAACTGGAGAACCTGGAATGTGAGAGAGCACGTCTGGATTCAGAAAGGAACAGCATGGAGGGAACTGTAGAAGAACTGAAGAGAAGGTACTGTGATATTTGCTGTGTATAGTAATATAAGTCCCATCATGTTTCTGGCAAAGTATTGGATTCAGCCCTGCTATATTATTGTATCTTTGTAATTTTGTATCTGTCATCTGTCCAATCTCACATATCTGTCATCTGTCCAATCTCATGATTTTCCGATAGCATTTTCTGTTATCTAACATTGGAGTTTGTACCTGAGTCTGATCGAAGGCCAATATATTGAAGATACATATTATTTTTAAAGAGTTATAAAGGTGGCAATGTTTATTTCTGCGGGTTGTTTTTTAAGAACATTGTTCAAAATGTAATGGCATTATACTGTGTATGTAAAGTTCTATCTACAAATGGCAAGCTATTGAGATTAACATTATATTGTTATATAGTACTAAAAGGTATAACACTCATTATTATTATTAATAAATGAAAAACAACCATCTCTGTGCTGTGATATGAAAGAAAATATGCAGTTTATATATAAGATATATTTATTTCCATATATTTGTTCAATAAACTAAACTAAATAGTGTTATTCGAAAGGTATGAAGATGAAGTCAACAGACGTACAGCTGCAGAGAATGAATTTGTAGCTCTGAAGAGGGTAAGTGGTAAAAAGACAAAAGTGGTGTTTATGTCAAGTTACAGTACATTAAATATTGGTGTCCACATCATTTCCCCCTACACTTGTTCTATAGGATGTCGATGCATCTTTCATGAACAAGGCCGAACTTCAGGCCAAGGCTGACTCTCTGTCTGATGAGATCAACTTCCTGAGGACTCTGTATGATGCGGTAAATATCTGTTTATTTACATTGAAAAAACCATACAAAATGTTTGCGTTTTTGTACTTTATTTAATTTTGATATACCTTAAACAGTAGTGAGTTACTATGTCACTTCTTGTTAATATGCAGGAGATCGGTCAGCTCCAGGCCCAGATCTCAGACACCTCGGTGGTTGTATCCATGGATAACAGCCGAGACCTGGACATGGACAGCATCATCAATGAGGTCAGAGCTCAATACGAGGACATTGCTAACAGGAGCAGAGCTGAAGCTGAGGCCATGTACCAGTCAAGGGTGAGTCAAACACATATGGAGTTATGAGAAAACTTGTAAACCCTCAACATGATAATTAAGAGATGTGTCAGAAGAAGAGCGTATACCTAAACACTGTTTCCACCTTAGTATGGTATATATATTTAAAAGTTGCCCACCACCCGTCAACTCCATCTTACCTCAATTTTATTTTTAAGACCCCCTCCTATGCATCATTGAGGTCCATATTTAGACTACACACAACTAAGGGGCAGTTGCAAATATAGGCTGCAAGATTTCCCCTCTGTTGGCTACACATCATAATATTGTCATTGAACTGCTTCAGGCCGATGACATTTGATACTCTTGGCACTGAGACATGGAATATCAGCAGCCTGAACTGACATGATGGCAAGAGCAGGAGGCTTGTGTGCTACTCACGCACCAGGCCCTTATATTATTTCATAGTATCTAACTATATTGTATTGTTATTTGCAGTTTGAGGACTTGCGCATGGTAGCTGGAAGAAATGGGAATGATCTGCAGAGCAGCAGAAATGAAATTGCTGAACTCAACCGAACAATTCAAAGACTTAAAGGAGAGATTGAGTGTGCTAAATCTCAGGTACAACTAAGAATTACTGATGATATGTATTAATATTTCCTTGCTTGGATATACTATATAGGCCATAATACATTTCTGATGGTTTAGGATGTGTCCCAGGTATATGATTTATTTTGTATGTACTTAGCTTCAACATGTACACAGTTTTCCAATATTTTAAACTTAAAGTGATTTAAGGAAGTTAAACAACACAAATAGTAACAGTAAAAAATACTTGATAATTGTATATATGTAGTCATTTATTTATACGGCACCAAAATGTGCCATATCATCTACCAATATTAGCAAAATCAATAAAGTAAGCAATAAAGTAAAAACAACAAAAAACTAAAAGGTACAATGGCAGTAAAAACATTACCAAAGAAGCCCATGCCACAAAGAAATTACAATCTAAAAAGGAGTAATGGCATAAAAACATATGCAAAAATCATGATCACAAATTAAACAGTTACAGGTAAGTGCAATTTTCAGCATTGTCACTTCAAATAGATATTTAAACATCTCAATTATAAGATCTATTTTAATATTAGATATATTAATGAGGAAATATAGTCAGCAACATATTAAAATGGTGGCTAACGGGGATGAGGGTAGTTACCCTCTGGGTCGATATAAAGGATAACACTGAGAGTTTCCTGGTATTTACAGGGCTGTGCATAGTCTTTATACATAGAAACTATGTGATGTGTAGCCATTTAGTAAGCATTGCTAACCACTAGAAATTGTGCTATTGGAAATCAACCCACAAGACTTCATAGGTAGCGTCAGAGAAATAAATCATAACTTGCAAACCTTTATTAATAAATACATGTTATTTAATTGTAGCGGGCTGCATTGGAAGCTGCTATAAATGAGGCTGAGGAACGTGGAGAAGCTGCTGTCCGGGATGCCAAGAGTAAACTGTGTGAGCTGGAGGCTGCTCTACAGAAGGCCAAGCAGGACATGGCTCGCCAACTGAGAGATTACCAGGAACTGATGAACGTCAAACTGGCTCTGGATATTGAGATTGCTACATATAGGAAGATGCTGGAGGGTGAAGAGTGCCGGTAAGTGTGTATTCTGTAAAATTAGATCTACAAACAAAATACTTTATATTTATATTTATAGACATCACAATGTCGCTATACATAATGTCAAAGGAAATAGTGGGAAATAGTATAAGATTTACATTAGTATAGACATACCTACATAACATTTGTTTAAGCTATACAAGTAATACTTACTGAATGCTTATTTTGACATACTTCAGACAACGCAGACATAATTACTAACAGGGTAATTTGGGTAGGTTTCCATAACTGTCTTAGTTCAATTGGGTCTCAAAAGAAAAAATTGGGTGTAGTTGGCTGCCAGATCACATAGGTTTTCATTACAAAGTTATGGGTTGTCTATATTTGTTCCTGTTTGCAAGGAAAGTGTCGTAGATAGTCAAAGTTTCATGATCGAATCCTGAAATAGAGTAAGGAGAGTAGCTGCTGGAAGCTGTATAACAAACACATTAAAGCATTTAATTAAGACTGTAAGGTGGATTTCAGGTACAAGTTAAAGCTGTTTTCTATTAACTCTGTGATGAATATTGACTATTATATACATTGTAGGTACTTAAAAGCAAGAATCAATCATCACTACATTATATGCATATTAATAAGTATTATAATTTTTCAACATATACCTGTATACACCATTTTATTTAGTAATTTAAAAAAGTAGAAAATATACTTAAAATATAACTAAATGTAAGAGAAATGCACTCATATACAGCTAAAACAGTCTAATATTTAAATAATTATTTTGTTGTTATGTGTTTTTCAGGCTGACTGCTGAGGGCCCTGTTAATATCTGTAAGTAGATTAATGATGATGTTAATATCTGGGTACATTTTGTTGATATAACTTATTCTTTGAAAAGTGTAAGGATTGTAATGATTTCACCCTTAATACTGTAAAAATTATATTTAAAACATATACATATATTTATATATCCATGTAAAGACCATTTTTTAAATTTATTATTACTAATGTATTCTTGACCTTATTTATTAAGTTTGCTAAATTGCAATGTTTCAACCATCTTTCTCAGCTGTCCTGCACTCCAGCACTGGGGGAAAACATCATTCAGGAGGAATGTCTCATGGTACAAGTGGCCACCATCATTATAAGGGAGGAGTTAGCTCCCGCAGCCACAGCTCCATAGGCAAGCACCACTCCAGCCATGGACATCACTGTTAAAGTCGAAGCTTATATACGGAGATTATGAGCTTCTGCATTTACAATATGTCCCCATCTGAATAAGCTGTAATATATCTGTAACAAGTTGCATTTATATGTAAACTCTATATTTGCTTTAGCATTCCAAGCTTACCTACCTAGCATATTCTAATTTTAGTATTTGCTGTGTATGAGTTATGTACCATGTGGCGCTTTAATAAACTGCAATGCACGCACTGACGTTTTTTGGTATTCTAGTAATTATTCAAAAACATATATTTAGAAATGTACAACATTTATACCTACAGTGGGTTGACAGTAAATTACACTGAGCACCAATAGTAAAAGAAATAAGAAGTGTCACTAGCTTTCAATAAACTGATTTATAACTGGTTATATTCTCATTAAATTTAGTTTAATATAAGCATACTGCTCTATTTTACGGCTATTACTAATCTTTTCATAATAATAATTATTATTAGCCAAATGTAATCTGAATTCAGAAGAAACAAGTGCCATTACTAATGTTCTTCATGACCAAAGTTTCATGACCTAATTTTCTGACACTGGTTCCAAGTAAAATGATTGACTGCACACAAAATGGCTGCCTCCAGTCTATGTTTGCGATGGGTGTATTTTAGCTGCTCTCCGTAAGTTTGATTCTTACTCAAAACGCTATCTGTTTGGAGTTTGCACATTCTATGTTCAAGTGGCTTTAGTTTCCTCTATGGATGCAACTTGTGTGTTTGTAATGTCAGAAGTCTCCATCACCCAGCCTGCAACAGGGCAGCAGTTTCAGGAGCAGAGATATACAGCACTGTTCATAAAGACAGATCAAGGAAGAATCTTGTGCACATAATTCTTCTGTGATTTTAAAAACAATTTATAAAATTCAGAAATTTGTAATCAAATGCTCATGGACTAATGTACTGGTTGCCAGATAAAAGGTGTCTTTGTATTAAACTTAATATATAGTGCTCGGTGCATATTAGCCACGTATCAATGTGCAATAATGTGAATCAAGCTTATCTGATCAATTAGGATGAATCCTCCGCATCTTGTTCTTCATGAGAACCACCAGCTTCCACATAATTTCCAAATGGAAGAAGATAAAACGAACATAATATAATGTATTCCTTATAAATGGTCAAAGTAAAAGTACATTGGAATATAATAAATCCGCTTAGTTAACCAGTCAGAGATGAAGAGCCAAACAATTACTACAGATATATATACCACAAAGAGGCCTTTTATATGTATATATATATATATATATATATATATATATATATATATATATATATTTATATATAAACAGTATAGACACACGCATACATATCGTACCACACATACATTGAAAATATAGAATCATTTACAATATCTTGCTGTGGACACTCATGGTGGTGAGGACTTATCTGAATGCTTTATAGCAAAGATGGATGGAGATTAAAAATAGTGGAACTCACCAGGATGGTTATAACCAGCGAGCAAGAAATCCAAATAGACAAGCCAAGAGTCGAGATGGGCAAGGCACAGGAAGTATAAATAATGTAACCAAGGGTTGTGGCAGGCAGCAGATGGGAGAACCATTAATGTAGCCAAAGGTCGCAACGGGCAACAAACAACAGACAGGGAATTAAAGAGACAGAGAAAGTGAATTTGACCTTGGACCCACTTGGATTGTTTCTATTACATACTCTTGGTGACCATTGATGACTACCAGAGGATGTCTAGTAGATTGCCTATACCCAAATCTTTTACAATTAAAAACAGCCTTAAACAGAGAATAATGAAAAGTCTTTGAAATTCTTACTGTCCTGGGAAGATCCACACTGAATGCAACAGGATTCACTTTCTTGATAATCTTGATTGGTGTAATATACTTGGGTCCAAACTTATTTGAGGGTTGCTGGAGTCTCTTATTGTATGTGGGCAACCAGACCCCATCACCATAGCCTACTTTAAAATTGCATGTCCTGCTATGTTGGGCTGTGTGGAGGTTTCAACATGAACGCATTTGTTAACATGATTGATAGCTGGCACCTTGTGATTTTCTTACCAATAAATGCGTAAATAAGGAACAATATCTGGAAATATATACGCAGTCTTTCATGTAAATATTTCAAGAGATATGGACAACTTCATTGTTAGTATGTTGTCTTGAGAATCTTGTCATTTTCTGTGCCTTGCGTTTAGAACAAAGAACCATTGTTTCCATAAAAACAACCATTTGGGTGCCTTTGCATAATAAAAAAGTATTTAAATCAGCAGGAGTAATGCATAGAAGGAGACAAAGTGTCCTAGTGATAATTTCTTTAATTGTCCTGTCAGCCTTTGGAAGTAGAGCCATTTTGGCTCTACTTCCAAACTCAGACTTAATAGCACCAAGTAGCCCTCCTCATTGACAATCATTGTGAGACGGAGGATGAAGAGGAAATTGGGAGCAATAGGGCATGTTAGACTGAGCAGGAGCTAGGATTCCATCAGCCTGGGTCAAGATCTATGAATAGTCGTCCTGTGAGCTTGCACCCTATGCAAGGAGACACAGAGATATTCCCGGCAATATATTCTTTTGCTTATAAAGGTTAGACGATGTCATCAGAGGCTGCTACCAACATATTTTCACCTAAATATGGAAAGAATATCGTGGAGACTGCTCCTGATTTTCTTGCCACTCATTTGGCTCTACAATTGCTGAAATCCTAGGCAACTCTGTAAATTACTGTAACAAATTGCATTTGTTTGCACCATTTCCATTTGCCGAAATGTATCAAATATCCAGTATAGGATGCTTATCTTAGTGTCTTCACAGGCAGAAAAAAATTAGAGCGAAAAGAAGTTTGTTATAACTCTGTATGGACCTTCCCCCAGATGTATTTCTTGATTCAGGATGACTAGAGAGACCATGTACACAAAAGAATGGAAAGTTATTTGAGGAAGAGTGACAGAAGATATTATAGACAAACTTAGCCCAAGGTAAATATTCAGCCTAACTGTTATGCAATTTAGAAATATAACATCCCAAAAACTGTTCCAGGAACAGGTTTACCCTCCTAGTCTGGTCATTAGACTAAGGGTGAAAAGCAGACGTTAAGCTCATATTTATATACCGCACAAAACAAAATCACTTCCAGAATTGAGCAACAAACTGTAATCCCCTATCAGGAATAATGTCAGAGGGCAATCCGTGGAGTCTGTAGACATGCTGGATGAAGATGGAGGCCAGATATTTGGCAGTGGATAACTTGGCTAATAATACAAATTGAGCCAACTTGCTAAACCAGTCAACAGCTTATTAGGACAGCTGCATTCTATATGACCTTTGCCTCCACAATATATGCATATATCTAGATGATATCTTCTAAATTTCTTCTCCTGAGGAAGTCTAAGGCACTAAGTTACATGAGATCTGCAGCATCAGCCATTACTGCAGGGGATGTTGGAGGATGCTTAAAGAACGATAGGTCCTTCTCCATTCTTCTGTCCTCATTATGTCGGTCAATATTAATAAATAATTCCATTTTTAGGTTATTATTACCAGGATATTGTACTAAGCAGCATTTAATATAATTGTCTAATTAACATGGTAGCAGCCAGTTGTCTCTTAAAGTATTTATCCAGTGAAACCAACTTCACTGAAGCATAGTGCCTAATTTCTAAGTGAAATATGTTTATTCAGTGACCTACATGTTAAAGTGATTAATATTTGCACACTGCTGACATTGTTGACACAAGATTCCTAAATCATTATTTATTTTCTGGCATAACTTTGCATATTGATGTCTTGTGGTATTAATTTTTTAAACTACTGCTAATAGTTTGCTGCGGTGATAAAACCTTACATCAGGTCAAGAGAATAAACCCATGCTTTTATGCAGTTTTAGCCCTGTGTTCCTAGTTTTATTCCAAAACTACTGAGGGGACCTTTGCCTCTCTACTATACCACTGAGCCTGTAGAATCTATCTATCTATTACACTACTTCTGGGTTGCCAGCCATCTGCCCTGTAACACTTGCTCTCGCAAACTCAGCTCTTTGAGTAATTTAGAACCCAGACAGACAATGATTATATACTAAACACAGCATAATGTGGACTTTAGAGCAGACAGCAATATAAGTATTTGTAAATTCTTAAGTATACTTTGTAAAGTTTGGTTATAAGCAATATATGAATGTAATGTTTAAATTGCAAACTTAGCTGTCATACTTAGAATAATAGTGTCATCAACTGCCTGTGTTACATCAGTATTCACTTTAATATAAGGAAAAGGGTTATATAAGGAAGACAATGTTCAGACCTTCTTGAGACGTCACTGGTGAGTTAGGAAGACTCTGCCAGATCTCCTCCATTAAAGTATTCCTTGATGCATGATTCAAAATGAGGGCTGCTTGTTGAATGTGGGGTCTCCATGCATTAAATCTGAGGAATTATGTGTTTGTCTAACAACTTATTGAAGCTAAGTAATTTTAATTGTAATAATAATTATTAAATACCATCAGACTGTATCTTGAAGTATAGCAACCCACATGCCTAGAGGTCCCACCTGTGCTCCAAAACTCCACACATTTAACTAAAGACAACCCCGAAGAATACCTGTGACCATCCACCACTAATTAACAATGAATGATCATTAATTAATGACCACTAATCAATAATTAATTACCACTACATTACCCTGTCCAAAAAGTTCACTTACCTTGTCAATTGGGATTTCCAGAGGAAGGAGGGAGATCAAGTGGTGCCGATCTGATCTCACCTGTACTCACTCTTTTTTCATCAATGGTCAGATGATGCAGAAGTTGTTTTCTGTGATCAGCTCTTCTCTCTCAGACAGCTTAACCTACTACTCCAGCTGTGACTTATTGAATAGAAGTCAAAGCAAAGAAAAAAACCTAGACAGAACTGGGGACAGCTGGCAAAAGTTCACTTGGCAGCCAAGTTGCCTATCAATGTTCTAGAGTGTCTTAAAAAAGGTTAAGCCACAGGTTCTTCACCATTATTGCCATCATCATCTTCATCCTTCTCATCATCCTCATTGTCATTGTCCTTAACACAATTGGCACCAATGTTCTTCTAAAAATAACAAGTGTATTTGTGCAATATTATACTTACTCAGTTTGGACTAGAAGTCGCACACACTTTCCAACATCTTTGCTTACATAAACTGCGAAATTGAGCACTGACCTTCCTCTAAATAACTAATCATAGGACATCTTACATCTCACAGTGGCTCCAATATTGTCACCATCTTGCGTATAAGTAAATGCAACAAATCCCATGTTTTGTTAATATGCTAAACCTCATTGTAAAAAGATTATTGCGCACTTACAAGTTGATTGAATGCATATTAGCAATATCAATGAAGATCTGTGCTCATTTTACATATTATATTAAACAGGAAATGCTTTTACCTCTTTACAAAGATAGCACAATTTTCCATAACATCAACTAATTTAGGAACTTCCAATTCTACAGTGGATATGCTTGAAAGATGACACAAGCAAAGAAAAGCCACCAATGACTATGTTATTTACAACATTGATAAGAAATAAATGTTTTCACCAAATATACTGGCAACCGATTGCAGGACATTTATAAACTGTTGTGTCATTAATAAGGCAACCAAGTGCCTGAATGGAATGACCATGATGATAGTGTCTATAGGGCCGCAAAGTGTTTATAGGAGGAATCAGAGATAGATAGATAGATAGATAGATAGATAGATAGATAGATAGATAGATAGATAGATTTGTTGCTGAGTAAGGGCAAGGTTCATAAAAGTGTCTAGTTGTGCACTCACATTTGAAAATGAGATTGGTATTTAGGATAATATTATGTAAGTAAGATTTTAAAGGTGTGGATAGTACATCTAAAGTGGTTAATCCAAGTTTAGCATTTTTGCTCCCTGTAAAATATTTTTTTTCTGTCCTCAGAGATGGAGGAAACCGGACATTGTACAAGCTTTTATTGGGAAGCTTTTTGTATCTGTACAGAGAATTGCATACCTAGGTTCATTTTGACCAATATGATAAAAACTCACAAAAGAGCCACATCAAATAATGATAGTCTCAAAGTAACCAACCTCTCTTGATTCATTTAAGACATAAGTGAGGCTAAACTGATCAGTGTTTCAGGAGAGAAAAAGAAAGTTGACAATAATGAAAAGGATGGTCCTCGTGGTAGCAGTGATAACACCTTCACCGTTTCTACCCAGTGCATTTAAAGTCAAACATGCAAACCTGCAAACTTGGCATAAAATTGATTTTCCAGGGGCACTTTCATAAAAACATTGCGTGGGATTCACCTGTTTGTGTGTTAGGCGCAAAAGTATTTTTAGGTATTGATCTTTATAATCTTGCCCAGAAGGGGAATGGTCTTGTACCAATAATTTTGAATATGAGGACAGGCCCAAAGGCAATTAAAAATATTGGCACATGGACAGTAACACTTAGGGCATTTATTTTCTGATTTTAGAATATGCATATACTGTAGTTTAAATTCACAATACGCCTTATGCAAGATTGCAAAATCCCCACCTCTGCTGCACAAATTGAAAAGCTCTGCACATGCACATGTTTTATACTGTTGTAAATAACCTTTAGTGTCTAAATAAAGTTTGGTGGAATATATCACGCTGAACTTTTTTTTCTTTGCCCACCCATACTACATTTTCTTTGCAATCCCACACCCTGAAATACCATTGTAGCTTTCTATGGTTCTAACCCCCTCTTCATCCCATATATGTAAGATATATAAATTGAAATAATACAACCCTAATTCGTTCCATGGGTAACATAACAGCTTTGAATATGTATATATTAAATGATTATTTGCACGAAATAAAAATGTTGCACAAACTGAGTGATGCATCTGTAATTCTAGGCCTAGGCTTAAGGAATTTTTCACAAGACTGAGCCTCATAATATTTTGGGATGTGCACCGGCCACTTTTGGTGTCTCGTGTTTTGTGTTTTGGATTCGGATTTGCTTGAGGTTTTGGGTTCGGATTTGTTACGCAAAACACCCGACGAAAGGTTTTGGTTCGGATTTAAGGTTTTGGATTCGGATTTATTTTGAAAAAGAACATAAAAAGTGCTAAAAACCAGTTTTGTTTTGTTTTTTTCACTCCTACGCTATTATTAACCTCAATAACATTCAATAACAATCATTTCCACTAATTTCCAGTCTATTCTGAACACCTCACAATATTGTTTTTAGGCCAAAAGGTTGCACCGAGGTAGCTTGAGCACATAATGCCAAAAAAAGAGGTACAAGATGGAATTGTTCTGGGCCCTCCCTCCCATCCCTCGCGAGATTCGACGCGAGACTTGGACGACAGAGCCTCATTTTCATTTTTTGGGCGCCGGAAATATCCGAACAGTGCTCGGATCCCGTTCGGATCCGCACTGTTCGGGTGGGCTCGGATTAGCGGAATCCGAGCCTGCTCATCTCTAATAATATTCAGTGAGTGATCAAGCACAGAAATAAGTTAGTATTGCTGGAAAACTGTCCACCACTGAGATTTATGTCAATACATACTTACAGTACCAATATGTACCCCACATTAAAAAAGAATTCTACGATAATAAACAGAAAATTTTAAATATATTACAAATCATTGTGTAATATAATGTAATGTAATGAGATGAGCTGCAGACTGATATTTTTTACGGTATCGAACCATACGGTGTCTGCATTGAGAAACTTTTCATCTAGTTTAGAATGTAGAGATCTTAGCAAAGTCCAAATAGTCTCAAAATATTATGATCCAACCCAATTTTCATATGTATTTCAGCATTTGTTAAATGTTGAATATTTTTATTCGTCATATAGTCTTCTTTATAATACAATTAGAAAAAATATCATGCACCGGTCTCTTAGGTCCAGTTACTTACCCCTCCACTGCAGGCTACTGCCTAGTCTGTCTCCACTCTAGAGTTCCCTCCAAGACCAGTGCCTGGATGCTGCCATCTTGGATTCAGTCAATTGCTCCCTCTCAGCCAGTCAGTGTGCTGCAGCTCAACTGACAGCAGCCTCCAATCAGCGGATAGAAGTTACTATAAAAAGACTTCCTGGAGCCCTAACCTGTTGCCAGTGCAACAGTGATTCTTTAGATGTCAACCTGGTTTCCAGCAGTCTACTCAGTTATTTCTGCCTAGCCAGTCTGGTCCAACAATCCGTTGACAGTCAGGTCCAGAAATCCGGCTCCAGTCCGGACCAGGTTTCTGTTTTCAGTCCGGTCCAGCAATTCGGTTCCAGTCTGGTCTCCTTTGCTAAATCTGATCACCTGTTTTGCTATTCTTGACTACTTGCCAGTCTCCAGTGCGATTCACATTCTCAAGCCTCCTTAAGTAACAGCAACCCTCATCTGTACCAGTCCATTTTCTTCAATGCAAAAGAACCTAATCAAGCCACACACCTTTCTACATGTATTCACCAGTTCTGCTCCAGAGACAGAACCCAGTCCGGGTACAGACAGATCCTCAGGCGTGACAGGAAATTTATTATGGCAGCTCATATAGGCTGCTTCTACTGTACATTGATTGCATGTGATGTAATCACACTGGACATTTCATAGCACTGACTAGGCATATCTAGCTAAGTGGGTGCATTGTGAATAAACATATACTTCAATATGGTGAATGTGTGCACAGATAAGGTGTCCCTACACTCCATCCTGCTCTCTCAAATATTCTTCTTCTTTACTCACTGCCTACTCTCTCGAATATTCTTCTTTACTCACTCTGCTTGTGCTAGGTGAATGAGTACCATAATATGTAACTCTAGTAATAATGAAAACAAGACCATAGGGAGAACATCTAAATTAATTATGAAATGTATCAACCTAAGTGCCATATATCACCAGACATAGCTACATACCTTCACCAATAATAGCACTTACTACAAATTTTATTATTTGCACTCTTTTGTATTCTATCTACAATTTATTTATCATTCTTCCTTTTAGTCTGTATAATTTATTTTTGTTTAGCTGCTTTTTTCGGAACATACTATTTATTGCTTCCATCAATGAACCTGCTCCTTAGTACTTCACTGTCCACTAAACAGTGTATTCATCACTTATCCACCCAAATTCCTTGAATCTAAGTCTCATATTTTAAAAAGTCATTCATTATTCACCAATCACCATTTTAAATTGGCTTTTATTTTGTGTAGGAATTTTATATTGTTGCTGGTAAACTCTAGATATCACTAATAAAACACATTATAATATAAGCTTTATATTCTATGAAACAAGGAGGATCTGAAGCTACTCAGTTAAAATCATATGAAGTAATGACATGCTATATTATTGTGACTACACCCATTACAAGTATATAAAGGCCAAGGCAGATGTCAGTAATGCAGAAGCAGCTACTTGAACATTGCTGAGAAGAC
This sequence comes from Mixophyes fleayi, assembly GCF_038048845.1. Taxonomy (NCBI): domain Eukaryota; kingdom Metazoa; phylum Chordata; class Amphibia; order Anura; family Limnodynastidae; genus Mixophyes; species Mixophyes fleayi. The sequence continues at coordinate 65,317,171 of NC_134403.1, read as the reverse complement.
AAACTTCGTAGATCATCTCCGTAAGAAGAACCATCATGTCTCATCACTCCATCCTCTCCTCTGGGCACAAAGGCTTCAGCTCCTGTTCTGTTGCTTTACCTAAACATTCCAGCTCACACAACATCTTCTCACACTCTTCTAAACATGCAGGACATGGTTACAAGACTCAGCATTGCTTTAGCAGTTCAAGTGCCCACAATATTGGATCCAAAGGACATAAGATTTCAGTGCCAAATTTTCATTTTGGAAAAAGTGGAAATGGATCCAGATTTGGTATTGGTGAAATTGGTCATGGATTTGGAGGGTTATCTTGTTCTGGAGGAATCACTTCTGTAACTGTGAACCAGGGTCTCCTGACACCTCTCACCTTAGAGAGTGACCCAAATATCCAGAGAATGAGGACCGAGGAGAAAAATCAGATCAAAGGTCTTAACAACAAATTTGCTTCCTTCATTGACAAGGTAAAACATTATTATTTACATTAAGCAACTAATATGGTATCACACAATCTCTAACAGTAAATAACTGATCAAACATAATTTCACGGGATGAAAGATCCTCCATTTTACTGCTTATTGTTCTAGGATTATTTAGTAAACTATTAAGTCTTTGATCTGATGGACTGATGCATTAACTACAAATATTAAGGGACTAGTGGGATTTTAGGTGCTGAGACTATTTACTCATTCTGCAGCTATACCTTATTTAAGGCCCCTCAAACTATCAAACTATTCTTGATAATCTTTAATATATTTTCACCATTGCCATTTAACTTTTGAGAGGTAACTGGTTCTCTCTCTTTTGCAATTTGAATTTGGAGTGAAAAATAAAATGAATGAAACTAAAAGAATTTAATGAAAATAATGATTCGCATGGAGTTTCTTAAAACAATTTTTCTTCTTCTTCTCATTATCTTTTATTTGGTATTATCCCATAGGCTCCAGTTGTTCAGTGCCATACTCCTGTCTACTACTACTATGATAAGCTCATATCAATAAAATTTCCCATTCATGTGAATCATAAGCCCACAGAGGTAAAGCATCATATGAATAAGATAAGTAGCAGAAGAGTGCAGCACTGAACCCTTGGAGCCTTTGGGGGACCTACTAGACGACAGCTACTCTTTGCAACTTTCGATTTTATCTTATCTTCTTGAATTCTTAATTTTAACTGTGTTTTTGGATGCATTTTTTTTGGAATAGGTGAGGTTTCTGGAACAACAGAACAAGATGCTGGAGACCAAGTGGAGTCTTCTACAAGATCAGAAAACAGCCAGGTGTCAGATTGAACCTCTGTTTGAGGCTTTTATCGGCAACCTCAGGAGACAACTGGAAAACCTGGAATGTGAGAGGGCACGTCTGGATGCAGAAAGGAACAACATGGAGGGAACTGTAGAAGATCTGAAGAGAAGGTAATGTAATATTTCCTAAGTACATTGATACATGCAATATCCTATGTCTTTCAAAATCTTGGCTTCAGTCTTGCTATGTCTTGGAGCACGGAGAACTGGGTAAAATGGACATTACATAGCCCACTATGGGACAAAGGCAGCAAAGGGCTCTAAAGAGTGACAAGAGTTATAAATATGAGAAGTGCATTTGGTGATGTAAGTTGTACAACAATGAGCAGTCACTGTATATAGCACATAGTATGAACCTCACTGGCACATGGCAGCATTTTGCCATGCCATCATTATTGTGCTTTTGAAATTACCTACTAGTCTTTAACGCATGACATACTGTAGGCAGAGCCATAAGATATTTTTTAAAAGCCATTCCACAAAATATTCACCTCATTCCATATTGGCCACAAAACTTTGCTTGTTTCGTCGGAAACATTTAGCCTTAAGTGTTCCCACGCTTCTTCTGCCACCTCCGCAAAACTGACTGTTCAGCCATAAAATTGAATTGACACAAAGTTTTTATTTGCTTATCCTTACTTGAGTCGCTACCTCTGCATGCACATTCTCTGATACCTTACTGAAACAAAGCATGATGTACAGAATCATTTCAGAATATTCGCGAGCATGAGACCATTAAATATGAACACAAGTTTTTTTCATTATACAGGTATGAAGAAGAGGTCAACAGACGGACAGCTGCAGAAAATGAATTTGTTGCTCTGAAGAGAGTAAGTGCTTAAAATGAAACAAATACTCTAGTTAAAAACTGAAATATAAACATTTAAAACATAAATACATCCAATGCTAATAAGCAAAGGACTAACTGACAATTGTTTTATAGGACGTTGATGCTGCTTTCATTAACAAAGCTGAGCTGCAGGCCAAGGCCGACTCTCTGACTGATGAAATCAACTTCCTAAGGACTCTGTATGACGCGGTATAACAATATGCATGTTTACCTGCTTGCCTTCAGCATAGCTTTTCTCAGTTATCTAACTTTTCAAAGTTGTAATTTCTGTTCTAACATTTTCAAAACATATTTTAATTTGAAAAAAATGAAATTTTGCAGGAAATTGCTCAGCTCCAGGCTCAGATCTCAGACACCTCAGTGGTTGTGTCCATGGATAACAGCCGAGACTTAGACATGGACAGCATCATCGCTGAGGTCAGAGCTCAATATGAGGACATTGCTAACAGGAGCAGAGCCGAAGCTGAGGCCATGTACCAATCAAGGGTGAGTCTATTATGCAGAGAAACATGATGAAAGATTAATTTATCTGCCTATCTTCAGGAACACAGAACTGGGGCTGGTAGCTGCAACTCATGGGCAGGATCTTGAGACTTGGGGTTCAGTAGAATTTCTGTACAATATTTCTAACAAGATAAAATAAAGAAAAATAACTGTGATATAAATGACATTCATGGGGAGGATTCCTCGCGATGATCGGCTGCACTCATTTCCGCGTACTATGGTACCCGAACATCACAGAGCTTCCTGTACACCTCAATGGGGTGTGAAAAAAATCGGAGTGCGTTCACGGCCATTCCTGAATTGAATTCCCCCCATAGAGTGACACAATACATTTTACAAACAGATATTAAATAAAAGCAAATGTAATTCGTTTTTAAACTTTTTTGCTCCTGTTTGTTCTTCACAATCTCACTTACTGATTACTTCATGTTTGTTTTCTGCTTTAAAACTCATTGAATATAACTGACTGTCATGATATAGCTTACTGTATGTTTAATGTTGGTCTATTCAGCCACATAACCTGGATATGTAGAATTATATAAACGATATAGAATCATAATCAAGTCCAGATTTAACTTTTTTGCCTCTCTTTTGTTTCATCCCTCGTCCTCCTCATTGAGATTCATGGCCCCAGCATCACCCACTTATCTATATAAGAGAAATTAGTATAAGAAATACATGTATTCTATCTGTGATGTAAAATTGTCTTTTAAGATCGTAAAAATCGTAAGAAAAAAAACGTAGTAACATCCTGAAACAAGCGGCTGACTGCTGTCCCTGTACCCTTAGACCCGTTCCACAAGTGCAAACCTAGACATATTCCCAATTTTGGCAAGGCCTAAATACAGATGCTGCTATTGGCAATATCTAAAGTGAGGTATTTGTATTTTCAATGTTTCTGCAGAGAGTTCCATCACAAGAGTTCCAACACACACAATCATACTGGATTACTTGGCCACATCTGCTTGAGCAATGCTAAAGCTGTGATTAAATACACTTAATGGCGTGATATTGCAAGATATATGTACATAGTTGACTGTAACTAGAGAACACAATTATCAATTGCACAGTTGCATTTTTATTTTTGCCATCATTTTTATCTGCAGTTTGAGGACTTGCGCACGGCAGCCGGGAGAAATGGGAATGATCTGCAGAGCAGCAGAAGTGAGATTGCTGAACTGAACCAAGCCATTCAGAGACTCAGAGGAGAGATTGAGTGTGCTAAATCCCAGGTAAAAATAAAAGCAGTTAGGTATACGCATGGATACAAAATAGGTTATTGCTCAAGAGACCTTGGGCCTCATTCATTACCAAATGCAAAATGAACATAATGTGCGTTTTTAAAATGTGCATGCATCGGATATACGCACATCTGTGTTCAACAAGGAGCGGATGTGAAGATAAGTTTGATGATAAATACTTGTCTAGGCCGCTCTCTTCCAACAGACAGGACATTGTAGGATACTTCTAATACATATGTGGAATAGTAAGTCACAAAAGAACACACTTAAAAAAATAAAAACTACTCAATTAATGTCACATGTTAATTATTGTAGTCATTAATGACAAAACATTAAAAATATAAAAAATGCTTTTCATTTATTTTATTTTTTTCCATGAAATACATTTACTAGGATGTAATTAATATCTACTGAATATAAACTGCATTTTTACAGTCCTTACTGATGGCAAACACATGTTCTAGCATTGCATACTCAGCCATCATCACTAATACTCAGCATTTAAACTAGACCTGTAGCTGGTGCAAGTGATACGACAGAAAAACATTTACCCAAGAGATGACCAAAGCTTGAATTGGACGCTGCTGCTTGTGCCAAAGCTTGGCAGGTCCATACTGTACATTGACTACGAGTATTCACCAATTCCCCTCCCTGTTCCACCCCTGAAATTGTAGGCTGTAGTAAGAGTCCTTTGCGCTCGAAGATGAATTGAACGTTGCTGCTCTCTATCTCGTATTCTGGGCATGTGCAGAGTAATTGTTCGCATTATGCGCAATGTATCACCAGTTGCGATCCTTAATGATTCAGATATCTATTTTCAGGCCTCAAATTTGGAGAAAGTGTAGTACTGCACAATAGCCGGAGATGGGAAACCTTAATGATGTTAACTAGTGCTAAATTCCAAGTGTTGTAAATGTTGTATTATTGTGTAATGGGTTTGGCTGTGCTGAATGTCAGGCACAAAACCTTTAAAATGCAAATACCTGGTTATAACCATAAAGCAGCATGTACAATGCATATTGAAGTTGAATGTGCAAAAGTGCAGTGCAAATACACGTTTGGTATGTCACTCATAATATACCATTTTAAAGTGTAAGGGCAAAGACTTGTGGGCCAAGAGTGTGGTTGTCTGTTGGGGTATAAAGGCTTCCACAGTCCAATGAGAGCCTCCTACCTGTGGCTTAGACTTACTATTGCACCTAGTTTTGCACTGAAGTAGAAAATCTAGATTTTGGTTTGAATTACCAGATGATCAGAGCAGAGGCGGAACCAGTGAGCTGTGGGCCCTGGTGCAGGGACACGGACAGGAGGGAACCGGGGCCTACAGCTCCCTAGCTCCCTATGCAGCTGGCCCCATTACCTCCATGGGCCCCGGTACACCGCACCTGCTGCACCAATTGTAGTCCCGCCACTGGGTCAGAGGTGCCTGTAATGACCACGCTCCTATAATTGTAATGTGACTGTTCCAGTTACACTTTAGCAGTACAGTACATCTCTAGGCGTGCTTTGACCCATGTAACAAAAAGCTTCAAACACATACAAGTGACACATATTCAAACAATCCTGATGGCTCCTTACACTACTGATTAAATTAAGATAATAATAAAAATAGAGACACCGAGTAGTATTTTAAAGGCGGACGCTTGGTGCACTTGCCCACATATGGAAGCATTGTAGATCCACACTTGACCCATTAAACGTTCTCAGCTTTTTAGAGCTTGAAGACACTAATTATCACTGACTCCTATTAATGAATTACTGACTATGCACATTTATCAAATTCCCTTGAGTAAATGAATTAGAATGATTAAGGTCTTCCATTCAAGTGTATACATTCTCCTTTTGTTGTCTGTCTGAGAGCAATAATCATGGCAGTTTGCATTCAGCAAACAGTTAAGAGGGCAGTACCCAAGGGACTTGGTAATTATTAGTTCAAAACCCTAAATGGAATGAATGTAGTGGTATGTCTCTATTATAGTAATAATTATATATATATGATGTCCCAGCGGGCTGCACTGGAAGCTGCTATAAATGAGGCAGAGAACCGTGGAGAAGCCGCTGTCCGAGATGCCAAGAGTAAACTGTCTGAGCTGGAGGCTGCTCTACAGAAGGCCAAGCAGGACATGGCTCGCCAACTGCGAGATTACCAGGAACTGATGAACGTCAAACTGGCTCTGGATATTGAGATTGCGACATATAAGAAGATGCTGGAGGGAGAAGAGTGCCGGTGAGTGTAATATGTGTGATGAAAAGAAACCTGAGTGTATCCTGTGGTAAATGTTTACTGGTCCTTGGGGTTTTAGTTATGGTCATGAAGTGGAAGTGAAGCAACAAACCTAAAATGTTGTGAATTTTCTGTGGCATGTGTAGGTGGGAAAAGGGAAATAGGTGCTGTTTACTGTATATGGTAATACAAATATTTCATATGATAAAAGTCCATGTGTAGGCTTGCAATAAATGGGAGCAGGAATGTAGTGTAATGTCTGTCTGTCTAACATAACTGTATATCAGTCAGAAAGAGTAAATGATGTCTAGCTTTATAAACTCTCAGACAATTCTCCCTTCTGTTCTAATGAAATAAATTGTTTAAATCCATGTATATGTCTATTTCCTGGTTTGTTCTAACTCCCTTCTGTTTGCTACATTCCAATTATATAAATAGGGTTAAAAAAGGGTTAAAATATAAAACAGTCTGTTTAAAATAAAATATACATAACTACATAATACAAATCTATAATTTATGTCAATGAACTGCAATGTAGTAACTACTGAATGCAAGCGTTATATTCATTATACATTTACACACTGTTTTTTTCTTATTTTCCAGATTGGCTTCAGAAGGTTCTGTCAATGTCTGTAAGTAAATGAATACAGTTGCCAATTAGATAAAGACAGTTTATCTCGTTAACTACCCATTGCGTAGCAAAATATAAATGTCATTATTTTATTTAATGGTACATTTCAATTGAAGCAAATAATAGAAGCAGGATCTGTTGTATATGATAGGATCTCTTTAGCTGCTAACATACTTTGCTGCAAGGAACTAACATTGGATGGCCATCTCATTACAATAATTGTATTTCCAAACTACTTCGCACTTTCTATATTTTCTGAAAGATACTATTTAATTTATTTCTCCTAGCTGTTGTGCACGCTAGCACTGGAGGAAAACACCATTCAGGAGCCTCATCCCATGGTGGTCATCATCATCATCATCATAAAGGAGGATTCAGCTCAAGCAGTTACATCTCCAAAGCAAAGCACCACTCTGGCCACGGACATCACTGCTGAATGGGCCAATCATGTGCACCAGCAATATTTAAGCCTTAAAAAAATGATAACAAGGCATATATATTTACAGCATTTATTTATATGTTGCTTTATTGTTAGCATTGATGCTTCTGTGTACTAACAATATGTAAACCTTTACAAAATTCTGTATAACAAAGCGCATTTATATCAAATAAATAATTATGATGAATTAAGATTACTTTGCGCATTGGGTTGTATTAAATATTTGTCCAATCAGCTTCAATCATCGGTGGTCTGCTCATATGAGCTTAAATAAAATTGCCCACTTCACTTTCACATGATATTAAACACAGCAAATTAATGTAAACAGTCCTCGTTACTTATGTATGAAACACCCCACAAAATTAATCCCAAACCTCCAAACTAGAGTAAATGGGTAAAAATTAACCTAGTAAGTAGAAAGAGGGCTTGAAGTCAGACATTCAGCATGTCTTCTTAAAGCCTGTTAAACTACCATAGACACCGATAGTGCTAAAATATTAGCAAATGGATCTCTATATGCAAATATTCACTTTGTGCCAATTTGAATGTTACCTGCAGTGTTCATGAGCAATATTGCTCAGTACTTCCAACACTTCCAACGCTTCATTAAAAGCAATTATAAAGGTTTTGTATTTGCTTTTAACATGCATTGTTTATCAATGTCCATTTGGAGCAGGTTTTGGAGGGCAGTTCTGAGTGAGAGACCACAACTCACCAAATAACCACTTCCCAGGCCCTCACACTGCTGCCCAGGGATAAACACAAGATTTCCAGAGGGAAGGTGTCCAGGTGTCAGATTTCAGAACAAAAAATGTAGCCACCAACAGACAATTTTTTGTGATGATCTGAGTCCTTGTCTATGTATTATGCACTTGCTAAAAGCAATGGGCATCTTCTTTCCTTTATTGGTTCAAATGGAAATGACAAGTAATCTGAATAGACGACCCTAACATGTCCCTTCATCACACAGTTCCCCCTTCATCACACTGCTGCCCCCTTCATCACACTGCTGTTCCCTTCATCACACTGCTGTCCACTTAATCATACTACTGCCTCCTTAATCATACTACTGCCCCCTGCATCACACCACTGCCCCTTCATCCCACTGTCACACCTGCATCACACCACTTCCCCCTTAATCATACTACTGCCCCCTCCATCACACTACTGCCCCCTTCATCACATTGTCCCCCCTGCATCACACCACTCCCCCTTAATTATACTACTGCCCCCTCCATCACACTACTGCCCCCTCTATCACACTACTGCCCCCTTTGTCACTCTGCTGCCCTCTTCATCACACTGCTCTCCCTGCATCACACTGCACTCCTGCATCACAATGTCCCCCTGCATCCATGTCCTCCCTGCAGCTCACTGCCCCCCTGCATCCATGTACCCCTGCAGCACAATGCCCCCCTGCTGAAGCATACTGCCTCCCCCCCTTGCAGTAAATCATTTTTTACTTACTTGAAACTTTTCTTCAGACAGCTGCTCCTCTCTTCCGGGAGGGAGATGGATGGGGGAGGAATAACAGTGCGGCCCATCGGCTGTGAGGGGGAGGTGATAAATCATCCTACATGCCTCCCCTGCTCTACCCCGTGGATCTGAAGCTGTGCAGCGACTGCAAACAGTGGAGTGCTAGCTCATCGGCCACCGCACAGCATTAGACAATATGCCTGACATTAGTGGCACAACCCAGAGCCCAGCACCCTGCACAGCTGCCTAAAGCTGCTTAATGGTAGTACCGGGCCTGTCTGGCTCATTTCTTGGAAATGACATTCTTTTAGTATACAAAGTATCTTGGTGATAGAATTGGTTACATTTTCATTAGAATTAGTTTCTATTCATATTTATTTTCGATGTTCACTACTAAAAATGCATCCAGCACTTTATCCGGCATTAGCTCTGCTGGCTAAAAAGGTGAATGTGGAGGCTACCGAGTTATTCCTGAAGCCTGCAATGTCTATGGAGTTGGTTACCCAGTAAGAGTGGTCATTTATAGTCGGTGTTGTCTTTTGACTACAAATTTATCCTACATCAAAAATAACCTTAAAACTGCTGATTCTAGCTTATACTTACTCTCCTAATTTATTCTAAACAATTTATCCGCAATTAATGAGCAATTACCATACATTTTAAGTGTCTTATTGTGATAGGATCAAAGTCCCTGTTCAGCAAAACCCATCAGTCTCACTGTGCATGTATATGGAAAATAGGCCAATTAGCTGCTCTAGGACACTCTGGGACAATTTACGTTACACGAAGACAGCAAGGAAAACTTCATGCACCAGCTCCGATATTTCATTATTCCATGCAAATCTTCCCAGAGTGTGTTTCCTAACCCATATTAGTTGGCTTAGTAGCCCACTATTAGAACTAATTGGTTGTATAATGGGCAGGCTTCTTTAAGATTACAGAGGAATATCTGGGGTGGATACATTGCCACTCTAGGCCTATCTTGATCAGGGCTGCCAAGAGGAATTCAGGGCCCCGTAAAACAAATTCATGGGGCCCCCCCTTAGAGTTGAGCATGCAAAAAAAAATTTCAGGGGTGTGGTCAAGCATTTGGGGGCATGGCAAATGCGCCATTGGGGCATGGCTAACATCAAAATCACTATGCTCTCAATTCAACCGGAGCGTCACATATGTCCAAGCACTCCTGACTTTCAGGACATCTAGCACCACAGTGTAGTATAGAAAGAATGCAGTGTGTACACAAAGAGTTCAGTCTTGGTCTGCACCTTACATTGGGCACAACACTCACCAAAAATTGTTATTGTCCCTACTAGAATCACAACATTTCACACACTGTGCTGCTCTCTCCTACCTGTTCTTCTCACTTTCTCCAATTGTAGCTGTTGGTTTCTTTAGTTGTGGCTTGTCTGGAATGTTGAAGGACCTATTTGGAAAATAAATGGAAATATTTAGAAAATTACAGCTAGCCCCGGCGTTAAATCCATAGCACCCACAATTAAGGATTAGGCCTTCCTCCAGCCCCAACATTAAAATAATAGTATTCACATTTAATAAATAAACCTATTCCCTTCCTGCAAACAGCAATACCTATTTCCTGCAGCCATCACTGCCATTAAATAACTCAGTTACATTTAATTAATAGACCTCATTCTCCCAAAACTCACTCCCATATTCAATAGCCCCCAAACCACCCCATCTTAAATTAATAGTCCCCACTGTTAAATTGCCTCACCATCACCCTACAAACAAAATAGCGCCCATAAATTAGCCACCACCTACCTCACACACACTACATTGCAACAAGCCTCCTGTGCCATCACACACACATTACTGTGCCCCTTCATCACAACTACACTGTGCCCCCTTATGCACACACTGCGCCTCCATGCTGCTTTCCCCCCTTTTTTTTTTTAATCTGTGCTTCTCTCCCCTTTTTTGTTTAATCTGTGCTTCTCTCCCCTTTGTTGTTTAATCTGTGCTTCTCTCCCCTTTTTTTTTAATCTGTGCTTCTCTCCCCTTTTTTTTAAATCTGTGCTTCTCTCCCCTTTTATTTAATCTGTGCTTCTCTCCCCTTTTTTTAAATCTGTGGTTCTCTCCAGTTTTTTTTTAAATCTCAGCTTCTCTCACCCTTTTTTTAAAAAATCTCATCTTCTCTCCCCTTTTTTTTTTAATCTCAGCCTCTCTCCCCCATTTTTTTTGCTCCCTCTTCTTTATAGTACTGTCCCTTTCTGTTTCCCCCCTTGCTTCTCCGTTTCTTTCCTTACCTTTTGTCAGCTTCTTTCTTTTCTTCTCTTCTCTTCTGTCTTCTCTTCTTTCTTCATGCTGGCTGTGGTGCTCCTCACTGACTTACGGGCGTTACTTGATGATGTCACACCCGACAGTCAGTGTGAATGGAGCAGAGAAGAGAGGAGGGACGGAGGGACGCGGCGCCGCGATCACGTGAGTGTTTTTTTATTTTTTATTTTGTTCCAGCTCCCCCCACCAACGATGGCCTGACGGACCGACCAATCCCTCCCCTCCCCCCGCGAAAAGAAAATATTAAATAAAAAAAAAAAAGCAAGATAAAAAAATTTAAAAATTAAAAATTAGAAGCAAGGGCCCCACTCCCCCCCCTCTCATCAGCCCTGATCTTGATCAGTACCCTGGCTCAAACAGCACAGGAGCCCTACACTCTACAGTGCAGAGCCAGTAACCTCTAGGGGGGGGGGGAGGGGGACTGTGTTTTGTGACCCTCATAGAGGCACGAGCTCTGCACTGGGGGTTGGTTTTTATTATGGTAATATTACCCCATTTCCGTGGTCTCTCTGTTCCCGTCAAACAAAACCTGGTTGTCTAGCCTGGAAATGCACTTGTCCTCTAAAATGCAGCATACACGTGCAAAACTGGTTTCAGTAAAAATAAAGGGAAGTGGCTTTTAAATTATTATAGATTCAACAAGATCCAAACATATCCACTTATTTACATTCCTTGACAAGCAAAGCATTCCTTCTTATAAACTTGGATTTGTAATGTGATAGTGTGAAGTGTTTCTCGATTATGCAACTTATCTTGTCCAAGAGCACCCTTGCCAAGTGTTTTATAGTGTGATAATTATCTAAGAATACAATAGCTTGGCATGGTGTTGTGGCAAGGGATATGTGTGACATTATTTGGGGTGGTGTATGATATAACTGGATCCAGAAAGGACCAAAATATGACAGAGAACAGACAAGAAATGTCAAATCCCCTGAATTTTGCTGACAATAGCTATTGTACAATATTTGAATAGGCTATATCTGGCCTGATAGCTATGGAAGAAATGGTTGCATTTATCATATTGTACAACAATTATTGATGGGTGAAAGTGGGAGGCTAAGACCTCACCACCTCTATGCCACTATTTAGGACTCATCATTCATCATTGATTTTGTCTATTATTATTTTGTCTTGTACTTTGCAAATGTAAAAAAATCTGTTTGTAGTAGAAACAAAATTATGCGAAATATTTTCAAATTCTAAATTCATAAATATTTTGTCTGTGCTGATAATCAAAGGTAATTTGATAAGTAGCACAGAAAAAAAGGCTTGCTTACAATTTTTAAAGTTAAGGGTTAGTCTGATTGGCAGAAAAACTGCATTTCATACTACAGGTGCAGCATGGGAGATGCCTTAAATACAAAGTGGTTATAAGGGAGGATTACAGGCATAGGTCAGTGACAGAACTGAAGGATGCAAAGATACAGGAGGAAACAGCAATATGGAAAGTTTTATCAATGAGAATTATAATTTTAAATTGTATCCTTGAAGAAATAGACAGCCAGTGCAATGATTGACAAATAGTGACAGCAATATTAAATAGGTAAGAAAAATCAACCAGATTCAAGGTGTATTTAAATGTCAATTTTGATTAATGAAAGACTTATTAGTAGGGGAAAAAACAGCCTTGGATCTACAGATGCTAATACATAAATATGACAGATGTATGGAAATAATCCAAAAACCATGGAATTTTGACAGCCACAAATTCCAAGCAGTAATTTGGTCACTAATTCCCTCTAATAGTCTGAGTGAATTGAAACATATGCCTGCGGGTGTAGAAGATGAAACATATGTACACAAGTCCTAAATACAGGCAAAATATCAAAACCCAATTCATCAGAACAATTATGGCTGATACTCCAGGGCATCTACCAATCTGGTGTACCTTATAGGTAGCATGAATGCTTGAATAAAGGTTTTGACACAGGAAAAATGAGTCAGTCTGCCAGAAAGAGTTTAGACCTGCATCCCTTTCCATGGAATAAAAAGAAAAATATTAATATTTGAACAATTCTTTTGTGGCCATATCACAGTCTATAAGACATGAAAATTGCCATTTTAAAAGAGAATTTCAGGGATAGAAAAGAAAGAAAAGTATAAAGCTTATGTAAGTTTTAAAACATATTATAGTTTTAAACAAGTTCTGTAAAGCAAGTTTGCTAAGCTCAGTCTCTTCCCTTTACAGGTAGTTTATAAAGAACAAATCATCTACTGGACCATGTAAAAGTAGATTTTAACCCTCAAATTGTGCAATTGCACTTAGATTCCTCTGAGACTGGTAAGGAAGTGAAGGAGCAAAATGTTTTGCACAACCACAGGAGAGAAGTTCAGTGGGATGGAGGTATTCCTAGTAAAGTGCATTGTAGGAACACCAGTCTGCCTCTTTTTGTGGAACAGTGCAGAAATTAGATTTGTTTTATTGTAATGAGATGAAGTTGTGGAGACGGCTCTTTTTAGAGGTGTTCATTGCTGTTTGGAGAAGCACACAACAATTTCCATTTCAGAAAAGGGCTCTCGTTTAACACCAACTCAGAACACGACAGTCTTCGGGTCTTTTCCTATACATGTAATGGGACCCATTCTGCACACCTATTTTGTAGTTTGGCGGACGAGTTCATTTCCAGGCACACTTTGAACAGTGTAGAAAACAGTATTACAAATGCCACATGTAATAATGGTAACCTTGATGTCCCCTCATTATTACAATTAATTTAAGCCATAAATGAGGCTTCATCGAGCTGTATTTTAGATGGGAAACAGAAAAGTTCTTATTTATTCAACGGGGTGTCCTAAAGTGTAGGAGGTTGAAGTTTGAAGTTACATTTATACTTCTGCAAAGTTTTGAATCTGATTTTTCCATCTCTTCCCACACAAGCGGTCCTTAAAAATTGTTCAGATGTGTCCAATATAAGAGACATGGGAAGAAGTGCACTGGAGGGTCCATCAAGATGCTACTTTGTTAAAGCATGCACGTTGATGTGCATATAAGCTTTATTTCATAAATTGCCAATACTGTGCTCGTTCTGGTAATATTGCACGTTTTTTTTTCTAAAATGGCTACAGAGGAGGCATAAGGGCATCATTTAGTTATGTATGCTTGATGCAGAGTAACATGTGTGCCCATTTGCACAGTATAAATTGTGTGATTGAAAGCCAATGCAGATCTGAACACAGACACAGATATGCCTATATTTTTTGCATCAGCTTAGGGGCTGGTGCAAATACACACTGTTAATGATGAAGGTCGCCAGCACTAGCTAACTGCTTGGGATTGATTGTGATTTCAACTCTGAAGCTGCTGGGTGCTTTCTTCATTAATCATGCTATGTTATAGGATTTTGTGTGTATCTATACAAAAAAGTTTTTTGCTACTTTCACGCATCACCAGAAGGAAGGTTCTGTCTGTTGTATTATGTGGAGCCTAATAATGAATGCATTTTTCCCTAATGAAACAAACGTTTGCAAAGTTTTATTGCGCATATAAGCTGATTCTGTGTATGTGGGTGCAAGTATGCCTGCAGTACACTAGGTCCAAATGCTACAGATCCAGAGCTGGATGCATCTTTGAGATGCATGCGACTCACCGTATGAGCAGAAATAGGCTATATTTGCAGATGCATTTCTGGGCCATAAATTACACACAGGTTGGGTTCAATTCTGCATCAGGCCCAAAGGCTCCAGTTATTCCATGTAAATTTGTGGCTTTACTTGCTTTAAAGTAAAAAATATCTGGATTATTTATACAATAAATTATTTAACATTATTACTGACCAGGGTGGAAACAATGTAGCAAACAATTCTTATTTATTATTATAGTAAATATTTGCAGTCTTCAACCTGGTTGCATTATGTGACACTCTCTATGTCAGTGATTGTCAACCTTATACATTTGAGGGGCCGCAAGGGTGACCCTCTAACCTGCACATTACTCTCCTTTTTTTCTTTTTAATAATTCTTTATTTACAAAAATGTCTGAGTACAAAATCCAGAGAGTAGTCACAAAGTAACATAAAAAATATGAAGGACATAAGATAAGGTAGCAGAACAAGGTATGAGCCAGATCATTTACATTTTAGTTTGATAACAAACAAAGAAATGGGAGTAAGAAGGAAAGCAGGGGAGGAAATAGAAGGGGGGAAGAAGGGGCGGCAGGTGCTCATATAGTCACTTGGCTAAACAAAAGCAAAATGGTCTTAATGAAATAAAGGAGTGGGTGGGAGACCATGGGTGATTAGAGTCACCAAAGATTGCCAGTTCTGGGTTAGACCTAATTCTAAAGTGAAGAGTTGCATACTTCAGTAGCAAGGGCCAAAAGGGAAAAGGATGACTTAAATTCAGCTGATTCCTTAAGCTCCAAGCAACTAAACCAAGTAACCATAAGGACCAGCTGCTTATCAGTGGCAGATAGAATAATATCCTGCATGGATATAAAAAGGCCACATGGTTGAACCACTCTCTGATCAAAGGAGGGGACCTAGACCTATAGTGCCACGAGACAATGGCTTGTGCTGCATTGTTCAAGTGCTTTAAGAGTAACTGTTTTTTTACTGAGAAATTGTTATATTAGCCTGGGAGAGCAGCCAAAAGCCCAGGTCTCTTGGAAACTCAGGTCAAACTATTTTCTCTGAGAGCCTGATAACTTCATTCCAGAAAGTTGAAATAGAGGTACTGTCAGGCGCCGTCTCCGCACTGACACTTGGTGCAGGAGACGGACGCCTGCACCTTCCAAGCAACCACGTCCTGTTGCCTAGCAGCGGGACGCTATCTCTGCTCACCTGTCTGCAGCCAGCATGTCTTACCACCAAAATCTCCCTAACCCTATCAGGAGGCACCTTAGGGTATATAAGGCAGCCTCTGACACATGTCTAGTGCCAGAGAATTTGGTCTTCAGCCTTGCTCCAGCATTTGTTCCTGTGTTGCTGTTACTTGGATTCTGACCCGCCTTGTTCCTGACTTCTCCTTCGGTTCCTGATTCTGGCTTAGACTGATATTTGGTATTGACCCGGCTTCCTGACCATTCTCCTGCTTCTGATTTGGCTATATCCGTTCCTCTGGTTGTGACCCGGCTTGTTGACTACTGTTCCATCCTGCATCCTGGTGGGTTGTCACCGCTGCCTCAATTGTTACCTTGCCAGCTGACTGATACTGAGGGCCGCGACCTGCGCGTCCCTTGCATCAAAGTCCATACCTCCTTGCGGGGGTTCCTGGTGAAAACCAGGGGCGTGTTAGACCCCGCGCCTCAGTACTCAGTAGCGCCAACTGCTGGCAGGTATCATGAATTCCACAGAGTAATTCTGACAGGTACATTTTCATTATATGTGTTAGAACGTTCTGGGGGCATTATTGCATCTCCAACAGGTTGAAGGCATTTGTGGGTAGTATTTGTGGAGAGAGGAAGGGCATCTGTACCACCTAGTCATCAGCTTATATTGTGTTTAGACCAACAAGACACTTAGTGAGCAGATATGAGAAGCTTGGAATATTTTGAGCTAAGATAAGTGGTTTGCATTCATGTCCCTCTCCCAAGTACCAGTGAAGGAAGCTGCAGACTGGAACAGCTCTTCCATCAGGATCTTGTAAACACCCGAGATTGCATGGGTAAGAACAGCTTGGGACAGACACATAGCCTTAAAAAGAGATGGGTCTCTACCCAGTGGTCTAGAGTCCCCAATTGATCTAAAATAGTGCATCACCTAAATGTATTTCCAATGTTCCTCAGAGACCAGGGAGTACTTAGATTAAAGCTCCTTGAAAGAAAATAGCTTCTCAATGACCACCAGCTGGCCCAAATCAGTGACCCCTTCCTGAGTCCATCCTATAAAAAAAAGTCAGATTTGGCCACAATGGTGGACATGCTGAACAGCTGTCATGGGAGCGAAGCTGTCTCCACATCGCAAGAGTTAGGCCAATGCTGGAATGAGATATTCTTGGGATTTTTGGTAGAGCGTGTAGTGGAGCTCCTACAGAGGCATTCTCAATATCTATCCACTGTTTAATCATGTCCCTCTTGGTCCACTCCAATTTCCTGTTTAGTGATATAGCCTGGTAGTAGCTCGTAAACATTGGCAATTTCACTCCCCTTGGTTTTTACTGACATTTACTGACAATGTCCTGAAGACCTAGGGATTGGATCAGTTGTATGAGAAAAGAGTGGTCAACGTGTCAAATGCAGCAGAAAGATCCAGAAGAATAAAAAGTAAGTAATGTTCTTTAGATTTAGCAGTGATCAAATCACTGACAAACTTATAGTGCAGTCTCTGTGGAGTGTTGGGAATGAAAGCCTGACTGAAGAGAGTCCAATAGCTTGTGTGAGGAAATACAGTGCGTGAGGTGAGTGTAGGCAATTCTAGCAAGAAGCGTGGTGGGACATGGGAGTTGAGAGATTGGATGGCAATTTGAGAGAAAGTTTGGGTCTGAATTTATTTTTTTCAGCATAGGAGTAATCACTGCATGCTTGAATAAAGGCAGAAAAATATCAGTAAAGAGAGAGAGAGATTACAGATTTTAGTTAAGGTTGTGATGAGCACAGGAGACAGGGATCGACTAATTTGTGAGGGTATAAGATCGAGTAGGAAGATAAGAAGAAAGTAGACACTTCACCTTTATTTGAACAAATGAAGAGAAGGTGCCACAGGGTGTAGTAAAGGAATTGACCTGGCTTTTTTGTGAGAAAGAGATTACAATTTCATGTCTGCATGTCCAAATATTGCAGTCACAAAGGAAATTCTCTGCAGATGTGGAATTACACGTTCCTAAAGAGATTGGAATGCAGTCAAGAGAATAATGCCATATTTTAGACAGATGCAAGACATGAATCTAGAGATAATAGCAGAGGTGACTTTCAACTCACAGGCCACGTGAGTTGGACTGGTGACAAGTGATTTCTTGTTTAAAGTAAGCCATATTTCAATCTCTTTGGCCAACAGGAAGCAGTCAAGAAGTTATTTGGTTATAGCAGCTGTTAAAGGATATTGTAAAGGACAACAGCTCAGCCAACAGTAATTTATGGAGACAACCAAAGGTATATCAAAGTTGCAAATAATGCGAAGATCAATACTGAAACAAACAGCGATCTCAGACTTTAAAGAAATGATATGATATTTTTTTATTACTGTGAGACTGGCAAAATAATAATTGATATTTTGACAAACCACTATCAATACCCAAAATTATAGATTTCAGAAACAAGGTGAGACTCACATTATATGTAATTGTTGAGTATAGATGTTAGCATAATATATATTGGTTAGTTAATATTATGTGCTAATAATAGAGTTAAAAAAAAGGATCGAATCGGAGAACTAGAAATTAACAGTTGGCTGTGAAGTGTGTTTCTGCAATGCTAGAGTCAGTTTGTAAAATTCACTTTATAATGAAAATATCCATTTATTTCAACATGCCTCGACATTATCTTCAATTATTGCTGCAATCAAAAGAGCATCAAAAAGCATGTAAAGCATATAAAATTGAAAATGTCTGAACCACCCACACTCACAACTTAATTTTTTATTATTAATTTATAGAGTTTGGTAATTATATTGTTCGGAATAAATCACAAGTGTTTTGAATGCCCAATCAAATTCCACAACATATGGTCAGCCTGGCTCTCCTATTATTAGACCCTTGATCACACCTTATAAACATTAACCTACTTCCAATTCTAAAATAATATAATACTATGTTTTTTGTAGTTGATCTCAACCCTAGTTTTACCTTACTAATAACCCAACTTACCCTTGTCTTCAATCCTCTAGCTGGTGATTCCTCATCAGAAAGTAGATAGTTCTTCATCCGGTTTGGCTTCTCTTGTTTTACTGATTTTTATCTTATATTTGTACCCTGTTTTATGTGTAGTGTTTTCTGGGGGGTTGCCAATTAGAAAAAATGCTTATTTTGTATATTGTTGTTAAATGGTTTTGAGACTCCCCACATCCACAGTGCTCCGCAGCACCGTATGGTAGGGAAAACAGTACATACATAAAACTGAGACATAAACGGTAGACAAAATAAATGCAGACATGGAAACAAAGGTTATGAAGTATGGGTACACTCCTAGAAGCACATAAGAATGTATATATTGTTTTAATAATTTTAAATAAAACGGTATTATGCTATGATTATCTCTCTGCATATATATCTCTTATCATTGGAGTGCTGTGTGGAAGATAAATTCTGAGGTACCGTCAGATGTTTGTTTGATGAGCTGTGCCTAAAGAAAGCATCTTGTAAGCGTTTACCCTGTGGGGACCCCTTCACGTGGTTATTCACATCAGTTGTCCATATAGATCACAATTGGAAGAGGGACTAATCATCTGAAGGCACCTTAGACATCTATCCACTTGTTGGGACTGTACTACTCTATGTGTGTATTATTTTATGTGTTACAGCTATCCATATATGCTGGCATTCCACTGCATGTGATTCCTCTAGCGCCGTGAGTTACACCTTTCTGTTATACATTGTCTATTTAGGGAGTTGGTGGCTCCTTTTGTGTACCTCGGGCAGCTGTTTGGAGCTACATTAGCGCTCATTCTTGATTTTTTAATTTAAAAATTCAATTACAACTAATCTTGTACATACAATTTATTTCAGCATCCACTGACAAAGATTATCCTTATTTCTGTAGATGCTATTATGTTTGATTATGTACTGTGTGAACCTTATCTACATCATATATTCTATTCTATGCTATTCCATATATTATATTAGAATTGTACTATTTTGTTAGTTATACAATTTTGAAACATATTCAGCAATGCACCCATGTATTTAGCTTTATGGAACCTTGGTAATTCATTTAGAAGTGGTAGTATGGAAAATGTAAGTGGTTGATAGTTGTCTAATCAAAGCAGTAGAAGAAATGGTGGTAAGGCATACCACCGTATACCAACCCACTTTGACCGCTGTGTGTGTGCATATATATATATATATATATATATATATACATATATATATATGGTTGAATACTCCAATACACATTATGTCTCACATAATTGTCCCAATATACATTATACAACACATAAATGCCCCCCATTTACATTATACTACACATAAGTGCCCCCAAATCACATTATGCCACACATAAATGCCCCAATACATATTATGCCCCAGTAGCCAGCTGTGTGTGCGACGAACCTCTCACTCACACAATTTGTCAACTCCACAACAGGACCCAGGAGAAACTCAGTTCAATTTCAGTGATCTTGTCTTTAAAGTGGAAGTGGCTCCAGCATGCTGACCCCTGTCTTCTGCTCAGTCCTCCTAATGCACGTTGGCTGTGCAATAAACCGTACTTGCTTGCAGTGCTAAAGGCTTTCACATTGTTTAGTGAAACTCGCAGGGACAGATAAGATAGATGTTAGCTATGAAAATCCTTATAGTGATAAAGAATCATAACTCGTATGCTTCCTTTTCTCATCTGACATATATTCCAGGTCCTCTCTCTTGTGATGTCAGTAGACATTGCCGGCATTGCGATAATAATGGGACTTACTGTCCACCACTCAACATTGTCACGGACAGTGGGCCACCTATGAAAGGGGGTTGAGCAATCAGGCAGTGGGACCCACCAGGGATTTCCTCAGTACCCTGGTGGGCCAGTCCGACACTGGCAGCACATTCTGCGAAGCACCTGCTAGACAAATGTTATAGAGGCAGTGCTTACATGTCTATGGTGCTCCTCAATTTGAGAAATACTCTGAGAGATGTGCTTCCCTCTCCTGCTCAGTGCCTTCTGTCCAGGCACACCCACACCATCATTCCCACCAACCAAGTTCAAACTTAGTCCACAAGTTGAACACAATGTGCAAAATGACCGCATAATTCCAGGTTGCGGCTCAAAGCCACACATGATAAAACATCCCATCATTTGAGACCATTGTTCCCTGGGCAGACGTCAGCATTCAGACCCCTGTCAGAACTGTGCATGGATTTTCCAACAGGCCCAACAGCTATGTGGTGAAATCTGAGTGTGCTTTGTATGAGTGCAACAGGTGTCACCTCCTAGGGGTGTGTGAGCCAACACCTGCACCTCACCTGACAGTAAGGGTGTCAGAACACCCATCATCATATTAAATGGATCCCCTGAAGACACATCAACTGGGGTGCAGGACAGTTCAATGCCCCTGCCTAATAGTAAGTCAGTTCACACACCGGTCACACCGCTAGCCGCTTTCTTTGTCACCAGGTCTGGTAGAATTACCAGGCCTAATCCAAAATTCCAGGACTATGTTACTTAAACTCCCATTTTCTCAGTACATATTTCTTATTTATTGCACACTTTTCCTACAACACCTGTCACACTGTCTTGTGCCACACACTTGTGTATTGTTCTCTGAATAAAGAAGGGATGTGGGTGTATGCTGTATGTGTATGGTGGAAGTTTTATTATTGCTATGCACATGTTACAGGAAGTGTTGTGTTGCACAGGAAGTGTTTTGATATACAGAAAATGACCTTACAGCCATGTTCTTTTTATCATGACTACACTTCTACAGCTCACCCAGAGTTCTGTGGTGATTTGCACACAGACCACTTTACAGTTGACATTATATTTACATTTGCTATCCAGGTGAGCACAAAATATTGTTCTCTGTTATCAGTCAATTTGGGAGGGAGTAAATGTTTGATCTGAGACATTTGAATTGTGAATTCTCAGCCAGAGAAGGCTGTATCTGTTTGGAAGATGCAACTTTCTCTGTCTTATGCCAAGTTATATAATGCACAGTTTAACATAGACTAGGGCAGGGGTCGGCAACCTTTTTCTGTCAGTGTGCCGGCTAAAACCTCGTCAAGCCCAGGCGTGCCTATATATATATATATATATATATATATATACACACACACACACACACACAAAGGACAGATATTTTGTGTTAAATAGGCTTCACTGTGCAGAGGCCTCCTGTAGGGGTTACCTCCAACAATAGCAGTATGATACCCAGAGGTGACCCTCTGAAGAAAAAGCCCATACGATTTATTAAAGGAAAGTTTTGCTTACCCGCCAGCCTCAGGTTACAATTTTCAGGTTCAGTTATGTGGCGCTGGATGTGGTTTTGCCTTTGTTCCTTTATGTCGCTTCAGATCAGCAGCTATCAACGCTACCTACCACATTCAGGAGAGCAGAACAAAAGGGGAGAAAGAGGAGATGTGGAAGACAAGGGGGTAGAAGGTGTTGTGCAATAGGACTGTGGGTTGTGGGGGCACATAGGAAAAAAGGGTAAACAAATGGGATGGGAGGGACAAGGGAGACATGCACACAAATAGGGAGAGATAAAGGAACAGGCAGCCACAATGTAAGACAGGTACACACAAACAGTTTGGGCACACATCGGCAGGGAGGACAGAGGCACATATGGGCTGGGGAGACAGATGCACATTTGGGCAGGGGAGACACAGTGACACATGGTGAAGGGGGGACACAGGAATGCATGGGGCAGGGAGGACACAGGTACACATGGGTCAGGAGGGACAGAGGCACACATGGGGTAGGGGGGGCAGAGGCACATATTGGCTGGGGAGAGAGAGGCACACATGGGTCAGGAGGGACAGAGGCACACATGGGTCAGGAGGGACAGAGGCACACATGGGTCAGGAGGGACAGAGGCACACATGGGTCAGGAGGGACAGAGGCACACATGGGTCAGAGTAGCAGAGGCACACATGGGGCAGGAGGGACAGAGGCACACATGGGGCAGGAGGGACAGAGGCACACATGGGGCAGGAGGGACAGAGGCACACATGGGGCAGGAGGGACAGATGCACACATGGGTCAGGAGGGACAGAGGCACACATGGGTCAGGAAGGACAGAGGCACACATGGGGCAGGAGGGACAGAGGCACACATGGGTCAGGAAGGACAGAGGCACACATGGGGCAGGAGGGACAGAGGCACACATGGGTCAGGAGGGTAAGAGGCACACATGGGTCAGGAGGGACAGAGGCACACATGGGTCAGGAGGGAGGCAGAGGCACATATTGGCTGGGGAGACAGAGGCACACATGGTTCAGGAGGGATAGAGGCACACATGGGTCAGGAGGGACAGAGGCACACATGGGTCAGGAGGGACAGAGGCACACATGGGTCAGGAGGGACAGAGGCACATATTGGCTGGGGAGAGAGAGGCACACATGGGTCAGGAGGGACAGAGGCACACATGGGTCAGGAGGGACAGAGGCATACATGGGTCAGGAGGGACAGAGGCACACATGGGTCAGGGGAGCAGAGGCACACATGGGGCAGGAGGGACAGAGGCACACATGGGGCAGGAGGGACAGAGGCACATATGGGGCAGGAGGGACAGAGGCACACATGGGTCAGGAGGGAGGCAGAGGCACATATTGGCTGGGGAGACAGAGGCACACATGGGTCAGGAGGGATAGAGGCACACATGGGTCAGGAGGGACAGAGGCACACATGGATCAGGAGGGACAGAGGCACACATGGATCAGGAGGGACAGAGGCACACATGGGGCAGCGGGGACAGAG
The DNA here is from genome assembly GCF_038048845.1 of Mixophyes fleayi. Taxonomy (NCBI): domain Eukaryota; kingdom Metazoa; phylum Chordata; class Amphibia; order Anura; family Limnodynastidae; genus Mixophyes; species Mixophyes fleayi. The sequence continues at coordinate 65,293,721 of NC_134403.1, read as the reverse complement.
GCACATATTGGCTGGGGAGACAGAGGCACATATGGGCAGGGGGACACAGGCACACATGGGTCAGGAGGGACAGAGGCACTCATGGGGCAGAGACATGCAAGTGGGCGGCAGATGCACACATTGGGAGGGAAAAATGGAGGCTGAAAAAGGCAGGGTTGTAATGCAGATGGAAGATCTAACTTCAGGCTCCGCTTTTACAGTGCACCGCAAGAGAGGCACTCAATAATAATGTGTCAGAAGGGAGGCGAAGAGGGGAAAAACAGGTAGAAGGAGGCTGTAGGTAGAGGATGTAGCGCTGCGGTACCTGTATAAATGACCGCACGCGCACTACAGTTCAAAGGGAGACTATCTGTTCCCCCAGAGACACCAGCGGCAGAAGCTCGGAGTTCCCGAAAACAGCGTTCCCCCTTGATGTCGGGACGTGACCTGGGGGCCGGCGTGCCATTGAAAACGGCTCCGCGTGCCACGTCTGGCACGCGTGCCGGGGGTTGCCGACCCCTGGACTAGGGTATACATTCCTGTTAGGTAGTGTTAAGAAGCAGGCTTCAAGTATGCACAGATGTTTAAATAGATATTCAGGGCGATGAACATGAAAAACACAATGTATAGAAAACACTAAAGTATAATAAAAAGGAGATGATGATTTTGGTGCAAATGACACAAATATGGTACTGAAAGCATCACTCATTTTTGCCAGCACAAATATGAAATGTGCACATAAAAGAATGATGATTATTACCTAGAACATTATGTGGTGAAATAGCCGCAAGGTTACAGCGGAACCTCAAGTCTATGTTACAGTACAATGGACAGCACAGTGGCTCAGTGATTATGGGCAGCATGGTGGCTGAGTGGTTAGCACAGTACTGGGGTCATAAGATCGAATCCCAACCAGGTCCTTATCTGTGTGGAGTTGTATGTTCTCTTGGTATTTGTCTGGGCTTCCTACCACACTCAAAAATATACTGGTAGGTGAATTGGCTGCTGACAAAATTAACCTCAGTCCGTGTGTATGTATGTTAGGGAATTTAGACTATAAGCTCCAATGTGGCAAGGACTGATGTGAATGACAAATATTCTCCGCTGTGAAATTGGTGGCGCTATATAAATAAAGGATGATGATGAACCTCACCGTTAAATAAATTGCCCCTTAAGTGTGCATTGTATTCAATGACAATACATGTCTTTAGCCTTCAGCGTACCCCATTTGTGTTGCAGTCTACGTATACTAACAGCTCACTTTGTAATTTCATAATAGCTCTATGCTTTTATTGTTCCTCAAACAGCTGATATACATTAATTAAAAAATAAATGTTATTACATTGTCTGTTCAGCGTAATGTCAATTAATTTCTTTCATCCTTTTATATATAAACAATCCACCAGTAAAATTATTTCAGTTTTGATATTGCAGGTATGTTGCTATTATGATTTCTATAAAAATAAAAGGACGCCACAATATAGACAACAGTAACTTAGCATAATGAGAACAGTAACACCCAGTTCAAGTATAAAATCAGCAGGTAACAGCTCCAAAAGGCAGCAGCTGACGGGACTCTTCTGAGTAGACTGTGCTTTACATCCTCTTTAGATCACCACTGTAAGAAGAACCATCATGTCTCATCACTCCATCCTCTCCTCCTCTGGACACAAGGGCTTCAACTCCTGTTCTGTTGCTTTACCTAAACACTCCAGCTCACACAGCATCTTCTCACACTCTTCTAAACATGCAGGATACGGTCACAAGGCTCAGCATTGCTATAGCAGTAAGAGTGCACACAATATTGGATCAAAGGGACATAAGATTTCACATGGAAGTTTTCATTTAGGATCTGGATTTGGTATAAGTAGAACAGGTCATGGTTTTGGAGGTTCACCTTGTTCTGGACAAATCAACCTTGTAACTGTGAATAAGGGACTCCTGGCACCACTTAACTTGGAGATTGACACCAACATCCAGAGAGTGAGGAATGAGGAGAAAAATCAAATCAAGGGTCTCAATAATAAGTTTGCTTCCTTCATCGACAAGGTAAGAATTTTTTTTGGGGGCATGATGCTTTTGAATGCAAGAATGGAAACAGGTGTGGCATATAATTGTTTTATCAAGCACAAATGAAAAATATACCGGTACAAGACATCACAGGGAACCGCAGCAGAGCATACATTTTATAATATACAGGGACAGTTGTAGGGAATGACAAGTTGCATTAAAACATTTGGCATTACACGACTTTAGTAGCTGGTCCTTCAATTGTTGATACCCATAAACATTTTCTAGCCTCTCATCAGTTCTGAGCCTGGAGGTATATGTAAATAGTGCATCATTTACCGAAGTGTCAAAGTAAATAAATTTATTACCTTTCTCAATACATTTACATTATGTGTGACTTCTTCCATCCCCTTTATTTGGTTGTGAAATTTAATAAATATGGCTGTGTATATGCTAGAATTCTAGAGTAGCATTATATTTAAACACAAGTTAACCCGTGCATGATACTCATGCATTCTAGTCAAATCAAGCTACTTAAGGTGTTAAAAAGGTTCTTGTCGTGCATTTGGGCCATAGCCCAGGCCTCCTCAGTGAAAGAGCGTTACTTCCCGACGTAAGCGCCCTTTTTTAACGTGGTTTTGTCCACATGTCACCACCTCATCATTCTTCTCCATCACCTCATCCTTCATCTTTATAGCCACATCTATCCAGATGTCTATCCAGACACAGGGATCTCTCTCAGCGGTCCTGAGTATCACACTCCTCTCACTCTGTCACCCCCGGCAACCACCAACCACTACCCACTGTCACCCCCGGCAACCACCAACCACTCCCAACTGTCACTTCTCCTTCATGAAATATATATATTTTTTTTTAAATCTTTATAAACACTTTTAACAATTAACAAATTAAATTAACAAATTAAAAACATCTTAGTATACCAAATTTCAGCCCTTTCTGAATTTTTTTTCCCACACACACTAAGAATTTAGTAGGTCAGTGTATAACTCCGCCCAGCAGGTGGCGCTGCAGCTTGGTTTTATTTTTTCCACACACACACACACACACACACACACAGACAGACTAACACACGCCACTAAGCATTTATATTATAGATTACATCAGCTAAAGCAATATCTGAGATAAAAATATTTTCCTTCTGATTAGAAAGATATGTCCATGTGTGAGTGAAGCATTAACAAACACATTTTGCTTTGAAGTCAAGAATGTATTTTACAATTTGTGCTAATCATCTAATTATTCCATCTGAAGGATTTATGCTTATGGTTTAATTTCATTTAGGTAAGATTCCTGGAACAACAGAATAAGATGCTGGAGACCAATTGGGCTCTTCTACAAGACCAAAATACAGCCAGATTTGAGATTGAACCTATGTTTGAGGCTTTTATCAGCAATCTCAGGAGACAACTTGAGAATCTGGAATGTGAGAGGGCACGTCTGGATGCAGAACAGAACAGCATGGAGGGAACTGCAGAAGAAATAAGGAGAAGGTAATGAATATTCTCTTTGTGCTTCAAAATGCAAAACTATACACTGTACAGCACTGTTAGGTCTCCCATGCGTGGCAGCTTTTCCAGAGTAGTCGTCTATTTTTCCGCACTAAATCTTTAACTCCCAATACTTATTTTCCAATAATTTAAACCCCTTATGAGCGCAAATTAAAGGTCAGAATAGGTTCCTATAACTGCTGGTGAAGCAGTTATAGTAATCTATTCTGATTTTTAATTTGTGTTCATCAGGGGTTTAAATGATTGGAAAATAAGTATTGAGAGTTAAAGAATTTGAGACCAAAAAGGAAGTAAGGGGTGGAATTTTTGGTATGACCAAACTTCAAGATACATAGATATCACTGCATTTCATTTCAAAATTAAGGGAGCCCTAATCTTTCAGTGTTACCACCATATGCGTCTTGTAACACACTATGGTATACTGCAAAGGGAAATCAAATAGCAATTGATGGGAGCAGCATACTTCTATATATTGCAATTCTGCTTTTTGATCACTTAATAAACATGACATGACTTTACAATCTGTTAATAGAATTTCAACCTAGGAAAAGTAAACATAATATGATAATCCGTAACTTTTCACCTTACAGCTATGAAGCTGAGGTAAACAGACGCACAGCAGCTGAGAATGAGTTTGTTGGGATGAAAAGAGTAAGTACTATACTTTTAAACATTTATGCATTGCTTAAACTTCCCATATGACAATATACATTTATATATTATATATTATGATATATTAACTATACCTTGATTTCAGGATGTTGATGCTGCAGTTATGAGCAAAGCTGAATTTAAGGCAAGGGCTTACACCCTTACTGATGAGATCAACTTCCTGAGGACTCTGTATGATGCGGTAAAATTCATTCATGATATTTTTTTGTTTAATGGTTTAAGGTTTTCACTATGATATTCCTTTAATAGTTGAATTTTCTTATATTAGTTTCTATTTTGCAGGAGATCAGCCAACTCCAGGCTCAGATCTCAGACACCTCGGTAGTTGTGTCCATGGATAACAGCCGAGATTTGGACCTAAACAGCATCATTGATGAGGTCAGAGCTCAATACGAGGAGATTGCTAGCAGGAGCAGAGCTGAGGCTGAGGCCATGTACCAGTCAAGGGTGAGTCTGTCACACAAGCCCTAAATATATATTTATATTTAAGTGCATTAATTGTTTGATATTCACTGTCTATGTCCTGTTTCTGCAGTTTGAGGAACTTCGCATGGCAGCTGGAAGAAATGGCAGTGATCTGCAGAACAGCAGAAATGAGATGGTTGAACTGAACCAGAATATTCAAAGACTTAGAGGCGAGATTGAGCATGCAAAATCTCAGGTATAAAGATATATAAAATATAAATAAAATAAAAAAAAACAAAGAAAATCAAAACGAACCCTACTGTCCTTTAAATTTATTTTTAGCGTGCTTCACTGGAAGCTGCTATACATGAGGCTGAGGAACGTGGAGAAGCTGCTGTCCGGGATGCCAAGAATAAACTGGCTGAGCTGGAGGCTGCTCTACAGAAGGCCAAGCAGGACATGGCTCGCCAACTGCGAGATTACCAGGAACTGATGAATGTTAAACTGGCTCTGGATATTGAGATTGCTACATATAAGAAGATGTTAGAGGGAGAAGAGTGCAGGTAAATTGAATATCCTACTTACATTGTTTAATAAAGGTACAATATTTTCCGATCAATATAATACTTAAAATGAGATTGAAATATATATATATATATATATACACATATATATATATATATATATATATATATATATATATATATAAAAATATTCCCTTCCATAACTAATTAAGTAAAAGATTTTCAAACATCAGAAGTTAACATCAGAAGTTATTCACACTTAACCATCGCTCAATGATTTGCATAAAGAAATATAAATCTATATAAACCAGCTAAATGCTGACTCCAACTCAACTTGTATATTACATATTTTAGTTTTCTTCTAAGGCCTCTACTGTCATTTTTATTTTATTCCCATTTCTGTTGTAATACATCATACTCATGAACAACGCATTTCATTAGTTTTTGCACCCAGGGAAAACTTACTCTGCACTGCAGCTTGCCGCTGGAGGGGTGAATCTAGCACCACCTAGGGGGGAGAGTCTCTATAAGTGCTCCCAGATCATATTATGCCGCACTGTAGTGCCCCCAGTTCATACTATACCACAGTAGTACACCAGTTCATTTTATCATCATCTTTAGTTATTTATATGGCATTTCACAATCTGCAGAGCCACACAATCAACAAAAAAGTATTATATTACATATAAAAATAAATATTCTTATTATGCCGCATAGTAATGCCCTCAGTTTGCCACACAGTAATGTCCCCAATTCATATTATGCACACACATTACCATTAAACACATATAATTATACCAACATACGTAGGCACTTTATATTCCTATGTGCGACCTCTGGAATCAACACACATCAGACGTCTTCAGTTCTGCATCAGAACAAGGGGGGGGACTGCTGCAGCCGGCATGTGCAGCAACTCAGTTTCATGAAGCAGCTGCAGTGTGAAAAATTTGGGTGTGTATTATGGTGTGTCTTGACACACCTAGCACACCCTATGCGCACACTTATGAATTGCACAAAACCCTACTGCATAATAAGAAACAGCCAGAAAGGGACACTTTGTTCCATCAACATCATTAATGACTAATGTTACAGTTAAAAAACTGACACCTTAATAACACTATAAAATACTAACTATTTTCTCTTCCACTTTAGGATGACTGGTGATAGCTCTGTGAACATATGTAAGTAAAATGTAAACATGTTTATTCTCTGCTATGTTCCCTGGATTTAGCTATTTTAAGGTGGATTAAATCAGTGCATAGAATGTCACCGTAACCCCTCACTCTGGGGATTATGTTAAGTTGAATGCAAATTGTGTTTCTGATTTGTAAACACTTTTTTTTTTATTTCTGGGAAGAAGCACTAGTTCCAAAAGTAGTGATGTGTGTGGATGCACACAGGTGTAAAAAAAAGTGTATTATACACCAGCAATGCAATTTGTGTTCAACTTAACATGAGCCTCTTTAGGAGCAATGTTACCAACTTTATAGGTTAGTACAAGCTGTGGTGTTTCACAAAGAAAAGTTATGTTTTATTGAATGTGAATAGTAAAAAATGTTATTCATTTAAGCTTTATCCATAAAATGATTCATAGTATCTGTTTATGATACAATAATTACTATCTATAAATTCATTTGTTTGCTTTTATTGCTGTGTAGCTGTCCTGCACTCCAGCACTGGTGGAAAACACCATTCAGTAGGACACCAAAGTGGACATTATCATCACAAGGGAGGAAATAAATCCAGCAGCCACATCTCCAGGAAACATCACTCTGGTCATGGGCACTACTGCTGAAGTGGAGGTGTAGACTGAAGCCTTAGTTTATGAGTTCCATTGAGCTTCCTTTGTTATTTACAATCATGCCTTGTAAATATTATCAACCCTGCTTATCTATGCTTTCTTCAATAAATTATCTTTTCCCATCAGTGGGTAAGAAAATCATCTTTATTCTCATTCTCTTATTATAAACTAAAAAGTATGCAATGCAGAATGATGGGAAACCATTATAAAAGATGTTATGACCACTCACCAGAATAGATTACAATCAATAGATAACATTAAATTGCATTTGCATTTTAAATACATTCATAAACCTCTTGCTAGGAAAAAGTCAAAAGAATACTAAAATAATAACTCATACACTCAACTTAGCTATAAAGAAGAGGCATTCAACTTGCCAACTTAAAGGAGGCAGTCAGTTGTAATAACTTAGTTTCATAGACTGCAATTAGATATATGGTAAATAACTTGGTAAAATAAGTAGGTAATTGCTCTTGACTTCAGTAAATTCCATACTCACTAGTTATTACCTACCAATACCACCTTAAGTACTTGTATCATACTCCAGCCATACTCTGGAGTATGCTACCTTATCTAATTATACTAAATCCTATACTTAAAAGTTTAAAGACAAATAGAGTGAGTATCTGCACTTCCTTAATGGTGTGAAATAGGCTGCCAAAATAGGATAAATGTAGTGAAGGAGTGGGCTGCAACCCTCCCACATATATTGATATGGAGAACCCTAGGTGCCAGAACATGTGAAAACGGTGTAATCCATAAATTGTAAATGTTTGAATGATTGCAAATAATCTCAAGGTAATATATTCATACCAAAACACAGCAACATCAGTGCACTGATAAAACAACATAGGATAAACATAGAGATGTGCAGAACATGTACTCAGTACAAAAATTATGTTCAGTCTCTATATTGGGTGAGGAGACATCACGAATAATATTGAACAGTCTCAGCTTGCCCCTCAGCAATCCCTTTGTCAAAAATGTAAAACATCTTAACTCTCCAAATCCTGTAAATTCACAGTCCTAAGCAGAGGTACCAGGAATATATGGGAGCAGCTAGTTGCCGTGATAATGCTGACAAATCCACTCCCAGATAAATCTATGGATAGGGGTAATTTCACTTTTTCCAAATTTGTGCCTGCTGTATAAGCAAAATCGTGCCTGCTAAATAAGCAAAAGCAATGGGTGTATTGTGAGCAAATGTTTGCTAGAATGTCCCACCAAAAGGTCTCACAGTCAAATACCTGGCAGCAGTGGCTGGTTGCGAGATGTGGACAGATAGTCACTTACCGGTAGGAGCTTTCCAGGAACTTCCAGTGCTAGTCTCAATCTTGTTGTTTAAAATATATATATATATCTAAGTCTAAGAATTCCACCCTACTGATACTGATGTTAGCAGTGAATTTGATATTAAGATGGTTCTCATTCATTTAGTTCAGAAATGATTCTAGTCTCTCCCTGGTGTCTGTCCAGATACAAATCACATCATATATGTACTGTTGCCAAAGAAGGACATGATTCAGATAGGGATTGTTCTCCTATATGTGTTGGTTCTCCCAGTGGGCCATAAACAGATTTGCGTAACTGGGCGAAAACTTTGTACCCATAGCAATCCCGCAAATCTGTCTATGGTACCCACTGGTGAAAAGTAATTGTGTTGTAGGATGAATAAGATTCTGTCTAGTATAATTCAATTTGTTCAGCTGGCAGTCTGCAGCCTGCCTCATGTTCAATGATTGTGTATAACGACTAGAGATGGGCGGACTCGGTTCCCAGGGATCCGAATCCATCCGAATTTCGCATATCCGAGTACCGAGCCGAGCAGGCTCAGTACTCTCCCGCCCATTTGGAATCGAAATCAAGGCAAAAACCCATCGTGACGTATTCGTATTTCTGAGCTCGGTTCTCTTGAGATTTAAAAAGCATTAATACCAGCCTCCACAGCAATACATCGCCATTTGACAGAGGGAGAGAGCAGGGTTAGGTCACTGACTATATCAGCGCAGGGACACATTATTGTTTCTATTCTATACAATTCTAATATTGATACCAATTGTTACAGCAGTAAGAGGAGGATAAAGGAGGTTTTTTTTTTCAATTTCTGGCACTTCAAGTGCTTTTGGGGTGTCCCTTATTCCCCATTGTTTTGCAGTAATTTTTCTGGCTGTCAAAAGTCATATTTGTCAGCAGTATCTAAAACAATATTTTGCACTACAAGTGCTTTTGGGATGTCCCATATAACCCAGTGTTTTACAGCAATTTTTCTGGCTTTCAAAAGTCATATTTGTCAGCAGTATCTAAAACAATATTTTGCACTACAAGTGCTTTTGGGGTGTCCCATATTCCCCAGTGTGAAACACTAATTTTTCTGGCTGCCAAAAGTCATATTTAGCAGCAGTATCTATACAATATTTTGCACTACAAGTGCTTTGGGGTGTTCCAAATTCCCCAGTGTGAAACACTAATTTTTGTGGCTGTAAAAAGTGATATTTATCAGCAGTATTTAAAACAATATTTTGCACTACAAGTGCTTTTAGGGTCTACCATATTCCCCAGTGTTTTACAGTAATTTTTCTGGCTGCCAAAAGTCATATTTAGCAGCAGTATTTATCCAATATTTTGCACTACAAGTGCTTTTGGGGTCTCTCATATTCCCCAGTGTGTACCACTAATTTTTCTAGCTGTCAAAAGTCATATTTGTCAGCAGTATCTATCTAATATAATTTTGGCACTACAAGTGCTTTGGCCTCATTAAAATGGATTCATAGCAGTCCACATATGAGCAGAATCAGCAAGCAGGTGCTGTCACCAGTCCTGATGGTAGTGTTCCCAGTACGTCATCTGGTAAAGGCGATGTCAAAGTACATAGTCCTTTTTAAATTAGGGAAAAAAACACACACCAAAATTTTTTTTACTGTGTTGAAGCAAAAAAGAAGTGTAACTGAGGAAAAGTTAAGTGCCGATAATTTTTTTTTTGCCAACATGACATTCTACACACGCAGTGGCAAAGAAAGAATGAGGCCTTCGCCTTCCTCTATCAGTGGCAGATCCAAAAATGTTACCGAGCCTTCTTCTTGTACAGTCACTCGTGACCAAGCAAGACCAAGTAATTTGGAGTCTAAAAGTGGTGCACAACTACTGTTACGCGTCAAAGCCGAGCTGCAAGAAAACAGTAAGGCATTAGAGGATAATGTATGCTCTGAATCAGAAATGACACCAATCCCTGTGGAGAGTCCATCCACCAGTGGTATGTCTAATCGTGAGCATTCTGTTAGTGACAGTGTACCCATAAAGAAGGGTCCTTTCAGCAGTCCTGCTGATGTGTGCCTCAACAGCCCGAGTGTAGCCGATGATACACCAATTGAGGATGCCACTTTGGAATTACAAGAGGATGAGGGGGAGATTTGGGTAGGCGACGAGGGCACTAATGATGATGTTGATGATTATGATGCAGACAGATACCAAATTACCTTTCTCAATTTCTATTTATATTGTAGACTCTATAACGGCTGAATAGTTTTCTATTTTACTCCTAGTGGAGAGGGGGTCTGATGCAGACAGATACCAAACTGCCTTTCTCAATTTATATTTATATTGTAGACTCTCTAACGGCTGAATAGTTTTCTATTTTACTCCTAGTGGAGAGGGGGTCTGATGCAGACAGATACCAAACTGCCTTTGTCCATTTCTTTTTATATTCTAATTATACAATCTATGCAGGCTGCTTTTTTCCTATTCAACTACAAGTGGAGGGTGGGGGCGGGTCATAGACAGCCACCAAACTACCTTGGTCCATTTATTTTTATATTCTAATTCTACAGTCTATGCAGGCTGCTTTTTTCTATTCAACTACAAGTGGAGGGTGGGGAGGGGGTCATAGACAGCCACCAAACTACCTTGGTCCATTTATTTTTTATATTGTTCAGTCTATGCAGGCTGCTTTTTTTCTATTTAACTACAAGTGGAGGGGGGGGGGCTATAGAGACTGAAACCAAACTGCCTTTGTCCATTTCAATTTATATTGTACAGTCTATAACGGCTGAATTTTTAAGTATTTTCTACAAGTGGAGGGGGGCTTAGAGAGACAGAAACCAAACTGCCTTTGTCCATTTCTTTACATATTTAACTATAAGTGTAGGGTGTAATATACACCCAAAGACGATGGCTGCATTGCCAATAGTCTAAGATGAAGAGGAAGACAATCAGGTTTGTCTGAAGAATTAAGGACGGCCTACCAGGGGTTAAACTGTTTTCTTCCTAATTTATTAGCTTTAGAATTACCTTACTTATCCAAGGAACAGGTGGAGCACTAAATTTGGTTACTTTATGCCCAAAAACATTGATTTTTAAACAAAATTGCAAAACAAAACCAAACAAAACCAAAACGAAAACACGCAAGGGCGGTTTGGCAAAACCAAAACCAAAACACGACGGTAATCCAGATCCAAAACCAAAACCAAAACACGGGGGTCAGTGAGCATCTCTAATAACGACGTGACGTCACACGTCATCAGTATGTAGCCTTCCTCCAATTGAATGCCTTTGAGAATCTCTAAAATATGGCTAGTGTCCCTCAGGGAGCTTTTTTGATGGGTAGCTAAAAGCTGTAAAAAAAATCAATATAACTTGATAGGCTCAATCGTCACCATCATCATCATCACCATGTATTTATATAGCGCCACTAATTCCGCAGCACTGTACAGAGAACTCATTTACATCAGTCCCTGCCCCATTGGAGCTTACAGTCTAAATTTACTTACATACACATACACACACAGACAGACAGAGACAGAGAGACTAGGGTCAATTTGATAGCAGCCAATTAACCTACTAGTATGTTTTAGGAGTGTGGGAGGAAACCGGAGCACCCGGAGGAAACCCACACAAACACGGGGAGAACATACAAACTCCACACAGACATAAGACCATGTTCAGGAATTGAACTCATGACCCTTGTGCTGTGAGGCAGAAGTGCTAACCACTTAGCCAACCATCCTGCCCAACCATGCTGTTCAATGTGAGTGAATCTATGCCCGAGACGATGTGTCTACCGGGTGGCTTAGTGAGTGATTTATGGACTTTGGGCAGTTGATATATTACTGGTAATATCAGAGCCAATTGCAACCAACATAAGCAGATCAACCAGTCAATCAGTAGTAGGCAGAGCTTAATTGTACACGTGTCGATAATAGTAGTATTATAGCCGGGTACCCAGCGGTTGTTCCAATGATCTCCAGTGTAGATGGCAGCAAGAGGGATCTTTGTGTTGTGGAGAGAGTCCACATGCATTTTCTGTATGGGTTAGATGTAAAGGGCGTTAACAACATGCTTCGTCCAAAAAGGACTTTCTCAAGGATGTATATTCCAGTGTTTGGCTATGTACCAATAAATTCCCATCCCACTTGCCAAGAGTTCTTCTGATTGGATGGATAACGTTATATAGAACATATATGTGCATTTGGCTAGTAAAAACCTGTATATGTAATCGCAATCAAAGCTGTCCATTAATATATGTTCCATCATTCATTGTCATATACTCTAAATATATTGCTCTTAAACAGTAATACAATGCCAAGATCTTAAGTTATTAAGTAATAGTGGGAAAAGATCCACAATAATTAGAGATGGGTGGGCTCGGTTCCCCAAGAACCGAACCCGCCCAGACTTCACCTATCCGGGTACGTACTCGGGCGCCAATTCGGAATCAAAATCGAGGCAAAACGTCATTGTGACGTCGTCGGAGCTCTGTTCTCACGATATTTGAAATCCATAAATACCCTCCTCCACAGCAATGCATCGCCATTTGACAGAGGGAGAGAGCAGGGTTAGGTCGTAGGCAGCATTAGAGCAGGGAGAGAGCAATTATTCTATACATTATACTTGCAATTATTCTTGAAATTCTTCTAGCAATTGTTATAGCAGGAAGAGAGGAGGATAGAGGAGGCATTTTTGCAAACATTACCAACAGTTTGGGGTGTCATATTCCCTCCACCAGAAACTATTTTCTGGCTGCAGATAGTCTTATCTAGCAGCACTATCTATTGAATATTTTGCACTACTAGTGCTTTGGGGTGTCCCATATTCCCCAGTGCGAAACCACAATTTTTCTGGCAGCAGAAAGTCATATCTAGCAGCACTCTCTTTTGAATATTTTGCACTACAAGTGATATGGGGTGTCCCATATTCCCCAGTGTGAAACCACAATTTTTCTGGCTGCAGAAAGTATTATCTAGCAGCACTATCTATTGAATATTTTGCACTACAAGTGCTTTGGGGTGTCCAATATTCCTCAGTGTGAAACAACAATTTTACTGGTGTTGAAAGTCTTATCTAGCAGCACTATCTATTGAATATTTTGCACTACAAGTGCTTTGGTGTGCCCCATATTCCCCAGTGTGAAACAACAATTTTTCTGGTGTTGAAAGTCTTATCTAGCAGCACTATCTTTTGAATATTTTGCACTACAAGTGCTTTGGGGTGTCCCGTCCCATATTCCACAGTGTGAAACCACAATTTTTCTGGCTGCACAAAGTTATATCTAGCAGCACTATCTTTTGAATATTTTGCACTACAAGGGATTTGGGGTGTCCCATATGCCCCAGTGTGAAACAACAATTTTTCTGGCTGCAGAAAGTCTTATCTATCAGCACTATCTATTTAATATTTTACACTACAAGTGCTTTTGGCTCATTTAAATGGATTCAAATCAGTCCACATATGAGCAGGATCAGCAAGCAGGTGCTAGCACAAGTCCTGATGGTAGTCTTCCCTGTACGTCATCTGGTAAAGCCTATGTGAAAGTACATAGTCTTTTTAAATCTGAGAAAAAACTGTGTTAAAGCGAAAAAGAACTGTAAATGAGGAAAAGTTAACTGCTGATAAAAATTTTTTGCCAACATTCCATTCTACACACGCAGTGGCAAAGAAAGAATGAGGCCTTTCTCTATTAGTGGCATATCAAAAAATGTTACTGAGCCTTCTTGTATGGTCACTCGTGACCAAGCAAGTCCAAGTAATTTGGAGTCCAAAAGTGGTGCACAACTACGTGAAAGCCGAGCTGAAAAAAAACAGTAAGGCATTAGAGGAAAATATATGCTCAGAATCAGAAATGACAACAATCCCTGTGGAGAGTCCATCCATGTTAGTGTACCCATAAAGAAGGGCCCTTTCAGCATTTCTGCTGATGTGTGCCTGAACAACCAGAGTATAGCCGGTGATACACCAATTGAGGATGCCACTTTGGAATTTGAAGAGGATGAGGGAGAGATTTGTGTAGGCCACGGGGGCGCTAATGAGGAAGTTGATGAGGATGAGGTTGTTTGTGTAAGTCCTGCACCAGTGTCAGCAGTTCTGGCACGTGACAAGAAAAAGGCTATTGTCATGCCTGGGCATAAAACAAAAAAATCCACTTCTTTTGTGTGGAATTATTTCTACCCAAATCCAATAGCCATTTGTAGTGTATGTCAAGCCACAGTCAGTCGAGGGAGGGACCTTAACCATCTTGGAACCTCATCCATATTATGCCATTTGACAAGAGTTCATGGCAAGCTGTTGGGAAAAGCTGAAAGTTCTTCCAAAAAAATTACAAGCACTCCATCATCAGCTAGGACCCTTCGGTCACCAACATCCCACCACACCATCCTCATCAATATCCTCAGTAGCGCTTGGAGTTAGCCCTGCATCCCACTTAGTAAGGCTGGATGACTCCTGCACTATAATTGATTCCTCTGAAGAAAGCGTTAGTCCCACTGCTGCTGCTGTTGCATCTGCTAGGGGTGAATCTTCATCCCAGAAGAAGGCCAAGAAAAAGAGCAGTCCTACATTACAACAATTAACTGTGAAACAATCATTTACTAGGGGAAGCAAATATGACAGCAGTCACCCAATCGCCAAGCGAATCCCAGACACCATAGCTACCATGTTAGTGTTAGATCTGCATCCAATATCCACAATAAACGCAGCTGGTTTTTCACAGATAATTGAGGTTTTGTGTCCGCGTTACAGAATTCCATCGCAACATCATTTTTCCCGTAAAGCTATTCCACAACTATACCAAAAAGTGTGTAAAAATGTAGTGATTACGCTGAAAAATGCCATTCTGCCCACTTTCCA
Source organism: Mixophyes fleayi (assembly GCF_038048845.1). Taxonomy (NCBI): domain Eukaryota; kingdom Metazoa; phylum Chordata; class Amphibia; order Anura; family Limnodynastidae; genus Mixophyes; species Mixophyes fleayi. Next base: position 65,278,683 of record NC_134403.1, on the reverse strand, counting down.
CTTAACCACATATATGTGGACAAGTGGAAGTGGGCAAACCAAAGACTATATGACTGTGACAGCCCACTGGGTTGGTCATTCGCCTTCACCAGCAGGAACAGCAGCAGCATGTACACCACTACATAACATTTGTCACAGACAGGCCACTCTTTGTATCACCGGCTTTACTAACAGGCCTACAGCTGATAATTTGTTATGAAAACTAAGAGATGTGATTGATACATGACTTATACCACTTGGACTCTCCCTAGGATATGTCATTTCTGATAACGCCAACAATATTGTGCAAGCATTACAGCTGGGTGAATTCCTTCACTGTTTTGCTCACACCATAAACTTGGTGGTGCAGAGCTTCCTAAGAAATAACCGTGAGGTGCAGGACATGCTTTTGGTAGCCCGTAAAATTTCGGTGCATTTCAGGCATTCTACCACAGCATGTAGGAGATTGCAGCAGCTGCAAGAATAATTTATTTTGCCCTGCCACCAACTGAAGCAATAGGTGGTAACAAGTTGGAATGCCAAACTTTATATGCTTGTGAGGATGGAGAAACTGCAAAAAGCCATCCATGCTTACTCCACAAGCCATGACATTGAGAAAGGACGGGGAATGTATTTTATTCCAACACAGTGGATAATACCTTCCATGTTGTGCAAGGTGCTGAAACGATTTGAAGTAGTCACCTGTGAAGTTAGTTTAGACACTGTTAGCTTGAGCAAAGTGATTCCCCTTATTCGACTTTTGGAAAAGCAGCTTGAGAAATTGAAGGAGGAGATGAAACAAAGCAATTACGCCAAGTATGTCGGACTTGTAGATTAAGAACTTTAATTGCTTCGACAGGATTGAAGAGTTATCAACATCTTGAAATCGGATCATTACATTTAGGCGACTGTGCTTGATCCTAGGTTTAAGAGCTATGTCTTATCTTTGTTTTCAACTGTCCCAGATCAGAAGAGATGCAATGAACTCCTTTTGAGCAGGTTGACAGCTGGAGTGGTATGTGACACAATAGCGTCCCCTCCTTCAGTTCCTCAGGCTACTGCTGCTAGGAAAAAAACTTAGCGCTTCCAAGAGACCCAGTGATGATGTAGATGATTTAGCAGAACATTTTGACATCTGGTCTGATCTAAAAGATTTGCCCAAAAATCGTGGCACCTCTGCCGTAACGCCACCTACTATCAACATCCATAGAATGGTGGAGGATTATTTTAATGACCGCATAGAAATAGGCATGTTAGTCAGTCTCTTTACATACTGAGATGAAAAAAAGGCATTGGAGACCCATGTTCAAACTCGCTTTGCAATACCTAAGCTGCCCACTCTCCAGTGTGTACTCGGAAAGAGTTTTTAGTACAGCCGGGAACCTTGTCAACAATAGGCTTAGGAGGCTACTTCCTAAAAATGTCAAAAAGATGATGTTGATCAAAATGAACTACAAATTCCACAAGGAAGGGCTTTACCAGCAATTACATCAAAATACAGAGACTTTTGTAATGGTGGAATCCAGCGGGGATGAATTAGTGTTGTGTGAGGATGATGACAGTGTAGATTGCAGGTGCTGGGATCTAGCTAAGAGAAGGAAGCTAGCTGATGCTGGAATGCTTATTAATATTTTGGGTATAATGGCATGTTGGCAATTTAATGTTTTCTACAGTAAAGTTTCACCTTTATTAAAGATGTGTTTTTTTCACATTTTTTATTTTTTACTTTTTTTATAGAGACTTCTGTAATGATGGATTCCAGGGGGGATGAATTAATATTGTGTGAGGTTGATGTACACACTGATGAGGGTGAGGATGAGGCTGAAGATGATGACAACAACATCTTGCCACTGTGGAGTTCATTGACAGCACTGTTAGCTTAGCTGCCTTAAGCCCAATGTTAGCTTGTTTTGTGGGAGGCTCAAACAAACCAAGCACTTCAGCCACAAAAGTGGCATTCCTTGTCGTTGAAGTGCTTGGTTTGTTAAAGTGTGCATGTCCTTTTTAAGATCTAACATAAGGGTGGGTGGGAGCGCCAAAGGACAATTACAACTTGCATCACTGTTCTTTCCTGACACTGCTGTATGGCACTGGCAATGTTTCCTAGATGTAATATAAACTGATGTATGTTTGAGCCATTGTTCTAACCAGCCTCTTGCTGCAGTCTTACAGTTCATTGACAGCACTGTTAGCTTAGCTGCTTTAAGCACATTGTTAGCTTGTTTTGTGGGGGCCAAACTAACCTAGCATTTCAGAAACAAAACTGTCACTCCTTGTCGCTGAAATGCTTGCATTGTTAAACTGTACCTGCTACCCTTCCTGTTTCTGTGTGAGTTTGTTAAACCTTTTTAACATATGGATGGGTGGGAGTTCCCAAGGACAATTCAATTTTGCATCACCTTTCTTTTGTGCCACTGCTGTGTGGCAATGTTTCCTAGATGTGCTATGAACTGCTGTGTGTTTGTGTCATTGCTCTGTCGCTTAGCATCCAGAGAGCTTGCTGCAGTCTTCTTCCGAAAGTGGATGAAAATAATATTGTGACTTGTTAGGTGGTCAAAATTGACTTGAAAAGTTTGGAAATTAGTGTTATTGAGGTTAATAATAATGTAGGAAAAAAGCAAAATTATGTGATTTTAGCATATTTAACAATGTTTCTAAAAAATACAGATCCAAAACCAAAACACGCAAGGGCGGTTTTGCCAAAACCAAAATCAAAACCAAGACACAAACTTAATACAGATCCAAAACCAAAACCAAAACACGGGGGTCAGTGAACATCTCTATTAAATAACAAGTTAAGTACCTTTTTAAGCATTCATCTCATTTCTCTTAACTGCCCTTCTACAAATCATTATCTCATTTTCAATATCTCTCTGGAGGAAACAAAATATGGCTGTCAGGCACAGTAAGTCTGATAACTACACACAGGCTCATATCTTTTAGCATGACATGTCAAAGTGGGGGTTATAAGGGTCAGGGTATTACACAGACCATACAGAGCTCACACAGAGCTCACAGGGGCAATTCAAGGACTCTTTGCTCACTACATCATGTGTCATGTGACTGTGTTTGCCAAATTAGTCCAGAACACAGAGCAGAATTATAAATTATTAACAACAGCTTGAAGAAACAAACCAAGGGAAAAATGTAAATAACAACTTTCTTCTTATAGCCTGCCACAATGATTTAGGTTAAAAAACCACACCTCAATTCATTGGATTGTTGCATTAAATTTGTTAGTTTACACATATTCAAGTGCATTGTGCCTTATTTGAGGCTTATTGAGCTGAAATAGTGTTCTGATTTTCGATACCTCTGTGATGTTATAAATTTCAGATCCTTCTGACTTACTATAAAAATCTGTGGGACAACACACAAAAGAAGGAACATCTTTAAATGTGTACAAAGTCTGTTGATGAAATTTAACCAGAATAATCCACCGAAAGACTATGTGCACTTCAGTAACAGATGATAGTCTACAAATACAATTGTGTGACAACATGATCAGACCTTTGGACTGTCTCTACATGACACTCTTTGTGTTTTACCAAAATGTTCACTTTTTCCACTGCAAAGTACATCAGAAACCCACTTCACTTGCATCATTCATTATTCCAATAACATGACTACCATATAACCTGTAAGTGTTGGGAATGTGTTATTTTACCCAATAATATTAAGGGGGGTAAACGGACTATAATATATCCATATGTTAAACAAAGTTTTATTGTATTCTTTCAAAAGCCAGACATAGACTATTAGCTACATGAAGTAATATTACAAATTAATTGTGTATAATCAAAGCACCTATTAATCCACTATACATAGCTGACACTATAAAAATTATATTACTGAGAAGGTGAGACGGTATGATTGAACCACAAAAATTATATAGTTTTATTATAGATGACACTTGTATACAGATGATACATACAGCTTTGATCAAACAGGTGTGTTGCTCATATGTTTTCTGTAAATGTAGAAAATGATGCTACCAATGTAATAAAAGTGGTAACACCCAGTTCAAGTATAAAAGCAGCAGGTGTCTGCTCCACAAGGCAACGGCTGACTTGACTCCTCTTAGTAGACTGTGCTTCACATCCTCTGTAGAAGAACCATCATGTCTCATCACTCCATCCTCTCCTCCTCTGGGCACAAGGGCTTCAGCTCTTGTTCTGTTGCTTTACCTAAACACTCCAGCTCACACAGCATCTTCTCACACTCTTCTAAACATGCAGGACATGGTCACAAGGCTCAGCATTGCTATAGCAGTAAGAGTGCTCACAATTTTGGATCAAAGGGCCATAAGATTTCAGCAGCAAGCTTTCATGGGAGAAGTGGATTTGGTATTGGTGAGACCAGTTATGGTTTTGGAGGACTATCTGGTTGTGGAGGTATCACCTCTGTTACTGTCAACCAGGGTCTCCTAGCGCCTCTGAACTTGGAAGTTGACCCAAACATCCAGAGAGTAAGGACAGAGGAGAAGAATCAGATTAAAGGTCTCAACAACAAGTTTGCCTCCTTCATTGACAAGGTACATAACTGCTGTAAAGGGTTTGAGTTCATACTGTCTTAAAAACAATTAGTTTGGAATATGTATAAGAGCAGCATTCTGATTATATTCCCATGTCTAGTATTATATATTTATTATATTTGTTACTTATATTTGTGGTAGTAATTAAATGTTCTCAGTTATTTTCTGTGGCCCTTTCAAGAGTTCTACTTTTTAAAAGCATTTATATCCTGGCTAGATATCTCATTTGTTTGCATATAAAATCTAGACATATTTTTTTTTCAGCTACCGATTTTAATTGCCCCAAAGTTCATTAGTGTAATGAAAAATCCTACCCAGAAAGATGCAACAATTTTGCTGCAGAACACTTTCATACTTCAGTTAGTAGAAGCCACAAATATAAGAAATGCCCTATTGAATTTAGTAATCTGAAGCAATGCAGAGCTTTTTAAAAATATTTTATTAAGTAGAACTAGTGATCTATATAGAGTATTTTTAATACTGCCATTTCAAAATATCCAACACTTCTAAACTTCCACTTGAGAAGTGTTAATCAGTGGGATTCGACTTCCAGCATGGAGTCAGAGGGAAGTGGTTTCCCATTTGAAGGCAAATTGAATTAATTGCTTTGTTTGGTTTGGCCTTCCTCTGAATCAACTCATGTTTATGAGGATTCAGGGTTAAACATGGATATAATATTTATTTATGTAATACAGTTTTACAGCACATGTATTATTATACTTGGATAACCATATAGTTTTATATTCATAATATATAGTGAAGATATATTTTATTTCTTATTTTGTCCATTCATTTTTGATTTGCTTAGGTGAGATTTTTGGAACAGCAGAATAAGATGCTGGAGACTAAGTGGGCTCTTCTACAAGACCAAAATACAGCCAGATTTCAGATTGAACCTCTGTTTGAAACTTTTATCAGCAACCTCAGGAGGCAGCTGGAGAATCTGGAATGTGAGGGAGCTCGTCTGGATGCAGAACGAAACAGCATGGAGGGAACTGCCGAAGAATTAAGGAGAAGGTATTTAAATTACAGTTTGTTGTTTCTTTTGTTTTGTTTTATTAAGAAAAGAGGCTTGTAGACTTCTTTTACAATAAGTATAACTATTTTTATCTGACCTGATAATTTGGCCACTGGATTGCATTGTTCCAGTAAAGAAAATTAATCAGATATACCGTAACAGTCAAAGTAGTGTCAGAAAAGGTACAAATGTTATATCTGACCTAATCAATTGGCTACTGGGTTACATCAGTCAATTTCAGCTTTTTAAATCCCAGGATACATTTAAAATGGGAGGAGTGTGTTCCATGTCATAGAGAACAATATATGATTGACTGTAAGCTGGACAATGTTCAACCAATCAGATTGCTGCCCTCTCCAATTTGCAGAATCCCCCCCCCTTCCTTTCTAATTTCCTGTCGCTGGATTGGTGTTAAATGGGAGAATTGCCTATTAAAAAAAGTAGAGTGTACTCTCTTGAGTCCTATGTCATTTATGGTAGGTAGATCTTTATGATCATTTTTTGCACAAGTCATTGTTCAATGCAACTTAATGTACATGTATCATACTTAACTGTAATTTGTACAAATACCTTGCTCCCTAACAATTGAATACAAATATTGCAGTTTATTTGTAGTCATCAGAGAGTAAAAGAAAATATGCAATTTATTCTAATTTGTTGTCTGTACATATTAACTGCTAACTAATGATTCCATGTATATATTTTTGTTTTATTATACTAAAATAAAACCTAAATGGTACTTGTAAACAGAGTGAAATTCAATTTCAAATTAATTTTATAAGTTTGCAAACTGTGTACTCAGCATAACTTTATGTATCTATGAATGTTCTGGCAACTGTCATTTTTATACATTAGACTGTTCATTTACACAATGAGTTTACACCACGCAAACCATATTGAAAACTTAATTTGCCTAGACTGAGACAAGAAGTTAGAAAAATAAAAGGTGTCTATTTATTAAATTCTAATTCCCCAGATTTTACTTTACCTTTCTAAGCTTCATTTTTTGCATTCAACTATAAGTAAAGTATACATTATTGTGATATATTTGGTTGGAATAATAAAACTGGAAGAAAACATTGAAACAGTCATTGTGCGTATTTATGAAATGTCAGGTGGGCAAGGTCAATGTTACTGGAGGAAAACAGTACAGAATTTAGTTTACACTGTTTGATCTAGACTTGTTAAATGGAGCATTGGTTTACCTTTATATTATATTCTTTATAAGTTTGATTTTATTTCTTAAACATTGAACTTCTTGTTTTTTATTAACACACAGTATACTCTGGTAATAGACTTATGAAAATATGTAACATACATAGTAACATAATAACATAGATGATAAGCTTGAAAAAAGACACCAGTCCATCAAGTTCAACCTTTTGGATCTCCAGCGATCCAGCACTTATATTTGAAATTGATTCAGAGTAAGCAACCGCCAATCTGTTTCAATTGTGAAAATTCCCCCAGACCCAATATTGCAGTCCTATTTTTACCCTATATCCACTACTATACTTCATTTTAATTAACAGTCGTATCCCTGGATACATTTTTCCGCTAAAAATTTGTCTAACACTTTCTTAAACATATCTATTGAATCTGCCATCACAACCTTCCCTGGAAGTGAATTCCATATCTTGACTGCCCTTACTTTAAATATTATGTAATTTGCAGGTATGAAGAGGAATTAAACCGACGTACCGCTGTAGAGAATGAATTTGCTGGACTAAAGAGAGTAAGAGATAAACAATACTTAATTTCCTTAATTGCCATTTTAAAGTGACATTCATAATTAAAGTGACTGAAATTTATTGATAAACAATGTTCTCTCTCTAACACAAAATGTAATATATTTGAAAGCTTGTTGCATTATTTTAAATTTGCAAACAAAAACGAAATCATTCAATATGATTAATACTCACACTTATGGAAAATATACATTATATGGAATATTTGATTACAATCATTATATTAAATTGAATTTGTATAACTCTTCACAATCAAATAAATGGCTTTGTAATTAAATGTGCTTTAACCTGTAGGAGGTCGACGCAGCCTTTATGAACAAAGCTGAGCTGCAAGCCAGAGCTGACTCCTTGACTGATGAGATCAACTTCTTAAGGACTCTGTATGACGCGGTAATGTTTGTGTTGCTACTTTACTTTAACACCTGTCTTTTTTTAAACTGGGTCCCTCCCATATGATATTATTTTGATATTATAGGGACACAAAAATGTCTTTATTGTCTATAACTAGGTTATTCTATAATATATGGGTCATCACTATATAGATCAGAGAATTTTGAGAAGAACAAGAGATATCATGTGGAGAGTACAAACTGCTGAGTTTAACTATTGCTGCTCTGTGTATTGCAACCATCACACAAACTTTATATGTATAATATTTATGTAAAAGCATAAAACACACACTCATGGAATTTTCCTTAGTGCTATGTCACTTAATAAACAAATTAATACATACTCTGTATTTGTGTTAGTATCTGCTCCTGTGCATTGTGCTCTTCGACTGAATTTAAAACAGGGACATTTCTTGCTCTTAATATTTGCTGTGACTTCACTGATAAACCCAGGAATCAAACTAAAGGGAAACTGTCTATCACTAACAATGTCCAACTATATTGTCTGCACATCACAGGAGCTGCCCATGACTTTAATAGACACATGTGGTATACTTGAAGTATGTGTGTTGTTATCAATATCACAATTACTTGTAAATCATGGCCATTTAGATGTCATCACCATATGTAAAAATAATTTTCACTAGATTTGTGATCAAGCAGCTCTATCTATTTTCTACATTTTGTAGACCCTGAGTTAGACATAATTCATCATCAACCTTCTAAATCTCATTACTGTTCAATGACATATCCACAAATTTCTAAGAGTCAGTATTTTATTTTTAATGCTATTGTAGAGTAAGAATTGAACAGAGTAAGAATTTAATTAATTACAAGGCATACAGAACAATAATAATGAAGACCCTGCTCTCAAATTATTACAATATAACTGAATCTATATAATTTGATATCAACAGTACCAGTTGTGTATTTTGATAAATAAACAGTTAAGAGATGTATTATTCAGAATGCTAGTGACAGATAACAGGTCTTTCTGTAATGTGGAGCACCATGTCTAAAACATATCAAATAAGGTTTTAAAGTAGCAGGTGTCTATACTTACTCTATAGGTGACTGTAAGAAAAACCACTTGGCGATCATATCTGTGTGTCTGTATTTCATCCCACAATCAGCAATAGTTTACTTTTTCTCATTGGTTCAATAAACTTCCTATTTAAGAGATTTCTAAATAAGAGATCCCATATCTGTATTAGATTAATGTGATGTTGATTGCCTTCATAAACCAAGTGTAAGACTTATTATCATTTTTCCTAACTCTGCAGGAGATTGGTCAGCTTCAAGCTCAGATCTCAGACACTTCAGTTATTGTTTCCATGGACAACAGCCGAAATCTGGACATGGAAGGTATCATCGCTGAGGTCAGAGCTCAATATGAGGACATTGCTAACAGGAGCCGAGCTGAGGCTGAGTCCATGTACCAGTCAAGGGTGAGTTTGACAAGCAGGCATATACTACAAATATAATTACATACATATTGGAGTACACTAAAATGACTAATAATAACATGTTCTTCTACTTTCAATCACAGTTTGAGGACCTGCGCATGGCAGCTGGAAGAAATGGAAATAATCTGCAGAACAGCAGGAACGAGATCACTGAACTCAACCAAGCCATTCAGAGACTTAAAGGAGAGATTGGCCATGCTATATCCCAAGTAAGGGCTTTTTCCACTCAAAATGGAATTCAAGTTATTTATATATGCAACATTGTATTTCCTGTATCTGGTGAGTCACCGAATCTGGCAGGTCCCCTGGCATCTTCTCTGGTCAGGAGAGACTCACTGCTAATAGTTGTCAATGACCAACACATTGTCTGTAGGGTAACAACCTGATTCAGTGGGAACTAGCAGAGCATCACTGAACTGTTTCAGACATTGGAGGACACTCTTACCGATGCTAACTTTTTTTATACAGATAGCAGGAAAGGCAGCCTCCCCTAATGTCGGGAGTAACGCCAAATTTGGTAAATTATTGATAAACTGCTAGATAATATGAGTAAGTTTTGCATTTATGTTTCATTTAGAGAACTACACTAAAAACATAATTTTAAGTTTTGAGTGGAGACAAGTGGTTTGTTTCTGCGAAGTCACACAAGTGGTTTGTTATCCTAAGGAAGTGTTGTTCTGGAAGTGACAGAAGCACATTATTCCTGTTATTTCTGACAATGACAGTATTTCCCATATTACTCTCTATTACACCCCAGTTTAACAAGCATTATTCTATTGTTGTCCCAGCGTGCTGCACTGGAAACTGCTGTCAATGAGGCTGAAGAACGTGGAGAAGAAGCTGTCCGAGATGCCAAGAATAAACTGGCTGAGCTGGAGGCTGCTCTACAGAAGGCCAAGCAGGACATGGCTCGCCAACTGAGAGATTACCAGGAACTGATGAATGTTAAACTGGCTCTGGATATTGAGATTGCGACATATAAGAAGATGCTGGAAGGAGAAGAGTGCAGGTGAGTCTAATATCCAAAACCAGGGGTTCTCCACCTTATTCATTCTCAAATATTCTAAAACAGATCCAACCTATTTCACAAATGAATTCCTACATATGCTACTAATGCTAGTAAATCCACATATGTAACCATAAAACATAGTTTTATATACACTCTTGCAAACAGTTGTCTCCATCCAAGAGAAGAGATTTATACAGACCTTTTTTTTTTTACCTAAATACACCTCCCTTATTCAACCCCACGTAGATCCCAGCCATCCTTCTCCTATCCATGCATTGCCCAGTTCCCTCTCCTCCTCCTTGAGGCCTGTAAAGACAGCTTGGTCTATTTGATAAGCAACCAATGTTTTCCTCAGTGGGTGGGTGGGTTTATTATTTGGGAATATCTCCAGTACTTCACTAAATGATGACATGCATCACAAGCATACCGCATGTTGCCTTCCTGTCCTATATTTTATCCGGTTACCCAACTCTAGAACTATCGGGACATTTAGTACTAAAAATTCAATAACAAGTGTTAATTCAGTACATAAATGAGCAGACTCAGAAGTGGAGAAAAGGCCAAAGTTGTTGCTAATTATTAGCATGATATAAGTTTAGAATAACAATAAACTGCTATGGCAGGTTGGTGGTTTGTAGAAGGATGACATTTTGACGCCATGGCCTAGTGGTGAGGCAACCATTAATGAACCAACCTTTGTTTTGCTCAGTGAGGAAAAGGTTATTGCCCAATAGTATATTTAATACATTACTAAGTAATGTCATACATCACAAACATATTTTGTAGAATACACTGAAGTTAAAACACCAACTGGCAATCTCACAGTCAATTAACAACATTGCTTACTTCACAAACCTATCAAAGCTACCAGAGAAGCTTTATCTAACATAAGTTTTATCATAAAAATTCAATTTAAATAAGAAAACGTAGTTATCTCCACGCAGGTAAAAATAAACAAAATCTGAAATCTTATTTAATGTGTATAATCCTTTATTTTATAGTATTTTGTGATATTAAGCATTAATAATATGTATATCTTTTTTTTTATAGGTTGGCTACAGACGGGCCTGTTAACATTTGTAAGTAAATATAATCTGTAATAATTAAACATTTGAAACAATTTGAACATACAAAGTCCCATACTTCAAAAACCTGTGTCACTTATTAGGCATACTACTAAAAAAGGATAAAAACATTGTAATAACAATAGATTTTGCTAATACACTAAATATCAGTTCATATGAGTATGGACTGTATTTTTAGAAGATGAGTGTTAAAGAAGATGTCCACATACTTATTTTTGTTGTAATTAATATCCTCCAATTGATAGTAACACATTATTATTTATTTCACTCTTCCCTTAGGGCCATCACAAAGCTGCATGTTGTGTTTTGACAGCGGAAATGCTATGCTGTGATGGGAACATCGTTTCCTGTTCACTTTAATATCACACTGACTGAGAGCAACTCCGCATATCCTCTCTTTAGATTGTCCTGGTTTCTTGGGCAGAAAATTGCAGCATTCTAAAAAGCCTGTTTGACCCAAACCTTCTGTTTGGAAATTAAACTTACAATTATCAGATTCTCTGCACTGCTCAATGTTTTGCAGAGTAGTCTTGGCTGCTTGCAAAAAATTTTTTATAAATAGAGAAAAGAGGGAGAAGTGAAATAATTATATGTCAGCTTGAATCGCCATCTAACACGCAAATAAAAATAACTTAAAAAATATGCTTATTATTCTGCTAGCTACCAACAGGTTAAAAAAATTATTTTTCAAATCGTGGTATTATCAAACGGAGAATATAAATTTTAAAATTGTGTGGTAACCTTTTCTGACAATAAATATTTAGTTGCTAAGTTGCCATTTTAATACCATGTTTAACTCTGTCTATAACATTTTGCCTTATTAATAAAAGAAGAAAAAATGCATTATTCACTTATATTACAAACAAGTACTGCAGTATAGTCTGACAGAGTTATAATGTACATCAAGATAGAATGAACATAAAACGGCAGCACAAGGCACATAGTAAAAACACCTGTACTAAACTATTCAATGTGTATTGAGGTTCTCATATCTAGATCGGATTGTAAAACATTTTGTTATCACCAAACATGAACAATTAGAGGGAATGGAAACCCCCAGCAACATTTAAATATTCACCACAATTAGAACTTGGGGGGACTTGTAGCAGCTGGGTTTACTTGGTACAAAGAATGTGGGTAGCATGTGTGGTGATCACTTGACATTCACAATCAAAACTGGTACTCTTTCATCAATCAGTTACTCCCTGCTTCTGCCGACTCCAACTGCTGGTGGTTTCCATCAAGCTTAGATTATTATATTTCAGTAGATAAGTCTAACTTAATGCAGATTTTGTTATATTTATATGCATTTTACATTTATTTTCTCATTTATATTGACAGCTATCTGTTGTTCACAATAGCTACAATGGTAACATTAATGTTTGTTTTTTGCTTAGCTGTTCTGCACTCCAGCACTGGGGGAAAACACCATTCACGAGAAATGTCCCATTCAACAAGTGGGCATCATCATCGCAAAGCAGGATTCAGTTCAAGCAGCCACGTCTCCAAACACCACTCTAGCCACGGTCACCATTGTTAAACAGGATATGTAGACAACTTTCCAAGACACTTCACTGCATTATACTCAAGGAGAATATCCTGTTGAAAGAGCTGTCTTTATGCAATGTCTATTCACAAATTTTCACTCCTTCAAAAAGTGCAAAATGCCATTTTTTTCTTCTGCATCATGTATACCTTATGACTTAATCTTTTTCTGCATTAAACTGATTTTCAAATGGTATCATTGTCACTCAATTTACTATAAATGTATTTAAAAAATTTTAAATCAAATTTGTTACATAGTTTAAATATGCCAATTTAAGCTCATCAGTATCCCTTACAAATATTCACGTGCCTTTACTAAACTGAATTGAATATCCAATACCTTTATTCTCCGAATTATTTGACCTGATAAAGGGAGGTGAGGTGTTCATCAACTTAGACCTCAGAGGGGCATAAAACTTAATCTGTATTAAAAAGGTGATGAATGGAGAAACACTTTCAATACCCATGATGGACATTTTGAGTATATGGTCATGACCTTCAGATTATGCAATGCTCCTGCAGTTTTTAAAAATTTTATCAACTAAATTTTCCAGGATGTCTTTATCAGTATATGATGGTGTACCTAGATGATATTATTATTTTCTCCCGCGATCTTCCTACCCATCAGGAGCATGTGGCCCAAGTCCTGTCTCGCTTTCGTTACCATCGACTGTACTGCAAGCTCGGCAAGTGCATCTTTGAAAAATTTCACAATCCTTTTCTCAGCTGCCTGGTTCCGCACTTTAAATGGACCCCAAGAATCTTAGGGCCATATCAGATTGAACTCAGCCCGCTAGAATCAAGGCCATCCAATGATTTATAGGCTTCACCAATTAATATTAGCACTATATCAAAGTCTTTTCTTTCATAGTAGCTCCTCTTCTCCAAACATTGACCACCTGAGGTGATAGAAGTCTTTAAATATCTCAATGTTACCTTCAACTCTGCTCCAGTTCTTGAACAAATCCTTGCTGCTCATCCTTTCTTTTGGATGCAGACAGTCTTATCACAACAAGCCTCCTCAGGGAAACATCACCCATGTGGGTTCTTCTCTCAGAAATTCACTTCAGCCAAGAAAAACTATGTAATTGGGGATTAAGGTAGCTTTGGAAGAATGGAGACACCTGTTGAAGGGGCTACAATTCCCTGTGATCATTTACACGGACCACAAAAATATCCCTTATTTGCAAACCGCATTGTGTCTGAATCCACGCCAGGAGAGGTAGTCAATATTTTTCTTCCGCTTTGATCTTGTCATCACTTTCCATTCAGAAGAACCAGAAGGCTGGTGCACTGTCTCGGTATTTTGATCCATCTGATATGGAACCTCTGATAATAAAAAAAATCATTCTGGATCCTAAATGTATCCTGGCAGTTACCCCTTCCAATCAGAGTTCCTTAAGGGGAAACCTTCATTCCTGCCATCTTTTTACAACACGCCTCAAATAAGCTCACGCTTCTCGGTTTTCTAGACATGCCAGCACTAAGAAGAACAAAGATCACATGTAGTTTTTGGTAGCCTTACTTACATTCCGATGTGAAGGAATTTGTTTCTTCCTGCTCCACTTGTGCTTGAAATAAAGGTCCACAACAAGCACCGTATGGTCTATAAAATCCTGTACCCATTCCCAAGCGTCCATGGACCTATATGTCAATGGATTTCATTACTGACCTTCCATTGTCTAAGGGCTGCTCAGTTGTGTGGGTAATTACCGACCGATTCTCTTGAGCAGTTCATTTTGTGCCTTTGAAAGGTAAACCCTCAGCCTTCACTTTTGCTCAACTATTTAGAAAGAAAATCTTTAGTTACCATGAAGTCTGGCGAACCTGTGGCTCTCCAGATGTTGTGAAAATATAAACCCAGCATGCTTTGTCAGACGATAAACAGCACATGGATGTACAGAAGAAATAGTCTCAGATCAATTACCCAATTTGTATCCAAATTCTGGAGAGCTTTTGCCGAACCACTGGAGTCAAACTTGATGTGAGTGACTTCACTATACAGTGCTGTGGACTTAGTGGCACTTTACAAATAGCTGCTGCTGCTAATGGTGATGAAACGTAACTTTCAACAGCCTACCATCCCCAGTCAAATGGCCTAACTGAGAGGACCAATCAAGAACCGGACAAAAATCCTCAGAATGTACATTTCAGCCAAACAGGACGATTGGTTTGACTTACTACATTGGACAGAGTTGCTCATTATAACCATTATCATGAATCCACCTCAGTTTCTCCCTTTCATGCCCTCCAAGATTTTCATCCAAAGCGTCCCTGGCTACCATCTTCTGGAGTACCAGCAGTGGATTCCCTGTTCCAAGACCTATCGTTGCTGTTGTCTCAGGCCAATGAGAAATTCATTCAAGCCTCCTATTGGAGAAAAATAACTCCTTCATTAACTCCTGGTGACAAGGTTTGGTTTTCCAACATGTAACCATGAAGAATGAGGAGGGGATAAAACAAGACAGTTCTGTAGGATGTCAAGGCCTACGAAGAGGACAGTTTTGTAGGAAGTGTCCATTACTGACACAGTAAATACAAAATTTGCTAGTCCTTCTGTACCACCGCTCCTCTTCAGTCAGATGGGGGCATGGACCACCTGCTAGCCTGGAGTTTGTAACAAAGTGGTTCTTGAATAAATGCAAGCTTGCGGTAGCACTATTAAAAGATGTTGTTTGCACAGATTCAGTAACAGCAGAGAAAGTAGGTTGAGATATATCAACAGCATTAGAATTGGAAGAGACAAAATCTGACAGTCTCTTGAGTGGGTTTGTGAGTAAAGCAGAAAATTGAGCCAGCTGAGAGAGTAACACAATTATGTCCATTTGCAGTGTCTGTAGCAGAGGCAGTTCAGTCATTTGTAAGGCATTTTTGCAGGAAAAAACAAATGGACACAATTGCAGTAAGAGTCCCAGGAAAAAATCTGAAGCAGGATCATTCACTTGACTCCAAAGCTGTACTTTTTGCTGCTCATACTGTCATGCTTCAATATAAATCACAGCTATGGAGCCTGGGATGTGATGAAGCATAAAGGTGTTTATTGCTCAGAAAATACAGATAAACCCACTATAGCTGAAAGTGCACAGGGAATACTGCAGACACAGGTATAATGGTAGGTGGATAGAGATCTGGAGAAGTGGTGTAGCAGCAGAATGTGAAGCCCCAGGGCACAGGAGCAGCAGGTAGAACAAACCATAGGGAAGGCAGGAAACAACAATGACCAGCAAGGTTAACTGGAAGGGGTAGGTATAAGCAGAAAAACAATCAGATGCTGGTGATTAATTAGCTCAGCAAGGTAATGCCTAGTAGTAGGAAAAAACAAGCACAATAGCAGCAACTCTGAGAGAGGTACTCCTGGAGAAACATTCAATGAACACAAGAATAGAGTGCAATAATCCCAGAGGGAGGAGCTGTCAAGATAAAGCAGCATCCTGAGGCAATACTGCAGAGAAAGCGAGGCAGATCCTGACAGGGGTATTGTAAGAGACTATACTTACCTCACTCCGGGTCCCGTGATATCAGCTCCGGCAATATTCCTCATCCTCTCGCACTGACTGTCAGTCAGTACAAGAGGCTTCTGATTGGGGATGCATTCATGTTATAGTGGGGTGGGGAATTTGAAGCCCCTGCACTGATTAAGACGGCTCTGTATACTAGATCAATGTCAGAGCAATAGATTTACCTCCTTGACATCTGGCTCCCATGGTTCATTGTTCCTGCAGTTATCAATGTGCTTCCAGTGTATGACCCTGCTTGTTTCTTGACTTTGACTTTGAATTCT
Source organism: Mixophyes fleayi (assembly GCF_038048845.1). Lineage (NCBI taxonomy): Eukaryota > Metazoa > Chordata > Amphibia > Anura > Limnodynastidae > Mixophyes > Mixophyes fleayi. The sequence goes on along the minus strand of NC_134403.1, from coordinate 65,262,129 downwards.
CCTTCTGGTACTTTGTTTCCCACTGGTATTTTGGACTCAGATTGCTGACTGCAATTCAAATCTCCCTTCTACCTCTTATGTCTGTACGTGTCCCAGACCCTGGCTTGTTGACTAAGTCTATTGAATAAAATATAATTGAGGAGTTGTTGCAGCGCTATCGGGTTTTCAATTAGCAGAAAACTTAAAACTATATAAAACTTGTAATACAAAGAGATCTTATCAGATGTTAAAATTACGTTTATAAAAAGGATTTAATCTATATGTGTGCATAGTACTATTTGGAATGTATCATGGTAGAATATTGAATGTATTAGATGTATTTACGAAGATTATTTTATGGTTCATTTTGGGCATTCCGTAAAACAATCTCCAATAATTCAACTTAGCCCATGCGCATCCCGATATTTTGTTTAGACTGTACCAAATTTATGTAATGTATCCTGTATATATGTGGTTTAACCACATCAGCTGGGTTATTACCTACAGGCTTCAGTTACTAAAGAGTAACGGAGCTTATGTAATATATATCGGAATTTGTACATCATACAGCTAAATCCCGTGAATCATAATCCTAGCGGAGATTGTATTTGTATGATTATATATCAGTTACTAGTAAGATATCAGTTGCAGAAACAGCTGACTTGTATTTTCATCTCTCCTCTTAATTGATGAGGATTATAACTTTACATATCTATCATATCTATGAATAATTCATACGATAATGTAATGAATAATTGGAATCTTAATTTCTCTGTTAAGATTAGTATCTTAACCGACACGGGGGGATTTATCTGGTTCATAACGGGTTTTAACATTTTGTGTTTATTTGAAAGTTTTTGAGAAAAATGCTAGACATGTGGGCGGTCTTTAATGTTTATCACTGAAGTCCTGCACACGTTTACACCATATAAAATTATTTTTTAAAGATTTTTAATTTATTTAACATCTGGATAGCGTTACTGTTAGGATAAGATATATTTTATACAATTGACATGCATTTGAATACGTACTGTTCGCTTCACTATATAAAGCGATCCCTTACGGACTGATTCATCACCTTGAGAAAGACTTTTGAAGTTGAAACGCGTTGGTGATACCTGGACAGGGGAGTTCTAATTGCCTGATTTACCGGTTTGGTGATTATTCCATCGAGATTCTAACCACTGAGGTCTTTGGTGCACATAAGATTTCTTTGAGCCTGATTTCATCCACCTTCTGGTACGGGCAACTATATCCCGATTCCATGGGTTTTTATATGTTTTAATAAATTGTGTTCTTTACGTATTACACAAGCATGTCTTTCTTTTTGTATATATGATTTGCTATTCCGTGGAGAGGCGGGGACCGGAGAGTTTTCTAATACTATCAGCTGCTGCAGATTTGCATCTAAGATCAGTCTGACCCGTGATGATCGGCAGTGGATTTTTTGGAGAAAACGACAGCCTATTATCCGGTCAAAGTAACCGCTACGTGAACATCTAACACTACTTGACTGTAAGTCTATTTCTGATAGATCGCTATTTGGGATATCGTACTTTGTACATGAAGAATACATTTATTTCAAAAGTCAGTAGCTGTTAGAATTTCCAGCAAACTGTTCATCATTTTCTCCGATTATTACTACTTTCTATTGTTGGCAATATTGCAAGATAAAACTTACAGTTGTTTATAGACGTAATTTTAACATCTGATAAGATCTCTTTGTATTGCAAGTTTTATATAGTTTTAAGTTTTGTGCTAATTGAAAACCCGATAGCGCTGCAACAACTCCTCAATTATATTTTATCTATAAAATCAGTTTGCAGCTTGTGTGCAGCTGTATCAGGAGTGGTTATCTGTCGCAATCGGTATTCCAGCGCTTAGTGTGGACCCATATCTGTTTAATCTAAGTCTATTGAATATTACTGGCATTACCAAACATTTATCACGACAGAGGGTGCAGTTGTGAAAGTGGTGCAGCAAAGTCAACCTAGTAGAGAAGAATGATGGGAAGTGAGATACAGCAGCAGGGGATGGCTGGTAAAATGGAGGAGAAATGTGTTGGCAAACCAGTGACAGTATGGGGTGACTAGAAGCAGGGACAGTGGAGTGTGGCAGATGATGTGCCTGAAAGCAGGGAATGGGAAGTGTGGAAAATAAGGTGTCTGAAAGCAGGGAAGAGGGTGTGTGGTAGATGTGGTGCCTGGAAACAAGGAAGGGGTATTACAGTAGATGGGGTGCCTGGAGTGTGGTACATGGGATACCTGGAAGCTGGGGGGTGTGGCATATGGGTCACCTGGAAGCAGAGAAGAATCAGTGTGGCATATGGGGTACCTGAACGCAGGGAGGAGGAATCTGACACATCGGGTGCATGGAAGTGTGGCACATGGGGTGCCTGGACATAGGGAATGAGAAGTGTGACACATGGGATGCCTGTTCGAAGGGAAGGGGGAGTGTGGCACATGGGGTCCCTGAAAGCAGGGAAGGGAGAGTGTGGCACATGGGGTGCCTGGACATAGGGAATGAGAAGTGTGACACATGGGGTGCCTGTTCGAAGGGAAGGGGGAGTGTGGCACATGGGGTCCCTGAAAGCAGGGAAGGGAGAGTGTGGCACATGGGGTGCCTGGACATAGGGAATGAGAAGTGTGACACATGGGGTGCCTGTTCGAAGGGAAGGGGGAGTGTGGCACATGGGGTCCCTGAAAGCAGGGAAGGGAGAGTGTTGCACATGGGGTGCCTGGACAATGGGAATGAGAAGTGTGACACATGGGGTGCCTGTTCGAAGGGAAGGGGGAGTGTGGCACTTGGGGTCCCTGAAAGCAGGGAAGGGACAGTGTGGCACATGGGGTGCCTGGACATAGGGAATGAGAAGTGTGACACATGGGGTGCCTGTTCGAAGGGAAGGGTGATTGTGGCACATGGTGTCCCTGAAAGCAGGGAAGGGAGAGTGTGGCACATGGGGTGCCTGGACATAGGGAATGAGAAGTGTGACACATGGGTTGCCTGTTCGAAGGGAAGGGGGAGTGTGGCACATGGGGTCCCTGAAAGCAGGGAAGGGAGAGTGTGGCACATGGGGTGCCTGGACATAGGGAATGAGAAGTGTGACACACGGGGTGCCTGTTCGAAGGGAAGGGGGAGTGTGGCACATGGGGTCCCTGAAAGCAGGGAAGGGAGAGTTTGGCACATGGGGTACCTGGACATAGGGAATGAGAAGTGTGACACATGGGGTGCCTGTTCGAAGGGAAGGGGGAGTGTGGCACATGGGGTCCCTGAAAGCAGGGAAGGGAGAGTGTGGCACATGGGGTGCCTGGACATAGGGAATGAGAAGTGTGACACATGGGGTGCCTGTTTGAAGGGAAGGGGGAGTGTGGCACATGGGGTCCCTGAAAGCAGGGAAGGGAGAGTGTGGCACATGGGGTCCCTAAAAGCAGGGAAAGGGGAGTGTATCACACGGGGTGTCTGAAAGCAGTGAAGAAGAGTGGCAGATATATTAACACAGAGATACAGATATAGACACAGTATATTAACCCTTTACATACATACACACCACATCCCACAGTATATTAAGCCCTTAAATACACACACACCAGTCCCCACATTATGTTAACCCTTTACATTTAACAGTCCCTACCGCAGGAATGTCAAACTCAAAACCACAGTTTAGCTAAGTAATACCCCATTCATACTGCACCAAAATCCCGGGTTTTTGCCGGGGCGAGCTCAAACGACCCGGGTCTTGGTGCAGTATGAATGGTACAAGTCAAAAATCCCAGGTCTAAAAACCCGGGTCTTCAACCCGGGATTTATCGAGGGGTAATTCCCAGGTCGGACCCGGGTTGCCTGCACTATGAATGGTGCAACCCGGGTTTTTCAACCCGGGTTGCACAGAAAACAAGCTGATTGGCTGTCTGCCTGTCTCTGGAGGATGATGTCATCGGTGGAGCCCGTGGAAGATTCGAGAAGGAGTTTAGGAGAAATGGTGGATGGTGGAGTGCAGATCAAGCTGAAGCAGAATCGGAGTTTGTTGGAGAAAATTGCTTTTATTTTATTATGGGTTAAAAAAAACAGTCACCTTTCAATGACATCACCATTTTTCAGCCAATGAAAACTGCTCTGGTGATGACTCCCACAAATTGCCAGGGCACAGACTTGTGCAGTATGAATGGGGTCAACCCGGGAAATTCCCGGGTCCGAGGTGCAGTATGAATGGTGTTTCTGAGCTGGGACGCTCCGAGCCCCGGCAAAAACCCGGCTTGAAAAACCCGGGATATTGCCGGGGCGGCAGTATGAAAGCGGTATAAGTCTAAGATTGTCTGGGCCGCAAGAAAAACCAAAGAGAAATAAATAACCATTGTCAGCACAAACAGGTAATACATTTGATAAGAAATCAACAAAACTGTCATATTAATGTACCTGGACACCAACTTAACAAACAAATAGCGATAATGTTTTGAGCAGAGTCACAAATTACCAAGTACCAAGCAGTTCGCTTGAATTTTGAAAGCGTACTGTTCTGACTGCGTGCGTATACAGCGTGTGTGGAGGGAGCAAGTGTAATGGGTGCACGCACGTGTCACATGACACTGGTGGAGAAGGTTGACTGAACTCACACAAAACTGTTCTGTTGTATTCAAGGAATTTTCATGTCATTTATCTGCATAAAATAAAACGCGGGCCACATTCCACTTGTTTTCCCATAGTAATAGGGGGCCTCAAAAAATATGCATTTTTGACATGTCTGCCCTACAGCATGTTAACCCATTACATACACACACAAGTCCCCTCATTTTATTAACTTTTTGCATACACACATTTACTAAAACTCACACAAACACACTTAATAATCAAACTTACCTTATCTATGCCTCTGTCTGCTTCCTGGATGTCTCTGAGGGTCCTGAAGAGAGGAAGGATTGGGGAGGAGAGAGAAGGGAGGTAAGGGATGGCCCCCTCCATGCTGAAACAAGAAAGAGGAGGAAATTTCTCTCTCCTTCAGTCCATTATTGGACCAGCCTCATAAGGCATATGCAACCACGCCTACAGTACTCCAAGGAAAAGGGGATGAACTATCTGGGTACCTCGGTTGGCCAGTTCGACACTGACCTCTTTTGCTCTCTCTCTCTCTCTCTCTCTTTCCTTCTCTCTCTTTCTGCTCTTTTTGTCCCTCTATCCCTTGCTGTCCTCTATTTATCACCTTTTGCAATATCCTGTGGTTCCACTTGCTGTGATCCTACGTCATATCTTACTCACCTGCTCCCTGCCACCTTTATGCCTCCTCATCCTCTGCAATCCTATCTCCTCTCCACAGACATTCAAAACAGTGGAAATCAGTTTGAGGCACAAGGAGCAGAGAACAACCATTAATCTTCACATAAGTGAAAACTTTATTTTCTTACAGCTCATGTTTTTCTGAGAACGGCTTTCGTTTTTTGGTGTGTTTTTTCACTTAAAATGCACACTTCAGTACTGGGGAAAGGTGCTGTTGCATAAACTTGCTCCAGGCTCCATGGCTCCACATTACACCTATGCTTCCAGGGCCTAGGGAAACAGTGGTCGAGGAGGGGAGGCCTGTCAGCTTAAATTGTACTGTGATCCACAGTTTCTGATGACAGCCCTGCCAGCAGCTGTATTGGGATTCCAGCAGATCTTTGAAGCAATACTGGTGTGGTGAGACATGGTGTGATGACACTCCTGAGAACTACTCTGTTGTTTCCCATTGTCTTCATAAATGTTTAACTGTTTTATTTTATTAGCGAGAAGATGACTACATGGAAGGTAGGGCACAGAGCTTATTTAAACTATGGCCATCTGTTACAATTAGATAGCTAAATGAGTTAATGAAAGGTGGAGAAGAAAATTGTTTTTATTGCACCAGTCAGCACATTGTAAAAAATACAGCAGTTGCTATAGCAAGCAATGCACTGCTTGTGTAGGTAAGGACAAGTACAGAAAATTGGGTTTGGGTTTCTTGCGGTACTGAATAAAAGAAAAAGGCGATGATAAGAAGGTATGGACAATTTGTACAATGAAAATCTAAATCCCATTTGTTTGACTCCAATAGATTGTGAGTCAATCTAGGCAGTGTCCATCTGGGGTATTAAGGGCCCACTGGGGAAATCCAATGGTAGGGACCTTTTGTAGGAGTGTTGCCGGCCGCCATGCATTCCATGTGGTATGTCAGAAGGTAAGTAGAATGACTGCCCCAGTCATTCAGCGGAGTGACTCTTCCTTCTTTTCTGGCACAGAGTGGCACACTACTCTGATTTGTGAATGGTCAGCAGTGGATCTCTAGTTTTTCAATCACTGTGTTAATTTGAATCTTTAAGTTTATGCTAAAATAGTTTTAGTTATATATGTCAGCATAAAACATTTGTGCCCTTTTGCAAGAGATGTTATCCTGCACACAGTATTGGGTAATAGTGAAAATATAATAAAATCTAAGATAGCTACTAATAAAAGTGAATGTTAATTTAATGGTGGTATTGGCTGGTGGTATTATCTTTCATGTAAAATAAATAACTATACACACACAATACATTGATGTAACATACCTCTGCCACTGATAACACACAGCAATCTGCAAGAGCAATTATATAATTACTATAAGTGGCCTGGAGACACAGAGGATACCTGGTAATGGTAGTATTCTGATCTTGATACTCTTTTTTCTGATATCCACTAGAACTATACTTGTAGATGATCTTTTGATATAATAAAAACAAAGAACGTCTGCCGTTTTGTTGAAATCAATATCGATCTAAGCAAATACACAATCATATATAAAATGGCTCTCATCAAAGAGACAAATTGTGTTTAAAGCACAATAGGATGCAGATTGCGGCTGCAAGCAGGTGGCCCTCAAAGGATGAAACTGTACAGCCCACTGGCAGCACCTCACACATTGCAGGGACTGGGACCCTTCAGGCAATGGGGTCAGTCGGACTAAATGGTAAGTAAAGTAGATTAACCAAATCATTCAATGCTGATGTATGGACAGAAAGAAAATGAACATGAAGATTAGAATAGTCAGAGGCCAGGCCACTGATAAGTACCAGCTTATATCACAAGGCACAATGAAAAATAAAAGTGGCAGCATGGTTTCATACTGGTGAGTATTGCTGTCCCACAGCCTGTGAGAATGTGTTCAATTTTGTGTTTGTGTGGGTTTCCTCCAGGTGTTCCAGTTTTTTCCACTATTCATAAACATACTGGCTTCTGACATAAAATTTACATTAGTGTGTGTATGCATGTGTGTGACAAATGTTTAAAAAATACACCTTCAAACACCAAATTGGGAGAACGTTTGCAAATAGATGGGAAAGGTGCTTGATGTATGTTTAGGGTTCATCAGATTGGGCAATTGTATGAAGACGTTATCCTTAGATACTTTGAACAAATTAGAGAGAAATATAGAGTGGCATATTTTTATAGGTACCTACAAATGAGGCATGCCCAATAATTTATAGTAATGTGGCTTGTATATTTCATAACCCATTGAGAACAGCGCTAATGAAGCTTAGCCCTTGAAGTCATAGATTGTCAATATATTCAATTCTTCTAGATGGTTTATGTGCAAACAACATTTCAGGGTTAAGGGTTACCTAGGTTCTGGACATGGGCCTGCTAGAGAACAAGGATTGGTGGCATATACATGTAAAGATGCAGTTAGACAGTTAATGCCTGGTAGTTTTTTTTAAGTTTGGGGGGAGGCGAGATTAAGCCTATCCTAAGTGTGGAAATCAGCAGGGCACCATTTGGCATCTGATCTGGGAGTGTCCCAAAGTTTCTGAATTCTGAGTAAAGTTATGGGAAGTATACTAAGAATGGAAGTGTATTTGGGGGCATGACTTGGTGTAGTACTGAGTAGGACCTAGAAATCCTGCTCTCCTGCAATATCTGTTATTAACATCCTAACTACTCCTTACCTGCTGCTGGTGCCAAATATCTGAGACCTAGAAATTCATTGTACATTTGGACTACATTTGAGAACACTGTATCCTAGATCTGCCATGCTGAACGAGTTCCACCTTCAACAAATATATGTCCTTTGCAGATTATTGCAGTCAGAAGGATTCCCTGCTGCTGCCTAATAATTCTATACGTTCCACTGGATATTTGTTGCATATTTGGCATCTCCTCACCCCTTTTTCGGCTACATTTACCATCACTACATACTACAGCTGTTTTTGATGTACTGGATCTGATGACTAGACCATAGTGTGTAATAAAAGCACACTTTCTTTCTTTGCATCTACAATTGTTTATTTGCAAAGCTACCTTCTGAATAATTGGCAGTGTGATTGGCTTTATTGTAGCTGCCTGACTGCTTCTGACAAGTGGTGATTCTTTTACAACCCTTTAGGATCACTCGCTATCTGGATTCAGTTCCATTCCTGTGATTATAGTACCCCGGCTAGGAGTATCTACGTTACTTACTTGTGGTGCACCATCTGTCTTTTCTGACCGCAATGTCCTTACACTTTAGAGGCCACTAAGCCTGTCACCTTTAAGTGCAATGAGCACCCATTTCCTGCTTATACTTGCACTAATTGCTCCATGTGACTTTGGGAAATCAAGTCAGGCATTGGCAGTAGTGGCCTAATTAGAGTGGTATGCTCATCAATCCCCCTCTACTAGCCTCAAGGAAGCACCTTCGGTCTCTCAACCTTCACATACCTCGACTGAATCTCACTATCTGTCTCAAGAAAACACTCCATCTTTACAGCAAGTTCTTTTGGCAATCACAGCCTCTGAAAAGAAGGTCACTGGAAAAATCGGTGAGGTGCAGGCTGACCTTTCACTTATTAGACATGATCTTCAAAAATGCGTGAGCGAGTTGGTGAGGCAGAGACCCGAAACTCCTCTCTGGAAGACTCCACTGCTCCTATTCAAGGTGAACTCATCAATTTGACTGTTTAAATCACCCAATGTCAGCAAAACATGTCTGATATGCAGGACCAACTCCGCCAAAATAATCTGATATTTGTAGGACTCTTCAAAGAGAGCGGAGGGCTGCAACCCAGAGTATTTTCTGGAGAACTGTTTTGTAAGAGAGGTCTTTTGCCCTCATTTCACAGTTAAAAAGACTTCTCGCCTCCCTCCGCAGGCATCCCGACTAGGTGCGCCATTGCATATTTTTACAGCCAAGAACCTACATTTTCAATATCTGGTTGCAATTGGGTGCACAACTGTGTGGCATAACATGATTTGAAGGCACAACTATGTGGCATGATATGAATTGTGGGCACAACTATGTGGCATAATATGAACTGAGGGCACAACTATGTGGCATATGAATTGGAGGCACAACTATGATACATAATATGAATTGGGGGCACAACTATGTGGCATATGAATTGGGGGCACAACTATGGGGTTGGGTACGGTTTCCTGATGCTTGGAATACCGACACCGAGTTCACCTACAAAAGAAACCCGAACCCTTAAAACAACCACCTATTAAAATCTGCACTCACCTTCTCACCAACCGAAGAAATTACCAAAACAACTGGTATGCGACTGCTGCAAAATCCAAAGATGCTGGAGCCCGCTAACTAACTGTAACCCCTAATCCTAACCCTAACCCTAATCCTAACCCTTAATGTTAACATACCTGCTTAAATGAAGATATTGCTGTCTTCAGTGACGTCAAAGTGGAGCGCCAGCATCCAGCATCTACGGATTTTGCAGCAGTCGTATACCAGTTGTTCTGGTAATGTCTTCCGTTGGTGAAAAGGTCCATAAAGCCTATTTAAGACACATTTGGGTGTGGCTCACAAGCCACCCCTTGTTAGATGTAAACCCAGCATTTTAAAGGTGTTTGAAGCATATAGGTCAGTGTAAGACCTGCATATAATGAGGTGCCATTGACGCTGGGATGCAGGCTTAAATGTTTTAGAAAAAAATATGAACTAATATCTCATGTTTTCAATTTGCTAGATACATAATATGCAGTCTAAAGGATAAGTACTGACAATTGTCTTGTTTTGTATACATATGGACATTTATATTGCGACGTAGCTGGTACCAAATACAATATGAGATATACCGAGCGCAGGCTTATTGCCATGCAGCTGATATCATACATAATATGGGATATACCAAGCGCGGGCTTGTTTTTTCTCTGGTTTTGTCTCAAAATATTGCCTTATTGTCGTAGCAGCTGTCCCTTAAGCCTATTGAAGGCACATTTGATTGTGGATCACAAGCCAAACTTTGCTACATTCTACCCCCTTCAATGTCAGAAGCCTTGATTATTGTACTACCTAAATATGGGATGGACCCACTACATCCAGCCTCCTACCATTCTATCTCCCATCTGGCATATTAGCCAAAACCCTTACCACTCAGCTTAACACTGTACTTAATCAATCAGTGTGCCCAGACTGATTAACCTACACCGCCTGTTTACCAATCTGAATGCTGCCTTTGATTCGGTTGAGTGGATCTACTTGTGGGAGGTCTGAGGTAGTTTGGACATGGTACCAATTTTATTTGATGGATTAAATAGTTATATTTCGTCCCAGCCCCAAGGGCATGCATTAATGGCTACACAATGTCCCCGCTTTGAGCAGGTAGGGGTCCCGAACAGAGGTGCCCCTTGTCCCATGTGTTATTTGCACTGGCTATAATGCCGCTGGCTTATTTGATTCACGCACATCCTGATATTCGCGTTCTCCCCATTGTAGGAGGGGCATGGATTCTATTGCTCTTTACGCCGATAGCATGCTATTGTGTTTTTCAGACACGTAACATTCCCTGGCAAGCTTTCTTGAGGCGGTGGATGGGTTTTACAAATTTTTGGGTCTCAAAAGCAACTGGGATAAACCCAGCATCTTAATGGTTCATGGTATCGCCCTGTTGAGTTAATTCCGCGTCACTCACTGCAGTGGAAGCTGCATTTTAGAAACCTGAGAATCATGTCCTCATGAAATTTATTAAACTAAATTATGATCGTGTAACATGCTATTTTAATCTCAAAATCCCACTTATGAAAGCAACTTCCTCTTACTATATCGGGGAAAATTAATCTTTTTAAAATGATTGTGCAACGTAAATATCTAAACGTTTTGCAATACTCTTCTATACCAATCCCCAACAGAGTATTTCAATATATCAATACATATATCTCTTCGTTGTCTAAGCGCACTAGCTGTCACCTATGATAGGCATTTGATCGCTTATTAACTTACATCCAAGAATTAGATGAATGGGAAATTGACATGTCTAACTTGACCGTAAGATATCTATTGGGTTGTAAATTTGGTTTACCATATTTTTTGGGGTTTTGGTTTTAGTTTTTAAAATCAATAAAAACTACTTGATTCAAAAAAGAATGGGTGTGGATTTGCCTCCAATAAACTCACGAATGTGTCATTTTGGGCTTGACTTGAAGGACAAAATGCATAAACTCATAAGACAATTGGTTTCTAACTTGTTCATACTGGCTAAGGTGAGCATCGCCAAGAAATGAATGGCTCCTGAAATACGAAAATTTACGGATTAGATTAATAAATGAAATAGTTGGTAATGAAAGGTTCATGTATACGAACCATAATGTGCTGGATAAATATAAAACATTTGGCACAAGAAAAATCTCTCATTTTGTATTGAAAGAACAAAAGGACTTAAATCGTTCCCCATCATGATGTTAATAACAGGTCCCCCAGTCACCTTCCAGCATTATTAATTCTATTCAAGTTGCCTTCCTTCTTTACTGAGTTATACATAACATCGCTCACAGTGCACTCTAAATTGCTTAATTTAAATTTTCACTTTTCACTGAAAGTATGTTTCATGAGGAGAAACTTTGTGTACTATGGAAGTTTATGCAATGTTTGGTAAGTAACAGAAAGTAACATGACACATATAAATTGCCCTGCATGGGTAAAAGTTTATATTTAACAAATATAATACAATTTTAAACAGTATAGTTTTAAAAAGAAATCACACTAATTTTTTCATGGGATTTTTGCTTTAAATGTGATAGTTTACATGTGAAAATTTTTAGTGCCTTATTTGAGGTAGACAATGTAAGCTTCTAAGGGGCAGGAACTGATGTGTATGATTTAATATTCTCTGGAAAGTGCTGCGATATATGGTTGACCTATACAAGATAATAATAATAATAATAATAATAATAATAATAATAATAATAATAATAATAACATTTAGCAGCATTTACAGATATTTTCCCATAAAACAATCCAGAAAGAATGAGTGTCAGAGGCAGGGCCGGATTAACCATAGGGCTAACTGGGCTACAGCCCAGGGGCCTATGGCATCCAGGGGGCCCTTGAAAGTGCTCAGCAGCAGTATTGATCGGTCGGGGGCGGGGGTGCCCCTGTCGCGATCAGTGCTGCTGAGCACTTTCCCTGCAGTCCTTCTCCGGCGCGCTGTAGTCTCCTTACTGAGATCTCGTGAGTCTCACTCTCACAAGATCTCCTCAGTAAAGAGCGTACAGTGCGCCGGAGAAGGAGGTAAGTGCCGGGAGGGGGGGGGGGCAGTTCGGATCACGGGGGGGAGGGACCCTCACGGGGGAATGGAGGCCCCCTTAGCCCAGGGGCCTCCATTCCCTTAATCCGGCCCTGGTCAGAGGGTTATAAATTTATAGGAGTAGCTTTATCAAAACTGCTAAAAGGAAAGGGATGTTTTGTCCTCACAACTAATTTTAAAGAGTGCATTATATAAATGACAGCTAGAATCTGATTGTTTGCCAAGGGCAACACCTCCACTTTTCCTTTTTACAATGTTTGATAAATCTACCCCATAGACATGTGAAATTCCTTAAGCCTTGCATCTTTATATTACATGCACAGTGTATCACCTGATTCATGAAGGGGTGTAAATCATTTGGTGAACCTGAACTGATTTGTAATTTAATTTGCAAATCTGTGAAATTGAGCTGAATTTCAGAAACAGCCAAATCAATTCACCTGTCCCTGTATCTCCTGAAATTATGAAGACAACAGGCTGTTTTTATTTCTAAAAAATATATATGTTCATTTCCTTTTTAACCAAGCAGTCCACATAGAAGATTGTTTTCCTTAAATACCAAGTTAAGTACCTTTTTAAGCATGCATCTCATTTCTCTTAACTGCCCTTCTACAAATCATTATCTCCTTTTCAATATCTCTCTGGAGGACACTAAATATTACTGCCAGACACAGTAAGTCTGATAACTACACACAGGCTCATATCTTTTAGCATGGCATGTATCTGTATCATACAGGGCACTCTGAAGCCTCCTTGCTCACTACATCATGTGCCATGGTTACTAAGTTAGTCCATAACACAGAGCGGAATTATATCAATTCAAGGGAAAATGGTAAATACCAACATTCTTCTTATAGCCTGCCACCATTATATAGGTTAAAAAAGCACACCAGAGTTTTTCATGGGATTGTTGCTTTAAATTTACATATATATATTTAAGTGCATTGTGCCTAATTTCAGGCTTATTAAGATGAAACAGTGATATGTTCTGATTTTCGCTACCTCTGTGATGTTATAAATTTTAGATCCTTCTGAGTGACTATAAAAATCTCTGGCACAACACACAAAAGAACGAACATCTTGAAATGTGTGCAAAGTCTACTGAACCTAATATATCCATATGTTAAACAATGTTTTATCGTATTCTTTCAAAAGCCAGACATAACTACATGCTAGTAAAATTACAAATTAATTATGTATAAACAAAGCACCTATTAATCCACTATACATAGCTGACATCATAAAAATTATATTACTGAGAAGGTATGATTGAACCACAAAAATAATATAGTTTTATTATAGATGATACATGTATACAGATGATACATACAGCTTTGATCAAACAGGTGTGTTGCTCATATGTTCTCTGTAAATATAGAAAATAACGCTACCAGTGTAATGAGAGTGGTAACACCCAGTTCAAGTATAAAAGCAGCAGGTGTCTGCTCCACAAGGCAGCGGCTGACTTGACTCCCCTTAGTAGACTGTGCTTCACATCCTCTGTAGAAGAACCATCATGTCTCATCACTCCATCCTCTCCTCCTCTGGGCACAAGGGCTTCAGCTCCTGTTCTGTTGCTTTACCTAAACATTCCAGCTCACACAGCATCTTCTCACATTCTTCTAAACATGCAGGATATGGTCACAAGGCTCAGCATTGCTATAGCAGTAAGAGTGCACACAATTATGGATCAAAGGGCCATAAGATTTCAGCAGCAAGCTTTCATGGGAAAAGTGGATTTGGTATTGGTGAGACCAGTTATGGTTTTGGAGGACTATCTGGTTGTGGAGGTATCACCTCTGTTACTGTCAACCAGGGTCTTCTAGCACCTCTGAACTTGGAAGTTGACCCAAACATCCAGAGAGTAAGGACAGAGGAGAAGAATCAGATTAAAGGTCTCAACAACAAGTTTGCCTCTTTCATCGACAAGGTACATAACTGCTGTAAAGGATTTAACTTCATACAGTTTGCCTTAAAAAATTGTTTGGAATATGTATCAGTGCAGCATTCTGATTCTACTTCCATGTCTAGTATTATATATTTATTATATCTGTAAATTTATGTTTGGTGTAGTAATTAAATTTTCTTAGTCACTTTAAGGCCTTTACAAAGGTTCTATTTTTTAGCATTTATCTCCTGGCTATATGTCTCATTTGTTAGCACACACCTTCTAAACATATTTATTTATTTTCATTTGGCGCCTTTACTTGCCCCAAAGTTGATTAGTGTAATGCGAAAATCCTGCCCAGCAAGATGCAACAAATATGCTGCAGAACACTTTCATAGGTCAGTTAGTAGAAGCCACAAATATAAAAAATGCCCTATTGGATCTAGTAATCTCAAACAAATATACAGCCTTTTAAAAAAGTTTTATTAAGGAGAACTAGTGATCTATATAGTGTATTTTCTGTACTACCTTTTCAAAATGTATATATATATAAAATTTCCATATCGACACTTCTAAACTTCCACTGTAATCACTGTGTGTGTGCATATATATATATATATATATATATATATATATATATATATATATATTGTTTGAACTGGGTTGGTATACGGTGACAATTTTTTTACCTACAATTTTTTTAATTGTAGACACTGTAGAGAAATAAAGTATTGGACATTTTTTAAGCAACACAGAGAATATTTTGACTGCAATTAGAAAAGATAATAGTATATTGATCTAGGGAGTTAACTTTCCAGTATGGTGTCAGATGGGGAGTGCTTTCCCCTTTAAAAGCAAATTGGATTATTTTCCTTATTGAGTGGTTTGGTCTTCCTCTGAAGCAACTTGGATTTATGGGAATGCGGGTTTAAACATGGATTTAATATTTATTTATGTAGTACATCTTTACAGCACATGTACATATAGCTATTTAGCTATATGTACATGCACATGTATAGTGTTGTTACATGCACATTATATAGAGGTATTAAATAAATAACTATAAACATGTACATATAGCTTTTATATAGCTATTTAGCTATATGCACACGTGCAAAGCTCTTTATATAACACCACTTATTCCGCAGTGCTGTACAGAGAACTCGCTCATATCAGTCCCTGCCCTATTGGAGCTTACAGTCTAAATTCCCTAACATACACACATACAGACAGAGAGAGAGACTAGGGTCAATTTGATAGCAGCCAATTAATCTACCAGTATGTTTTTGGAGTGTTGGAGGAAACCGGAGCACCCAGAAGAAACCCACGCAAACACGGGGAGAACATACAAACTTTACACATATAAGGCATGGTCGGGAATCGAACGCATGACCCCAGTGCTGAGAGGCAGAAGTGCTATTCACTAAGCCACTGTGCTACCCATCCATATAGTTTTATATTCATAATATATAGTGAAGATATATTTTATTTCTCATGTTACCCATTAATTTTTTATTTGCTTAGGTGAGATTTTTGGAACAGCAGAATAAGATGCTGGAGACTAAGTGGAGTCTTCTACAAGACCAAAATACATCCAGGTTTCAGATTGAACCTTTGTTTGAAACTTTTATCAGCAACCTCAGAAGACAGCTGGAAAACCTGGAATGTGAGAGAGCTCGTCTGGATGCAGAGCGAAACAGCATGGAGGGAACTGCAGAAGAATTAAGAAGAAGGTATTTCATTTACATTTTACTATTTCTTTTGGTTTTTTTTTAAGAAAAGAGGCTTGTAAAATTCTCCTTTCACAATATGTATAAATATTTCTATCTGACCTGATAATGTGGTTGCTGATTTATGGTGTTCCATTAAACAAAGTTATTCAGATATACCATAACAAATCAACCAAGTCAAATGCGGTGTCAGAAAAAGTACAAATTTTTGATTGAAAAAGTAACTTTATTTGTATAAAGGTACAAAAAACACACGATACATTGCATTCAAGTGTACACAGTACACTGTGAAACATAAGCATTCATATATTTAGTACAATACACGGCATAATGTTCAAGATAGGACATCCTACACTATACATCGAGTACTGCACTAATCATGCAAACTTAAATGATAAAGCATTTAAAAAAAAAAACAATGGATGTGAGGAGATGGTAGGTGAGAGGCGTAGGGTGGGGAAGTCATGAGCCAGAAGCTTTATTGAGACTGACACAAATATAGGGAAGAGTGTGTAAATTAAGGCATGACAATCAACAAACATTCAAACAGTGATGGGGAATGGGTTGGAGGGGGGAAGGGGGGGAAGTGCAAGCCCAAGGTTTTAATGAGAAAAAACACACATGGGGGAGAAGGAGAAGAAGGAGACAACAGTCAATCATCTTCCACTTCCTCAGGACTGTCAAGGGTGTTATAGTGTCTTAGCAGGCTGTGGATCCTGGATGGTCCTCTTCTCCCGCTTCAAAAAGAGGTGATACCTGGCAAGCCACATAGCTTCCTTAAAACAGTTCATAAGGCACCAGTCCACCTGAATTGCCCCAATAGTGTAGGTCCCAGGAAACAATCCATAAAATACCAAATGGTATGAAAGGCAAGTCCTGGGCACACTGTCCTTAAGTTCATGTTGCAAGGCATTCAACAGTGCCTGTGCAGAGGGGCTGTCCAAAAAAATATGTTGTGCTGTTTCCCTTCTGGTGATACAGAAGGGGCAGTGAACATATCTGCACAGTTTCCTGGAGTGAATGAATGTCCTGAGAGGCAGACCCCCTAGATAGCCATCTATGCAATGTGTTTGTGTCTATTAGTCAGCCTCTTAGAGGCCACATTCTCCCACATGTGTTTTGCTGTAGCAACAGGGAGCCCTGGAGCAGGCTCCATAATGTCTTTTGCCCTAATGAGCTTGTGGACAGTTTTTGGCTTCCACAAGTCTGGTTTAAGTCCATCCAGATTGTGCTCCCTCACAAATTGTCCAACATCCAGGGAAAGCCAAGGTAAGTTGCAATGAAAGGAGCTGTCCCACTTGTCCCAACCAAGGGTCTTCCAAAGAAGCAGGAGGAAAAAGCGAGACATGGACTTCCCAGCAAGCAAATGTTCTTTTCAATAAGAGTTCTGCGGATGCAGTTACAAATAATGAAGGCTCGCAGCATGGTAGGGATATCCAGGGTCCTTATCCAACCTTTAAAGGTCTCCTTGTGCCATTGCCCGAAGAACATCACCTCTGACTTCCCGCAGTTGACCTTTGCCCCTGAAGCTCGGCAGAAGTTCTCCAAGGACTGGACAAGTGCTGTCACAGAATGATGGTCAGCGCTTTAGGCAGTGATGTCGTCCATGTAGAGAGAACACTTGGCCTCTAGACGGTCTGGACCCGGTGTGGTGATGCCTCTTATCTCTGGATTCTGCCTGCTGCACATCCCGAAGTGCTCTTTACAAAAAACAAAAAGAAGAGGTGAAAGATGACAGTCTTGCCTGATCCCAGACATGACTGAGAAGGAATCAGTCTTCCAGCTGTTCAAATGTTATATCTGACCTTATAAATTGACTACTGGAATACATCAGTCAATTTCTGCTTTTCAAAGCCCAGGATATGTATAAAAGGGGAGGAGTGCGGTTCATGTTAGGGAGTAGTTTTGTAAGCTGGAAAATGTTCAACCAATCAGATTGCTGCCCTCTTTAACTTGCAGATGTCCCCCCTTCCCTTTCTAATTTCCTGTCACTGGATTTGTGCTAAATGCGAGAATTGTCTATTAATGAAGGTAGAGTGTACAGACTCCTTACTTTATCACTGACCCAAACATGAGTCCTCTGCCACTTATGGTGATAATTTTTTTGCAAAAGTCATTGTTTAATAGAACTTAATGTACTATTTAACATTTTTAACTGTAATTTGTACAAATACCTTGCTCCCTAACAATTAAATGCAAAAATTGCAGTTTATTTGTAGTCATCAGAGAGTAAAAGAAAATATGAAATTTATTCAAAACACATTAGTTGTCTGTACATAATAACAGGTAACTAATGATTCCTGGTATAGTTTGTTGTTTTATTATACTAAAATAAAACCTACTTGTAATCAGAGTGAAATTTTCCTTTGAAGAAATTAAATTCCAAATTTGTTTTATAAGTTTGTAAAACTGTGTACACAGCATAACTTTATGTATCTTTGAATATTTTTCAACTGTCATTTTTATACATTAGAGTGTTCATTTAAAAGATGTGTTTACACCACTTTAACCATATTGAAAACTAAATTTGCTTAGAGTGAGACAAGAAGTTAGAAAAATAAATGGAGTCTATTTAATAAATTCTAATTTCCCAGAATTTACTTTAACTTTCTAAGCTCCATTTCTTGCAATCAACTACAAGCGCGTTACAACTTGTGATGACATTTTTGCCTGCAATAATAAAACTGGAAGAAAACATTGAAACAATCATTGTGCGTATTTATGAAATGTCAGGTGGGCAAGGTCATTGTTACTGGCGGAAAACAGTGCAGAATTTAGTTTACACTGTTTGAATTTTTATATTATATTATTTTTACATTTTAAGCATTGAACTTCTTGTTCTATATTAACACGCAATATTCCCTGGCAATTGACTTATGAAAATATGTAATAATATATAATTTGCAGGTATGAAGAGGAATTAAACCGACGTACCGCTGTAGAGAATGAATTTGCTGGACTAAAGAGAGTAAGAGATAAACAATTCATTTCTATAATTGCCATTTTAAAGTGACATCCCACATAATTAAAATGACTGATATTTATAGGTAAACAATGTTCTCTCTCTAACACAAGTTTTAATATGTGTGAAAACTTGATGCATTATTGTAAATGTGCAAACAAAAAATAAATCAATCCATTACAATTAACACTGACACTTATGGAAAATATACATTATATGGAATATTTGATTACATTCATTATATTAAATTGAATTTGTATAACTCTTAATTATCAAATAAATGGCTTTGTAATTAAATGTTCTCTAACCTGTAGGAGGTTGACGCAGCCTTTATGAACAAAGCTGAGCTGCAGGCCAGAGCTGACTCCTTGACTGATGAGATCAACTTCTTAAGGACTCTGTATGACGCGGTAATGTTTGTGTTACTATTTTACTTTAACATATATCATTTTTGGTATCTGGGTCCCACACATATGACATTATTTTGATATTATAGGGACACAAAAATGGCTTTGTTGCCTCTAAGTTATTCTAAAATATATGGGGTATTACTAATTACAGATCAATAACAATGAAGACCCTGGTCTCAAATTATTACAATATAAAATAATCTATATAAATTTATATCAACAGTAAGAGTTGTGTATTTTGATAAATAAACAGGTAACAGATCTATTATTCAGAATGCTAGTGACAGATAACAGGTCTTTCTGTAATTTATAGCACCATGTCTAAAATATACCAAATAACATTTTAAAGTAGCAGGTGTCTAACCTTGCTCTATAGGTGACTGTAAGAAGAGCCACTCGGCGCTCATGTCTGTGTGTCTGTATTACCATCCACAATCAGCAATAGTTTACTTTTTCTCACTGGTTCTCTGAATTTCCTATATAAGAGATTTCTAGATAAGAGATCCCATACCTGTATTAGATTATTGTGATGTTGATGACCTTTAAAAACCAAATGTTAGGCTTATTATCATTTTCTCTAACTCTGCAGGAGATTGGTCAACTTCAAGCTCAGATCTCAGACACTTCAGTTATTGTTTCCATGGACAACAGCCGAAATCTGGACATGGAGAGCATCATCGCTGAGGTCAGAGCTCAATACGAGGACATTGCTAACAGAAGCCGAGCTGAGGCTGAGGCCATGTACCAGTCAAGGGTGAGTCTGACAAGCAGGCAGATACTACAAATATTATTACATGCACATTGGAGTAGACTAAAACAAGTATTAATAACATGGTCTTCTACTTTAAATTGCAGTTTGAGGACCTGCGCATGGCAGCTGGAACAAATGGAAATAATCTGCAGAACAGCAGGAACGACATTGCTGAACTCAACCAAGCCATTCAGAGACTTAAGGGAGAGATTGAGCGTGTTACATCCCAAGTAAGGGCTTTTTCCACTCAAAATCGAATTCAATAAGTTGTATATATATGCAACATAGTTTTTTCTGTCTACTAGTGAGTCACCGAATCTGGCAGGTCCCCTGGCATCTTCTTTGGTCAGGGGAGACTCCCTCTTAATGGTTGCCAATGAACAACACGTTGCCAGTAGGGTAACAACCTGCCTCAGTGGGAGCTAACAGAGCATCACTGAACTGTTACAGACATTGAGGGACACTCTTACTGATAACTTTTTTGATACAGAGAGCAGGAAAGGCTGCCTCCCCTATAAAATGTCTGGGGAAACGTTAAATCTGGTAAATTACTTGTAAACAGATAGGTAATATGGGTAAGTTTTGCATGTATGTTTCATTTAGAGAACTACACTAAAAGCATAATTTTATGTTATGGTTGGAGACAAGTGGTTAGTTTCTGAGAAGTCACAAATGTGGTTTGTCATCCTAAGGAAGTGTTGTTCTGACAGGACAGAAGCACATTATTCCTGTTATTTCTGAGAATGACAGTATTTCCCTTATTACTCTCTATTACACCTCAGTTTAACAAGCATTTTTCAATTGTTGTCCCAGCGTGCTGCACTGGAAACTGCTGTCAATGAGGCTGAAGAACATGGAGAAGAAGCTGTCAGAGATGCCAAGAATAAACTGGCTGAGCTGGAGGCTGCTCTACAGAAGGCCAAGCAGGACATGGCTCGCCAACTGCGAGATTACCAGGAACTGATGAATGTTAAACTGGCTCTGGATATTGAGATTGCGACATATAAGAAGATGCTGGAGGGTGAAGAGTGCCGGTGAGTCTAATATCCAAAACCAGAGGTTCTTCACCTTATTCATCCACAAATATGCTTAAACAGATCCGACCTATTTGAAAAATGATTTCCTACATATGCTACTTATGCTAATAAATGCACATATGTAAACATAAAACGGAGTTTTATATGCAAGTTTTATATGCAAACAGTTGTCTCTATCGAAGAGGGAGATTTGTACAGAACAATTTTTTACCTAAATACACCTCCCTTATTCAACCCCACGTAAATCCCAGCCGTCATTCTCCTGTCCATGCATTGCCCAGTTCCCTCTCCTCCTCCTAGAGGCCTGTAAAGACAGCTTAGTCTATCTGAGAGGCAACCATTAATAAAACAATTTTCTCAGTTGGGGGAAGGTTAATATATGGTAATATCTTCAGTACTTCACTAAATGATGTCATGCATCACAAGCATACCGCATGTTGCCTTCATGTCCTATATTTTACCTTGTTACCCAATGTAAGGGCATTTGGTACTAAAAATTCCATAACAAGTTTTTATTTGGTACAACAATGAGCATATTCAGAAGTGGAAGAAAAGGCCAAATATTTTTAATTATCAGCATGATATAAGTTTAGAATAACAATACACTGCTATGTAGATGAAAGCAGGTTGGTTGTTTGTAGGAGGATGACTTTTTGACATCTTAGCCTAGCGGTGAGGCAACTATTAAGGAACCGACCTTTGTTTTGCTCAGTGAGGAAAAGGTTATTGCCAAATAATATGTTTAAAACGTTATTAAGTAATATCATACATCACAAACTTATTGCGTAGAATACACTGAAGTTTCAACACCGACTGGTAATCTCGCAGCCAATTAACGACAAAGCTTACTTCATAAATCTATCACTGCCTCCAGAGAAGCTTTATCTAACATAAGTTTTATCAGAAAATACAACTTTAAATAAGAAAATTACTTATCTCCACAAAGATTAAAAAAACAAATCTGAAATCTGATTTAACATGTGTAAGCCTTTATTTTATCATATATTGTGTCTGCTATTAAGTGTCAATAATATGTATATATTCTTTATTTTAGGTTGGCTACAGAAGGGCCTGTTAACATTTGTAAGTAAATATATTCTCTAATAAATAAATATTTGAAACAATTTGAACATACAAAGTCCCATACTTCAAAAACCTGTGTCACTCATTAGGCATACTACTAAAAAAGGGTAGAAAACATTGTAATAACAATAGATTGTGCTAATACACTAAATATCAGTTCATATGAGGAGAGACTGTATTTTTAGAAGATGAGTGTGAAAAAGATGTCCACATATTTATTTATTTTTTTAAATTATATCCATAGTCAAACATTTTTGTTTATTTCAGTTTTCTCTTAGGGCAGTTACAAGGCTGCATGTTGCGTTTTGAGTGAGGAACTGCTATGCTGTGATGGGAACATCGTTCCCTATTCACATTCATATGACACTGACTGAGAGCAACATATCCTCTCTTTAGAATGCTGTGGCTTTCTTGGCAGAAAATTGCAGCATTCTAAAATGCCTTTTTCATCCAGACCTTGTGGTTGTAAACAATACTTATAATTATCAGCTACTCTTCAGTGCTCAATGTTTTGCAGAGTAGGTGTGGCTGCTTGCAAATATTTTTTTGTTATAAATAGAGAAAAGAGGGAGATGGGAAATAATTATATGTCAGCTTGAATCGCCATCGAACACGTAAATAAAAATAACTTAAAACATATACTTATTATTCTGCTAGCTAAAAACAGGTTAAAAAAATAATTTTTCAAATCATGGAGTTATCAAACGGAGAATATAAATGTTAAACATGTGTGGTAACCTTTTCTGACAAAAAATATTTACTTGCTAAGTTGCAATTTTAATGTTTATCTCTGTCTATAACATTTTGCCTCATTAATAAAAAAAGAATAAAGAAATTCTTCACTTAAATTACAAACAGATACTGCAGTATCTGATAGAGTTATAATGTACAGCAAGATGAAATGAAACGAAAAAGGCAGTACAAGACACACAATAAAAGCACCCATACTAAACCATTAAATATGTTTTGAGGTTCCCGTATATAAAAGGGATTATAAAAAATGTTGTTATCATCAAGTGTGAATAATTAGAGGGTATGGAAACCCCTAGCACCATTTAAATATTCATCACAATTGGAACTGGGGGGGCTTGTAGCAGCTGGGTTTACTTGGCACAAAGAATGTGGGTAGCATGTGTGATGATCACATGACATTCACATCCAAAACTAGTACTCTTTCTTCAATCAGTTACTCACTGCTGCTGTTGACTCCAAAAGCTGGTGGTTTCCATCAAGCTTAGATTATTATATTTCAGTACCATAATTCTAACCTAATGCAGATTTTGTTATGCTTATATGCATAATGCATTTATTTTACCATATATGTTGACAGCTTTTGGTTGTTCACAATAGCTACAATGTTAAATTTGTTTGTTTTTTCTTAGCTGTTCTGCACTCCAGCACTGGGGGAAAACACCATTCAAGAGAAATGTCCCATTCAACAAGTGGGCATCATCATCACAAAGCAGGATTCAGTTCAAGCAGCCACGTCTCCAAACACCACTCTAGCCACGGTCACCATTGTTAAATGGGATATGCAGACAACTTTCCAAGACACTTCACTGCATATTTCATGAGAAGAATATCCCGGTGAAACAGCTGTCTTTTTGCAATGTCTATTCACAAATTTTCATTCCTTCGAAAAGCACTCTGCAAAATGCCATTTTTTTCTTCTTCATCATGTATACCTTGTGATTTATTCTTTTCTGCAATAAACTGATTTTCAAATTGTGTAATTGTCATTCAATTTACTTTAAATGTATTCACATTTTTTTAAATCAAATTTGTTACATTGTTTAAATTTGCCAATTTAAGCTCATCAGTATGCGTTACAAACATTCACGTGCCTTTACTAATCTGAAATAACTATCCCACAACTTTACTCTCCAAATTATTTGATCGGATAAAGCGAGCTGTTGTGTTCACCAAGTTAGACCTCAGAGGGGCATATAACTTAATCTGTATAAAAAAAAGGTGATGAATGCAAAAACAGTTTCAATACCCACAATGCTTTTTATAAGTACGTGGTGGTGTACCTAGATAATATTCTTATGTTCTCCCGCGATCTTCCTGCCCATAGGGAGCATGGGGCCCAAGTTCTTTCTTGATTTCGTTACCATCGTTAGTACTGCAAGCTAGCGAAGTGCATCTTTGAAAAACTTCAGATTACTTTTCTCGGCTGCCTGGTTCTGGACTTCAAATGGCCCCCGAGATGTTAGGGTCAACTGAGATCTCAGCCCGCTGGAATCAAGGCCATCTAATGTTTTATAGGCTTCATCAATTATTATCAGCAATTTATCAAAGACTTTTCTTCCATAGTAGTTCCTCTGCTCCAAACATTGGCCACCTGAGGTGATAGAAGTCTTTAAAGATCTCAATTGTGCCTTCTCTTCTGCTCCAGTTCTTCAACAACCCCTTGCTGCCCATGCTTTCTTTTTGGAGGTGGACACACCCTTCAATAGGGCGCAGGCAGTCTTATCAAAATGAGCCTCCTCAGGGGAACTTCACCCGTGTGGGTTCTTCTCCAGAAATTCACTTCAGCCGAGAAAAATTATGGCATTGGGGATTAAGTTAAGTTTGACAGAATGGAGACATCTGTCGGAGAGGGCAAAATTCCCTGTGACCATTTACATGGACCACAAAAATCTCCCTTATTTGCAAAACGCTTTGTGACTCAATCCACATCAGGCGAGGTGGTCATTATTCTTCTACCGCTTTGATCTTCTCATCACCTTCCATTCAAAAGAACCAGAAGGCTCATGGATCATCTCTGTCTTTTGATCCATCTGATATAAAACCTCAAATAAATGAAAAATTCTGGATCCTAATTGTATCCTGGCAGTCACTTCCCCTTCCAATCTTAGAGTTCCTTCAGGAGTGGAAGAAAAGGCCAAAGTTTTATTAATTATTAGCATGATATAAGTTTAGTAGAACAATAAACTGCTATTGAGATAAAAGCAGGTTGGTGGTTTGTAGGAGGATGACTATTTGACATCTTAGCCTAGGGTTGAGACAACTATTAATGAACCAACCTTTGTTTTGCTCAGTGAGGAAAAGGTTATTGCCCAATATGGGCAGCACAGTGGCCTAGTGGTTAGCACTTCTGCCTTAAAGCACTGGGGTCATGAGTTCGATTCCTGACCATGGCCTTATCTGTGTGGAGTTTGTATGTTCTCCCTGTGTTTGCGTGGTTTTCCTCCGGGTGCTCCAGTTTCCTGCCAACTCCAAAAACATTTGGCTGCTATCAAAATTGACTCTAGTCTCTCCCTCTCTGTCTGTCTGTCTGTCTCTGTCTGTTTGTCTCCCTCTCTGTCTGTCTGTGTGTGAGTGTGTGTGTCTATATTAGGGAATTTAGACTGTAAGCTCCAATGGGGCAGGGACTGATGTGAATGAGTTCTCTGTACAGCGCTGCGGAATTAGTGGCGCTATATAAATAAATGATGATGATGATTATAGTATATTTAAAACGTTACTAAGTAATGTCATACATCACAAACATATTGCGTAGAATACACTGAAGTTCCAACATCGACTCGTAATCTCGCAGCCAATTAATGACATAGCTCACTTCAGAAACCTATCACTGCCACCAGAGAAGCATGATTATTTTTGCCACCTTTTTTTAACACGCCTAAAATGGGCTCATGCTTCTCGGTTTTCTAGATATGCACTAAGAACAAGACCTCATCACTCATACAGAGAAAAATTGCGAAGCACAAAACCTCAGAAGGACACTAAGTTGAAAAAGATGCCCTTCAAAGATAGGTGACGGCTCAGACTGGAAACCCTTGGAAGGAGACGGCTCGGACTGGGCCCTTCAGGCAGTGGGGCCAGTCTGACTCTAGGGTAAGTAAAGTAGATTAACCAAATCAGGCAATACTGATGAATGCACAGAAAAAAATGAACATGAAGATAAGAATAGTCAGAGGCCAGGCCACTGATAAGTCCCAGCTTACATCACAAGTCACAATGACAAATAAAAGGGGCAGAATAGTTTCATAGTGGTTAGCATTGCTGAATAACAGCCTGTGTGCGATGTTGTGTTTGTGTGGGTTTCCTCCAGGTGTTCCAGTTTCTCCAATGATTCATAAACATACTGGTAGGTTAATTGGCTTTTGACAAAAAATGGACCTTTATGTGTGTATACATGTGTGTGACAAATATTTAAGAAACACTCATCCAAATACAAAATTGAGAAAACTTTTACAAATAGATAGGTAAGCTGTTCTGTGTAAGTTTGGGGTTCACCAGATTGGACAATTGTATGAAGCCATTATCCTTAGATCCTTTGGACAAATTAGATAAAAATATGGAGTGCCATATTATTATAGGTACCTACAAATGAGGCATATTCTAGGTTTCATAGTGTCTTGTATATTTGAAAACCCATTGAGAACAGCGCTAATGAGGCTTAGCCCTTGATATCATAGATCGTCAATTTATTCCATTATTCTACAGTCATGGCCAAAGTTTTGAGAATGACACAAGTATTGGCTTTCACAAAGTATTCTGCTTCAGTGTTTATAGACCCTTTGTCAGATGTTGCTATGGCATACTGAAGTAAAATTACAAGCATTTAATAAGTGTCAATGTTTTTTATTAACATTTACATTAAGTTAATGCAAAGAGTCAATGACTGATGGCCGCCCATTCTTGCCTAATCAATGCTTGGAGTTTGTCAGAATTGATGGGTTTTGTTTGTCCACTCGCCTCTTGAGGATTGACCCCAAATTCTCAAATGGATTATAGTCTGGGGAGTTTCCTGGCCATGGAGCCAAAATTTTGATGTTTTGATCCCCAAGCCACTAAGTTATCACTTTGGCCTTATGGCAAGGTTCTCCATCATGCTAAAAAAGGCATTGTTTGTCACCAAACTGTTCTTGAATGGTCGGGTGAAGTTGCTCTTGGAGGATGTTTTGGTACCATTCTCTATTCATGGCTGTGTTCAAAATTGTGAGTGAGCCCACTCACTTGGTTGAGAAGCAGCCCCACACATGAATAGTCTCAGGATGCTTTACTGTTGGCATGACACAGGACTGATGGTAACGCTCATCTTTCCTTCTCCGGACAAGCATTTTTACAGATGCCCCAAACAATATCAAAGGGGATTCATCAGAGAAAATGACTTTACCCCAGTCCTCAGCAGTCCAATCCCTGTACCTTTTGCAGAATATCAGTCTGTCCCTGATTTTTTTCCTGGAGAGATGTGGCTTCTTTGCTGGCCTTCTTGATACCAGACCATCCTCCAAAGTCTTCCCCCACACTGTGCATGCTGATGCACTCACACCTGACTGTTGTCATTCCTGAGCAAGCTCTGCACTGGTGGTGCCCCGATCCCGCAGCTAAATAACTTTAGGAGACGGTCCTGGCGCTTGCTGGATGTTCTTGGGCACCTTGAAGCCTTCTTGACAACTATTGATCCTCTCTCCTTGAAGTTCCTGATGATCCGATAAATGGTTGTTTTAGGTGCAATCTTACTAGCAGCAATATCATTGCCTGTGAAGCTCTTTTTGTGCAAAGCAATGATGACTGCACGTGTTTCCTTGTAGGTAATGATGGTTAACAGAGGAAGAAAAATGATTTCAAGCACCACTCTCCTTTTAAAGCTTCCAGTCTGTTATTCTAACTCAATCAGTATGACAGATTGATCTCCAGCCTTGTCCTCGTCAACACTCTCACCTGTGTTAACGAGAAAAGCACTGACCTGATGTCAGCTGGTCCTTTTGTGGCAGGGCTGAAATGTAGTGGAAATGTTGTTTTTGGGATAAAGTTCATTGTCATGGCAAAGAAGGACTTTTGAATTATTTGCAATTCATCTAACAAATCTTCATGACATTCTGGAGTATATGCAAATTGCCATCATAAAAACTGAGGCAGCAGACTTTGTGAAAAATAATATTTGTGTCATTCTCAATACTTTTGCCCATGACTGTAGATGGTTTAGGTGCAAACAACCTTTCAGGGTTAAGGGTTATCTGGGCACTGGACATGGGTCTGCTAAAGGACAAGGATTGGGGACAGAAACATGTAAAGATGCATGTAAAGCTACAGCATATGCAAAATTAAGTCAAATTCAACAATTTATTATCCATGGGGCATATTTAATGCCTGTTAGGTTGTCTAAATTTGGTGGGAGGCGAGTTTAGGCCTATCCTAAGTGTTGGAATCAGTAGGGCACCATTTGGCAACTGATCTGGCAGTATCCCAAAGTTTCTGAATTCTGAGTAAAGTTATGGGATGTAATTCTAAGAATGGGAGTATATTTGGGGGCAGGAATTGGTGTAGTATGGAGTAGAACATAGGAATCCTGCCCTCCTGCAATATCTGTTATTAACATCCTTATTACTCCTTACCTGCTACTGGTGCTGAATCCAATTCCTAGATATTCCTTGTGCATTTGGACTACATTTGAGAACATTGTAGCCTAGATCTGCCATGCTGGACGAGTTCCACCTTCACCTAATATATTCCCTGTGCAGATTATTGCAGTCAGAAATATTCCCTGCTGCTGCCTAATAATCCTATACATTCCATTGGATGTTTGTTGGCATCTCCTCACCCCCTTTCTGGCTACATCTACCATCACTACATACTACAGCTGTTTTGGATGTACTGGATTTGATGACTAAACCAGAGTATGTAATAAAAACACACTTCTTTCTTTGCACCTAGCATTGTTTATTTGCAAAGCTACCTTCTCGATATTTGACAGTGTGACTGGCTGTGCTGTAGCTGTCTGACTGCTGCTGACAAGCGGTGATTCTTTTACAACCCTTAAGGACCACCTTCTATCTGTATCCAGTTCCATTCCTGTGATTATAGTACCCCAGCTGGGAGTATCTACGTCACTTACTTGGGGTGCACCATCTGTATTTTTTGCCCGCAATGTCTTTACACTTTCGAAGCCACTAAGCCTGTCGCCCTCAACTGCTGCAAGTGTCCATTTCCTACTTATACTTGAGTCAATGGGCTTCATGTGACTCTGGTGCTAGGCTTGGAAATATTGTTTTTGCATTTGTTTTTTGCGTTAGACATTGAATATATATTTTCATCCTTTTACGCAATGGAATTTTTATATTCTTTCCTGTTATTGTCTGTAGGGGGGATAGAGTGTGTGGCTCATACCCAAAATGCAGCAGCTGGGCTGCGGTAGAGGGAGCTGTTGCACTCTTTGCTATGCATATATCCTGTCAATATAGGGAAATCAAGTCAGGCATTGGCAGTAGTGGCCTAATTAGAGAGGTATGCTTATCAATCCCCCTCTACTAGCCTCAAGGAAGCACCTTCGGTCTCTCAACCTTCACATTACTCAATTGAATTTGACTAGCTGTCTCAAGAAGAGACTCCATTTTACAGCAAGTTCTTTTAGCAATGAGGTGCAGGCTGACCTTTCACTTATTAGACATGATCTCTAAAAATTGCAGAGCGCCAAATCTTCTCTCTAGAAGACTCCACTACTTATATTCAAGGTGAAATCACTAAATTGGCTTCTCAAATGACCCAATGTGATCAAAACATGTCGGATTTGGAGGGCCAACTTCGACGTAATAATTTGAGATTCGTTGGACTCTCCAAAGACAGCAGAGGGCTGCAACCCAGAGTCTTTTCTCACCGCCTCCGTCTGCAGGCATTCCTACCAGGTGTGCCATTGCATATTTTTATTGCCAGGATCCTACATTTTAAATATCCGGTCACAATTCTTAAACTTGTATACCCTAGCTCAGGGGCACCCCTGGCACGCCTGCAAGATGTGGCACACCGTCCACTTTTATCTGGCACACCAGAGCTCCTCAGCTGCCTCCCTAAAGCAGCCAAATATGGCAAAACACGGCTGCTTTAGTGAAGCAGCTCCCAAGTTTCATGTGTGTATATATATATATATATATATATATTTATTATTAAAGTTATTTCATCTTTTTCCAATAATCATTGTCTATGCGATTTGTGTGGTTCCAAAGCACAAGCAATTTATTTAGCAAAAGCAAAAGAATAACAGTTCAATAAATAAGTACAGCCGGTACATATGCTGCACGGTGCTGCGCTCTGCTGGTCCCAGCTTACAGTCCTTCAGTCCTGAAGACTGTGGTCAGAGTGACTGCAAGCTGATTTCAGGGAGCGATATATATACATTTGATGTTACAGTAAATACAATACAGATGACTTGGCAAGTTTCCATAGGTGCAGGCTTCAGGAAGGTCCAGTGTAATGCAGTCAGGGCCATCTTAACAACATTTTGGGCCCCCGGGCAAAGCAGTGCATTGGGGCCCCTATATATATATATATATATATATATATATATATAAAAAATAATTATTATATATATGTGCCCTGCAGCCCAGGGGGGCCCGTCGGAGGCAGCACAAAAAAAAACAAACCTGAAAAAAAAAAGAAAAAAAAAAAGGTAATACTTACCTTGCTGTCAGCTGGCGATCAGGTTCCCTCCATGGTCTCCTCCTCCGTCGCGCTCCGCAATGGATGTCGGGCGGGCGTGATGACGTCACACCCGACATGCACTTCCTTGTTTCTTTTTTCCTTAACTTTTAGATACATTTTTTGCGGCACTCTACCCCCTTGAATCTTGAATGTCAGAAACCTTGATTATTGTACTACCTACACCTGGGATGGACCCCTACATCCAGCCTCCTAACATCCTATCTCCCATCTGGGATATTAGCCAAAATCCTTACCACTCGGCTTAACACTGTAATTAGTCAATCAGTGCACCCAGACTAATTAACTTACACCGCCTGTTTACGCATCTCAACGCTGCCTTTAATTCGGTTGAGTGGATCTACCAATTTTATTTGATGGATTAAATAGTTATATTTTGTCCCAGCCCCGATTGTATGCATCACAGGCTATGCAATGGCCCAGTGTGGTCTGGGAAGGGGTGCCCCTTGTCACATGTGTTGTTTGTACTGCCTATAAAGCTGCTGGCTTATTTGAATCACGCACATCCTGATTTTCGCAGTTTCCCACTGTGTGTGTGTGTGTGGGGGGGGGGGGGCATGGATTATATTGCCCTCTACGCCGATAACATGCTATTGTGTTTTTCAGACATGTAACATTCCCTGACTAGCTTTCATGAGGTGGATAATTTTGGCAAATTTTGGGTCTCAAAATCAACTAGGATAAACCCAGCTTCTTTCTGGTCCATGGTATCATTTTGTTGAGTTAATTCCGCATCACTGCAGTCAAAGCTGCGTTTTAAGTACCTGGGAATCATGTTCGCCTGATATTTAGTAAAATAAATTTTGATCCTATAACTGACTATTTTAAGCTCAAGTCCCAATTATGGAAGTGACATCCTCTTACTATGTCAGGCAAAATAATTTTTTTAAAAATTATTGTGCAACCTAAATACTGTATATATAAATATACAGTTTGCAATACTCTCCTATACCAATCCCCAACAGAGTATTCCAATTTATCAATACATATATCTCCTCATTGTCTAAGCGCACTAGCTGTCACCTGTGATAGGCTTTTGATTGCTTGATTACTTATGTTCGATGATTACATGTATGGGAAATTGCCATGTCTATCTTGACCGTAAGGTACCTTTTGGGTTGTTAGTTTGGTTTACCATCTGTGTGTTTTTGGTTTTGTTTTTTGATGGTTTGTCTTTAAAATCAATAAAAACTAATGGATGCAAAAAAGAATGGGAGTGGATTTGTCTCCAATAATCCCAAAAATGTGTTTGGCTTGAAGCCGCCATGCATCGCGGCGGTTTTCCGGCGGGTTTGCATTGCAAACAGCCGGATTTACCAATGGGCGCATTTCAGCTTCAATTTGAAGCCGCCGGCGATGTCACGGCGGGAAGTAATGCTCAAAGCCATCGGCGGCTTTGAATAGAACATGGCGCTTTTGCTTTAAATGACGGCGCTTTTGTGTAAAGGCGTTTTTTTTTAAAATTACACCTGTCTCCTGACCTGTTACTATTGCCTATTTTCAAACTCAGGTGTTTGACATCACAAGCCCTTCATAAACCACTGGCCTGACACTTTTTTCTCTGATAGGGTTTTGAGGAGTTTTGAGAGAGAAGTTAGGGAACCTGGCAGCCCGGACTCCTCTAAGGCGGCGTCACCAACTGTGGGGGAGAGTCTGTGAGGCCGTGAATGCGGTGGGCCCACTAAAGAGGACAGTGGCGCACTGCCGCAAGCGCTTCTCTGATATTAAGAGGAGGCTTAAAGAGAAGATGGCCCAGGAAAGGAGGGCAACAAGGCGCACGGGTGGTGGCCCCCCTCTTCGTATTGAGTACACCACATACGAGGAGGAGCTGCGCCAGATAATGCCGGCAGAGATTGTCGAGGGGATAAACGTACAAGACACGGATTCGCCCTCTTTTGGCCAAGTAGTTGGTGAGTTATTTGTTTTTTTTACCCTAACAGTATTTTAAATGTTTTTTTCTTTTTTTAAATGCTTTTTTCTTTTTAAAAGTTTTTTTCTTTTTTTAAAAGTGTTTTTTTCTTTTTAAATGTATTTTTCTTTTTTTAAATGCTTTTTTCTTTTTAAAAGTGTTTTTCTTTTTTTAAAAGTGTATTTTTTTTTATTTGCAAACACATTTTTTTAATTAACTGTATATTTTTGCATAGTTATTTGCTGCAAATACATTGTATGCTTTTTCTAATACATCCAGAATCGGCAGGACCGCAGTTCACTCCCAGTCCCAGACCTACACCTCCACCTTCAGCGAGAGATTCGGGCACAGACGAGTAAGCAGGTGTGTGATTTATGTTTAGGAGAGAAATAATGGAGTTAATTAATTTTCTGTGCAAATGTTGCTGTCAATGTTTTTTTGTTTTTTTTTTAATTGTTTGCAATGAGAACTTAGGGCTACATTTACTAAACTGATATGTTGCCTGTAGAAACCCATCAGAATATACCTTTATTTTATTAATTGCATTCAACAAACTGGCAGCTAAAATCTGATTGGTTGCTATAGGCAACATCTCCACTTTTTATAGCATGCAGTTTAGTCAAAATAACCCAGCATGTACTACACAGAGGGAGTACTAAAATAGTAGTAGTTTACCCCCAAAGCACGGTCTAGCAGCATTTGGCTGACTAAATGCTTATATTTGTAGGTTAAAAAGACTTTGCTTTTTTATCCCCCTCAGCCATACATAGTCCAAATGATAATGGGTATTAAAAGGATAATAAGTGCATCCTTAAGCAGGTAGCATAGGACAATAAATCAGGAATGCAAACATTGTGAAAGAATCTGTAGTTGCTAAAGAATATTCTTTCCTATCCAGTGTTCAGAATGCAACATACAAACATATTATATCCTATATACTTACCATCATTTTTCATACACAGGGCCCTCTTCATACCAGGCACCTCAGGCGGAGTCCCTGGAAATGTCCCCTGAGCCAGAGGATCAAACGACCATCACCCTGGTAACAGTGGATGCCCCTGTGTCTGGCCTCCAGGAAGTTTCACCTGGCCCTGCTGAACCATCACACCACCAACCTGCACCTGAAAGTATGGACCCAGCCAGAGAAATGGCACTGTCTATTGGCGTATTCCAGCAGCAGCAAACAATGTTCATGGACAGGCAAACTCGCCACATGTCCCAAATTGCGGCCCAGTTGAGGCGGATACACCGCTCCAATAGTCAACTCCCTGCTGGAATCAACCGTCTGGCAACAGCTTTAGAACAGACCAATGTGCAGCTGGCCCAAATGACTGGGGCGGTGGAGGCCTTACATTCCACAGTACGTGAGGGGAATGCCAATGTGACCCGGCTGGCAGGGCAACTACATTCAGAAATTGTAGCCCGTTTACCGGCACCTATGTCTTCAGCCACCACCAGTACCGCTAGTACGCCTAGCAGATCTGTACAGAGTACTCCTCCAAGGAGAGGTGCTCGCACCAGGGGTGGGCGAAGGAGGGGAAAGAGTGGCACCAAGCATTGCGATATGCCTGCAAAAAGGCGTCGCTAGTGCAATAATTATTATTGCTTAATGTTTTCAAAAGTTTGTGTAAGCATTATACGTTATTATTTATTGTGTTCTGCAATAAATGCAGTTAAATTTCTATGGTGTCAGTGTTTCTTTTCTGCTAATTAAACAAGAGTATACTGATGTTTTAAAAACTATGCACTAATTTCACTTAAACATTGACCTCTGACTGTCACATTCCAGGGATGTTCATATTTACCACATGAGGAGTACACACTATCCTCTTTTTAAAGGTTCCAATTTACAAAACATTTAAAATAAAATAAAAAAATTGCACTGACATAAAACACATTTTTGATCAATAAATGTTTTTCATACTATGTACTTACACGTAAAGTAGTTTGTAATTAGACTGTCTCTAATCTCCCTTCCGCCCTCTGTGCTCTGCACATCACCAGATGTGACACAGACCCCTTCTTCTTCACTGTCTACTGCAATAATCGGTGGGGTAAGTTGATGTATTGCTAGATTATGTATCAAACAGCCAGCCAGGATAATATCAGACCCCTTTTCGGGTGCATACAAAGCCACCCAACCAGATTATTCTAGTAACCTGAACCTAGTTTACCAAAGTACAAAGGTACGCTATAACACATCTCTACTAGTGGGTATGTGCCTCATTGAATTTGTGCTGTGCAGATGTGTGAGGACGCAGCAGAGGAGTCATCAGCCAGAAACCCATTCTTTATTGAGTACATTAGAATTGCTTTTACACTCTGTTAAGGGTTTTGTTGCAATATTAAAAAGAAAAAAAACAAATGTGGAAATCAGTAAATAAATTGCATGGTGGGAAAACACAAGAGAAAAAGAAACCAAAACAACACTGCAATTACAAGACACTGGCCTTTTAACATATACAATCCCAAAGGAAAAAACTTTGTACATGAAATGGCCCTTTTCCTTCTGTTCTGATTGCCCAAATACCTGAAACAGCACACTGTTTGAACAATCTCGCCGCTCACAAGCAGCGCTTTCATTTTGGTCTATTGAATGGCGGTTTTCCGGCGGCTTTATAAACCCCCTAATAGTAAATCCGGCTGTTTGTATGTTGAACATTGTTGAAACCATCATGGCGCTTTATACAGAGGCGGGTTTGGAAACATCATTTCTGGCCGTTTGGACGGCGGGTTTAGCCTTAGTAAATCCGGCGATGGCTAAACCGCCGCCAAACCCGCCAAAAGTCGGCGGGTTTACAAACACGCCTGTTAGTAAATCTAGCCCTTGGTTTCTAACTTGTTCATACTGGCTAAGGTGAGCATTGAAAGTAAATGGATGGCTCCTGAAACCTGATAATTGTGAATGGATTAGTTTATTAAATGAAACGGTTGGTCATGAAAGGTGCATGTATATGAGCCATAATGTGCTGGATAAATATAAAACATTTGTCACATATGAAAAAGCTCTCATTTTGTATTGAAAGAACTAAGGGACTTAAATCGTTCCCCATCATTGTGTTTATAGCAGGCCCCCCGGTCACCTTCCTGAATTATTAATTCAATTCAAGTTGCCCTCCTTTTTGACTGAGCTATACATAACATCGCACACACTGCAACTGAATTGCCTAATTTCATTTTACCTTTTTCCCTGAAAGATTGTATCATGAGAAGAAATTTGTGTACTATGGAAGTTTATGCAATGTTTGGTAAGTAACAGAAAGTAACATGACACTTGTGGGTGAAAGTTTACGTATACCAAATATAATACAATTTTAAACAATATTGTTTAAAAAAACAACACATTTTTTCATGAGATTTATGCTTTACATTTGCTTGTTTACTGTAGATGTGCATTTTCATAGTGCCTTATTTGAGGTAGGGAATTTAAGCTCTAATGGGGCAGGAACTGATGTGTATTATTTAATATTCTCTTGGTTGTGCTATACAAGATAACAATAACAATAATAATAATAATAATAATAAAAACTAGCAGCATTCACAGATATTATCCCATAGAACAATCCAGAAAGAATGAGTGTCAGAGGGGCTATAAAGTTATAGGGGTGAATGTATCAAACCTTCTAAAAGGAAAGGGATGTTTTGCCCATCGCAACTAATCTGATTCTAATAATAATTTTTAAGAGTGCATTAAATAAATGAAAGCTAAAATTTGATTGGATGCTATAGGCAACACCTCCACTTTTCCTTTTTAGCATGTTTGATAAATCTACTCCATAGACATGGGACTTTCCTTAATATCTATATTTCATACACAGTGTTTCACTGGATTCATGAAGGTGTGTAAATCATTCTGTGAACCTGGACTTATTTGTAAATTAACTGACAAATCAATGAAATTAAGATGAATTTCAGAATCAGCTAAATCAATTCACCCATCTCTGTATCTCCTGAAATTAAGAAGACAACAGGCTATCTTTATTTCTGGTGATTTTATATATATGTATATATATATATATTAGAGATGCTCACTGACCCCCGTATAGTGGTTTTGGTTTTGGATCTGGATTAGCTCCGTGTTTTGGTTCTGGTTTTGGTTTTGGCAAAACCGCCCTCGTGTGTTTTGGTTTTGGTTGTGGATCTGTATTTTTTAGAAAAATTGCTAAAATACGCAAAAATCACATCATTTTGCTCTTTTTTTTTATCCTACATTATTATTAACCTCAATAACACTAATTTTAAATCATTTGCAGTCAATTTTGACCACCTCACAGGTCATAATATATTTTCCATACACTTTCAAATCAAGATTGCAGCAGTTCTTGCCAGTAATAATAAGAAGGCCATTATCATGCCTGGGCATAAGACCAAAAATCCACCTCTTATGTGTGGAATTATTTTTACCTAATTTCTGACAACAGTTGCTTAGCCATTTGTAGCATTGTAAAGCCACAGTCAATATAGGTAGGGACCTTAACATCTAGGATCCTCATCCATGTTACGCCATTTGAAGCGAGTTCATGGAAAGCTTTTGGGAAAATCAGAAACTTATGCTAAAAACTAAGAGCAAGCAGTCCAGCATCAGCTACCTCCCTTCTCTCATCTAGATCCCAGCACCTGCAATCTACACCCCCAACACCTTCATCATCAATATCCTCACAAGTGATGGGAGTTAGTCCTGCATCCAAGTTGTTAAGGCGAGATGACTCCTCCACTAACCATGAATCCTCTATTGCTGCTGCTGCTGGGGGTGGATCTTCAATACAGAAGAAGACTACAAGTAGTTTACAACAATTGACTGTTAAATAATCCTCTGCAAGAGGAAGAAAGTAAGAAAGCTGTCACCCAGTTGCAAAGCGGATCACAGACGCCATGGGGACTATGCTAGTATTAGATCAGCGTCCAATATCCACTATTAATGCAGGTGGTGTTAGACAATTACTTGAGGTCTTGTGTCCCCGTTACCAAATTCCATCACAACACCATTTTACTAGAAAAGCTATTCCTCACCGCTACCAGAAGTTTCGTAGAAAGTTATTATCGGGCTACAAAATGCCATTCTACCCAATGTACACTTAACCACAGATATGGGGACAGGCGGAACTGGGCAAACTAAAGATTATATGACTGTGACAGCCCACTGGGTCGGTGATTTGCACTCACCAGCAGGAACAGCAGCAGCATGTACCCAAGTACGTCACATTTTTCTGAGGCAGGCTACTCTGTGTATCATCTGCTTCACTAAGAGGCATATTATTATTATTATTTTTATTATTATTATTATTATTATCGTAGATTTGTGAGGCACCATAGTGCTCCACACCGCCATACAGTAGGGAAGACAAGGACATACATAAAACAAAACATATACGTAAAACAAGAACAGACTAGGCAGACAAAATGAATGGAGACATGAAAACAAAGGGTATGGAGGACCCTTCTCATTACAGAACTTACATTCTAAAGGGAAGAGGGCACAGCTGAAACAAAAGGAGCGAGTGTGGCTCATAGTGGAGATTGGGATAGTTGTGAGGGTGCATTAGTGTGAATAGTGTTACCGAGGATAAGGTCACCTCTAAAAAAGAGATGGGTATTCAAAGAGCATCTAAAAATTTGGGGGAAAGTATGATTGAGTGTGGTAGGGAATTCTATAAGTGGGGAGCAGCACCGGAGAGGTCTTGAAGGCGGGAGTGAGAGGTAGTTATTAGAGACGAGACAAGGTGCAGGTCAGAGGTAATACCCCTGACAACCTGTTTAAAAACTAAAGCATGTCATTGCAACATGGCTTATCCTGCTTGGACTCTCCTGAGGATATGACATTTGTGATAATGCAACTAATATTGTTAGAGCATTACAGCGGGGGGAATTCTATCACAGTTCCTGTTTTGCTCACACAATCAATTTAGTGGTACAGAACTTAAAAAATTACAATGACATGCAGGAGATGCTGTCTGAGTCCCAAAATATTTAGTGTTATTTTCGGGATTGTGCAACAGCATGTAGGAGAATGCAGCAGCTGCAAGAAGAATAGAATTTAAGGGGGAATGTACTTTAGTTCAGCGAAGTAGTCACCTGTGAAGAGAGTGCAGACACTGTTAGCTTAAGTCAAGTGATTGCCCTAATTAGACTTTTTGAGAAGCAGCTAGATAAATTGAAGGAGGAAATTAAACAAAGCAAATCCGCTAACTATATTGGAATTATAGAATAAGTACTTAATTTGCTACGCCAGGATCCAAGCGTTATCAACATCTTGCAATGGGATCACTACATTGTGCTTGATCTTAGGTTTAAGAGCTATGGGCCTGATTCATTAAGGATCTTAGATGAAGAGGATCCTTATTTCAGTCTCCTGTACAAAGCCATGTTACATTGCAAGGGGTGCAAATGAGTGTTCTGTTTTGCACATAAGTTAAATGCTGCCTGTTTTTTCATGTAGCACACACATATTAACTTTAAATTTCAGTGTACAAATAAGCTATCAAGTATTTGTGTGCTACATGAAAAGACTGTTCCTGCAGTCAAAAAAAATTGGTACTGCAATCTAACTACGTTCACTGTTCCTGCAGTCAGAAAAAATTGGTACTGCAATCTAACTACGTTCACAGTTCCTGCAGTCTAAAAAAATTGGTATTGCAAGCTAACTACGTTCACTGTTCCTGCAGTCTAAAAAAATTGGTACCGTAATCTAACTATGTTCACTGTTCCTGCAGTCTAAAAAAATTGGTACTGCAATCTAACTACGTTCACTGTTCCTGCAGTCTAAAAACAACACAGCAAACAACTCTGCCCTCTAAAGAAATGGCATCACAAATCCCCAAGGCGAGTCCAAGGGTGTTGGTGGTTGCGAAGCCTGACCTTCCCATCACTGTACGGGAAGAGGTGGCTCCTTCCACCATTTGCAGCACGCCCTCTGCATTTGCTGGAAGGATCACCCACAGTGCAGTTACAGATTTGGCTAATGAAGGTGTCAATGTTGTACACCAGGAGGAGGATATTGATGTAGCTGGCGCTGAGGAGGAACTTGACGAGGAGGATGCTGATGTGGTTATCTTAAATGAGGCACCAGGGGGGGAAACAGTTGTTGTCCATGGGATGAAAAAGCACATCGTCATGCCTGGCCAGAAGACCAAGAAATCCACCTCTTCGGTCTGGAATTATTTCTATCCCAATCCGGACAAGAAATGTATTGCCATATATACCTTATGTAAAGCTCAAATAAGCAGGGGTAAGGATCTTGGCCACCTAGGGACATCCTCCCTTATACGTCACCTGAAGAACCTTCATAATTCAGTGCTTAGTTCAGAAACTGTGGCTAGGACCGTCAGCAGTCCAGGGACACCTAAATCCCTTATACCTGTTGTATCCACACCAGCAACACCCTCCTCGTCAATTTCCTCCTCAATCTCGATTGGAGATAGTCCTGCAGGCCATGTCACCGACATGACTGAGTCCTCTTTAATCCGGGATTCTTCCAGAGGATCCTGCAGTGCTACGCCTACTACTGCCACTGCTGCTAGTGCTGCTGGTAGTCGGTCATCTTCCCAGAGGGGAAATCGTAAGACCGCTACGTCTTTCACTAAACAATTGACCGCACAACAGTCGTTTGCCATGAGCACGAAGTACGACAGTAGTCATCCTATGGCAAAGCGGATAACTGCGTCCTTAACAGCTATGTTGGTGTTAGACGTGTGTCCGGTGTCCGCCATCAGTGGAGTGGGATTTAGACGGTTGATGGAGGTATCGTGTCCCCGGTACCAAAACCCGTCGAGATTCCACTTCACTAGGCAGGCGATACCCGGGATATACAGAGAAGTACGAAAAAGTGTCCTCAGTGCTCTGAAAAATGCGATTGTACCCACTGTCCACTTAACCACTGACATGTGGATAAGTGGTTCAGGGCAAACTAAGGACTATATGACTGTGACAGCCCACTGGGGAGATGCATCGCCTTTCGCAGCAACAGCAGCAGCAGCATCAGTAGCAGCATCTCCAAAACGCCTGCTTGTTCTAAGGCAGGCAACGTTGTGTATCACCGGTTTTAGTAGGAGGAGGCACAACGCTGACAACCTCTTAGAGAAACTGAGAGAAATAATCTCGCAGTGGCTTACCCCACTTACATTCTCCTGGGGATTTGTGGTGTCGGACAACGCCAGTAACATTGTGCGGGCATTACATATGGGCAATTTCCAGCACGTGCCATGTTTTGCCCACACAATAAATTTGGTGGTGCAGCATTACCTGAAAAGTGACAGGGATGTGCAGGATATGCTTGCGGTGGCCCGCAAAAATGCTGGACACTTTTGGCATTCTGCCACTGCCAAGCGCAGTGGAGACTGATTTCCGTGTTGTGCAAGGTTCTCCAGCCGTTTGAACTTGCCACATGAGAAGTCAGTTCCGACACTGCCAGCTTGAGTCAGGTGATTCCCCTGATCAGGCTGTTGCAGAAGCAGCTGGAGAAAGTGAGGGAGGAGCTGGTAAATCATTGCGATTCCACAAAGCATGTAGCTCTTGTGGATGAAGCCCTTCGTACGCTTTGCCAGGATCCGAGGGTGGTCACTCTTTTGAAGTCAGAGGAATACATTCTGGCCACCGTGCTCGATCCTTGGTTTAAAGCGTATGTTGTGTCTCTGTTTCCGGCGGACACAAGTCTACAGCGATGCAAAGACCTGCTGGTCAGGAGATTGTCATCTGAAGTGGACCGTGACATGCCAACAGCTCCTCCTTCATTTTCTTCCACACCTGTGGCTGCGAGGAAACAGCTGAGATTTCATAAACGACCCGCTGGCGGGGATGCTGAGAACATCTGGTCCGGACTGAAGGACCTGCCAACCATTGCAGACATGTCTACTGTCGCTGCATTGGATGCTGTCACCATTGAAAAATTGGTGGAGGATTACTTTGCTGACACCATCCAAGTAGACATGTCAGACAGTCCTTACTTTTACTGGCAGGGAAAAAAGGCCGTTTGGAAGCCCCTGTACAAACTGGCTCTATTTTACCTGAGTTGTCCCCCCTCCAGTGTGTACTCCGAAAGAGTTTTTAGTGCAGCAGGGAACCTGGTCAGTGAGCGGCGAATGAGGTTGCTTCCGCAAAATGTTAAGAAGATGATGTTCATAAAAATGAATTATCAATTCTTCAATCAAGACCAGCAATGGCCTCCAGAGACTACAGAGGGACCGGTGATTGTGGAGTCCAGCGGGGACGAATTGATAATGTGTGAGGATGAGGAAGTACACACTGAAGGGGGCGAGGAATCAGAGGATGAGGATGAGGACGACATCTAGCCAGTTTAGTTTGTACAGGGAGAGATGAATAGCTTTTTTTGTGTGGGGGCCCAAACAAACCAATCATTTGAGCCACAGTAGTTTGGTAGGCCCTGTCGCTGAAATGATTGGTTTGTTAAAGTGTGCATGTCCTTTTTCTGCAACATAAGGGTGGGTGGGAGGGCCCAAGGACAATTCCATCTTGCACCTCTTTTTTTTCTTTGCCAGCTCGTTTTGTGGGGGTCCAAACAAACCAATCATTTCAGCCACAGTTTTGTAGGCACTGTCGCTGAAATGATTGGTTTGTTAAAGTGTGCATGTCCTATTTCACCAACATAAGGGGGGGTGGGAGGGCCCAAGGACAATTCCATCTTGCACCTCCTTTCTTGGCATTATGTGCTCTTTGGGGCCTAGTTTTTCAAACTGCCATCCTTTCTGCCACTGCAGTGCCACTCCTAGATTGGCCACGTGTTTGTGCCGCCCACTTGTGTCGCTTAGCTTAGTCATCCAGCTACCTCGGTGCAACCTTTTGGCCTAAAAAAAATATTGTGAGGTGTTCAGAATGGACTGGAAATTAGTGTAAATGAATGTTATTGAGGTTAATAATAGCGTAGGAGTGAAAAAAATTCAAAAATCTGGATTTTAGCACTTTTTATGCTTTTTTAAAAAACAAATCAGAACCCAAAACCCAAAATCAGAACGAAAATCTTTCGTGGGGTGTTTTGGCAAATCCCATTCAAACCCAAAACCTCAAGGTAATCAGAACCCAAAACACGAAAAGTGGCCGGTGCACCCCCCTACAAATAACATATAAAAGCAGATCTGCTATAAAGCAGAAAGTGTTTTAGTGTATCTCCACCAAAGGCATAACCACATAGGTGCACAATATTTCCAGCATTAATCGATGCTGTGTATGCACAGTATAAAGGGAAAAATGACCATCCAGAGTCTTAATTATGAAACTGAAAAAAAGTGGACCAGGTGAAAGTAGTCACTATGGTATTGAAAACAGTCACAAAGTATCCTTATATATTAAAAGTTCCAGAGTATTGTATGAATGATCAAATTTATGCTGGATCCAAAATAGAGCAAAAACGGGACTGATTATGAGGCGAACTTACCCTCTAATAGTAGGGAAAAGTATCTAAGTTCCAACCTTTCATTCTGTGTCCCTCCGTAGC
This sequence comes from Mixophyes fleayi, assembly GCF_038048845.1. Lineage (NCBI taxonomy): Eukaryota > Metazoa > Chordata > Amphibia > Anura > Limnodynastidae > Mixophyes > Mixophyes fleayi. Next base: position 65,218,994 of record NC_134403.1, on the reverse strand, counting down.
GCTCAATTAGTCCAGAGATATAGAGTGTTTGTTGAAATGAGTTGAAGCCGCGGCCGCAGCTTCAACATGACAGCGCATGCGCATGCGATGGGAACTATACGATACGATACGTTATGCACTTATTAATGTTAATGCTCTATGTGAATAATAGAATTAATCATTAGCTTATCATTAGCTTTGCGCCAGGTTCCTGTTGTTATTTAAGGGGGTGGGGGGGGTACCCCTGTGTCTTTTCCTGAGCTGCATTGCATGTATTGATCACAATTTTTGATCAGCGCAATTTGGTGTAATTTGTATTTTTTAAAAAATACAGCTGTTTATATATAGCAAGTCTAATATATAGATCAGTCACCATTATTTTGTGTCTCTCTCAAATCAAATCCATTTATATTCGTATTTAATCTTTTCTTCTTTAACATAGTCAGTTAGTTGCTGCTAATTATCTGTCTATCCTCCTTAATTTGACAGCCTGTGCCTTCCAGGAGAGTTCTTGGCTGAATCACACCAGCCTTTTGAAATCTGACACTCTGCAGCAATCCTCTGTTTACTTATAGCAGAATAAGGTGTTCATTTAGGAGACACATTTGCAAAGGTTCTAAGATGGTTGAAAAGTACATAGAAAGTGTTTGTTCTTTCAAGATATTGACTTACAGTTCATTGCGATCATTTGGTCAATAGGTTGCAACCTATACTAACAGTTTAGCTCTTCACACACTGATTCCTGTGTAGCAGTGTTTTTTTTGTCTAGCTCACAGACTCATTAACCCTCTGTGATAACAGCTGTCATGTTCCATCCAGCAATGCACAGAGTTGTAGCTCTCCTTCCCAATAGCAAAAAAAGTAAAGCAGCATAAAGAGAGCAATCTTCAAATATCAAATATACCAATTACCTACGCATTTCTCCACTATCGTGTGGTTTCATCAGGGATAGTAAATCTTCAATTCAGCCGTTTATTTAAACAATCCAACACCAATCAGAAAAAGGTTAATCAGGATACACCTGTTAATTCAACATTTTTTAAAAAAAACAGCATTTTCTAATCTGAATAACTATACATATGCTTTTCACTATTGTGGAAGGTGATATATATTTCATATAAATGTAAAACTCTTATTTTTATTTTTTTTATAAGTTTCACAAACAAATGTCTTTACTATAAAATATATATTCATCTCTTAAAAAACAATAATTAAAATATAATACATTCATTCTCTTTTATATACATATCTACCCAGATTTGAACTCACAACCTTCTTGTATGTAGTCCAAAAACTCTACCATTACTCTAGAGTGGTCTTGCTTATCACCACCCTCTTTTAATACTAATTACATGAACTTAAGCCTTAAGCTAAGCTAGAAATACTATGATTCATTTAATTTACCATTCCGTATTAGAACTTACACTCTATAATGATATAGCTCTGAACTCTAACTCTTCTTGATAGTATAACTCTTTTCTCATATTATAGTTTTATCTTACAACTCATAACATATTCCATTCAAATCGATTTATTGAGGCCTCTGGGATACAGATAACCCAAATAAAAAATCCAATAGACCTCTCTTTTACAAAGTTTACTAAACCAGTCGCCACCTCTCTGGGCGGCTTTTATATGCTCAATGCCTATAATCTTCATACAATTTACATCACTACCATGCTTTAATGCAATATGTCTTGACAGACTGTGTGCTCTATTATTTTTAAGGATATTTCTCCGATGTTCCAGAAATCTGGTAGTTAAAGATCTAGTTGTGCGACCTACATATTGCAGACCACACATACATTAAATCACATAAATCATATAACTGTCAATCCAGTTAATATAGTTTTTTATCTCAAATTTTTCTTTAGATGTAAATGATTCAAATTATTTACTCGTATTTCTTACAAATTTGCATGTAATGCAATTATTTTTTTTACAGCAAAAAAAACATTTGTTTTTTTGGGCAGCCATGTTATTGCTTCCCTGTTATTATAATTTAGTTGTTCGCTACTCCTTTTAAAAAAACTCGGTACAATTCTGTTCCTCAAAGTCGGAGCTCTTCTAAATATTATTTTGGTATGTTCCTGTATCAATGGTTTGAGAACTTCATCATAATTCAAGGTAGCCAGATTCTTTTTAAATGAATCTTTAATTTTATTTGAATATTTATTAAATTGACTAACGAACACTACAGAATTCTCCCTATCCCTTTCTTATACCCTATCAGCTATACTAAACTATATCAGCACTATGTAAAACCATACCTCTATCAGTTTTGGCAACTTCTGCAAACGCTTTCTTTAAAATAGAATCTGGGTAGCCTTGTTCTTTAAAAGCTACTACCAGATCTTTTGTTTGATCTCTAAATACTGTATCTTCAGTGCAGTTTCTCTTTAGTCTTAATAGTTGCCCTATGGGTATATTTTGTTTCCATTACTTCAAATGACAGCTATTGTAGTTTAAAAACTTATTGCTATCAACTTCTTTTCTAAAGGTCATAGTGCAAATGTGGTTTTGTTTGATGGAGAGGGCGACATCTAGTAAGTTGATAGAATCAAAGCTTTTCGTGAAATTTAACCCATACAAATTCAGATTCAAAAATTCTAAAAATCTATTTGAAGAAGAAAAATCCCAACCCCAAATAAAAATAAATCATCTATGTATCTGCCATAAAGCACTAGACTCACCCCGAAGGGGCCATTCCAGATATACTCATTTTCAAAATACCCCATATATAGATTGGCAAAACTCAGGGCGAACCTTGTGCCACTGGCAGTGCTGTGTACCTGAAATTAATAATCACCATTAAATGAAAAATAATTGTGTGAAAGAATAAAAGCAATTGACTATAATACAAACTCCCGCCATGTCCCCTCTACTGATGAAATTTAACCAGAATCATCCATCATCAAAACCATAAAAAGACCATATGCATTCAGTAACAATAGACGATATTTTACAAATACAGTTGTGTGACATCATGATCTGACATTTGCACTGTCTATACATTTCATCAATGACACTTTTTGTGTACCCAAATTTTAACCTTCTCCACTGCAAAGTACATCAGAAACCCACCTTATTTTTATTATTATCGTAGGTTTGTAAGGAGCCACAGTGCTTCACAGTGCTGTACAGCAGGGAAAACAGTACATACATAAATCAGTGACATACAAGGTAGACAAAATAAATGCAGACATAAAAACAAAAGGTATGCTTACAGCTTACATTTTAAGTGGAAGAGGGCACAGCTGAAAAAAAAGGAGCTGCTCAGAGTAGAGATTGGGACAGTTATGAGAGTGCATTAGTGTGAAAAGTGTAATCGTGGATAAGGACACTTCTAAAAAAGAGATGGGTTTTCAAAGAGCGTGTAAACAATTGAAGGCTGTGGGAAAGTCTGATTGAGCGTGGTAGGAAGTTCCATAAGTGGGAAGCAGAACAGGAGAAGTCTTGTAGGCGGTAGTGAAAGGTGATTACCAGAGAAGAGACAAGACGAAGGTCAGAGGTAGACCTAAGACGGCGGGAGGGAGAGTTTTTTTTATAGAGATTTGAGATATATGCAGAGGTAGTGCTGTTGAGGACTTTGTAGATAAGGGTGAATAATTTGAATTTGATTCTGTAGGACACACGGAGCCAGTGTAGATATTTGCAAAGTGGTGCCGCAGATGTGGAGCAGTGAGAGAGGAAGATCAACCTTGCAGCAGCATTTAGGATGAAGTGAAGTGTGGATATATGGGTGTCAGGAATGCCAGAGAGCAGGAGGTTGCAATAGTCAAGATGGGAGAATGGATAAGAGTTTTGGTAGCATGTTGAGTAAGAAAAGGGGGCGTTGTCAGGATTCCCAATATAAAACCACAGAGAGAGAGTGTAGTGAACTAAGTGGTTTTTATTAAACACCGGTTGCACAGGTTTCAGGACGCAGTATGGTAGGGTATGGCAGAAATAGCCAGTGAACTTAGTAAACAACAGATACAGAATGCGATCATCTGCAGGACTTTACCACAAAGTAGTGGAGATGACACACAAGGTGCGACAGTCTGCGGAGCAATGCACTGAAGATGACGGACACAGGATGTGATGGTCTGCAGGACTTTACCACAAGGTAGTGAAGACTTCTAGTAACAATCTGCAACAAGTTAGTCTTCTGTAACACTGGAAATCTGAAAGCAGGTATTGGTGGTAATACACTGCAGCAGGATAATGCAGAAACACCGGAGAGCTGAAAGCAGCTATTGGTGGTAATACACTGCAGCAGGACAATGCAGAAACACTGGAGAGCTGAAAGCAGGTATTGGTGGCAATACTTTGCAGCAGGATGATGCTGAAACACTGGAGAGCTGCAAGCAGGAACAGAGTCACAGACAAGCCGTGTCAAAGGTCACACGAAGAGATGCAAAAACGGAGGGACAAACAGAGATCAATACCAGGAGATCAATCAGGATAGGACACAGGAACAGCAACACAGGTAAAGGCTGGCAAAAGCTGCTAAGACAAGCAGGCTTTTATAGGCCCGGGCCAGGTGTTAAGCATCCTGAAGTAACGAGCCAGCTCTGGCAGGAAAGAAAGCAGTCTAAGTACCACAGTGGCCCCTTTGGTGGAACAGTGGTACTACAGGCAGGATATATATATATATATATATATATATATATATATATATATATATATATATATATATTACAGAAAGAAAGTTGTCAGCGCTTATCCTTTAAACTGCATATCTGTGTGTTTCTAGCAAAATGAAAACATGAGGTATTAGTTCATATTTTGATCAAAAGACTTAAGCCTGCATCCCACGTCAAGGGTACCTCATTATATGCAGGTCCTAAACTGACCTATATGCTTTAAACACTATTAAAATGCAGTTAAAATCAGATGCACTCACCTCCCAGGTATAGGGGTTTACATCTAGCAAAGGCTGGCTTGTGAGCCACACCCAAATGTGCCTTAAATAGGCTTGATGGACAGCTGCTATGACAAAAAGGCAATATTTTGAAACAAAACCAGAGAAAAATAAGCTTGCGCTCGGTATATCCCACATTATATATGGTACCAACTGCTTGGCAACAAGCCCCCCGCTCGGTATATCCCATATTATATGTGGTACCAGCTGTGTGGCAATATAAATGCCCATATATGTATACAAAACAGAAAGAAAGTTGTCAGTGCTTATCCTTTAAACTGCATATCTGTGTGTGTCTAGCAAAATGAAAACATGAGGTATTAGTTCATATTTTGATCAAAAGACTTAAGCCTGCATCCCACGTCAAGGGTACCTCATTATATGCAGGTCCTACACTGACCTATATGCTTTAAACACTATTAAAATGCAGTTAAAATCAGATGCACTCACCTCCCAGGTATAGGGGTTTACATCTAGCAAAGGCTGGCTTGTGAGCCACACCCAAATGTGCCTTAAATAGGCTTGATGGACAGCTGCTATGACAAAAAGGCAATATTTTGAAACAAAACCAGAGAAAAATAAGCCCGCGCTCGGTATATCCCACATTATATATGGTACCAGCTGCTTGGCAACAAGTCCGTGCTCGGTATACCCCATATTATATGTGGTCCCAGCTATATATAATACAAAGGACCCACGTAGTTCCTGGCAGACAGTAGCTGCAGGATGCAAATCGTGACAGGCGTATTCTGGCTATGCTTTTATAGTGGAGTTGACAGGATCGGGAGAAAGTCTGGATGTGAGGAATAAAACAGAGGGTGGAGACAAGTGTGACACCAAGGCAGTGGGCTTGGGAGACTGAGGAAATTGTGGTGTTTTTGACAGTGAGGGCAATTTGAGGGCAGGCGGTGACTCTGGCATGAGGGCAGATAATAAGCTCTGTTTTGGACATGTTGAGCTTTAGGTAGCGTTGGGGCATCCATGTGGAGATAGCAGAAAGACATAGATAGTACAGAAGTAGAGAGGACAGAGGAAGAGATATAGATTTGGGTGGCATCAGCATAGAGGTGGTATTGGAGGTCGAATGCGCCAATTAGAGTCCCAAGTAAAGAGGTTTATAATGGAAAAAGTAAAGGGACAAGAATAGAGCCTTGTGGAACACCAACAGATAGCGGGAGTGGAGGTTAGGATGTGCCAGAGGTAGAAACACTAGAGGCTATTTGAGTGAAGGGTGTGTAGGAGAAGAGGGTGATCAACAGTGTCAAAAGCAGCAGGGAGGTCCAGGAGAATGAGTATGGAGAAATGACCCTTAGACTTTGCAGTAAGTAGATCATTGATCACTTTTGTGAGAACAGTGTCAGTGGAATGCTAGGGGCAGAAGCCTAACTGCACAGAGTCGAGAATGGAATAAGAGGAGAGAAAGTGAGACAGCAGTTTGTAAACTAATTGCCTTGGAGGCAAAGGGGAGGAGAGAAATAGGGCGGTAGATGGAGAGAGAGGCTAGATCGAGAGATGGTTTCTTTAGAATTGGTGAGATAAGCGCATGTTTAAAGGCGGATGGAAATGTGCCAGTGGAGAGAGACAAGTTGAAGAGGTGAGATAAAGGTGGGCATACAGTAGAGCAGAGGGAGTAGAAACGTTGGGAGGGAATTGGGTTGAGGGACAAGTCTTCAGTTTCTGGAGAGAATGAATTAAGGGTGGATTGGGGAGTATAGGTAAAGGTGGGTAGAGTGAATGGAGTGAGGGGAATTTCGCATGAGGCAATATCTTGTCAAATGGTGTCGATTTTGTCTTTGAAATAGGTGGCAAAATCATGGGCTGTGAGGGAGGAATGGGGAGTAGGTGCAGGTGGGCAGAGAAGTGAGTTTAAGGTGGCAAAGAGGTGATGTGGGTAAGAAGACTGGATGGATGTTAGAGATTTGAAGAATGTTTGTTTGGCAATTGAAAGGGCAGCGCTGTAAGATGAAAAGATGGATTTATAGTGGATGAAATGGGATAGGAACGATATTTCCTCCAGTGGTGCTCTGCAGTGCAGGAGCACTTTTGCGGGTAGCGGGTCTGTTCGGTGTGCCATGGTTGGGGTTTGGATAATCATAGACTATATATAGTAGATGGAGCTGCATTGTCAAGGGCTGAAATGAATGTTTTGTTATAGAAAGAGGCAGCCTGATTAGGACAAGACAATGCAGTCATTGGAGAAAATAGTTGTTTTAGTAGAAATGAGAAGTGGATTGGGTAAAGAGTACTTAGGCTTCATGGTGTACTTTTCTCTACACTTTACTTACATAATTCTTTATTCCAGTAACACGACTACCATATAACCTGTAAGTGTTGGGAATGTGTTATTTTATCCTACAATATTAAGCGGGGTAAATGGACCCTAATTTATCCATATGTTAAACAATATTTTATTGTATTCTTTCAAAAGCCAGACATAGACTAATAACTGCATGCTAGTAAAATTACAAATAAATTGTGTATAATAAAAGCACCTATTACTCCACTATACATAATTGACACCATAAAAATTATATTACTGTAAAGGTATGATTAAACCACAAAAATGATATAGTTTTATTATAAATGATACATGCATACAGATGATACATACAGCTTTGATCAAACAGGTGTGTTGCTCATATATTTTTTGTAAATGTAGAAAATGACACTAGCAGTCTAATGAGAGTGGTAACACCCAGTTCAAGTATAAAAGCAGCAGGTGTCTGCTCCACAAGGCAGCGGCTGACTTAACTCCCCTTAGTAGACTTTGCTTCACATCCTCTGTGGAAGAACCATCATGTCTCATCACTCCATCCTCTCCTCCTCTGGCCACAAGGGCTTCAGCTCTTGCTCAGTTGCTTTACCTAAACATTCCAGCTCATACAACATCTTCTCACACTCTTCTAAACATCCAGGACATGGTCACAAGGCTCAGCATTGCTATAGCAGTAAGAGTGCACACAATTATGGATCAAAGGGCCATAAGATTTCAGCAACAAGTTTTCATGGGAAAAGTGGATTTGGTATTGGTGAGACCAGTTATGGTTTTGGAGGACTATCTGGTTGTGGAGGTATCACCTCTGTTACTGTCAACCAGGGTCTCCTAGCACCTCTGAACTTGGAAGTTGACCCAAACATCCAGAGAGTAAGGACAGAGGAGAAGAATCAGATTAAAGGTCTCAACAATAAGTTTGCCTCCTTCATCGACAAGGTACACCACTGCCTTAAAGGATTCAACTTCATACTGTTTGCCTTAAAAACAATTAGTTTGGAATATGTATAAGAGCAGCATTCTGATTTTATTCCCATGTCTAGATTTATATATTTATTATATTTGTTATTTATATTTGTTCTAGTAATTAAATGTTCTCAGTTACTTTCTGTAGCCCTTTCAAGGATTCTGTTTTTGTCATAGCATTTATCTCCTGGCTACATATCTCATTTATTTGCATATAAACTCTCAACATATTTCTTTACTTCCAGTTAGTGATTTTAATTGCCCCAAAGTTGATTAGTGTAATGGGAAATCCTGACCAGAAATATGCAACAAATATGCTGCAGATCACTTTCATAGGTCCGTTAGTAAAAGCCACAAATATAAGAAATGCCCTATTGGATCTAGTAATCTTTAACAATGCAGAGCTTTTAAAAATGATTTATCAAGAAGAACTAGTAATTAGAATTTTCAATACTGCCATGTCAAAATTTCCATACCTACACTTCTAAACTTTTACCTCAATCATTGTGTGTGTGTGTATATATATATATATATATATATATATATATATATATATATATATATATATATATATGCTGTTTGGACTGGGCTGTTATATGGTGGCATCGCCATGTCTTTGATTGCCTTCCTATACAATTTTTTTTACCAACTTTTTATTTGTAGGCACTGTAGAGATTGAAAAGTGTATTGGACATCTGTTTGGAAACACAGAAAGCAGTTTGACTGCTATAGAAAACAGAAAATAGTATAGTGATCCAGGGAGTTCGACATCCAGCATGGAGTCTGAGGGGAGTGTTTTCCCATTTGAAGGCAAATTGAATTAATTTCTTTATTGATTGGTTTGGCCTTCCTCTGAAAGAACTCGGGTTTATGATTCAGGGTTGAACATGGATATAATATTTATTTAGGTAATACAGTTTTACAGCACATGTATTATTACACTTTTACATCCAATATAAAACTTGTATTTTTATATTCATAATATATAGTGAAGATATATTTTGTTTCTCATGCTGTCCATTAATTTTTGATTTGCTTAGGTGAGATTTTTGGAACAACAGAATAAGATGCTAGAGACTAAGTGGGCTCTTCTACAAGACCAAAATACAGCCAGATTTCAGATTGAACCTCTGTTTGAAACTTTTATCAGCAACCTCAGGAGACAGCTGGAAAACCTGGAATGTGAGAGCGCTCGTCTGGATGCAGAACGGAACAGCATGGAGGGAACTGCAGAAGAATTAAGAAGAAGGTATTTAATTTGTCCTACTGTCTCTCACCACCCCTCCCATTAGAATGTAAGCCCTCGTGGGCAAGGTCCTCTCTACTTATTCTCCCACGTCTGTCTCCTGTCCCTCGTATGTTCTGTCACATATTTTACTGCACTCTGTGTGAGTCCCAATAGCACTACTCACACTCATCTGAGCTACTGACATGTATTACCTCATCTATTTGTTACTTGCTTCTGTATCCGGCGCTACGGAATCTGTGACGCCTTATAAATAAATAAATAATTAATAATAATAATAATAATAATAATAATAATAATAATTAACTTTTTCCTTTTTTCTTTTTTTTTAAGAAAAGAGTCTGGTAGACTTATCCTTTTACAATAAGTATAAATATTTTTATCTAACCTGATAATTTGGCAACTGGATTGCATTGTTCCATTAAAAAAAATTAATCAGGTAAACTATAACAGTCAAATGCGGTGTCAGAGAAAGTACAAATGTTGTATCTGATCTAATCAATTGGCTATTGGGTTATATCAGACAATTTCTGCTTTTCAAAACCCAGGACATGTATAGAAGGGGAAGAGTGTGTTCAATGTCATAGAGAACAGTATATGATTGACTGTAAGCTGGAGAATGTTCAACCAATCAGATTGCTGCCCTCTCCAACTTGCAGACTTCCTCTCCTTTCCTTTCTAATTTCCTGTCGCTGGATTGGTGCTAAATGTGAAAATTGTTTATTAATGAAATTAGAGTGTACAGACTATTTACCTTATTATTGACCCAACCATGGGGTAAATGTATTATCGTCCGGTTTTGTCAACTCGCGGGAGTTCGGCGAGTTGACAGCTTAAATTTAAAGCGGCGCTGCCTTGTAAAGGGAAGTTTCCCTTTACAAGGCAGCGCCACTTTAAATTTAAGCTGTCAACTCGCCGAACTCCCGCGAGTTGACAAAACCGGACGATAATACATTTACCCCCATGAGTCCTATGCCATTTATGGTAGATCTTTGTGATCAATTTTTGCAAAAGTCATTGTTCAATACAACTTAATGTACTATTTATTATATTTAACTGTAATTTGTACAAATACCTTGCTCCCTAACAATTAAATTCAAATATTGCAGTTTATTTGTAGTCATCAGAGAGTAAAAGAAAATATGCAATTTATTCTAAACTAATTAGTTGTCTCTACAAAATAACTGCTAATCAACAATTCCATGTGCACTTTATTGTATTAGTATACTAAAAAAAAACTAAATGGTACTAGTAAACATAGTGAAATGTTCCTTTATATAAATTGAATTCCAAATTTGTTTTATAAGTTTGCAAAACTGTGTACATTGCATAACTTTATGTATCTATGAATGTTTTGTCAACTGTCATTTTTGTACATTAGACTGCTCAGGTACAAAAACGGCCTGATTCATTAAAGAAAGCAAGCCAAAAAAAAAATAGTAACTTTGCACCTTGGCAAAACCATGTTGCATTGAAGGGGGAGGTAAATTTAAAATGTGGTGAGAGATTTATAGTTGGATAGGGTATGTCCTAAATCCACTTTAAATTTCAATGTACAAATAAAGCTATTAAGTATTTGTGTGCTAGATGAAAACACACACAGTATTTAACTTATGTGCAAAATAATAAACTCATTTGTACCCCTTGCATTGTAACATGATTTTGTCCAGGAGAAAACTTGCTCAATTTTTTGACTTACATTCCTCAATGAATCAGGCCCAATGCGTTTACACCACTTAAAGAATATTGAAAGCTAAATGTGCCAAAACTGAGACAAAAGTTAGAAAAATAACAGGTGTCTATTTATCAAATTGTAATTTCCCAGCATTTACTTTACTCTTGTAAGCTTCAATTTTTGCAGTCAAACATAAGCAAATTATACATTATGATGACATTTTTGCCTGCAATATCAAATTGGAAGAAAACGTTGAAACAGTCATTGTGCGTATTTATGAAATTTCAGGTGGGCAAGGTCATTGTTACTGGAGGAAAACAGTACAGAATTTAGTTTACACTGTTTGATACATTAACCCCCAAAATGATTTACACTTGTTAAATGGAACATTGGTTAACTTTCATATTATATTCTTTTTATATTTTATTTTATTTCTTAAGCATTGAACTTCTTGATCTATATTAACAAACAGTACACTCTGGTAATAGACTTATGAAAATATGTAATATATATAATTTGCAGGTATGAAGAGGAGTTAACCCGACATACTGCTGCAGAGAATGAATTTGCTGGACTAAAGAGAGTAAGAGATAAACAATACTTCATTTCTATAATTGTCATTTTAAAGCTACATCCATGCCACAAAATTATCCCACATGATTGAAGTGACTGATATTTATAGATAAACAGTGTTCTCTCTCTAATACAAGTTTTAATAAATGTGAAAGCGTGTTGCATTATTTTAAATGTGCAAACAAAAAATAAATCAATCCATTATGATTAATACACACTCTTAAAAAACATTATATGGAATATTTGTTTATATTCATTATATAAAATTGAATTTGCATAACTCTTAATCATCAAATAAATGGCTTTGTAATTAAATGTGCTCTAACCTGTAGGAGGTCGACGCAGCCATTATGAACAAAGCTGAGCTGCAGGCCAGAGCTGACTCCTTGACTGATGAGATCAACTTCTTAAGGACTCTGTATGACGCGGTAATGTTTGTGTGGCTACTTTACTTTAACACCTGTCTTTTTTTTTAAACTATTATACTCTGTGTATTACAGCCATCACACAAACTTTATATGTATAATATATACGTGAAATCATAAAACACACACACATAGAACTTTCCTTAGTGCTATGTCACTTTATGAAAGAAATGAATACATACTCTGTATTTGTGTTATTATATGCTCCTTTGCATTGTGCTCTTCGACTGCATTTAAAGCTGGGACATTTCTTGCTCTTTATCTTTGCTGTGACTTTACTGATAAACCCAGGAATCCCACTGAAGGAAGCTGTCTATCACTAACAATGTCCTACTACACTGTCTGCACATCACAGGAGCTGCACATGACTTTAATAGACACATGTAGTATACTTGAAGTATGTGTGTTGTTATCAATGTCACAATTACTTGTAAATCATGGCCATTTAGGTGTCATCACCATATGTAAAAATAATTTTCACTAGATTTGTGATCAAGCAGCTCTATCTAGTTTCTACCTTTTGTATACCCTGAGTTAGACATACATCATCATCTACCTTCTAAATCTCATTACTGTTCAATGACATATCCCCAAAATTACTAAGAGTCGGTATTTTATTTTTACTGGTATTGCAGAGTAAGAATTAAATTAATTACAAGGCATACAGAACAATATTAATGAAGATTCTGCTCTTAAATTATTACAATATAAAATAATATATATACTTTGATATCAACAGTATCAGTTGTGTATTTTGATAAATAAACAGTTAAGAGATCTATTATTCAGAAAGCTAGTGACAGATAACAGGTCTTTCTGTAATTTGTAGCACCAGGTCTAAAATATATCAAATAAGGTTTTAAAGTAGCAGGTGTCTAACCTTATTCTATAGGTGACTGTAAGAAGAGCCATAAGGTGCTCATGTCTGTGTGTCTGCAATACCATCCACAATCAGCAATAGTTTACTTTTTCTCACTGGTTCTCTGAACTTCTGATTTAAGAGCTTTATAGATAAGAAACATGTATTAGATTATTGTGATGTTGATAGCCTTTAGAAACCTAGTGTAAGACTTATTATTATTTTCTGTAACTCTGCAGGAGATTGGTCAGCTTCAAGCTCAGATCTCAGACACTTCAGTTATTGTTTCCATGGACAACAGCCGAAATCTGGACATGGAGAGCATCATCGCTGAGGTCAGAGCTCAATACGAGGACATTGCTAACAGAAGCCGAGCTGAGGCTGAGGCCATGTACCAGTCAAGGGTGAGTCTGACAAGCAGGCAGATACTACAATATAATTACATACATATTGGAGTAGACTAAAACAAGTAATAATAACATGGTTTTCTACTTTAAATTGCAGTTTGAGGACCTGCGCATGGCAGCTGGAACAAATGGAAATAATCTGCAGAACAGCAGGAACGAGATTGCTGAACTCAACCAAACCATTCAGAGACTTAAAGGAGAGATTGAGCGTTCTACATCCCAAGTAAGGGCTTTTTCCACTTAAAATTGAATTCAATCATCATCATTTAAATTTATATAGCGCCACTAATTCCGCAGCGCTGTACAGAGAACTCATTCACATCTGTTACTGCCCCATTGGAGCTTACAGTCTAAATTCCCAAATATAGACACACACTCACACACAGACAGAGAGGGAGAGGGAGGGAGACAGACAGACAGACACACAGACACACAGACTAGGGTCAATTTTGATAGCAGCCAATTAACCTACCAGTATGTTTTTGGAGTGTGGGAGGAAACCGGAGCACCTGGAGGAAACCCACACAAACACAGGGAGAACATACAAACTTCACACAGATAAGGCCATGTCCCATTGCTGTGAGGCAGAAGTGCTAACCACTACACCACTGTTCTGCCCAATAAGTTATTTATATATGCAACATAGTATTTCCTGTATTCTGGTGAGTCACCGAATCTGGCAGGTCCCCTGGCATCTTCTTTGGTCAGGGGAGACTCACTCCTAATGGTTGACAATGAACAACACATTGTCTGTAGGGTAACAACCTGCCTCAGTTGGAGCTGACAGAGCATCACTGGACTGTTACAGACATTGGGGGACACTCTTACTGATGCTAACATTTTTGATACAGATAGCAGTAAAGGCCGTCTCCTCTATAAAATGTCGGGGGAAACGCCAAATCTGGTATATTACTGGTAACCAGATAGATAATATGGGTACGTTTTACATTTATGTTTCATAATTTCAAGTTTTGGGTGGAGCCAAGAAGTTTGTTTCCAAGAAGTCACAAATGTGGTTTGTTATCCTAAGAAAGTGTTATTCTGGAAGTGACAGAAGCACATTATTCCTGTTATTTCTGACAAAAACAGTATTTCCCATATTACTCTCTATTACACCTCAGTTTAACAAGCAATTTTCTACTGTTGTCCCAGCGTGCTGCACTGGAAACTGCTGTCAATGAGGCTGAAGAACGTGGAGAAGCTGCTGTCCGAGATGCCAAGAATAAACTGTCTGAGCTGGAGGCTGCTCTACAGAAGGCCAAGCAGGACATGGCCCGCCAACTGCGAGATTACCAGGAACTGATGAATGTCAAACTGGCTCTGGATATTGAGATTGCGACATATAAGAAGATGCTGGAAGGAGAAGAGTGCCGGTGAGTGTAATATCCAAAAATAGGGGTTTTCCACCTTATTCATTCTCAAATAAGCTTAAACAAATCCAACCTATTTCACAAATAATTTCCTACATCTGCTACTTATGCTAGTAAATACACATATGTAACCACAAAGCATAGTTTTACATACACACTTACAAACAGTTGTCTCCATCCAAGTGGAGAGATTTATACAGTCCAATTTTTTTACCTAAATTCACCTCCCTTATTCAACCCCACGTAGATCCCAGCCATATTTCTCCTATCCATGCATTGCCCAGTTCCCTCACCTCCTCCTTGAGGCCTGTAAAGACAGCTTGGTCTATTTGCTAAAACAACCAATGTTTTGCTCAGTGGGGGAAAGGTTTTTATTTGCAAATATCTCCAGTACTTCACTAAATTATGTCATACATCACAAGCATACCGCATGTTGCCTTCCTATATTTTATCCGGTTACCCAACTCAAGAATTGATGGGACATTTAGCACTTAAAATTCCCTAACAAGTTTTTATTCGGAAGAACAATGAGCATACTCTGAAGTGGAGGAAATGGCCAAAGTTTGTTATTTATTAGAATTATATAAGTTTAGAATAACAATAAACTGCTTTGGCCGGTTGGTGCTTTGTAGGAGGATGACATTTTGACGTCATGGCCTAGTGGTGAGGCAACCATTAATGAACCAACCTTTGTTTTGCTCAGTGAGGAAAAGGTTATTGCCCAATAGTATATTTAATACATTACTAAGTAATGTCATACATCACAAACATATTATGTAGAAAACACTGAAGTTTTGTGTCTGATATTAAGCATCGATAATATGTATATATTCTTTTTTTTAGGTTGGCTACAGGAGGGCCTGTTAACATTTGTAAGTAAATATATTCTGTAATAAATAAATATTTGAAACAATTTGAACACACAAAGTCCCATACTTCAAAAACCTGTGTCACTTATTAGGCATACTACTAAAAAAGGATAAAAGCATTGTAATAACAAAAGATTGTGCTAATACACTAAATATCAGTTCATATGACAAGAGACAATATGCGTGTGAAGGAAGATGCGTGTGAAATGTCCACATATTTGTTTTTTGTTTTGATTAATATCTTCCAATTGATAGTAACACATTTATTTCACTTTTCTCTTAGGGCCATCGCAAAGCTGCATGTTGCGTTTTGACAGCAGAAATGCTATGCTGTGACGGGAACATCGTTCCCTATTCACTTTCATATCACACTGACTGAGAGCAACTTCACATATCCTCTCTTTAGAATGCCCTGGTTTCCTGGGCAGAAAATTGCAGCATTCTAAAAAGCCTTTTTGACCCAGACCTTGCGGTTGGAAACAAAACTTACAATTATCAGCTTCTCTTCAATGCTCAATGTTTTGCAGAGTAGTCGTGGCTGCTTGCAAACATTTTATGTTATAAATAGAGAAAAGAGGGAGATGTGAAATAATTATATATCAGCTTGAATCGCCATCTAACACGTAAATAAAAATAACTTAAAACATATGCTTATTATTCTGCTAGCTTCCAACTGCCAACAGGTTAAAAAACATTTTTTTGTAAAATCATGGTACTATCAAATGGAGAATATAAATGTTAAAATTGTGTGGTAACCTTTTCTGACAGTAATTGTTTACTAGCTAAGTTGCCAATTTAATATGTTTACCTCTGTCTATAACATTTTGCCTCATTAATAAAAAAAAGAATAAAGGCATTATTCACTTATATTACAAACAGGTACTGCAGTATCTGACAGAGCTTTAATGTACATCAAGATGGAAAAAGGCAGTACAAGGCACACAGTAAAAGCACCCGCACTAAACTATTCAATATATATTAAGGTTCTCATATCTAGATGGGGTTATAAAACATTTTGCTATCAACAAGCATGAATAATTAGAGGGAATGGAAAACCCCAGCAACATATATATTTACCACAATTTAAACTGGAGAAACTTGAGGCAGCTGGGTTTACTTGGTACAAAGAATGTGGGTAGCATGTGTGATGATCACATGACATTCACATTCAAAACTGGTACTCTTTCATCAATCAGTTATTCCTTGCTGCTGTTGACTCCAACAGCTGGTGGTTTCCATCAATCTTAGATTATTATATTTCATTGCAATAATTCCAACCTAATGCAGATTTTGTTATGTTTATATGCATTTTGCATTTATTTTACCATATATGTCAACAGCTGTTGGTTGTTTACAATAGCTGCAATGTTAACATTAATGTTTGTTTCTTGCTTAGCTGTTCTGCACTCCAGCACTGGGGGAAAACATCATTCAAGAGAAATGTCCCATTCAACAAGTGGGCATCATCATCACAAAGCAGGATTCAGTTCAAGCAGCCACGTCTCCAAACACCACTCTAACCACGGTCACCATTGTTAAACGGGATATGTAGACAATTTTCCAAAACACTTCACTGCATGTTACACAAGGAGAATGTCCTGTTGAAACAGCTGTGTTTATGCAATGTCTATTCACAAATTTTCACTCTTTCAAAAAGCGCTTTGCAAAATGCCATTTTTTCTTCTGCATCATGTATACCTTGTGATTTATTCTTTTTCTGCATTAAACTGATTTTTAAATGGTATCATTGTCACTCAATTTGCTTTAAATGTATTTACATTTTTTTAAAATCAAGTTTGATACATTGTTTAAATTTGCCAATTTAAGCTCATCATTATGCGTTACAAACATTCATAATAACTAATAGCTAATAGATAGATAGGCATCGCCAAGATGAAATTGAATGCTTCTGTGAATCTAGTCATCCTGACAGTAAAACAAAAGGCTGTTATACCACAAAATACTTTGTGTGCATCATTAGAGATGCCGGTGTCAGAATGCATTTATGTAGTGTACCCCAGGAAATCTGGTTAATTCTCAACAGTATAAATTACCACATACATATACTTTCTAAAGGTGTCACACAGTTAAATGGCCCAGAAACATATTGGGCCTGATTCAGAGTGAAACCCATGTGAAAGCGTAAATTGCTATTAAAAAATGACACGGAAGTGTAAGTATATGTAGTTGAATATGCGTCCAGGTCTGAATGAGTATGTCACTACCAGCAGTCTTAGAAGTCACTGGCCTGCCTCCATCACTCAGCAAGCCACTGATTGCTTTCATTCCCTATTAGAATCCTTAACAGAACCTAACTGGTTTCAGCCTCAGGCTCGAGGTGACATAACACCTCTGTCAAGAGTTACCACTAGTCCCCAGTATTGATGACACATGAGGCTGAACAGCCTACCAAGTTCCCCTGTATGTGGGTCAAGACTTACACCCAGGCAGATATCCAACTTAACCAATGGTAGCTTTAATTAACTGAACACCAAAAACAGGCACAAAACCGATGTACAGGAGTAATAGTTACAAGTATATACAATGGACACAAGGATAGTACAATTCGATACCAGCCCTATTACGGGCATTATGGGAAATCCGACTATAGGCTTAGACCTTGTTACCAACTTCTTCTACGCTTCTTAGCAAAAATGTCTCTGGATTGGTGAGCCTCAATGACTTCAAGCAAGGCAGAGATCTTGCTTCACTGTCACCTCGCTTTTGGAAAACTCACAGATTCACAAGACCTGGAGTAAACTACCCATAGAAGAGAAACAATGGTTCTCGCAGTCCTTCCTCTATCTCTGTCTTCAGTCAGCTGGCAGGACCCTTACTTTTTACACCATCTTGACAGGGGTGGGGTACGGAATAATGATGCTGATTATACAGACAAAACTTATCCCGATGTCTTCACACCGAAGGCCTCCTTCCCGACGAGGCTGTAGGATGACTGATGTGCCCACCAATTGCAAGTGAATGAAGAAGCCGGCGTGACTTGATGACGTCACTGGGAACTGCGACGCTGTTATCATTGCTGTTAAGGGGGTAATGCAAGTATGCGGCCATGGACAATGTACTTTACAAAGCGTTGTACATTGTCCATGGCCGCATACTTACATTACCCCCTTAAGAGCACCAATAAAAGTGTCGCAGTTCCCAGTGACGTCATCAAGTCGTGCCGGCTTCTTCATTCATCGCTATTGCTTGCAGTTGGTGGGCACATCAGTTGTCCTGCAGCCTCGTCGGGAAGGAGCCCTTCGGTGTGGATGTCGGGGTAAGTCTTGTCGGGGTAGTCAGCATTGATATGCTGACAACCACCGCTTGACAGGTAGCATCACACTCCAATCTTCAATACCTTGAACACTGATCTGTTTCTTCTTATACCCACAGAATAGCCTCAAGCTCTAGAGGTGTGTTTGGCTTTCCTGTGTCTTAGGATCTTGAGGCACAGAAATTCAATACACATTTCCTAATTAAGGTGATTAAATCAGGCACACAGAGCCATCATGTCTGGCTTGTGAATACACCCCTACCCATATTTACCAACTCTCTCGGAATGTCTGGGAGACTCCCGAATTCCAGGTAGGTCTCCCAGACCCCCGGGAGAGTAGGGAAACTTCCTAATGAAGTAGGTAGAATTAGTGCAGCAATGATGCGATTCTTCGGAAATCACGTCATTTTGGCCCCACTATCAAATAATGCGATTGTGGCATCACGTCAAGGGGCGGGGCTAAAAAGATGCAATTTTTCTAAGCCCTGTCCCCTCTGCCTATACCCCTCTGGGAACTCTAATTAGTGTATGATTTCCACAGATCTACAATACACATAGACTTACCCCTTTGGCCTAATTAAACAATAGGAAGCTCTAGGGCTAAGACCTCACCTACATTGTAAGGCTGGGTACACACTACAGCTTTTTTGACCAACTACTGGGCCAATCACACAATAAATGACCATTCGGCCCGATATTGCATTAATGTGTACACTCCCACAATCAACAATATCATTTCAAAGCACGTCATATGGTTTGATTTTATAAACAGACTAAAAATCTTGTTTAACGATGGAACAATGTCGTTCCAGTTCTGCAGTGTGTATGCACTCACTACCAGCAGTGTGGGCAGATCTCCAAAGAGTTTACAGAGTCACAATGTTTTCGGCCGATGATTATGACAGATGAAGAGCACAGATCTGACCGTAAACCTGGTTAAACGTGAACTGTACACAGGAATCGACGTCCTGATTGTGACTTTCAGTCGATGGTAAAATCATTAATAATATTGCATTGGTAGAAATTTTCTGTAGTGTGTACCCATCCTAACAAATAACACAACGCCATCACATATATTACCAATATTAAGGCTGATATTCAAAGTATGGGGGTGAGCAGAGACATGCTCTGGGAAATGAAAAAACACATAGTGAATACAGATGGTCATAACGTGTGCCAGGGCAGACACTCTAGGGGGATATGGGTATAAATAGTACGTATTCAATGGCTTTCATCACACAGGAACTATAAGAACTTGATCACTGCACTCCTCAAGAAGTATAGCATCTATTAATGTTTCTTCAACTCCTATGTGCAGCCTCCCCGACAGCAGCACACCCATACCCACAGTCCCATCTGCTGTGTTTTCAGCAGAGACCTCATCATCAACATTTATTTATTTTTATTGCACCACTAACTCCGTAGCGCTGTACAGAGAACTCACTCACATCAGTCAATTATCACTCACTCATACCAGATAATTACTCTGCTGCTCTTACAGAGGGAACCAACTACATTGGGTTGCGACCAGGGCTGGTGCAAGCAAGCCTGGCGCGCCACTGCAATAAAATAAATTTGCGCCCTCCTCATTTATAAATTATTTGTTCATTGAAAAATGCTTTTCTTCTTTCAATACAAATCATATAATAAACTTTAATATAGAGAGTAATCCAAATAAATACAATAACAAGGAAACATTAATTGCTATATGAGTAATATTAATGAAGTATATGTATTTGTTGTAATAATAAAATTTTACAGTTTTGTCAAATCACATTTTGTGCGAAGTATAGAAGAGAAAAGCTGCATCTCCTTCATCTCGCTGCATGGTCCTTCATAACACTTTTGCCCCTTCATAACACTGTGCTCTTCATCATCACACTTTTGTGAGGTATGGAGTTGGATATGTAATTAGATAAGGAGACCACACACTCACCTGAAAGAGCAGTGTCTGACTGGTGTGGGCATGCCCTGGTTGCTTAGGTTTATTCTCTCCTTCATATCCTGATCCTCCTATCCCATTCCCCTGGCAGTGGTCTCCATTATAGCTACCCAGCAATAAGTGAGGCAAACATTCCAGTGCTGGCTCCCTGAGCTTTTGAGACTCAGGGAATCCACAGCTCAGTCCCTGATACACTAACCATCTAATAATGCACATGAGAGAAGCGCTGGACAGAGGAAAAATATTTTTTTATTACTGGTGCAGGCGTAGCGGAGCCCCCCTTGCCTTGTTGACTCTGTTTACCACGTTCCATGGACCCTGAACGCGACCTGGGTGCTCACTAAGTGAAGTCCATGTCCTCTTGAGTGGATCCCTGGTAAAGTCTGGTGAGGGTCTTAGGCACCATGCCACTGAATTTGTTTGTACCAATCCCTAATGATAATTATTGTCATCTGTGTGTGTGTACACCACTACACTTACTGTCTATATCTGTTCCACAGTGCAAAAAAACGCAAAGATACGGTGCACAAACTGGCATACTTGTCACTCAGAATCAGGACCATATTGTTAGTAGTTTTATTTAATTTGTACTTTACTTTCATGCATTTTCACAGTACTCACTTGTGCTTGGTAATGAATTCCATAAGTGGGTAGCAATACGGGAGAAGTCTTGTAAATGGTAGTGAGAGGTGGTTACCAGAGATAAAGTGAGGTGCAGTTCAGAGGTAGATCTAAACAGTTGAGAAGAAGAATATTTTGATATGAAACTAAAGATGTATGAAGGGAAGGGAGGTTTTATTGAGTGCTTTGTAGGTAAGGATGAGCAATTTGAATTAGGTTCTGGAGCATTTGCCAGATGGTACAGAAGATGTGTAGTGGTGAGAGAGGAAGATTAGTTTTGCTACAGAATTTAAGATGCTTGAAGGGTTTATAGATAGGTGAGGAAAAGTCCGACAGAAGGAGGCTGCAGTAGTCAAGATGGGAAATGATGAGATATTGGGTAAGAGTTTTGGAAGCATCTTGGTTCAGAAAAGGGTGTATTCTGGCAATATTTCCAAGGTTCAGGCAACAGGACTGGTAGAGAGTCTGGATATGAGGAATAAAGCTGAGGGCGGAGTCAAGTGTGGCATCAAGGTAGCTGGAAATATTTTTTTACTTACCACAGTCCTGCAGTGCTGGGTGGGGTATTGTTTAAATGAATATTAATATTAAATATAGTGTTACTTAATAAGGTGTCCTGCAGTGCTGGGGAGTGGCATGTTTATAAAAAATTAATCCTACTGCCCTAAATATAAAACTATCAATTTTGATCCGCTCACATTAACCACTTCTAATTTTTCAAATTTTCACACCAGCACTTCCAATTTTTCAGTTTGAGAATGGATGACATATATCATGAGTTGGTCAGCTTAACATATATTGCAATATGTGGAACTAACATTCTCTGTTTTTAATATAGAACAGTACTTGATATAACATTAATTATGTGTTTGGAGAGTGCAGAGTATCCCTGTTTTCTTATATATATATATATATATATATATATATATATATAAATAAAAAGCAACAATCGATATAAAAAGGCGCTATTTTACCACAGAGTGAACACCACCTTTGTGGATCTCAAGGAGTGATGGTAGTCCAAAAAGTCCCAAAAATACACACTTAGCTCATTTAAGAGCGGCAGCCTCAAGAACCTGCGGCCAGATGGTTAATCCAGACATGTAGAAGTTACAGCAATAGAAACAGGAAAGGCGCTCCAATGTGTATTATCAGATATAAAAATGGACAAATGGGTATTAATCTGCGTACCGTGAGGATACAATCAATGATTGGAGTAGAGGGGGAATCTTCTTCAGAGGCTATATCCCCAAATCTCCATCAGTGAGGACTTAGGTACCTAAGCTGAAGGGGATTTAGCCGCTACCAGTGCAGGAGGCAGCTGGCAGATAATAGGTTTTCTAACAGAGGATCTGTGTGTTTGACTTGATGTGTGCCTCTGGTCTGAAGAAAATTAACAATCCTGTGGAATCTGGTCCGCAGATAATTTGCACTTTTGCACCTAGATGTGCACACACGGGGATTCATGTGTTTGATATGCTATTTGCTACATTATTTGGTGAATAAGGTGGTGGACCACACTTGTATGGTGAAATTCATACAGTACTACACTATATGTGTTCTTTCTCTTTTTTCTGCATTGTCGTCCTCACTGATGGATATTTGGGGATATAGCTTCTGAAGAAGATTCCCCCTCTACTCCAATCATTGATTATATCCTCACGGTACGCAGATTAATACCCATTTGTCCATTTTTATATCTGATAATACACATTGGAGCGCCTTTCCTGTTTCTAATGTAATATATATATATATATATATATATATATATATATATATATATATATGTAATACATATATATTTATATATATATATATATATATATATATATATATATATATATATATATATGTATGTATGTGTACATATATTTATATATATCTTGTTTTGTTGAGGCCCTATATATATATATATATATATATATAAATATATATATGTATTGGGCCTCCACAAAACAAGATAGCAATAGGCTTAAGGCAGCTAAGGTAAGTGTCCTGTCAATGAACTGTGAGACTGCAGCGAGAGGCTGGTTAGATCAATGGCACAAACACACAGCAGTTTATATCACATCTAGGAAACATTGCAAGTGCCACTCAGCAGTGTCAGGAAAGAAAAATGGTTCAACATGGAATTGTCCGTGGGCTCTCCCAGCCACTCTTACGTTGGATCTTAAAAAGGACATGCACAGTTTAACAAACCAAGCACTTAAGCGACAAGGAGTGGCACTTTTGTGGCTGAAGTGCTTGATTTAATTGGGCCCACTACAAAACAAGCTAAGAATGGGCTTAAGGCAGCTAAGCTAACAGTGCTGTCAATTAACTTTACAGTGGCAAGTTGTTGTTGTCATCATCTTCAGCCTCATGAGTGTGTACATCATCCTCACACAATATTAATTCATCCCCGCAGGAATCCACCATTACAGAAGTCTCTTAAACATAAATGTAAAAAACAAAAATGTAAAAAATATGCTTTTACCTTTTTAAAGAAAAAAATAAATCTTTAATAAAGGTGAAACTTTACTGTAGAAAAACATAAAATTGCCCATTATACCCAAAATAATAATTGGCATTCCAACATCAGCTAGCTTCCTTCTCTCAGCTAGCTCCCACCACCTGCAATCTACACTGTCATCCTCCTCACACTCATCAGCATGTACATCATCCTCACACAATACTAACTCATCCCTGCTGGAATCCACCTTTACAGAAGTCTCTGTACTTTGATGTAATTGCCGGTAAAGGCCTTCCTCGTGGAATTTGCAGTCATTTTAATGAACAACATCTTTTCTTCATTTTTAGGAAGTAGCCATCTACGCCGGTCACTTACAAGCTTCCCTGCTGTGCTAAAAACTCTTTCAGAGTACACATTGGAGGGTGGGCAGCTTAGGTAGTGCAAAGTGAGTTTGTACATGGGTCTCCAAATTGCCTTTTTTTCCTCCCAGTATGTAAAGGGACTGTCTATTTGCACGCTTTCATGTGCCACTTCAGCTGTCAACTTTCAGGATCTCATTGCATCTCTTGTGATCTGGGGCAGTTGGAAAGAAAGAGAAGACATAGCTCTGAAACCTAGGATCAAGCATAGTCATCAAAATGTAGTGATCTGATTTCAAGATGTTGATAATTCTTCGATCCTGGTGAAGTGAATAAAGTACTTGATCTACATGTCAGACATATTTAGCGTAATTGCTTTGTTTAATCTCCAACTTCAATTTCTCAAGCTGCTTTACCAAAAGTCTAATTAAGGGAATCACTTTGCTCAAGCTAGCAGTGTCTGAACTCACTTCACAGGTGACTACTTTGAATCGTTTCGGCACTTAGCACAACACGGAAAGTTTTCTACACTGCGTTGGACTAAAATACATTCCCCCTCTTTTCCCAATGTTATGGCTTGTGGAGTAAGCGTGGATGGCTTTTCGCTGTTCCTCCATCCTCTCAAGCATATAAAGTATAAAATTCCACCTTGTTAACCCCTCTTGCTACAGCTGCTGCAATTTCCTACATGCCGAATACGTCCCAAAATTTTTCGGCCCGCAGACAGCATCTCTTCCATGTCTCTGTTATTTTTCAAAAAGTTCTGTACCACGAAATTGATTGTGTGATCAATGGAATGTGAAAGATTTCACCCAGTTGTAATGATCTCACAATATTGGTGGTGTTATCAGAAATGGCATAGCCTTAGCAGGGTATAAACGGGATAAGCCATTTTGCAATGACATCCCTTAGTTTTTTAAACAGGTTGTCAGCTGTATGCCTCATAGTGAAGCCGGTGATACCCAGAGTAGCCTGCTTCTAAAAAAGCTGGCGTTGTTGGGTACATGCTGCTGCTGTTTCTGCTCCTGAAGGTGATTCACCAACCCAGTGGGCTGTCACAGTCATATAATCTTTAGTTTGCTCAGTTATGCTTGTTCACATATCTGTGGTTAAGTGTACAGTGGGTAGAATGCCATTCTGCAGCCCAATAATGAAATTTTATCAAACCTTCTGGTAGAGGTGAGGAAATGCTTTTCTAGTAAAATAGTGTTGTGGATATTAGGTGCAGATCTAATACTATCATAGTCACCATGGTGTCTGTGATCCGCTTTGCAACTGGGTGACAGCTTTCATAATTGCTTCCTCTTGCAAAGGATTGTTTAACAGTCAATTGTTGTAAACTAGTAGTAGTCTTCTTCTTGGTCTACTTTTGGGATGAAGATGCACCCCCAACAGCAGCAGCAGTAGTAGTGGGACTAACGGTCAAGAATTCTTCAGAGGAATCCTGAATAGGAGAGAAGTCATCTAGCCTTAGCAACTGCAGGACTATTTCCGATCACTAGTGAGGATATTGATGAGGAAGGTGTTGTCGGTGTGGCTTTACAAACACTACAAATGGCTAGACAACTATTATCAGGATTGGGTAAAAATAATTCCATACATAAGAGGATGATTTTTTTGGTCTTATGTCTTACGTATGAGCCATGGCACAGAGCAATGTGACTGGAGATTGACAAGAATACTACCACCTCTCCTGTTTCTGTATGAGCAATGGTACAGAGCAATGTGACTGGAGAGCGACAAGAACACTGCCACCCCTCCTTTTTCTGTGAGCTATGGCACAGAGCAATGTGTCTGGAAACTTAAGAACACTGCCACCCCTATTATTTATGTTTCAGCACTGACAATGAGCAATGGCATATACACCGTAGACTGGCAAGAACACTGCCTCCTCTGCTGTTTCTGTGTGAGCTGTGGCACAGAGCAATGTCACTGGAGACTTTTAAGAACACTGCCTCCCCTATTGTTTCTGTTTCAGCACTGAACACTGCCACCTCTCCTGTTTCTGTGTGAGCTATGGCACAGTACAATGTCACTGGAGACTTTTAAGAACACTGTTACCCCTCCTCTTTCTCTTTCATTACTGATGCTGCCCAACTGCAATGGAGACTGCCAAGAACCCTACTACCCTTCTGTGTCTCTCTGTGGAATGGCGTGGGATCTCCATGGAGTATGGTACTTTATCAAGTCCAAAAGTTGCGAGATCCGGCGAAAGTACTGAGCAAATTCGGCTCGGTATTCGGATCTCCGATGGTCGGGTGGGCTCGGCTTTTCGAAAACCGAGCCCGAGCATCTCTAATATATGCTTTGCTCCACTGCACTCACCTACAACATTGTTATTGTTATTCTAGCTACTTAGAGATCTATAGTAAAAACAAGGAATGTTAGATCCACATACTGCAATACATGTTAAGCTGACCTAATACACGCCAAATTCTACCCCTTCTGGCCAGTTCTACACTAAATAAAAACATGAGTTCAAGTTGAATGTTAACATAATCATTGCTATAATTTTTAACTGGGTCTTACCTGCACACAGGAATATAGGATTGTCCCTGTCTGCCTAAATGCTTTCTCTCAGCCTCAATCACATGAAGTAAAGCACCAGGTGTCCAATGTGCGGAGCTCCTCCAATCAGGACTCAGTACACACTTCTCAGTACATGACCCTGGTGCTAAATTTCACATGATAGACCAGCAGTTTGGACTGCCCCTTCTGCAGTGTCAGTATGGTGATGCTATCACAATTCGGGAACTCTGGTCCTGTTTGCCTATATGTCAGTTTAATAATAATAATAAAAAAATTAAGTAAATGACATCCAAGTAGTGGGTGGGCTTGATGATCCACTGAGACCCATCAGGTACTAGGTAGCTGCCTATACTGCCTAACATGTAATCTGGTCCTGCCAAAGTGCATAGGTTTGTGGACCAAGATGGTGGCAAGTTTGGAGTAACAAAATTGCATTTAATCCCAATATCCCATCACAGTCATAATTAATTTAAGGCATAAATGAGGCTAAACCAAACAGCATTTTAGGAAAACAAATCTAAATTACCTCAATGAAAGGGGTGCATCTAAAGAGGTATGAGAATGGACTTTGATGTAACATTTATACATTAGAAAATGCTGTATAAACAAAGCATCTGTTAATCCTCTATGCACAGTTGAAACCATGAAAATGATATCAAGGATAAGAAGGTGTGATTAAACCACAAAATTATAATGTTTTATTACAAATGATACATATTCTTCTTAAGCTTTGATCAAGCAGGTGTGTTGCTCATTTGTTTTTTTATAAATGTTAAAAAAAATGACGCTACCAAGCAACAATTCAAGGAATAATTCAACATAATGACGGTGGTAACACCCAGTTCAAATATAAAAGCAGAAAGTAACAGGTTCACAAGGCAGCAGCTGACTGGACTCTTCTGAGTAGACTGTGCTTCACATCTTCTGTAGATCAGATCTGTTAGAAGAACCATCATGTCTCATCACTCCATCCTCTCCTCCTCTGGGCACAAGGGTTCAAGCTCCTGTTCTGTTGCTTTACCTAAACATTACAGCTCACACAGCATCTTCTCACACTCTTCTAAACATGCAGGACATGGTCACAAGTCTCAGCATTGCTTTAGCAGTAAGAGTGCCCACAATATTGGATCAAAAGGACATATGATTTCAGTTGGAGGTTTTCACTTAGGAAAAAGTGGACACGGATATGGCTTTGGTGCTGGTGGCTTTGGGAGATCATCCTGTTCTGGAGGAATCACCTCTGTTACTGTGAACCAGGGTCTCCTGGCACCTCTCAACTTGGAGACTGACTCAAGCATTCAGAGACTGAGGACAGAGGAGAAGGATCAGATTAAAGGTCTCAACAACAAGTTTGCCTCCTTCATTGACAAGGTACAGTACTCACGTAAATGGCTTGGCTTCATATTGCTTGCCTTTAAAAAAAAAAAAAAAAATACATACATGAGTTACAAGAAATGCAAGGAAACTTGCAAATGCCAATCATATTGGCTAAGTTGGAAAATGAATAGCAGATTGCAAAATAGATCATGGCAAATTCCCCAAAAAAATCCAGATATCAATAGTAAAAAATCAAGGACTGAACATGTTAGCCCCTAAAAACATATAATTGGGAATTGGCTGCATTGGACAGAAAGCATAATGATTCAAATATTTATTTTTCTTTGAATAAAGAAATAAGATTTAATCAATATATTGTATAATGTATAATAATGCTACAGAAACAAAAAGACTAGGTACAAAAAAACAATAACTGTTTACCTTGGTCATATAACCTATATTCATGAGTCTCCAGATAACTAAATTCAGCTATTTCTAAATGTAAAGACTCTCTACTGACTAGTATTGTATGGACAAAAGCAAAAAATTAAATGTTGTGCCAATATCCATTTAGGAATTGAGATCACCTTGTGGTAACTATAGACTAATAACTTTAGTGGACAGGATATTTAAAGTATTTTTAAGAGACCAAATCCTAGAATGCACTGTAGAGGTTATATTATTAGCAATAGCTAGCATTTTATTAAAATTAAACTTATCAAACAAATCTAATTGCATTTTGTGAGGTAGTGAGAGGAAAATGGGATAGCCGGATAAAAAGGGATATAGGGGTAAATTTATCAAGCTGCGAGTTTCCAGCAGGTTTGAAAAGCGGAGATGTTGCCTATAGCAACCAATCAGATTCTAGTTATCATTTATTTAGTACATTACACAAAATGATAGATACTAGAATCTCATTGGTTGCTATAGGCAACACCTCCACTTTTCAAACCCTCTGGAAACTCGCAGCTTAATCAATTTACCCCATAGTAATTAGTGTTTTGTAAATGCATTCCACACTGTGCCTCACATGCACCTGCTGCACATGGACAGAAAATTGGCTTAAATAATAAGTCCAGATAGTAGTTATTTATGGTTCATATTTGGAGAGAACTAACATTATGTGTCCAACAGAGATATGACTTGGGACAAATGCTATTTAATTAAGCCATAACTGATAAAAGTTTGTGTTAAAATACTCTATCTGTGTTTGCAGATGATGCCAAACTATACATTATAATACATTTAATAAAAGATGTATTATTCTTACATAAATTGGAAGATAGACCTGTAACATGGCAGAAAGTGGAGATGTTGCCTATAGCAACCAATCAGATTCTAGTTGTCATTTTGTAGAATGTACTAAATAAATGATAACTAAAATCTGATTGGTTGCTATAGGCAACACATAAACTTTTTCAAACAGTTTAGCAAATATAGCCTTTATCTCCAGAGCAAATCTCCAGGCTCCCCTGTGCAGGGCCATCTTAACAACATTATGGGCCCCCGGGCAAAGCAGTGCACCGGGGCCCCTAGATATAGATATATAGATGTATACAGATATAGATATAGATATAGATATAGATATAGATATAGATATAGATATAGATATATAGAGATAGAGATAGATAGATGTACTTGCTCAGTGACCCTTGTAGGGTTTTTTGCAGGTTTTTTCTTTTGCAGGATTATTTATTCTCATTAAGAGCCATGGCTATGGGGCCCCCTTGCCCGTGGGGCCCCCGGGCAGTTGCCCATCGTGCCCAATGGAAAAGATGGCCCTGCCCCTATGACCCACACAGTATATCCACAAGGGCAATCCTTATTGATGACAGAAAAGAGATTTGAGCTCCACCTTTTAAAAAAGTTCTTAATAGTAAGAGCAGTAAAATGCGCTCCCCAAAAAATGGTATTGGTGAATACTATAGATTTAAGTAAGGACTGGACATCTTCTTAGCAGGTGGTGCTGGCATGAAAAAAAAATAGAATAGTATTGATCCAGGAAATCACCAGTATGTTTTTTTTATTATTATTAAGGTAAAATGGACTAAGCTTTTAATGTTTTTTTAATTTTCCCTTACTCTGGATTAACTATGATTTTTAAGGACAAAAGGTTAAACATGGTCATACTGTCTATTTATAAAATGCTGATAATACAATATGTTGTTTTTTTTTAGTTTCACAATGTCCTTTAAATTTTGCTTTGTTTAGGTAAGGTTTCTGGAACAACAGAACAAGATGCTAGAGACTAAATGGGGCCTTCTACAAGACCAAAATACAGCCAGATTTCAGATTGAACCTCTGTTTGAGACATTTATCAGAAACCTCAGGGGACAGCTAGAAAATCTAGAATGTGAGAGAGCTCGTCTGGATGCAGAACGGAACAGCATGGAGGGGACCGTTGAAGAATTAAGGAGAAGGTATTCAATTTACATTTTACTGTTTTGTGTGTGTATCTGTGTGTGTCTGTTTGTGTGTTTTATTTTTTAAGAGGCTGTCCTTTTATAATAAGTACAAATATTATATCTGACCTGATAATTTGGACTCTGGGTTACATTGTTTCATTAAAGAAAATATATCAAAAAAACTTACCTTGCATAATAGTTAATTCCAGTTTGTCAAATCCCAAGATATTAATAAAAGGAAAGGGGTGCAAAATAATTGGTGAAAATGATTGTTTGACTGTAAGATGGAGAAAGTTCATTCAGTCATTTGCTACCACCTCTGGTCTTCAGAAATCACTTCTTCAAACTTCTTTTCACTCAATTGATATCAAATTCAATAATCACCTATTAATGAAAGTGAAGTTTACAACACCATTAACCTGGTCAACAACCCAAAAATAAGTCCTATGAAATTGATGGTGGGTCTTTGTGATCCACTTTTGCAAAATGATTGTGTATTACCAATTAATAAATTATTTATTGATCAAATGTAGCTCTAGTTTATACAATAACCTAGTTTCTTAACAATTAAATAGATTTTACATGTAATGAATTAAAAACCACTTAGTTCTATTAATCTGTACATATGAAATTGCCCCTTGTATTTTATTGAATAACTAGGGAAAAATAAAGCAAATTAAATTGTACCAGTAAAAAAGAATACATTTTAATTTCTAGTAAGCTACAAATTTGTTCTACCAGTTTGCAAAATTGTAGACGTTCTACAATTTCTTTTTTAAACCTTTGCATTTAAGTTTTCTCTATCATTATTGTTTATATTATGTTCTTTGAAGTTTTAGCAGCTGTCTTTTTTGTATATTACACAAATAATTTGTTCAATCTTTGTTCACAACACTAAAACCACATTAAAAACATTTACATGCCAAATTAAAATTGCAATAAAATACCATTGAATCAGTCACTGCGCCGATTTATAAAATGACAGATGAGTGAGTTGATTATTATTGGTGGAAAAACATGGCGCAAATAGTCTACACCATTTGACACATTGACCCCCAGAAATGACATTAGATTTCTTAAACTGGAAGATTGGTTAGCTTTAGAATTATATTATTTTTTCATTATTTTATTTTATGGGCATCAGAGTTTATGTACTAATCCAATCTATATTTATGAATACAAATATAATATTATACAATTTTTAGGTATGAAGAAGAATTATGCAGACGTACCACTGCAGAGAATGAGTTTGCTGGACTAAAGAGAGTAAGTGATAAATATTCATCTATTTCTATGATTGCCATTTTAATGTGACACCCATACTATTGTCCCACATAATTAATACATTGTATTTATTTTGTTGCAACAAAAATTATACTTTTACTTTTAATATTTTTGAAAAATTGTTTCTTAAATTTAAATGGGAAATAAACAAAAACAGTCCATTAATAATAACAACTCTCACACCTATGGAAAACATACATGATGTGGCATTGTATATTTCATTCTTTTAAAATAAACATACATCTTAATTTTAAAATGAATGGCAGTGTTAATGAATCATACTCTGATCTGCAGGAGGTTGATGCAGTTTTCATGAACAAAGCTGAGCTGCAGGGAAGAGCCGACTCCCTGACTGATGAGATCAACTTCTTGAGGACTCTGTATGACGCGGTAATATGTTCATTTGATTCTTTACCGTGCAGCAAACGTTAATTTTATAAATGGGTCCCTCGCATGTCAGGTTACTTGAATGTTATTGAGAGACAAAAATGCTTTACTATTAATAGATTCTGTTTTGCGAATGTACACATTCACTTTTTTTTTATTAGATAAATTCATTTTTACTAAATAAATGATAGAGTTATTAGAATCCACAGATGACCCCTTTTGTGAATAGAATAAGATATCATCAGGTGAGTACTAACTGCTGTGTCAAACACTTGAGGGTAAATGTATCAAGCTGAGAGTTTTCCGGCGGGTTTGAAAAGTGGAGATGTTGCCTATAGCAACCAATCAGATTGTAGCTGTCATTTTGTAGAATGTACTACATAAATGATAGCTAGAATCTGATTGGTTTTTCAAACCCGCCGGAAAACTCTCAGCTTGATACATTTACCCCTTGATCTGCTTGTTAGATCTATCACATTTTATTTTTACAGTATGTGAAACCATAGATACACAAAATGTTTCCTTCATGTCATGACACTGTAATTAAGGAATCAATATATGACTCATTAATAGTTTTATTACATTTTTCGCTACATTATTCAGTGATCATAGCTTCTGCTGAATTTAAAACAGAGGTATCTCTTCCTTTTCCATTTTTTTGTGATTTCACTGATAATCCCCAGAATTCCACTAAATTTAAGTTGTCTATATCTTAATGTCCAACTACAGACACTGCACATAACAAATATAAAGAAAAATTCACAGTGGTGGATATTGTACCACCACTACTCCAATAATGATAAAGAGTTTGTGGAATTATGCAAAAATTGACAAACTTTATTAAATAAAAACAACTAAAACAATGAAAATAAACAGTAAAAATAAATAATCACATCACATTCATATAATAACAATCTGATCAGTGCACTGATCTAGTAAATTAATCTAAATCATTACAAATATATAAATGTCATTTTCTTTTGATCGGATGTTAATGTGTGTAATAAGAACAATGTATACCTGTATTCGATTAATGTTTCCACATTCTTCAATCACTGTTTCTACTCAAAACCAATATGTGTTGAGATCAATATAACAATTGTCTTCACAAATAGTTTTCTTAGGCAGATGTCAGTAATTGGTGTTGATTTCAGCGTGGCTGTGTAGATAAGACTCAATGTATAATCAGCGCAGAGATGTGATGGTAAAGTGTCAACATATGATAATATCTAGTCTTTTAGCAAATGAATCTCAAATGCATGCAGATAGGTAGTAAAAGTAAATAACTGTCATGAAAAAGCGGCTATCACATATAGTGCAAAATCGTGTGTTTTGGATCCTATAATCTTGTTACCCGTGGTACGTCTTCTCAATGTACCTTCTCTCTCTGTTAACCCGCTGACTCGCTTGCTCCTCTTAATCGATGGACTTCGGCCATGCTGAAAGCCGATGTTCCCAACAGTCTAATTACCGCTCCAGTAAGTGGGCGGTTCTGATATCGAACAAAATGCAGGAATAGTGTGACAGGGGATTAAAAACAACCCGGAGTATTCTCCTTCCTAACTGCACATAAAAGGAGCTGGCTGTGACTCAAATAGGGACATGTGCTACACATGTGTCACTGATGTGTACTTTAATTAATGTCCCAATGACTCCTAAATTTGAGGTCCTTTCAGTGTCACAATTCTATGCAAAAACAAAATTATGTTTAAATGTGTAATGAAGCCTCTCTACCCAGTTTTTGCTTCTTATACTGAGTTAGGCACGCTTCATCTTCTACCACCTACAAGCTTAAAATGTTTATTGTAATTACTGTTCAACGATATATTTTTACAATGACAAAATCGTTAATTATTACTTTATTAATGTTATTGTCGTGTAAGTGGGATATATAGAGATTCTGAACAATTACAAGGCTTAGACAAACAATTGGAGTGCAGATTTGTGAATTTCCAGATAACATGTAATTCTGTAATTTAGAGCACTTAGCCTAAAATATACCAAATTGCATTAAAAATATGTCATATAGTCATACAATGCACCCAGTGAGTGTACAAGGAGTCACTTGGTGATTACGCCTATGTGCTAGAGATGAGCGGGTTCGGATTCCGCTAATCCGAGCCCACCCGAACAGTGCGGATCCGAACGGGATCCGAGCACTGTTCGGATATTTCCGGCGGGCAAAAAATTGAAAACGAGGCTTTGTCGTCCAAGTCTCACGTCGAATCTCGCGAGGGGTGGGAGGGAGGGCCCAGAACAATTCCATCTTGTACCTCTTTTTTGGGCATTATGTGCTCAAGCTACCTCGGTGCAACCTTTTGGCCTAAAAACAATATTGTGAGGTGTTCAGAATAGACTGGAAATTAGTGGAAATGATTGTTATTGAATGTTATTGAGGTTAATAATAGCGTAAGAGTGAAAAAAAAAACCACAAAACTGGTTTTTAGCACTTTTTATGTTTTTTTCAAAATAAATCCGAATCCAAAACCTTAAATCCGAACCAAAACCTTTCGTCAGGTGTTTTGCGAAACAAATCCGAACTCAAAACCTCAAGCAAATCCGAATCCAAAACACGAAACACGAGACACCAAAAGTGGCCGGTGCACATCCCTACTATGTGCATACAATTGCCACCAAGCATCAGCAATAATTTACTTTGTTTTATTCTGGAATTTAGGACTTTCAATACAACACAATTCCATAGATCCCATACCTGTACTCTATCTTTCTGATGTAGATGTTTAATAAGCAAGTGTGATAAGTATTTATTTTTTCTAACTCTGTAGGAGATTGGTCAGCTCCAGGCCCAGATCTCAGACACTTCAGTAATTGTGTCTATGGACAACAGCCGAAATCTGGACATGGAGAGCATCATCGCTGAGGTCAGAGCCCAATACGAGGACATTGCTAACAGGAGCCGAGCTGAGGCTGAGGCCATGTACCAGTCAAGGGTGAGTTTGACAAGCAGGAAAATACAATTCATATTATTATACATATGTCAGAGCAAATCAAAACTGGAGTATCAATAACATGTTCTTCTATGCTGAATTGCAGTTTGAGGACCTGCGCATGGCAGCTGGAAGAAATGGAAATAATTTGCAGGACAGCAGAAATGAGATTGCCGAACTGAACCAAACTATTCAGAAACTTAAAGGAGAGATTGAGCGCGTTAAATGCCAGGTACACGCGGACTGGAATCCATAGCTGTTTATATATTCAGTTATGGTATATGTGATATCAGTGCACTGCAGTTTAGAATTTCTTGCAGATTTTTTCAATTATTCTTTTCAGAATTTTTTTTTAATCTAATTTAAAAAGTTTTGTGTCTAGTTTTTAATGGCAGATCCATTTTTTTGTGGCTTGTTTTACTAAGAAAGAATTCTTACTGAAGTGATAATTACACACTGATCCCATTATTTCCAACAATACCAATGTTTTTCAACATTAGCCTTCATTACTCCCCAGTATGGTATTGTCGCCTTTAAATTATTATTATTATCAAAAATTTGTACGATGCCATAGTGCTCTGCAACACCGTACAGTTGGGAAAGCAGGACATAAATAAAACAAGGACATACAAGGTAGACAAAATAAATGCAGGCATGAAAACAAAGGGTATGGAGAACCCCGCTCATTTGAGTACTTAAATTATAAGTGGAAGAGGGCACAGCTGAAACACAGGAGGGTTTTCAGAGCGCGTATAAAGTTTAGAAGGTTGAAAACCTGATTGGGCATGACAGGGGATTCCATAAGTGGGTAGCTGCAGAAAAGTTTTGTAGCTGGGAGTGAGAGGTGGTTACCAAAGGCGAACAAATGTGTGGGTCAGAGGTAGGTCTAAGAGGGATAGGAGGGAAAGTAATTTGATATGAGATTTGAGATTATGAAAAGGGTGTTGTTTATGAGGGCATTGTAGATAAGGGTAATAAATTTAAATTGGATTCTGGAGGAGTCAGTGTAGTGTTTTGCAAAGTTGTACAGCAGATGTGGAGGGGTGAGAGAGGAACATCAGTCTTGCAGCAGCATTTAGGATGGATTGAAGTGGAGACACATGGAATGCTAGCTAGCAGAAGGTTGCAGAAGTCAAGATGGCAGGTGATGAATGAATAGATAAAAGTTTTGGCTGCATGTTGGGTAAAAAAAAAGCACTTATTCTGTCAATGTTTCTGAGGTAGAGCTGATAGGACTGTGAAAGAGCCTGTATGTGAGGAATAAAGCAGAGAGTGGAGTCAAGTGTGACAAGACAGCAAGGTTGGGATACTGAGTAAATTGGGGTGTTCTTGACAGTAAGGGAGATTTGATGTGAGGTGGTGACTCTGGGAGGAGTTAAGATGATAAGTTCAGTTTGGACATGTTGACCTTTAGATAGCATTGGGACGTTCATGTGGAGATAGCAGAAAGAGTTAGCTACATGAGATAGTACAGAAGGGAAGAGGCCAGGCCAATAGATAAAGTGATATAGATTTGGGTGTCATCAGAAGTGGTACTGGAGGCCGAATGCCCAAATTTATTCCCCAACTGAAGATGTGTAAAGTGAAAAAAGTGAAGAATCAAGAACGTGGCCTTGTGGGACCCCAACAGAACCATTCTTTTTTAAATAAAAACATGCCATTTTCTTATGTTGTCCCAGCGAGCTGCCCTGGAAGCTGCTGTAAATCAGGCTGAAGAACGTGGAGAAGCTGCTGTACGGGATGCCAAGAATAAACTGTGTGAGCTGGAGGCTGCTCTACAGAATGCCAAGCAGGACATGGCTCGCCAACTACGAGATTACCAGGAACTGATGAATGTCAAACTGGCTCTGGATATTGAGATTACAACATATAGGAAGATGCTGGAGGGAGAAGAGTGCAGGTGAGTCTAATATCCAAATCCCTGTTTATATTGTTTGATTCACAAGAGAAGGGATGCTCCCCCCTAACATGCTTCAAATAAATCTAAAGTCCATGTGTCTCGCGAAAATTCATTTTCTATATCTGCAGCTACAATTTATGCGTTTAAACACACATATTTAACCACAAATTATACTTTTAAATACAGACTTGTGAACATTTTACCCCATCCAAAAGGGAGATTTATAACTACAGATTTTCTTCACTTATTCTCTCCTATATAATTTCAAGTCTTCTTTCTTCCACCCATGAAATGCCAATTTCCTCTCCTCCTCCTCCTCCAAGTACTCAACTGACGTCTCTCTTTCCTGGTGCAGTGCCCCAGTACCTTTCTCCGCACATGCATTCCTTTGCCACTCTATCCTAAATCTTATCTTATTGTCAAATGATATAATTGTTGAGTGATACTTGAATCTATACATTCTATAACAATGTTTATCCTTAAAAAGCTACTAAAAGGATGCATGTTTGTGAGAGGATGAAGTATGAAGGACAACCATTATTAAGCCAACATTTCTTTTTCGTTTAGTAGGGAGAATTGCACACTAATGTCATTAGTACACCACTAACTAATGCCATATATAACAAACATATTGCACGTGATAGTCATTTTCCAGTAATTTTTACACAAATAATTTAAAAAATCTATTGTGTACAAGCATTTGTTTGCTCATATATTGTGTCTGATTTGAAGTATAAATAATATGTATATATTCTTTATTTTAGGTTGGCTACAGATGGTCCTGTTAACATTTGTAAGTAAATATATAATCCAATAAAGGACAAGTATTAGGAACAATTGTACACGTAAATCTCATAAAATCTGTGAACTAATTCGGTATAATTGGTGACAACGTCCTAATAACAACAGATGGACAGATTGTACTAGTACACCAAAGATCAGTTTGCATCAGGAGACAATAAAATGAAAGGAAATGTCCACACGATTGTTTTTTCTTTTGTTCTCCAAGTGGTAGCAAAAAAAATAGTAAACATTTTTGTTTTATTCTGTTAGCTTAGAACTGTTAAATGGCTGCATATGAAGTTTTGACATCAGAATTCAGGGGGGGGCTGGCAAATTTTTGCCCAGGGGGCAAGACTGGACACAGAAGTCTATTTTAAAAAAAATGCAGGCAGATGCCCCCCAGTCCAGCCTGCCCCTGTTAGAAATTCTTGTGACAGAGGAACAACCTTCCCCCGACAATACTATGCTCTCTAAAGATACTGGGCCTGAGTCATTAAGGAGAGCAAAACATAAAAAGGAGTAACTTTGGGCAAAACCATGTTGCATTGTGCATTGGATGGGGAGGTAAATTTAAAAAGTGGGGACAGATTGATAGTTGGGGTAGGGCATGTTCTAGATCAACTTTAAATTTCAGTGTAAAAATAAAGCTAGCAAGTATTTGACTGTTAGATGTAAAAACAGCCAGTATTCAACTTAAGTGCAAAAATAATAAACTAATTTGCACCCCTTGCATTTTAACATGGTTTGTCCCGGAGAACATTTACTCCTTTTTTTGCCTTACTTTCCTTAATGACTCAGGCCCACTATGTTTTCCTGCCCAGATTATTGCAGTATCCTCCAATACTAACATGTCCATTGGTATTGGTAGCAAAATTAACAGCTTCTCTGCAGCTCTCAGGGCTAGCTGGTTTGCACAGAGGTTGTGTAGATTGCTCTTAGCTGCTTGCTAAGTTTTATTGTACTAAGCAGAGGAAATAGTGGAATGTGTGAGCTACATAAATTGATATGTGTCATCTGAAATATTCATCTAACAAATAGAAGTTAGAAATAACTAAACTTGGCAACTATGATCAAGATACTTTGAACAGACAACAGTGCAGTACATATAGTAACAGAGCATGTATTAAACAACTCAATATTTATTCAGATTCTCAGAAGAATATATGATTGTGAAACATTTTGTTAACAGTAAGCATGACTAATTTATTAGGGATGGCAACTCCCAGCAATATTGTATTATTTATTATGATTGGCAGGGGGACTTTCATTAGTAGGATATACTTGACACAAGGCAGGATGATCACATGACTCCCCCATGACGGGGGTTTCCAACACCTTTAAGTTCTTAAATGTCATTATAATAATTTTAATTACTGTAGATTCATTATATGTATAAGGTTTTGTTTAGTTATTTAAACAACTTGTGGTGGCTTACAGCAGATACACAAATGTTCATGTATTTCATGTTTCTTTCCTGCTTAGCTGTTCTGCACTCCAGCACTGGGGGAAAACATCATTCAAGAGAAATGTCCCACACTGCAAGTGGGCATCATCATCATAAAGCAGGATTCAGCTCAAGCAGCCACGTCTCCAAACACCACTCTAGCCATGGTCACCATTGTTAACCTACTTTCCATACACTTCACTGCAGTTTACATGAAGAGTTTACCATGTTGAGAAAACTGTCTTTATGCAATGTCTATCCTCACATTTTCATTCCTTTGAAAAGCACTTTGCAATATGCTATTTTCTGCTGAGCATTATATATACCTTGTGATTTATTATTTTTTTCTGCAATAAACTGCTTTTTCAAATGATATTATTGTCACTCATCATGTTATAAAATGTTGTTACATCTTTACATACAGTAATCCATGCCCCCCAGCCCAGCCTGCCCCTGGTTACACTGATAAGGCAAAAAGTATTTGCAAAGTCTTCTGAAGTAAATATAAAGTCTTTATTCCTTTTACATCGGATGTGGACACTTCTCAAGCAGATAGAAGTGCGTCCTTGTGCAGACAAATACAACCTTATACCTTTTACAGCATCTGTAATGATCTATTTACAGTCTCCTAATATGGTAAAGAAGTTTGTTAATAAACATTGGCTGCCTTGTGACGAAGAAACAACATACATCAACATTGTTATAACTGGTGGCATCGTACATCTCACTTCACCTTATTTGATCTGAGTTATACATATCCAAGCTGAGCCTCTGATTGACTTGGAATTGCTTACACTCTTTAAAAGGCGTCAATGGCTCAAGTCTCAACACTGCTTGCTTATATATAACACTCCCTTGTGGCGCCTGTAATTTTGGAATGGAGAGCAGTTAGGTGAACATATGGGAGCAATGATGGAGCACAAACACAGCAACCTCCCCCCGAAAAACACACATAGTTTTTAATTAAACAGATATCAGAAAAACGTGAACACTGTTGATGAGATTAGTTTAATAGATTAGATGGAGCATGTGACAAAATTGAAAAAGAAGCAAGGAGACAGTAATAATATAGTATTACTTAACTTTACTTTAGTGGATCAAAAAAACTATATTGAATCATTGCTTTTATTGTAAGGACCTGAGGGCATATGAAAAAGAGAAACAGAGAAGAACTAAGACGCATCACATTTCTATAACCCTTACACTGTGAAGGGCTAGTGGGACTCATCCTCTACATGTACCATAATACAGTGAAAGGCAATCCCTGCTTATCCTCAGTTGTGCACAAGTTTTTTTGGGGAGAAAGGAAATACCAATCACAAATCATAAGATCCATGGATTAGGATGCAGCCAGTGACATCATTGCACACAGAAAAAAAACAGGGATGGAGGGGGCCTGAAAGAGACTTGGGGGTAAATGTATCAAGGTCCAATTTTTTCAGCGATTTAAAATCGTGGAAAAACCCGCAATTTTAGTCCACAAGGTGCCAGATGTATTAAACTGTGATTTTTACTCTGATCTTAAAAATCGCTGATCATCTCTGGCGCTTTGCTGCGATGTCAAAGACTCCCGTCTTTAGCTAACTCTCCTGTGTGTCCTAGCTGAGAGATTAGTAAACACATCACTGTTACACTGTCTGCCTATAGACCTGGAGGTCCGGCAGTTTTTAAAAGTTATAAATATATAAAAGTAAAAAAAAAAGCGTGGGGTCCCCCCGCTCGGCCACTATTAACCCTAGTTCTGCCAGCCGACTGCTGGTTGCGTGAAAGTCTGGGAAAAATTTGTGTGGGGGTCCCCCCCATTTTCATGCAACCAGCACTAGGCAAACCAGCCGGGGTGTGTGGCACTATAGCAGGGGAACACGCGGCAGGGGTCCTCCTGCCATAATGACAACCAACCCCAGGCTGTTCAGCGCTAGGCTGGATTCCCTAGGGAGTAGGGTCCGCCGAAAAAACTAATGGCCCCCTCTCTAGGAATAACCAGCTCAGTACTGAAAGCACTACGGCTCTTCCTACCCCCATGAGCTGTGGGTAGTAGGGTAATAACACCGAAAACTGTGTAGAAAACAAACTGACGCCATTTTGCTCTGTGGAACTACAAGTCCCAGCCATGCCAGGGTGCCATAAACAGTCTGGCCATCCTGATGCTTGTATAACTACAAGCACCAGCATACCCATGGCAGCCAGGGCATGCTGGCACTTGGAGAACCACAAGTGCCAACATGCCCTGACACCCATGGCTGGCTGAGACATGTAGTAACACAAAACAAAATGTTTACAAAACCACAACTCACTCATTAAAACCACATACTTTTAATAAAAATAATAAAACCCCAATAAATACACTAAACACCTTCATTCTTACCACATACCTTTATTAAAAATAATAAACCCCAAAATATTCACCAATTTGATGTTTTCATCTGTTGTCAGCAGCTTTTAATCAAAAAATGATTTTAATTACCCAAATAATTTGTAATTCCAAAGTCCCTGCTTGTAAAAGTCCAAAATAATTTGCAATTCCTAAGTCCCTGCTTGTAAATATCTTCTGTTCTTCTTGTTGCTTGCAATTTTTCTTTTCTTCTGCCCAGGAGCTGCCCCATATTTGTAATCCAAATCTGCTTGGTTAAAAAAACGCATGAACAGCTTGTATAGCGTACAAGCTCCGATATGCAATGAACTTAGGACAGCCGTGAGGTCTATTTATAGTACAAGGGGTTTCCCATGACAGCGTGGTAAAATCTCTTACATTATAAATAGACAACGCAAATTTTTCCCCGATTTTCCCGCAACCAGCAGTAGGGTGGCAGCACTAGGGTTGATAGTGGCCGGGCGGGTTTTTTTAAAAAAAACAACTTTTATTTATTTTTAAACTTTTCACAGCCACGGGGGCCTGCGGCTATATTGTCAGACAGTGTAACAGTGATGTGTTTACTAATCACGCTGCTAGGATGCAGCGTGTTGTATCTGGCGATTTTCCAAACAAACTCAGGAGAGTTTCCTTAATCGCAGCTTCATACATTTGAGACTTGTATAGCTAGAGTGGCAAACAGTTCGGACTTTGATCTCTATCGATTTTGTAAATAACGATTTTGACAGAAACACATCTCTGGTGATTTAACAGCAAATCTCACGTTAATACGTATGCAAGATGAAAAACCTGCGAGAAAATAACTGGATTTTCAAGATCGGAGCTTGATATATTTACGTCTTGGCGTTATATTTACTAAACTGTGGTTTGAAAAAGTGGAGATGTTGTCATAGCAACCAATCAGATTCTAGCAGTCATTTTGTAGAATGTACTTAATAAATGATAAATAGAATCTGATTGGTTGCTATAGGTAACATGTCCAATTTTTCAAACCTGCATCTTAGTAAATATACCCCTTAATCTCTCTCCTACAGATAAAGGTGTACCTACTTTGACAGAGGCAGGGGAGGGCGGGCAAATTTTAGCCCGAGGGGCAAGGGTCGACTCAGCACCATATTAGGAACATTTTAAAGGAAAAAAATACAGGTGGCCCAGTGACCCAGCCCAAAGTACCCCACTATGGGACCAGACCAGGGAGCAGATGCCCCCTGCCCCCCAGGCCAGCCAGCCCCTGGACAGAGTATATCCTCTTTTAAACAAGGGTACTCATTACAAGACAACTCCTCCCCCCTCCCATCATCCAGCTTTTGAGGAAAATTGGAGAAATCCTGAGGGATCCACCATAGCCAGTGGACATTTGAGAAAAGTAAATGGAGATTCAGATTCAGATAATTCTGAAAAAATGAAAGAAGGAGCTAGATCAAAAGGGACCAATAGAGAATCTATTCATACTTTTGACAATACAGCAGGTGCTGGTTCCCTTACTTCTAATACTGCAATATCATCTTCATCTTTTTTAGGGAGCGGCCCCAATCTTCAAACCTACGCCCAAACAACTCAAGGGCGAGGCCCCCCAATATTAAAAAGAAACAGTGATTTGGAGTCAGAGGACGTAGAGGAGGAACATCTAAACTTCACAAAAAATATACGCCGCTTTTGAGTAATAAGGGTATTTTTAATTTATCTAAGAAAAAATTGTCCGAATCAGAATTGAGATTACTCAATAAGGGCTTGAGATTTGCTCCAGCCTCCAAACCGAATCTTTTCAATTTGTTTGTGGATCTCAATAAGTATATGAGGGGACTTAGTAGAAAGAGATATTTTGCTTATAAAGCTTTAAAAAAATCAAAAACTGAAGGTTGTCCCATTATTCTGGATTCAGATGATATAACAACTTTGGATGATTTGGAGTCTTTGAGGGCAGAAAGTATTAATACAGATTCTCAGACTGTAAATTTGTTCGACATTAACGAGACACGACCATCTAAGAGGTTTAAGAATTCCTCAAATTTTTATCCTTTGCAATTTAAAGGTCAGTTTGTGGAGAGCTTTTATAAAACTACTATGAATGATTTTAGAAGTTTGTGCGACAGAGTAGCAACTGAACCTCTGAGAGATAATCTGACTCCATTAGAGAGAAGAGCTATTAAAGATCTTTTATCAGATTGTGAAATCATAATAAAGCCAGCGGATAAGGGGGGAGGTCTGGTGTTACAGAATAAAGATGATTATGTTCTTGAAGTAATGAGACAACTAAATGATACTAAGTTCTATACTAGATTGGATTATAATCCAACTTCTATTTTTCAACAAGAACTACGGGACCTTTTGGATTTGGCTCTTGCCAATAATGTGATCTCCAAAGATGTTTTTGGTTTTCTCTTTACTTCTCACCCGGTGATCCCTACTTATTATCATTTACCTAAAATTCATAAATCCCTTCACGCACCCCCTGGGAGACCAATTATTTCTGGTGTAGGCTCTTTGACTAGTAATCTGTCTTTTTTTGTTGATGCACATCTCCAACCATTTGTTTGTTCATTAAGGTCGCATATTAAAGATACCTTGTCATTTTTGAAATTAGTGGAAGGTATCCACTGGAAGCCTTCATACTATTTTCTAACATGCGATGTGGAGGCTCTTTATTCTAACATTCCGCACGATAAAGGCATTAAGGCCATATCTAAGTTTTTGACCTCCTCTGATTTGGATGGTCATCTATGCGATTTTGTCTTGTCATCCATTCGGTTTATACTTCAGCACAATTATTTTCTTTTTGACACTCAATTTTACTTACAGACACTCGGCACGGCCATGGGGACCAGGTTTGCCCCGAGTTTCGCTAACCTCTATATGGGACTCTTTGAGGAGCAATATATATGGGGTTCTGAATTTGGGGCGTGCCTGGTCCTCTATGGCCGTTATATTGATGATCTCTTTTTTATTTGGGATGGGGACGATTCCTCTATATCTCTTTTTTTGGCACACCTTAATTCTAATGACTTTGGGTTGCGGTTCACTAGTACTTTTGACTCTGCCACTATCAACTTTTTGGACATCACATTAAAGGTAAGTAATGATATCATCTGTACTGAAACATTTTCGAAACCAATTGATGCTCATAGTTATCTCCATTACAAGAGTGATCATTTTAGGCCATGGAAAGACAATATTCCGAAGGGTCAATTCCTGAGGATGAAAAGGAATTGTTCATCTGATAGTGATTTCAAGAAACATGCTGCCACAATCTATCAATCGTTTGTTGAACAAGGTTATCCAACTAGTGTGCTACAGAGAGCCTATGTTGCTGTAGAAGACATTGATCGGGTTG
Organism: Mixophyes fleayi; assembly: GCF_038048845.1. Taxonomy (NCBI): domain Eukaryota; kingdom Metazoa; phylum Chordata; class Amphibia; order Anura; family Limnodynastidae; genus Mixophyes; species Mixophyes fleayi. Next base: position 65,174,100 of record NC_134403.1, on the reverse strand, counting down.
ACCTGATAAAGCAGCCAGCTACGAACAAAATAAAAGGAAATAGTGAGGCAAGATCTTTAATGTTTATCACTCAGCATAACAGTTATTCCCGCCAAATTCGGGATATTATAAATAAAAATTCTTCGATTTTGACAGCTGATGATTTGCTTAGTTCCTCCATTCCTGAAGGTAATAAGGTTGTCTTTAGAAGATCACGCAACCTTAAGGAATTCTTAGCACCAAGCTTTTTTAACCCAAAAAATCTAGGGAAACCTCCTATCAACTCTTTGACGAGGAATTGGCTAACTACTAGACCTAATGGCTTCTATCGATGTGGCAGAAAGAAATGTTTCACTTGTTTGGCGGCAGACCACAAATGTGCTACTTTTGTTTCACATACATCTGGAGAGAAATTTTCCATTGAAAAAATATTAAATTGTCGTTCAACATTTGTTGTATATCTGATTAACTGTTCCTGTGGGATACAGTATGTCGGACGAACTATTCGTTCCGTAGGGGTACGATTTACCGAACACCGTAGAAATATTCTTAAGAATGTGAAGACCCATAGTTTATCATCACATGTCAACATCTGTATGGGTGGCTCGCTGGAGGGTCTTCAAATTAGAGCCATCGAGCAAGTTGACATCACCCCTAGGGGAGGTGATAGATTCAATCTTCTTTGCCGTAGGGAAGCTTATTGGATATTTAGACTTAATACGACAGTTCCATTGGGTCTAAATGACAGCATAGAACTAAACAATATTTGAATTAACTAATCATTGCATATTTGATATTTGTCTTCAATACTTATTTGGTTAGGAGCCTTCTAGCCATTGTATTGATTGTTTTATTTTATTTTTGCTGAGATTTAACCAGCATCTTGGATTATTCTAGGTGTGTGGTTTATATATTTTTTAAACTATAATCTGATTTATCAATTGGTCTATACATACACTTGTTTACATCTATATGTGTATGTTTATATGTATTGTAATATATTCAAGTTGATTTACATCAAACTTATATAAGCTATATATGTTATTCCATTTACCATCAGTGTATCTGCTCTGTGGGTATCTTGTATATAACAAACTGGGAAGCTAAGCAGAGCTAGGTGGGGTCATTCCTTGGATGGTAGACTTCGGTTTAGGATTAGATTCCCACCTGGTCTTCATTTTAATTTAATTAAATTTTATTTTATTTATTTTTTGTACTTGTCTATAGAAGCATCTCATTTTTATGCGGAGAGCATTAATGGACCTTTACAGCTCAAGACGTCTATTGATATTTATTGTACTTGTTTTCTGATTATTATTTTAAAACGGGTACTGTTAATATTTTATGTATTTGTATTAAGCAGCATGCACAATATTTATTTATAACAGTTGGTCCCTTACTGAATATCAACTGGGGAATTATGTTCTCAATCTGTCACTGCTGATCTGTGCCTGCTTTAATTGAATACATTCAGTGTATACACACACCGTTTGACTTAAAGAATGATTGGAATCGTGACTCTATTGGCCAGTTATGGTCAGATGACCTATCTACCTGGCTTTAAATAGTATGTGGATACTCTATTTGACATTATCTCTCTGATGAAACCGTGTGTAACACGGA